>NC_088203.1:25384442-25992712 GCF_037126465.1 Ornithodoros turicata | reverse complement strand
CAAAATAAATTTTGGTGCATTGGCCCACCGTCCGGGGTCCGATGGAAGAAACCTTTTGTATCAATTACTTTTCCTGCTGTCCCAGGTAAATTTTCCCCCAACAACGATCATCTGCGGGAAATCGAATACTGCATACGCTGGCGAAGTTGGACGCATTCATATACTACTCGTTTACAAACCCTGAAATCCTTAGCAGTTTTACGTGTGTATTACATTCCGGTATTGACACTTGGCCAACCGAAGCTACATGTTTGAGTTGCCGGCACGGTTACGAAATATGTTCCCTTATTTGCGTGTCTCATCTATCGACTGTGAAGTTAAAAAGAAGAAAGAAGCATCGAAAAAGGTCGTAAGAAACAAGAGTGCTTTTCACTGGGGAAACGCTATCCGCACGGTTATCTTTTCCGAGCAACTTCTCATGCTTTTTGGAATAATAACCCTTCCCATTGGCTATGCGCGAGCGCTTTCTCGCTTTATTTTTATGTTTTATTTTTTTTATTTTTTAACCTCCTCTTGATGGACCACGCCTGTACGGGCGAGCGCTGAGAAAGGCACGTGGTTACCGGGTCGTCTGACTTTTGTGTTCCGGTGACCAATGTTGTCTTTTCGCGGGTCGCCTCAAAGGGTGAGTGAGTGAAAACAACTGTTGAATGAAAGAGGAGTGACAACTTGAGAGAGATGACCGTGCTCTCTCTTGTATATAAGCGGGTGGGCTTTCAGAAGGTGTAGATCTTTCGGAAACACTTTCGAACCTAGCACTTTCCGCTGCCTCCGCATCATGAACACGGTAAGGTTACCTGCAGTGTTCCACACGTAGTGATTGCGGGAGTTTGTAACTTGTGAACCGTCGTTGAGTTCGTGAGTTGATTCTTCTTGCGCGACATTGTTTGAGACTGTTTGTGTTCTATGTGTTACTCCTTGCTATGTTCAAAGTGTCGAGTCTCCTTTTTTGTGACCCCACTCTGTGCAAAAGGCGAGGAAAAGATGCGAAACCAAAAGGACAGGATTTGGTATGTGAGTAGCGGAATTCATCGGGTCACGAATAACAACATTTTTGTTTTTGTAACACCCGAACTCAAACTGAGCAAAGACGGCAAGCATTTCTTGTGTATAATATATTATATTATATAATATATTAATCATCTTGACCGCATCCTCAGTCAGGTAGTCCCCAATTGACCACTATCCAAGATTTTGATTCGAACTATTAGATGAACAGGAAAAAAAAAATCATCTAGTAAATCTCACCTTCATATTTGCCACCGTCAAATTTCCATGCTCTCCTGACTTCCCTGCTCCCGATTTTCTCTTAATAAGCTAGCCCATTCTAAAGTGTGTTGGTCAAATATTGCAGAGCAACATACCGCAGCAAACTCCAGAGCAAATACTGCAGGATGATATGTGTTTGCTGCGCACACAGGTGCAGGCACTGCTCGTTAGGAGCAGAATCCATACTTCCAAAGGAGCCCGAGGGCCTCCGCCTGTCGTTCTCGCGCGCTGACCTCAAGAGGCAGATCCTTGCACATTGGTGAAGACATGCTATGTGTCGCATTCTAAGCTTCCATCTATCCTTGTTGCTTTTCACAGAATCATGTCCACCTTAAAGACAGCATTGTCGGAATGTCTATTTCTACCGGTCGGTATTAAAAATTAAAATATGGAGATGTTGACCCAACTCTAGAATGCGTCGGCTACTCCAGCGCTCTTATGGTAGCGAGGTCTCGCTACCAAGGATTCTAAAATGATATTTCTTCTACAAAAGTCATAAGGAAGGAGGTCTCGCTAACATTCTAAAATGATGTTTCTTCCACAAAAGTCTTAAGGAAGGATATCACAGGGTGTGAAGGACGTCGATGTGCTGCTGGCCTCCTCGAGGCCACTGAGTACCTCCTCGAGGCCAAGAGGGCACTTTCGTACAGGGAATATATTGAGCGAAGTATGACAAATGCATTCTGTTCTGCATTGCATTTTCTCATATGTATAGACAGGATCGCGAGATGTACGTTTTTTCCGCGCATTAAATTAAGATTCTTCTAAGATGTTTTTAAGACACTGGAACTGATATTGTTGGGCTGGACACGACTGTAGTAGTCGGTTAGGAGGTGGCAACAAATACTCTTGCTCTTTATTAAAGCGATAGTGTGACCGACAACCATGTTGATGCGTCCATAACCCTATAGAACCACCTGGCACCACATGGCATGCTTTCAATGATCCCACTTCAAAGCTGCCACATTTGAACGCGTTTCACACAATGTCCAAAGCAGGACTCTGTTCTATTGACTATTCCAGATGCAATATCATTGATTCTCAATTTCAACCGACTATGCTTTTCTGTTGCGCACTTGAATCGACAACAACGACTTTATTTTTGTGATGATGATTGGGGATGATGATTGAGGCACTTGCATCCATTTGATAGATGCGTATGAGTATCATTATGACCACTAAACGAAAGCATGCCCGACACACTCTGCAGCTTGCCGTAGCACTCCTGTTCGCCCTGGCCGCTGCCGCCCAGGCCGGCTACTTCGGAGCTGCCCCAGCTTACGTTGCTGCTCCTTATGCCCACTACGCCCCAGCTCCCGTGTTTGCCGCCCCTTTTGTGCACAAGGTGGCTGCACCTGTGGTTGCTGCTCCTGCTGTGGTAGCCGCCCCCGTTGTAGCTAAGGTGCCTACCGCCGTCAGCTACTCCTACTTCCACCAATCGCACCACGTCCCCGTTGTGGCGAAGCTGGCTGCTCCTGTCTACTTCAAGGCTCCTTTGGTCCATGCCTACCACGGATGAAAAAACTCGCAATGTAAGCCTCTACAGTTAGAAGTGCAAGGGTTTCGTCGATTTACCTCTACAGTTCCTATGATGTCAGCGAATGGCAGTGAAGATGTGGTTTTGGTAGTTTCATGAGGTCGTGAAAGTTATCGGAATATTTGCTTGAAATGTTACACGAGACAGGCTGGAAGAAGTATAAAAGAATGGGCGTGTTGAATAATACAAATTCACGCTACATTCAGGGTGCGCAAAAAGATGCTGGGGTCAAGAAGGACAGGACAACTGCCATTTTGTCGAGGGCAGGGTGCTGTATACGCTACTCTGATTGGAGGACGACGGGGCTGACAAAACCGCAGATCGCGCAACCATTGGTTTGGGGTTAAAGTAATGTAAGACCGAAGAGTGATATTAAACGCTAGGAACAACTTATTTATTTACACATGGTAAACAAGACTTTCGTGCACGAGACTGCACTTCTTCAGGTTACAAAAAGGTATAAGTCAGTCTTTTCTCCATCACCGCCAACAACAACACTGCCGATTTCGTGCGCTCGGTGTCTACAAAGGAGCCAACCAAACTTTTCAGGACAAACAGTATTAGTATATAGTACACTCGCATTATTGTCACCTCGTACGCGAAGTGAACCTCACCGACCGTCAAACACTGAAGCAGCTACTTGGTACCTTCCGTAACACAATGTTCCCTTGCGTACCTCCTGGTTCAATTATCCTGTTGTGCCTTACACACTAAAAAACTTCACACTTCTGTAGGTGTTAAAAGGGCGTATTGCACAATTTACACCCCACACTTAGCTGTCTAACACCCATTTGAGTGTAAAGGGGGTGTATCCTTCTGTGTACGCCCTTCTGCCTGCTTTTTACACCCCTCCGTGAGAAGGTCATCAGGTCCATAGGCTGTAAAAGGCGGGTGAGCTGCACACAGCATTTCTGTAATTTTAGCAGCGATGGGACCTATGCACCTTAGCTTGTGTTCGTTCTGTGCTGTGAGGATAGTCCATGCACTCCAATGTCCCTTATGAAAATGATTTTCTAGTTTCTATACAAGACCTAGAGAGAATCTATCTATCGTGTCTAGTGTCAATCTTGTGCATAGGAAATAGATAGAAGCTGTATAGGGTTTTTAACTGGTAAACTCTATACAGTTTCTATACAGGATTCAGACTCTAGAATGTATACATTTTCTATACAGTCTCTATAGAGCTAATACTATAGCTGTCCCGAAAGATCTTATTTACGAACATGTGCTACTTTTTTTTTGCTGTACATTTGAAGAACAACTAATATATGTGATGTGTGCATGTATGAACATGGATACAAATGCTAATAGCAATATTGTGACTTATCACTTCAGACAACGTGAACATTTGCCGTTTAGTACTTTTTAATGTTGCACTTGAAGAACTGCTTCTACACTGTCAGGGGAAAAGGTATAAAAAGCGTACGTATAAAAAAAGGTAAACGAGGGCGGAAGTACCATTTTTGTACCTATTTCAACTGTCTATACCATCGTTTAAACCAAGTGTAACTCACTGATCGCAGTAGCTAATCGTATAGTACGGGGCTGGCTCATTAATTTGGTGTGGAGATTGTGCTGGTCTAGTTCGAGTAATTTGAATAATAAACACAGTCCTTAATGCAGTAATATATTAACAGTTGGAGGAAATGTTTTTAGTGACTGTTATTCGCTACTGAAATAACAATCTATGCGTGCTCCCCTCGGGTGGTGACCGAAATAAACCGTCCAAAATAAATCGTTCCGAAATAAATCGTGCCGAAATAAACCGTGTCAATATAAATCCTAGTAATACTCCCACGGTGTTCAAAATCCCGCTACCGGCGAGAAAACCACCGCCACCTATCCCGACACCGAGTGCCGGTCGCCCATAGCCACAGGAGCGGTGGTGGCCCGCACCCTGTGCCGACGGGAAAAGCAGCCGGCACGCAGGCAATAAGAATGATTTTCTAGTTTCTATACAGGACCTATACATAATCTGTTTATCGTATCTAGTGTCAATTTTGTGCATAGGAAATAGATAAAAACTGTATAGGGTTTTTAACTGAACTCTATACACATTCTATACAGGATTCAGGAACTAGAATGTATACATTTTCTATACAGTCTCTATAGAGCTAATACTAGGCGCCGAAAGGTCTTATTTACGGACATGTGTTACTTGTTTTTGCTGTACATTTGAAGAACAACTAATACACGTGATTTGTGCATGTATGGGCATAGATACAAATGCTAATAGCAATATTGTGACTTATCACTTCAGGCAACATTTACCGTTTATTACTTTTTAATGTTGCACTTGACGAACTGTTGCTTCTACACTGTCAGAAGAAAAGGTATAAAAAGTGTATGTGTAAACCAGGGCGGAAGTGCCATTTTTGTACCTATTTCAACTGTCTATACTATCGTTTAAACCAAGTGTAACTCACCGATAGCATGTAGCTAATCGTATAGTACGGGGCTGGCTCCATGCATGCGCAACGTGCAGCACCACATTAATTTGGTGTGGAGATTGTGCTGGGTTAGTTCGAGTAATTTGAGTAATAAACACAGTCCTTAATGCAGTAATATACTAACCAGTTGGAGGAAATATTTTTAATGGTTGTTATTCGCTACCGAAATAACAATCTATGCGTGCTCTCCTCACCCGTGTGGTTGCATCTCGAGCTAAGACGGCTCCACATGTGGCCTAGTCATTTCGTTGCGTGTTTTACCAGTATCTGTTCCTCTGCAAACACCTCGCAGGTGTGTGCGTGTGCAAGCGTTTCCCTCTTTGTTGTTGACTTGGTTGGGGAAAATAAAGCAAATCAGTAAATTAAGGATATAGGGAGTGGTAGGCTAAAAGATAAGGAAGATGGGCTCACTAATTTTGTGACTCATCTAATCAGTCAACAATACAAGCGTTTCCCTCTTGCTTTTGTTTATTTTACGTATTTCTTCGGTTTCTTTTTGGTTCTTTTTTTTTCTTTTTTTTTTTGCGGTTTGGAGTGTGATGGCACGCAGTGAGTGGGATGTGGCGGTGAAATAAATGGAAAGCTCGAAACGGCTGTCTTCGCCTGCTCTTCGTTTTTTGGGCGAGAGCAGTACTATTTTTGAACCGTGATGTGGGCAAGCTTATGCTTGTCCCATCCTACAGTTGGCAATACAAAAATAAATGGAAAGTTCCTGGTTTTTGAAATACAGAAGAAGATTATCGAGCTACCGCCATCGGCTCCCTCTTCAAAATTCTTTCGTAACCCGTTTCGTAACGCACCATCTATTGACAGTAAAGTCCACTTCAAATAGTACATAAATACAGTCAGTATAGAAAAATGAGGCAACTTTGTGTCCTACATGAACACAATCTGTGTAGAAAAATTGGGCAACTTTATATCCTACATGAACACAATCAGTATAGAAAAATGGGGCAACTTTCTATCCTATGTCTAACTACTTTGTTTTCAATGTATATATAAATGCTTTATCTATTTTCTATCCAATAGTATTCCCATTTATTCATAGAAACTCCATTCGGAGTAGATACAAGTTTTAATCTATTTCTTATGCGCTCTATCTAGGGTTTCCTATAGAAATTCTGTAGAAAATAGTATTTTTTTTCATAAGGGGTTTTTAAGTGTGGCACTGAACATCATGCACATTACTTAGAACTTCACATAATTAAATGATATGCAAATGATGCCAGCCGACTTCTTACACAGGCCAACTACCAAGATCAGTAACTGTGAATATTTTATTTAGGGTCTCAGAGGTGAACACGGGCATGGCAATAATGGACTGCACTTAATATGTACACAACCATGCGGGAAAAAAAAATTGATGAAACTTTTTCAATCTAATGCGGCCTTCGAATAACATAACATAATAGAAGAACAGAATGGCATAGCAAAAGCATATTAAAAAGGGACAGTAGAGACCCCAGCGGGTATTCAGATTCCGCCTCAATAACGTTCTTCTCCCGGCATACATACTGTATGTGCAAGGACACATCTGAAAATGAAATAGTTTTCGAGGGATCGAATTAAATCGAACACCCGAACCATATCCCGTTTCGGTTTCTTACTCACCGTGACGTCACGAACAGTGAGTGCAAAACGACGGTAATTCGATGCAAGCGAAGTTTAAGTTTCATTTCCATGCGCAGAAACGCATTAAGGTACGTAAAAAAGTTAGAGCACGTTCCCGTGAATATATTCAGCAAAATGACCATTTGACAGTTTGACAGAAAAATGACGTCACTACCGGTGTATGGTGCGGCCTACATTCAAGTCGCGGTCTCAATCTTTACAATGATGTAATAAATTTCCAAAAGCAAATACAGAGGTGCACCGTTCTAAGGGATGTAACTGCTTACACCCTACAGACTTTACACCCAAATATGTGTGAGTTATCAAACACAATTTTTACACTGGAAAGGGTGTAAAAAAGTTTAGTGTGTAGCGTCGACCGCGGATGCAGACGTTCAAAATGACAACATAGAGTCCTGTATGAGCCCTTCATATGTAGTTCAGTAGGGTTGCTGGATCCAGTAGATTTCTATGAATCAGTCGTATAGCGGCGCCAGAACGTTTCATTGTATTTCTCCATAGCGAGAAACCCGAAACCAGAGACGAGAAGAAAGTGCACACGGGCAAGGTCCGTAACGCAGTTAAGGCGATCTCTTTCTTTTTTTCTTTTTTATTTTGCCTGTATCACGCTTGCATGTGCCCGTACAGTGATACATAGACAGCCCAGAAGTAATGAGTGACCCGGCTGAGCGAAATGCAAATTGCAAAGATAATGCCTTAGCTCGCACCTGACAAGGCAATCGGGGTTGCGTGTATCAGCTTTGACAGACGCATATCGGACAATTGTCTTTGAAATGAAAGGCTGCAGTAGCCGAACGTCAGCACGTGTCAGCTGCGGTATTCGAACCTGCACTTCTTTGATTGCTGGTCAGGTGCGCGATACCAATTACACTGCGCCGACACGCTCTCCCTTCAACACACCTCTCTGCAGTCAGAAAGGTGCGGGTTCGAATCCTTCCGTCGGCACTCGCTGACTTCGTCATCTGCGTTCTTTCAGATCATTGCCGGGCGTTGGTGAGACTTAAATGTTGTTTTTGTGGTAACTGTTCGATTTACGTAACTGTCTTCGAATCCTGGATCCCATGCTTTTAACGCATGTGATACGACGCACTAAAAGCGACGTAATTTAGTTCAACAGAATAGTACGGGTATGGCCGTTACCCGTCACCCTATTCTTCATTTGTGCTCTCAAAGGCACGTGTAAATTGAGTGTCGTAGGTATTGCGTTCCTCTGGGATGAATCCTTCCTAAGATACCGTATTCCTTTCGCAGGTCATTGAAAAGGGCAAAAGAATGACATCGTCCCGCCACATGGAGGCAAAGAAATGAGGAACATCACCGCATATGGCGAAGGCATTTTATGTAAGAGATAAATATGTGCAAATAAAATACGTACAACGCAGATATGCTTGCAAGTTGACACTATGTTTGTTTCCTTGTCTTTGTCCTATCCTTGAGGCCTGTGGGGTTCTGAGGTTGAACCTCAGAATTGCTTGAGATTACCTCAAAAGAGCGAAAGCGAGGTCTGAGGTCCTGAGGCACAACCTCAGCGTTTCTTGGGGTAACCTTGAGGACCAACAGCCGGGTTTGAGGTCCTGAGGTAGGGCCTCAGGATTGCTTGAGGTAACCTCAGGAGAACCACAGGCAGTCCTGAGTAACCTGAGAGAGCCTCAAGATAACCTGAGGTAACCTCAGGATTTCTGAGGTAACCGCAAAACTTTTTTTCCACTAGGGCTGTCCGTATGTTTGTGTGCTCCAGTCTCAGAATAAGAGGCAATGAGGTAGCGGATCGGGCAGCTGCTGCAGCTCACCATCGCCGCTCAGCAGTCTCCATCATACTTTCGAATGGAGATAGGCGCTCCCTCTTGTCCGCTTTGACGTCGCCCTGGGCCCATCAGGAATGGTGTCATGACATCACCCGGTGGTCGCTTCTGTATGCTGTTGACCCAACGCTTTCATTTGACATGCCAAGCGGTTTCCCTCGCCTCTTTACGTCTCTAGTGCGTCGTTTACGACTTAGCGTCGCATTCACCCCTGCACTCCGGTATAGGCTGGGCCACAGCACCACGGCGCTGTGTACAACTTGTGGTTTACCGGCAACAATCCGACACATTCTCGAAGACTGCATGCAGCCAGTACGTACGCGAGCGACGGGCCTTCAAATCTCAACTTGAATTGCTGGATCAGAGGCCATTCAACATCTGCAAAGTTCTCGGCCCATGGAGTAACCCTGGACACCAGTGCCGTGCACTTCGCGCTCTTCTTTCCTTTCTGAGGGCCACCGGCCTCCTTCACGAACTGTAGGGATTTCCTTCCCTCGTCATCCTTTCATGTGAACCTTTTTGGAATGGGGTAGGGTCCTGCACTCAACGCAGGGAAACATCCCACATCATCATCATCCATTCATCTATGTTGTTGTTGTTGTTCCAGTCTCAGAACAGTCACTTTCCATCATGTACACTAAGTTTGTACGCGCGTGTAGTGAGACATATAAAGCGTAAGCTCTCAGGTAATGTTATGTTTCATGTTGACGAACTCTTAAGGTTGACATTTAGCTGATGACAGCCCACATTGCCGTCCGCTAAGAGAGGCGGAGGGAAGCTGCCCCAGAATTTGCGGACACATACCACGACTGAAGTTCAACGCATTTGACGCAGATTAACTGATTACTGTTAAAACTTTGTTTTAAGAACTCGTGAGTAGTTTGCTTTCGATAGTGCAGGAACACCTGCGACCTCTCCTGATCTCTCTCTTCTGCGTCGTCTGCTGCCGACAGCTTTGAGCCATTATTTGAATTGGGTGTGTTATGTATGACCAGAAAGTGAACGTCGCTTTCCCGCGTCGCTGATATGTGCAATTCGCGCGCATGTCTCGTGGATTTCGCAGTGTTCCGAAATTCGCCAACCCTGCGTCGTCAACGACGTCTTGTATCACTCTACTCCAAGGGTCAATGCTCGAAAGAGAAAGCGGTTTCAGGCGAGCTGGGTTGCCTGCGTTCTCAATATGGCGCTACGAGCCGTGCTGTGTTAACTGTGTAACTTTTGCTTTACGAGGCAATTCAATCGAAATTCGATTGGTATAAATGTTATTCAGTGTGCTACATAGCCACGTACCTGGAGCATTCAAATTACAAACTTTCATAAGAACATACAGCTTCTATAGATTTACCATGCACTTCACAGTCCGTTTAAGCACGATCATTCTATAGGGACCGTGCGACACGTAAAGGGGCGTGCTGCTCCGTATCAGACGTGTCCGAAGTATCCGTCGTGATACCACGCCGCCCGTTCTATGCATTATCAAGTGGAACCGTACGTTTGCGTGACGCCCGCCGTAATTAGAAGGACTGATTTTCGAAGTGTACATAATGTGGAACCTTTCTGGGGTGCGAACGAAGAGAAGGGAAACAAACTGCGCAGAAGCAACCACCGCGTTTATCTAATAGTGCGGAATTGAGAAAAGCCACTCGCGTCTGTCTGTGTTAAAACACGTGTAAATGATGCGTCGAGAGGATGGTTATTTCATGTCTCACAAAATCCAGGCTTGCTAATGAAGACTATATACGTGTATTTGTCGGACTCCAGCCACTTGTAATATCATGTTTTTTACCGAGTCTCGTATTCCTTTGGTCCTCGTGGCACATACTGCGCACATAGCTTCGTCACTCAAATCTACATCGTGCGACCGTTTTATCCATACAAATAAACTCGTGTGGTCCCAAATTATTGTCACAACTTGTACGGCAGTTTTTCAGTATCTTCAAATACAAGAACGCTAAAGAGATCCTCAAAGAAGAAATTATATATATATATATATATATATATATATATATATATATATATATATGAGTTTTTAACTCGGCTGCCGCAGTGGGCTTACGCCACGACAGTTGTGAAATGGTCGGAGCGTAAATACTAAACTTTTTGGACAACGTTGAACGGAAGAGGCTGGTTCCACTGTGAGACTTGTCAACCAGATTACCGGGAGCAATAAACCTCTACCCGACAAACGTCATCATGACGTTGATAGACAGACCGAAACCAAAACAGATCGGAAGGGGAAAGCTGGGTTCCACGAATGAGCAATACGCCTTATGCATAAGTGCGCGCCATCTATGTGCGGAGACGGAGACTACGTTTACGCATGTTTACGCCCCATGTTTGAGTATAGCTGCCGGTGGTTTCGGTTTTCGCCACATCGCCAGCAACACGGCATCCCGGGAGGTTCACCGGCAGCTCCCCGTTACTGCTCGTGCCACTGTGCACCCAAAAGGGCACTATTGGCTCGAATACCAATAAGGTAAATCCTCAGTTCGCTATTATTGCCTCTAAAATAATTAAAAAGGCACGTGACACGTTCACGGTCAGAACATGCTTAGATTGAGGTTGTTTGGCGCGTCACGGGACGGCAGCTTCTTTCAGAAGTAGGTCTATACTAAACGCGAGCTACAGAGGACTCCATTTATGTGCAGGAGCGTTGAATTTCCAGTGGAAGCGTGCTGCCAGACCAGCATTTAGAAGATGATTGGGAAAATGAGCTTTGTGCACTGTCTCTCTTAGTGGTGCATGTCCGTTTGGGACATTGTCCCTATAATTGCTTTCCAAAGGGGCTATGTACCAAGCAGATAACCGAGTACGACACATCAGATTTCAGAGCAAAAGCAATGTGCTCCTTCTGATGTGCCGTTGCCTTTGCATCACAAAGAAAATGGCATATGATGCGAGGAAATCGTCAAATCGCCGCAGAAAGTCTGGTTTTCTGTGTCTCCAAGAAAGGGGCTCTTTCTCTTTCTTTGTGTGAACAGTCAGCTCCATATGACTTCCATCTAAAAAAGTATGTATCTGTTCACCTTTTGTTGGGTTACTGGTACCAAACAACTACATGTGCGAGTATGAAAGTACATCTGATATTTTACTGAAGGTACACAAAATGTGTCTAGTCACAGGTGCTCAAGTGTTTTTTTTATTTCGGTACTGAACAGGACCAGCAGCTAAGCAGAGAGTCCTGTAGTAAGATCATCCATCGCCACTCCATGCTGCACAAACGCGCGTATAGGGACCGGCTACGTAACTGCGTAACACACCGCATCAGAACACTCTGTTGTAAAGTTCGGGCAAGCAGTCGAGTATTCATACGTACAAAAGCGACAGAGTCCCCAAAATTCCGCAGTTCGGCGTGAGATTCAGTCACGAAGTTGCAGCTACGCCGAGCGTGCTTATCCGATGCTGTTTGCTCGTTGTAGAAGACAATAACGAAGTTGTCCGAAAGAAACGTTCGTATAACGTTAGCTCCGTGAGCTCGGCTGTGCATTCTTCCTGCTCGCCTGCCATGCTAAAAAGCTTGAATCGCAAGTTTCCCGACATTCCAGCTGGTCCCGTTACAGGAAATCGCACATAGCGCGACCGCCCGAATACTCAAACATGGTGCCGCCGCCAGCCGCCGCCACGAGATGGCAGCACTTATGAATAAGGCGTATTGTTCGCTGAAAGAAAGTAGGACCGAAGGTCGCGTCCCTTTCAGGGACCATTGTAATCCCCTCAAGACCGTGGCTTTCAGGCACGACCTTGTTCGCCACTAGCTTTGAACGTAATTCAACTCTACCAAACTCGTGGCGCTGTCGAACATCATGACCTCATTGAAGAAAAATAGCATAGGCTCTTTGGCTGCACGTTGAACATATGTTCATAAGTCCCAAACTTACCTTTAAACATATATACATAAACATACTTATAAACATCATGACCTCATTTGTTTACAAACAGGCAGTGGTCTATATCGGCTCTTGGCACTGGCGATGAAGCACCTCAATCATTATCTCGAAATAAGTTGCCGTGTGGTCGGTGCATTTCATTGTATTACAGTATCCAGCGGCGTTTCACCGTCACGAAAGGGGAAACTGTAAATTATTGATCATTTTGCAGGTCCTTATTCAGTTTCATCGAAATTAGAACAAAAGAAATAGAATATTTTCGCTCATGTTGTGCAAGGGACGCACGCGCGTCACGAACGGTATTCGCTGCGAGTCTAGTGCCCCACCAGAGGTATTGGAAGAATAGAAATCACAAGCAATAAAACCCCTGGTCCCTAATGAAGAGTTATTTTAGGTGCTTGCACAGTTAACGAAGCAACAGTGCCAGTGTGGCAAAAAAAAAAAAAAAAAAAAGAAAGACGCTCGCACTTCACATGTAAACAAAGTTGGATACCCGGCGATTATCACGCAAGGCCAGGCAAGGCAAGGCAAGAAGTATCTCCGGAGGCCGCATCGCGGCGCCACCAGACTGTCGTACAGTCCATATGCCATAGAAATCGTACGGAGAGAGGCTAGAAGGACAGCCGGGGAGGACGATCGGGGGAGAGCAAAGAACTTGAACGGGGCTCTTCCCTCTCTCAATGTATGTGCTCGGAGGCAGCCATATTGAATCAGCCGAGGAAACGTCGTGTATTTCCAACCCGTGAAAGCGGCCACAGTTCCAAAAACTGTTGCAACACTTGCTCGGTTGCTACACAGCTTCCGTCGGCTACATATTTTGTCAGTGTTAAGGCTGGTTGAGGCAGCGGCGGAGATGGCGTCCCCATGTGGCGTCCGTGTCGTGTCTGTTTCTTCGTGTGTGTGTGTGTGTATGTGTCTTCACATATCTTACGGTTTCATGGGTTCTGGCGGGGTGTTACTGTTCCAAAAACATTTTTGGCGTTATGTTTGCTGTATGCCTACTGGATTCCTTTGTTTGCATGTGCCGCGGCAACAGTATCTGATTCAATATGGCGCTCCCCTCGCCTGTACGTCTCAGTTTCGGAGGTTTCCTTCTGCCATATACTGACCAGCGGTATGGCCGAGTGGGTACAGTGGGTAAAAGCGTCAGTTCGTTGGTGTCAGTGTTGCTGCCACTTCAGCGAATTTGTCGCTAAATTTAGCGACTTTTTGTTCTGTTTAGCAACTGTTTTCGTATACTGGGTTCAGCGAGATTTTAGCGACTTCTTCACGAAGATCATGAGATTTCTAGCGACGGTGAAAATGTGTAAACATCGCTAAAAAAAATTATCGCGCTGTATAGAAGACTCAAGGCGTCGGTCTGAGAGAACGTGGAAACAAGAAACAATTGAAATTGAAGGCTTCTGGTTGGTATGCTACTTCAAACCGCTAAAGCTAGCAAAAATGGCTGTGCGCTCGTCCAGGAAGCAAGAGGGGGGAGGGGGAGTGTTTAATAGAATGAAAAGAAGGAAACGAAAAAGGAAATGCCAGCCAGGCTAATGCCGCTTGCTATTCCAAAAAATAAAAATAAAACTCAAAATAAACAAAAAGAGAAAGGAAAAGAAAGAAAGAAAATGCAAAGTAAGGGCTCGAGGCAAGGTACTAGCGAGTTCTCCCAATGAGTACACTATACAATGAGTACTGGCGAATCGGCGTGACCCGCTGAGAGAGAGGACACTGCATAAACGCACCACGGGCCTGCTGGTGCACGTGCGGTGGCGACTGGAGAGGAAAAGGAGCTTGGAAAGCGTCCCACATAGCTATAGACGCCCAGTGAATGTAGTGCGTAGTGCACTTGTAACCAGCGTGCGTCAAAGTGCACGTCCGACTATATAAGCTTCATTCCTCTGAACAAGCGAATGAATATGAGTGGGAGGAGTAGAGCACCTGAAAAGTATTTTTGGGGGGTGGGGGTGGGGTGATAATTTATGTGTTACATACCATATTCTATACCAGCATTCTATAGTGCATATTCTACATCTCTGGCTGATTCTTATATGTGAACTTATCTCGACACGATGAGATGTGAGCACAGTGCGCTGCTGAACGACCGCATAGCCATGCAGTGCGCATACCAGCGAATCCCGATTATGTACTATGAGTGCACCCGATTAAGCTTTCAGTACTAATGTGAAACCAACCTACGTAGTCATGTAAAGGACTATATAGAGAAGTGTCGGTGCGAACGTTGTTTCTACTGTCTTCGCTGTTTAATAAGCTAAGGCAGTGGTGCTGAACTCAGTCGTGTCCGCGGACCGCATACCACGGCTTTGGGGTAGCCTGTTTGTGATATAAATGACACAACACAAAACTTAAAACGATATTATACGTATATATCTGGGTTACTTAGCGGTGGTCAACCACAGGGTCAGCAATCCGTTTTGTTCACTGTGTAATGAGGTAACTTGGCACCTCTTGTTTTTGTGTTTGAGAAAATTTATTAGACGACTCATACTATAGAGCACACTACGAGTACTAATACTAATATTAATACACACTAATACACTAGTTGGAATTAGTTATAATGCACAAGATACAATGTATATATGGTTGCATGACTATGGGACTGTACATATGACCATAGGTGGGGAAGTTACTTTTATTTTGTAGTGCACTACCGTTACTCACTACTTTTTTCAAAAAGTAACGCGTTACGTTATTCGTTACTGTTGCGGTAGTAAGTAACGCGTTACTAACGCCGTTACTTCTGATAAGTAATGCCGTTACTTTTGCGTTACTTCACCAGTTGTCCTTATAATATGTACCATGTTTGGTTGAGTCACATAAGTGCATTCCGCAAATCAATACAAGCAATGTTGGGCACAAACAAGGGTCACGCATGAACACAACTTACGTACATGTACGATTTATTGCAACGCAGAACTAGTTGATGTTCAAAATTTTCATCTGTGGGCTTCGCCCGTTTGGCTGAAAAGACGCCTAATGACCAGTGAGAGCTCCTTGTCAAGGTTGATAGAGACGGTGACCTTTTATCTCACACAGTACAAATCCAAACAGCCAATCCCTCGGTACTTTGTTACTTGTTCAGAGGGTAGAGGCTATTTTTCTGTCGCTTTTGACCCATTCGTCTGAAAAGTACCAGAGGGAGTGAAAAATAGAGGTGGTAAACAAAGGTGTCATCTCAACCAGGGTAGGTCAATAATCCTTCTTTTGCGTTCTTCGTGGGTGCCGATGTGACCTTCTTGTTATTGTTGAAGATTAATAGCAAAAATCCCCGGATTCTGCAGGCACGGTCCTCGCTCAAGCCCCGAACACGCAGTAACGCATAACGCCGTTACGCGTTAGTTAGTAAAAATGTAATGACGTTACGTTACTCATTACTTTTCTCCCAAATGTAATGCGTTACCATATTTCACTACTCGAATGTAACGCGTTACCGGTAACGCACTACTTTGTAACGCGTTACTCCCCACCTATGCATATGACTACACAACTGTGACTATATACACATGACGACCATATTCGTCACTGTGGCTGTGTGCATATGAGATGGCCTTTATACATTTATGGAGGTGCACCAACGATGCTAACATGCGCATCCTGAATGACAATGGAAGGGTGATCACGCCATCGACGCCGGAAGCCTTCCTCTCCCGGCGCGAAGAGGTCCTGCTGCAGGATGGCGATTACGCTAACTCTCAATTTCCGCACCAATAGGAAAACAGGGATGTTGCGCAGACGCTGAGCCACAGCTTTGCAGCGCGCTGCCCACAGAACCTGTGCCCTGCAAGCCGTTAAAAGTAGTAAAAGCAGGAGAGTAATGGGCCGCCAATTTTCTGGGCCAGCATGGTCACCACTATTCTTGGGCAAAACAATTATGTGGCCAAAACCAAACAACTCTGGAAAGGACTCTCCGCTTAGGCTAGTCTGAAGAACGCCAAGAAAGAACCGTCTGAGAAGAGGCCAGAACGTAACGTAAAACTCAACCAGCAGGCCATTAGAGCCGGGACTTGCTCCAGAAGCTGCAGTGGTCACCGCGATGTCGAGCTCCTCAATAGTCAACGGCGTTCGAGAGGGACTTGGTCCACATCTGAAAGCGTCAGCAGTCCATTAAGAAAGGAATCTGTACCGGCAACGTCCACTGGACAGCGTGTGTAGAGATTTCGAAAGAACTCCTCAAAGCCACTTATGACTTCATCCGGATCTTCTGCTAAGGATTCATCACGTCGGCGTAAGGTGTGCGGAGGACACTGGCTGCTCTAGGAGTGGCGTGTACTTTGGAGATACTGCACTACGCCGGGCCCGGCACGACCTTGCGCTCTGAGGTGAGCTCTTCGCGCGGCACCTGGAGGCGACCGAAGGAGGAGACGATAGCGCTCACGAAGGGACTCCAGGTATTCCTGCAGAAACGGCGTCAAATGAGCCCCCTACGCACAATATTAATCTTTCCAGAAAGCCGCTTCAGCTGCGCACTTCGGTCCCGAGCACGCTGTTGACCTAACGATTGGAAAAGGGTACGTGCCCAACCCTTGAAGGCCTCCCAAGCCGTTGGAGAAGGAAACGACGTTGAGACGGATCTGGCCTCCGCCACAACAGCATCATCGTGAAGCAGAGCCGTGTCCAACCTCCAGCGCACTGCCTGGCCAGTTTGAAAGGACGTCGTGTTTATAGACAACAGAACCGCGCTATGGTCACTCACATGGATAGCAAATTAATTTCGGGATATCACCTGGCAGTCCAGAATAAATGGTCCAAAATGCGCGGGGACATAAAAGCGGTCGAGGCGAATTGAGGAATCAGCACGGGACCGAGTTGCTGAGTATGCAGTACCATGTACAGACGTCCAGACATCCGCAAGGTTACGGCGCTCCAATAAACGACCTAGTTCGAGAGCACTCCACGTTGGCCGCCCTCGACCAGGCCCACGAACATCACGGTCAGAGTCCAGTACATAATTGAAGTTCCCGCCTAGTATTACGTCCGATGAAGGTGGGACGAAACTTGTGTGCAGGCTATCAAAGAAGGCGTTTGTTTCACCGGCGCGGGCTGGAGCGTAAATGTTCACAAGTGTAAGCTTCTTGGCACCAACGAAAAATTCAAACCTCAGTACCCGCCCATCAGTGTCATGTCGTGCGAGACTATGTGGCAGCAAGGCCCTGTTGAACACGAGAAACGCCAACCCCGCTTTGGTGGGCAGACCCAAAACTGTAAAATGCTTGAACATTGCACGCCTCCATGAAGCTTCGCACGTCGGAGAAACAAGAAAAGTGGGTTTCTTGTAGCAGAAGCAGATCGCACCGCATGCGGCGCGCGAACTGTATCACCTCAACTTGCTTTGCCCGCGAACGAAGTCCCTGTACATTGAGCGTCAATATACGCAGCACCATAAGAGAATGTAACAAAAGCAGAAGACAGACTATGGCATTCATTGTCAGGGCATTACGTCATTTCAACATCTGCTATACATGTAACAGTCCTGGCTTTCTTGGTCTTCTTTCGCGAGGTACCCCCACTGTCGCCAGAGGATGCCTCACGGCCATGCTTCCCACCGGCTGCACAGCCACCGCCGACAGAGTCACTCACTACCCCGACATCATCTGAACCCTCGATGGAGTAGAGCGACGTTGGAGAGCCATTTGAGGAGAGGGCTATCCGCTCATCGGTGACACCAGGGATTTCAGGAGTTTTTTTCATCTCAAACTTAACGATGCGAGTGCCGTTATAGGGCGGTCCTTATAGACGGGAAAGGAAAATGCCTTCACTGTACCGTAGGGCGCCAGTGCACGAATTAGAACTTCATCTGGGACGAATTCAGGAAGCCTTTTAACGGTAAGGTACAGTACTCTCGCAGTTGAAACAGGAAGCAGGGGAGCTTCAACATCTCCGAAGACAACTTTGCTAGCTTCAAAAACCGCATCTCGAGCACGCTGGTTCGTGACTGCTACTTGAAAATTCAATCCACCCTAGTGCTGGATGGAATGTACATGATCGTCTCCGACCAAATCACAGCCAGCGTCAAGGACGCCATCTACAGAGACCCCATCGGGTACGGTGAAATCAAAGGCATGGTCCTTAGGAGGCCTTACAGTACACAGAGCCGCAGGAACAACAGCCATTCCGGCGGACGTCATAAGAGAGCCCAGGGGCAGATCACACGGAAGTCGAACCCCGGGAAATCTGTTAGGCGTAGGAGAGCTCAGTGAATGCGCGTCTAACCCAGCGAACAACTTCGTCTTCGTTTGTTGTTTGTTTTTTAGCTATTGCGTCAACATCGTGTGAAAGTGATTGCGCAATTGCAGCCTTAAGGACTGCTTTGAGTTAGTTTTGTTAGTTACGAGCGTAACTCTGGCTTATTCAGGTTCAGCGCAGAAAACGCCTGCTCGCAGTCGTATATTGACACAGTTCTCTCGCGACGTAAAGCCGCGAATTAGACCTATGTTGTACCGAACGCGTATAGGTTGGCCCGCGATGACGTACGTATATCTTCAGATGCTTTCGTCCAACGTAAGGATAAAACGAAGCCGCATCAACTTCAGCGAGCCTGTTCTTACCGGCGCGTCGCGCTACGGGTCAATCAGTTCCATTTGTTAGTCATCAGGAACGTTGCAAACAACTGCGTAAAACGGCCAGACGAAAAGCTCAGTTCCAAGTCTCCTGCACTCCAAGATTGTTTTTTATTCCGTATTAGCACCGCGAAGCAGCTGTGGCTATGAGCGGCGCACAGATGTGGACGGAGAGAACACAACAGGAAGGAGTGGGGGACAGGGGGTTAGTATGCGGCCTGGGCCGACATCACGGGGTACTGTGCCGACATTCGTCTGGAAAGCAATCGAAGAATTCACTGGAACTCACTCAGGAGATCACCCTGCCTGCGACTGAACCGGTCCGTTTCTGGTGACATTGAGGGCCCGAATATTACAAACTGGCCATATATGGTTTGCTCAGAAATTTTGGTTGGAATGTACTAGTAATATGAGTCAAGTAAAAATCACAGGCAGGAACAGGTATAGATAGTCATCAGCAAAGACGACGAAAGCAGCACGGAGACAGACAAGGAAGGTCGAACTTTCAACCTTTTATGATATGAATACGGCACAGTGGCTCTCTGGCGGGGCTCGCGCCTCGCTGCTGCACCGCGTTGACCCGGAGCTTGCCTCTACTTTCCCGACATCGTTCCCTAGGCCGTTTGCGTCACTTTACCACCGGCTCCGCCTCAACGTGCCCTACAGCCGACGTCTTCTTCACAAGCTTGGGAAGGCGGATTCACCAAACTGTGGCACCTGTGGGACTGTTGAGGACACTGAACTATCTTATTATCCTGTCCACGGTATCAGCAGCACAGACAATCTCTACAAGCTTCCTTAGCTCGTCTGGATGGCAGACCATTTGATATCCGTAAGGTTCTGGGCCCTTGGACACCCGACCATCAGTTTCACGCCATGCAAGCGTTTGTGCGATTTTGCGCAGACTTCAAGTTGGTGGACACAGTGTGACTGATGTGTGTGGACAGTGTGTGTGAGTGACTGACTGAGAGTCTTTGTCACTCATTCGTTTTATTGTAGAGAACCATTTCTGTTTTCCTAAGTGATCTGGAGTAGCCGGCTCTCGTAATGAGTGCCTATTTTTCGTTTTTTTTTCTTATCAACTCAACTCAAATCAGAGGCCGAAAGTTCGATATTCCCTAGCGGTATTTCTGTTACTTTTGCCATCTTCGCTGTTGTCATGTGCAAACCCGTTCGTATCTTAGTTAGGGAGTCATCGGTTGTTACAGGTCAGTGGCAACAGTTTTCTGTCACTAATTAACGCAAGATAAACTGCACCAATACAGAGCCCGATGGTAACGCCACGGCCTTTCATGAAGCTGGGGCCGAATATTTTTTATGTTTTGCTCGAGGGCCATACGAGGGCCGCCACTTCTGCGCCCCTTGTCTAAGGTGAACTGACTCATGCCATATGAAGGCGTATCTTTCTTTTAGTAAATCGGTAACGTGCTGGTTTGCTGAGCTCAAGATCGCGGGTTCGACCCCGGCTGAGGGCGGTAGCAATGGGGGGGGGGGAGGTAAACATTGCTTCCAGCACGGTGTATTTCCGGCGCACGTCAAAAGAACCCCAGGTGGTCCAAATTATCCGCTGTCCTACCCTGCGGCACGTGCAACATGTCGCCACACTGCGCAGACAAACCTTACGTGGAACATCACGACACCATTATTATTCTATTAGAAAAGACATGGCTAGCAAACAGAACTCTGGTGACAGTAATAGCGATACTAGGAGGACATGAGGTGCTCAGGGAAAACTCCGGAGTATAAATATATACGTCTAGGTTCAGCACATCGACTTCGTAAACTTTATTAAGAATACTGTGGCATAGCAGAGTGAATAACCCATGCGGTAGACATATCAAGACACAGCTGCAAAATCGTAAATGCACTCTTTGTACACATAACATGTCAACCCTTACAAAAACAATTTTCACCTTCCTATAGACATTTAGTGCACTTCCTGCATAATCTGCTTACTTTCTATCCACTTCTCCTTTTTGCATACTTAGTACGCAGCCATTCTGCGCATGCCCTGTGTCCTACTAGCCCTCCTTTCATCAGCAAGATTAGTCACACTCCGAGCGGACTACGTACAAGCTTCCTGTCAACAAGCTGCAAAGTTTCTTATGTATGTACCTATAGCCTTTGCACAGAGCTCATGCGTTGGCCGTTCTGCATAGACTTTGCAGTCTTCCAGCATACCTTTCTGTAGCGAAAGCACGCAAGTTTCCTATTGGCTGTCTACAAAATTTAGATCTATTAGCGGCAGACTTACTGCTTTCCGTGCATTCAGCCTGTCTTCAGACCGTGCGCATAGCCAATCGGAACACATCTTGCGGTCTTCCCGTATGCCTCTTTCTGGCAGAGGTGCACAGGTTTCCTCCGCACTACGTGCATACTTCCTGCGTAGACGTGATGGATTTCCTTCCTTGTGTGAATTCGGACTCGTCTGCAGACCATGTGCATAGCCATTTCGCGGACGCCGTGTGGCCTCCCCGTACCCTTTGCTGTTGCATGAATATAGTCAATTCCTATGCAACATGAGCGTACTTCCTGTATGGGAAAACATCCCCCCTTACAAAAACAATTTTCACCTTCCTATAGACATTTAGTGCACTTCCTGCATAATCTGCTTACTTTCTATCCACTTCTCCTTTTTGCATACTTAGTACGCAGCCATTCTGCGCATGCCCTGTGTCCTACTAGCCCTCCTTTCATCAGCAAGATTAGTCACACTCCGAGCGGACTACGTACAAGCTTCCTGTCAACAAGCTGCAAAGTTTCTTATGTATGTACCTATAGCCTTTGCACAGAGCTCATGCGTTGGCCGTTCTGCATAGACTTTGCAGTCTTCCAGCATACCTTTCTGTAGCGAAAGCACGCAAGTTTCCTATTGGCTGTCTACAAAATTTAGATCTATTAGCGGCAGACTTACTGCTTTCCGTGCATTCAGCCTGTCTTCAGACCGTGCGCATAGCCAATCGGAACACATCTTGCGGTCTTCCCGTATGCCTCTTTCTGGCAGAGGTGCACAGGTTTCCTCCGCACTACGTGCATACTTCCTGCGTAGACGTGATGGATTTCCTTCCTTGTGTGAATTCGGACTCGTCTGCAGACCATGTGCATAGCCATTTCGCGGACGCCGTGTGGCCTCCCCGTACCCTTTGCTGTTGCATGAATATAGTCAATTCCTATGCAACATGAGCGTACTTCCTGTATGGGAAAACATTCCATGTCATCATCACTTCTTCATTTATTGTTGTTGTTGTTGTTCCTGTATGGAAGCAGCAGAGCTTGCTCTTGGACATCCATCAACGTTTCTCAAATCTTTCGCGTCTCAAAAAAAAAAAGAAAAAGAAAAAGATCACAAACAGGTTGTAATGGCCGGCGACCACCAACGCGACAGACAAAATGGCTCACTCTGAAAAAATAAGGGTGTATTTGGGGTATCTCACACCCCTAGGGTGTGCCAAACACCCCCAGACAAGATCCTGGGTGTGTGAAACACCTTTCTTTAGGGTGTAACACACCGCGCCCTTTTTTTTTTTTTGCTGTGTCAGCGCATCTGTTTCGTGTGTATAAGTGTAACGAAAGAAGGCATTAGGTGTTCTGTTGCACCCTTTTCTTGGGTGTGCCATGTTTTCTTTGTGACTCTGTGTAGGATGATGCCCTTCGTGTGTCTCATTATTTTATACTAAGTTGTAGACGACGAGGGGGATCGAAGTAAAAGGAGAGGGTAATAGAGATAAGCTTGGGTTCGTACAGGGAAAGCTGTATACCGCGTGTCCCAAGATAAGCTCCCCAGACCATGGTATGAATACAGCGATAAAGAGAAACCTCAGGCGGTCTTTGCGGTACTTGAGTTAGAAACAGGTTCTAAACCATGAACAGGACCTGTTTCTAACTCAAGTACCATAAACATCGGCTCAGGTTTCCGTTTATGGATCTATTCGCACCGTGGTCTGGGGAGACCATCTTGGGACACGCGGTATACATATTGCTCTCCACGAACTCTACATCACTATTATTTTTAGGGGGGATTTGTTAGAGCGCTGACAGGTACGTCACTTTCCACGTTGTTGGAGCAATTACTGCTTCCAACATGCTCGTCCGTAATTTGGGTAGTCTGGTGTAGTAGTAGTTAGGTGTCCGTAATCAACATCGGTTTTTTTTCCTATCGCTGTCTTTGCGAACTGCTCTGTATTGAACTAGCAAATGAAGGAAACAAAATACCGTATATGTAGGGCTAAGTGGACGAAATCTAAGAGTGGGGACCAGTCAGTGAACAACAGATTACGAGGGGGCTGCTGTTTATTCCAGTCGTGATAAATACACAGAACAGAACACATCAGATCATTTGTGAAGGACAAGCTATCAACACAAAGTGGGACTGTTAACACAATCATGTACCAACACCCCTCAGACACACCTTTCATCTCCATCCTGATGCACAACACAGCGAACACAATGCACGTGATAGACCCTGCATATGGGCAACAACGAAGAGAAGGTGATACAAGATGGTCACAGTGCACTCGTGTACACTCGTCAACAGTGAGTACTTCTCAGCCACCTGCCACTGCGCATGTCGTGTTCCATTAACAGAACGAACAAGCTGCCCGTTCAGGCTTTCAAACGGGTATGCGGAATAATTCCACAGCGGCCCCCACATCTGCACGGAGTCACACAGATGCGTCAGGAGGGGCGCGTTATAAGTTAGATTCTCCTTCCCATACAACTCTTGCTATTCCTGTAAGAAAGACGACATTGCTTTGCGACATTCTCCAAGTCTTTCGGTTGGAATAGTGTCTGAGAGGTAGAAGTGCATCAGTCCCACGAATTTCACCCAGTTTCTGTAATATACAGATGGCAAAATGGCACGCAAAACCGTTGGGGAATAAAATAAAAGCCAATTTTGCCACTCCGAGGCTTTCCAGTACCTTCTTGACTTTATTGGCCGAGGCAACCTTGAAATCTCCCATATCGGGTGCAACTCGTCTGTCAACTTCTTCCATCATTGACCCTATGCTGTACGGAAAGGCAGCGCGGGTGTCGAACCACATGCATGTTGTGTGTCTGACGAAAGCAGAACAAACAGCATGCATGAAGTGAACGCTCGAAGGGAATGTACGCTACGTCTCTTTACGCCACATGTCGGTTGCTGCGATAGCTGAGCCTCTGCAGCGAGATCCAAGAAAGATTGGTGCGTCCTGGGTGCAGGTGGCGGTGATATGGTGCGTTTCCTTTTTGCACAACCTCTCCTTCGTGGACACACCAGCCACAGCCGTGCGAACCATTGAACTGGTTCATATTCATGACCATGGCTCTGGCCACTGTGTCCACGGAGCATGGCCCTGGAAAAACATGGACAGCCGCTTTCCGATATGCCAGTGCTTTCGCTATCGCTAGTGTCAGATGATGCGATCACGACTCGCTCTGCCTCAGTGCTCTGGTCTTCACCTGGTGCAATATAAACATCACCCTAGAAAGCAAAAGATGTGTATACGCATAAAGAACTTTCTTTCGATATTAGTGGCATCATTCAGAGCATTAAGGCTCGAGACTTGGAGTGATTCCAGACGAGAAGGCGCTCGTAACCCTGGATATGTAAATGTGTTCCTATATAAAGCGTAGCAAGCGTGTAGTAAAGTATGCTCCGTAGTAAGGTACCTTACCACATAAGTATGATAAAATCAGGTTAACGAACAAGATAATTTCAAGTGCAATAACCAGTGATAGAATCGGCGTCCATGTGACACATCTACATCATCTGCAACCCCCAAAATGGTGTACCGAGCAAAGCAATGAATGTATTTAACTTGATCCTTAGGAGCGGGATCGCTGTGAATATTTCGAAGCATGGTTGTTTGTTTCGTGGTGCGCATTTCAGACCTCCGATTTGACATTTTTGTTTCGTGAATTGCCTTTAATCCAATGTGAAACTTTGGTTCAGAACACGCAGTACGCGTTTCTGGCGTAAAGGTGTTCCCGTGACGGAACCCCACAGGGGTGCCATGATTAGTTTATTTTACCCTCAAACGCGACGTTGATCGATATAAAGGAGGAGTCAAACTATCAAGCCTTACATTTGACACACGTTTGTTCTATATTCGGCACCGCTTTAGGACAGCAGAGCTTTTTCCGGCAAGATAATAAAAATAATTCAGGATTTGCGTCGCAGGTCAACTATGATCATGAGGAACGCCACAGCGGTTGGACTGTGGATTAATTCGAACTTCGAACAGCTTCGAACCCGCGACCTTGGGGTTGGAAGGCATACGTGGTGGCCAGCCAAGCCACCGACGACGCTCTTTACAACAACAGCTTTCCAATAACGGGAGGAAGATAATTGCACATTGTGTCGCGGAAAGTGCGGGGAAATCGTAGTATGCAGACTGGCTCAGACTAGTATGTAGACTGCAGACATGGTTTACCTCGTGCCGTGATAATGCGTGTCAGCCACGGTCATTGCATTGCAGGCGACGGGGAACTGGCGTCAATATTTATTTATTTATTTTCACTTTATTATTATATTATCCGTAAGTCGAAGCGGTGTGGACTGAAGTGGTTCCCACTCGTTTCTCTGTACCACCCCGCTAGCTCAGTCTTGACGCAGAATCGGCGCAAATTGCAATTTTGGTCCAGGGTTGCGTAGGACATGAACGATGGCGCTGTTGGCGCAAATGGCTCATCACTTCCATCATTGTAATGACATATCTTTAGTAATTTTACACAAAATTACCTCTACCAGGGCGACGTAATACCTGCAGATACCTACCGTGCTTCCGCCTCTACTTCCAGATGACGTCGATGGCACAGGGTCGTCTGATGGCGCTACGTGGTCCGGACCTCGATCATCCTCGGGAGCCTCAGCGTGAACATTACGCCTGTTTGGAATGCCTGAACTGCGTGGTGCGCGGTTTCAGTGTATTGGGATCGAACAGCCATTGTCGATACCTTTTTGGCATAACCAGGCCGGGCCGGGCACCTCCTCTACAGCGGAGGACGCGGTAGTCACAGACTGCGACACTCATAGCGTGAAATATCTCGGAACCCGTTCGTGATTATTCCGACAGCAAAAGAGGTAGCCGACGCACCAGCATAAACCAATGTCAATCCGCTATAATAAAAGAAGTGAACTGCTTCGCGAGGAAGGATGTGAAGAACAGCGGTCAAGGTCAATGCGACTGCTTTGACAGTCAACCCAGCGCAGCCTTGGCCCTGGCCTATCTGTTTTTCTCAGTTTTTTTTTCATCACATATCTTCCGGCATGTGCTTATCCCGTCGCTATCACGTTTATCGTATCATCCGCCAGCCTTTCCTTTTGTGCGCAGCCCTGGCGCCGAAAGCTGAAGAAACTGTATCCTCCTTGTTGCTTCCACTTCGTCAAATCGTTGAAACAGCGTTGACGGCTTCAGTTTTTAAAATGACGCACATATTGCTAAAATGGACAACAGCTGAAGCATGGGATGTCTACCCGACGCGCAAGATGACAGCAACTGAAATAATGAATGACCCATCAATCGTGGAGTCACTCGTCGGACGCACCTTTGAAATTACTTGGAAGAGCGGTGAGCCGCCGGCAAAGGCACATTTGATTGCTGCGGGTAATGTCTGTTTTCTTATTTCGCATGTTATCGCTTTGCGGTCAGCTACCGTTGCCGATCGCCTGCTTGAATTTAGTTTAGATTGGCACACGCTTTATCAAGTTCAGCAATATTGCTAACACGAAGGCAAACATTTTTGCCGGCGCATGCGCTCCGATTTGTTTCGGTAAAATGCAAGACTTGCCGCCTTGAAAAAACGTGTGGGATTCTGAACATCGTCATATACACACAATGTTCCAGGAGACCTAGGCAACCTTGAGAGAAGACGGAACCGCCTCGCCGCACGAGCATGCAAGAACATGTCACAGGTGACTGGCTCAAAGCACATATTTTTTTTTTAGAACAGCAAATCGTGATGGGTGCATTACAAATTAACTGATTGCATGGCAATGAATGTGTGACTATCCATAATTCCGTGAGTCATCCCAATGATTGCGTCGTCGCTTGGCCCTAGCTTTAAAACCTATTCTGCCCTGTCACAGGCGAGTGGCTGCTGTGGTCATGAAGAACAAATAAAGCAACTGCAGCAGGCGAATGATGACCTGAAACGTAATATAGAGGATCTGGAAAACATGATGGGTATACAAGAGTGTATCACGATCTGCTGGTTTTCGCTGACTGTTTTACATATTTCTGACTCCCCAGACATCCAGAAGACCGTGAAAACACTCGAGCGAATTGTCAGAAAGATGAAGGCTTCTCAGGAGGAACGTCCTGTGCTGGAGCCGAACCAGGTGAGCGCTGACGAATTCGTAGCTGGGCGCCCTAGTCATATCCGCTCACAAGCATACGTACTGTTTTTGTTTTCTTCACTGTGTCCTTCCTGCTACAATATAGCAGTGACACCTACTACATTTCGCATACGCACGGTGTCGAAACTAAATGTGCACAACATTTCTCATTAAGCAACCTGTCGCGGGAAACTGGTGTCGTTGCTTGAAGACTTGCGTTGCAAACATGTGCCACCTTGCAAGATCCACGTGTTTCTTGCACAAGCATCACAGGGAACTTATCAGCCTATCGGAACTTATCGTTGCCTATGACAACGATTTTTATTAGAAATTATGTTCACATTTAGCGTGGGCACCTTGTATATGAATGAGTGGAACGAACTGAACGTATCATATCTCGACGAAATGTGTTTTCGTTATAGCGGCGTTGGTATCCCAGGTCGAGCCCCAGTGAAGCGCACGTAGAAGCTATTCGAGCACTATACCTGTGCAGGCTGGAATCAAGAATTATTTGCGGTCACAGAATCGGCACGAGTTGAATGTCCGGCTAGGTGTCACATGGCTGTCAGGTCGGCGTTGTTGCCACCGCGATTCATTGCACCAGGATTCGACAGTGTCGGGGAATGTCCTAGCTGACATCTAGGTCTTAAGTCACTTGAAACATTGCAATCACTGCGGTGTTGTATTTGTGAATTTTTATCATGTTCCAGTACGCATTTTTTGCAGACCTGCGGGGTCCTGGTCGGGTAAGGCCCAGTCTTCATCGGGCACTGTCGTGCTGGGCTTTATTTTTTCTGAGTCGGGTAAGACGACTCTGCTTCGGGCACGCGGACAGGACATTAAAAGCTGCAAAATGCGTAGTCGTTCACAAAGCGGAGTGACCGTGGGTGCCCAATTATTAGGGACGTACTGGATGTGGCACAATCCATGTCAAACATGCGTGCGCTGTCTGCCTGTTATTTAGTCTCTTTCTGTAACAGCTGTGTGAACATGCAGTTTAATTTTCTTTTAATTTTCTTGACGACAGGTAGACCCGGGAAGCGGCGTGTACGTGTCCAGCGCGACGCTTACAAGGCTACAGGAATCCTACAAGGATTCTCCCAGCAAGTTTGCCCGTGCTCTCACTCGTGTACTTTTTACAGATGAAGAGCTAAAAAACCGATCACTTTTTGGTAAACAGGCCAACAGCCACAAGAACAAGGACCCAAGGCCTGTCCTCGACGAGAACCGTGTGACAGCTATCTTGGGTATGCGCTTCTTTGCCGTGCATCACACTTCCCAGCAAAAGCGTACCCGTCGTATACTGTCCAAAGTGGCAGTCCGCGTTCAAAAGGAGCACCGAGGTGTTCGTATAACAGTGCCGCTTATGGCAAGGGGAAGAGACTTGTGAAATACCTCAATCCAAAACCCATCGTAACTCGCGTCAATGATTATTCTCCACAGCGCACGAGATGCTATGACGACGCATGGAAGTGTCCCGCGACATAAGACTTTTGTTAATGAATAGTTAACCGCTGCAGACAATTCAAGATGGAGGCTGTGTTCGGCATATCTTGGGCGCTGACTGTGCTCAGGACGACTTTCACCTACTTTTTGCCAAGGCCGTTGCGCCCCTCCCACTGAGATGTGCAAAAACTGCAATGTGTCATGGAAAGGAGTCCGAGAACCAAAAGGAGAAAAACAGGGTCGCTGAAATTATTAGGAATCAGTCCTTAGGCACAGCAAGCCTTTTTTGTCCAGCGTCCTCCCTATACACCACTTTATCCGCACCGTATGTACGATATGGATATTAACCAGGGACGTACAACGTGTAAACAGTAAAACAGCCGTTCACGATTTATGTCGTCTAAACCGTTAGGTAGGCATGAATACGTGCTTAAAAGATGTGAATTCCTTTCCGTGGATCACTGGCGTTAATCTTCATTCGCTGTTTCTATTGCAGAGCACACCTGCGTTACATTCAAGTGCGCGGACTACCTGGTGAAAAGAAGCCTCGGTGCCATGCTTCACAAGCTCAACAAGGGCACCCCATGATGCTGCTGTGTACAATGTGCAAATAAATACTTTGGGTGGTAGTTCGCACCAACAGCTTGTCGGATGCAGTCCTGAAAATATAGCAAGGCCCACTGCGTTGTTTTTAGCAAAATAACATGCACACCCCGTAGAAGGGTGCTTGCTGGAGGCATGGATGACCAAAAAAGTAAGCTGAATGCTTCGAGCCAGTGTGAGTTCTGGGGCGCTTTAGAGACTGCATATTTTCTGCGGTAAGCCTGCATTGAGTTGTGCAGGCTTTCTGTAGCAAGGTACGCTCCATTTCTTCGACGGGTGGCAGCTAGTCTGCTGTATGCGTGAAGCCTTTCCGCGTACTAGGTCACTTGGAGTGTGTACGGTATCGAAAGCGGGGAAATTTATTCTACATAGACTTTCCATACGAAGTCTTGATCCGCTGGACCAAGAAAGATGAAAAAGCCTGCTCCAAGGTTTAAGCCTTTCTGAATACGGGGTCTGTTTAGTCATTCTCATTTCTGTAGGAAGACAGCAGAGCTTATAGTACGCAGACTTTCTATAGGAAAATGTGTTCCAATTGGGATTAGAAAGGTGACAGGTGTAACAGACGGTCTACTGGATTGTTTCACGTTTTCTGAGTACTAAGTCGTTTGAAGTCTGTATATTTTCTATAGGAAGGGCAGAAGATTTTTTGTAAGGGAAAGCAGAGTCCCATCACGTTGGGTAGAAGTAAGGCGAGGACGCATGCGCAATCGAATAGTACAAAGAGCACTACGTTGCGCAGAGTCATGCAACTTGTTGCTAACAACGCATCTTTCCTCAATCAAAGTCAACCATAGCATGCAAAAAGTTACAAAGCGTCGTCTCGCTGTGCCAGTGTTAGTATGTGTTCCGTATCTAACAGTCAGTGCGAAAGAAAGATATCTTTAGTGCTTAAAGGCGACGTTGTTGACTTGAACCACTCTGCGTAATCCAGACGAGCGGCCACAGTGAGTGATATTCAACGAGAACCATATCTACCACGCACCATGCAGTCATAAGTAATTTCAATAACTCAAACGCTACAACATTCCTCCCACTATACATTGATATGTTCGGTATGGCTAAGTATATGCCGGTCGCGGATAATCACAGGACCACGTTCTCTGGTGGACAACGACGCATATTGTTCAGAATGTCTATCAATGATCTGTTCCGTTAAAGGCGGTTACCCAACATCCGTTCAGACTGGTGGCCTGCTGACGTTGATCATCGGCTTGTCTCGTGTTAATATCTAGTAATTAGTCCTACCACAGATATTTAACGTCCTGCATGGCGTGTATATGAGTGAGTACGAGGAGATCCATCGTGCGTAATATTTTATGTGATCACACAGCACACAAATAAACACTTGGCTGTAACAAAAACTTAAAGGTAACGCTGCACCACAACCATAACCAAACGCTAAACTACACAGGGGAGCCTTAACCTAACCAGTCCTCTAGGTCTCGTAGAAGTGGAAGATATAGGTAGTCTATTTCTTCACGTAGTCCACGGTTTGAACAAAACGGTCAGGGTGAGCGGTTTCGTGCGCATAGTGGTGGTAGTCCGCATGATGGGTCTGGAAGTGGCCAGCGTCATCGAAGTATTGTCTCGTGTTGAGGAATGGGCCCTTGACGAGGAAGGCTCGTGAGTATGGACGGCCGTATGTCGCTGCTCCGTAAAAGGCTTGTCCAGCAGAATAAACGGGCTGATAGGCAGGTGCAGAGACAACGGTTTGAGTTACCGGCTGAGCGACAACTGTGGTAGCGGGCCTGGAGACGACTACGCTTTGAGCAACTGGTGCTGGAGCGAACACTTGAGTTACAGCTGGCTGTGCAACGACTCGCGAAACAGCTGGGGTCGCAACTACGGTTGGATGATGCTGAACAATACTGCTGACAGCGGGAGCCGCAACCACGTGAGATACGGCTGGCTGAACAACTCGAGTGACTGCTGGGGCTGAGACTACATGAGATACTGCAGGCTGAACAACTCGAGTGACTGCTGGGGCTGAGACTACATGAGATACTGCAGGCTGAACTACTCTAGTTACAGCAGGAGCCGCGACAACTTGAGCAACGGGCTGGTGGGCCACCACTCTTGTGTAAGCTGGCTGAGATAAAAAGGCCTGACTGTAAGCAGGTTGGGACAAGAAGGTCTGAGTGTATGCTGGCTGGACAGCTCTTGCCACAGCTGGAGCAGCTACAACGTGAGAGACAGCAGGCTGCACCACCCTGGTCACAGCTGGAGCAGCAACAAACTGTGCAACGGGCTGCTGAGCGACCACTCTTGTATAAGCAGGCTGGGAGACGAAAGTCTGTCGGACAACTGGCTGCACTACGCTGGACACAGCTGGAGCGGCTACAACGTGAGAGACAGCAGGCTGGACTACTCGAGTCACAGCTGGAGCGGCGACGACTTGAGCGACTGGTTGGTGGGCGACTAGACCAGAGTAAGCAGGCTGCGACAAGAAGGTTTGAGCGAAGGCTGGTCGGCTAACGAACTGGGTCGCAGCGTGCTGGGCATAGACAGCTGTTGGTTGGGCTACTACGTGGGACACGGCTGGTTGAGCAGCGAAGGTGGTGAATGCTGGGCGTTGAACGACCACCTGTCCCGGGTCGTAGTGGACGTAGGCACCAGAGGCGTGTACCTGGGGCACGACATTGGTGTTGTGGCGCACAAAGCTGGCCTGGTGAGAGGAACCGTCGGCGTGCTCGACGCGGTGATGGTAGCCCTGTGTGTGGGGATGGAAACCTCCGGCACTTACTAGCGCGGATGTTGCGAGGCAAACCAGAAGCAGGAAAGTCGTCTGGAATAAAATATATTATGTGGGTCAGTCTCAGTCCGAATTATAAGTAGCAGCAGCCCTAATAGCAACTTGAAAAGTGTGCCAGAACGCGGAACACATATTCCCCCCGTCCGTACCAGAACGCGGTTTAAACTACTCACACTCGCACTTTGGCACTTTAGAATTCTCATTGAGACCATTGGCCATGGAATATGCGCGTAGTGTGACGTGCAACCTCCCTCGGAGCACTGGGTTCAACGTTCAGTTGAGAAGTTGGCACGTTTGCGCGGTGTGGCGCTACGCGTATGTTGAAGGGCAGCTACCTTTAATAGTGCGCTTCAGTATATCGTACGCTATCGCATCCGCGTACGTATGGGATAGCGTTGCTGGATCTGCGCACGCGCAAGACACAAGCAGAGCTTTGCGCATCATCCCAAGAGTTGCATCGTCTGAAAGTCAATGTCGTAATCCTGCGCGGAATGTGATTTATTATTACGACTTAGTTCGCACTTGCTTTGTATAGAGACACCACGTGCACTCCGAGAGAAACTCGTGCCCTTCAGGCTCCGGAAGATGGAAGAGCCCGGTAGCCATCTTTAGAAAGGGCTGCCGGTAGAATGGAGCAGAAGAAGGCCATACAACGAGTAATATGTAAAGAATTGCAACAAAATCTTACAGTATGAGAAGCTACATCTAAACGTGACCTTCTTGTGACTTATTGATTTTGTGCTATAGTAGTTCCACTCCACCAAGTTGGCGGCGCTGTTATACCATCTGACATCATTTGTTTGTAAACAGGGACAGGTCTATTGCTCGAACCTTTTACCGCCGCCGGGCGGCGCTGATGCGGGTGAGTGGTGACATTTTACAGCGTCAGTTACGAAGGTACGACCGGGCTCACTGACAGACATTATGTGATGATGAACCATTTCAACCATTACATTATAAGAACCATTACGCAACTTTCTACGCACACTGATGCTGAAACTCAAGTTACAATTGCATAACTGTCCCGTCACCTTTTTTTTTTTTTTGTACTTGACTGAATATGATTTTTCGTGGCGTTGGATTTGGGTCATGAAGGACGCCAGCTCCAACATATTAGGTACTTGTGAGAATAATTTCCGTTGTACATATACTGTCATTCATACTCATCTAGCATAATCTTTTAATTTTGCTTTCTCTTGAGCTCTGCGCACCGCTGATACAAAATCATGCAGTTTCTGCAGTCCTCTGCTTGCGAATTTTCGTGGGCTTTTTGTGGCGAAATACAATCCAGTCATCCATATTCCTAACCTTTGCTTACTAGCTGGCCGACGCTTGACACACAAGACCCCCTAAACACGTGGGAACACATATGGACAGCACAAGAATCCGTCGCGCCGTCCGTGTGTATTCACATGTCTCAGGGCATTCATGTATGTAATCATGTATCACGAGCTAGCCTGCATTTTCTGTCTTCGTCCTGTCGCCGACGCTGACTGGATAGCCATTTGCGCACGCACACGCCTTTACACAGTTTTTCTGCACGGCGCCGAGTCCCATGTATGGAGGCTTACACGCTCTTCCCAGCCAATCCCGAAGGAACGTGCAGTTTTGAACGAAAATGTGAAGGAGTAAAAAAAAAACAAAAAATAAGAAAAGTGAACTTTGCGAAGATAGCGTTTACTTATCGAATTATTTTCTTTGTGCGTATGTACCGCACGGGTAGAGCTTTAGAGCTTGAAAAGAGCATTACCAAGGAAAGAGGCTGCGGAGTCTAGCCTCCCACGGCACGCGAGCGCCACGGCGCGGCCATAGAAGGTTCGAGGAATTAGTGACCACAGTTTCTCCGCGCGGTGCCAGGCTAGATCGGTCTGCTTACTTTTCCTCCATGACTAAAACTGTAATGCTCACTAACGCCGCACTTGTGACACTGGAAAAACATTTGCCCACTACCGTAGAGCACAGGCTTGCGTCTCTTCAGGGAAGCAGCCAAAAGGCGAAAATCATTGCCCGACACACACACACACACACACACACACACACACACACACACACACACACACACACACACACACACACATATATATATATACGATGATGACATGGGGCTGATGCCATTGCCCGAGATCCAAACGTTTCAAATATGTTTCAAGATTCATGAAATGAACGAAGGATATAGTGGCGTCCTGGAAGACGTGTGTAGAAACATTTGCTCTGCAGGTACCCAGTGACAGTTTTGTGCTTTAGTTATCTTGTTTCTGCTTCGAAGGAAATTGCGAAAATGGCTGGAGCGTTCATGTAAGACGACGATGTAAGCTATGTCACATTTCGTTCAATGTGCTCCTCAGTTCAACAACAAGCCTCAGAAACCTGATCATCATCTCTACGTAAGCGAGAGAGGCGAATACTCTATACTCCACACCTAGTTAACACGGCCCTAAGAAGTTTTGCTCCTTCGCAACAGTTCTTGTCAGATTAACTCCAGTAGACAACACTAATGTACTGCGTATTCTCTGACCACAAAAATCAGCACAGCACCATATAGGGACAACCAGCCCCTGGCGGGGGCCCCTTAAGAAACTAGAGGTCTCTCACTGATCACTTTAAATTCTGTGTTGACCCAATAAGGGATAAACGGAGGCCTCATAAGCGACATCACAAACCTTTCGGTATTCCATCTTGCAGCTCCAGAGAAGACACTCCAAAATCCAAATCAACTTATTTCTCTCACAACGGCGCTCTCCCGCTTTTATAGCGGCTGGAAAGCGAAACGTACACGTGAAGCTATCGGATCATCTGGCATAATTCATTCAGATCACAAGATAGCCAGAGACCCTTCTCCGGCGGCACTTCGAAGGCATCCCACGTTGCGCCCTCCAATGATGCGCCGCCGGGACAAAAGTTGACGTCAAGGGAGACCCACCAGGTCGTTCGGGTTACCCGGTCACTTTCGTTATCTTCCAATATCGACAAAACCGATCACTTTGCAACGCTATTGAAGGCAGTTGCGAAATGATGTAATAACAAATATGTGGGAAAGGGACGAAAGTTACCTCACCTTTCACATCGTCATCGGAATGAATGCCGATGAAGCGTGTCCTTCTGAAAGAACCGTTATTTTGTTTACACTTTCAGGGCAGTATGCTGCGAAATGAGAACGTGCTTCACACGTTAAATCAAATAGGCTTTGCGAATTCTGTGGACTGCCACACCACTCTATGCACTCATAACTGCGTAGACAGTATTCAGAAGGATGCGCATCAATAGGTCAGTTCTGCAATCCACTGTGAACGTGTAATGAAACATAAGACGCTGATATTACAATAAAATGGCATCAACGTAGGCAAGCTCCTGGATTGACTGGGATGAGAAGAGCCTGAGCTTGGATGACCACAAGGTTGATGACATAGAGACAGGGATGTTTCCTGTACAGTTTTAGACATAAAAACGGAATTATGGTTCAGCGCAGTGATTTATCCAGACCCCTCCTACACCACATAACAAAAAAAAAAAAAAAGGAAGAAAGAAGAAGAAGAATAAAGAATTGGGAGACACCCCCTAAAATTGTATGAGATTACGCAATATTTCGCCAAAAAGCATAGAAATACATGGGATTAGCCTCCATGTTGTCACGTCACACATCCCCTGCGGAGCCCGACACACCCCCAGGGACGAAATTCTGGGTAAACCACTGGTTCAGCGTCCCTTAATTCGTGCAGTGCCTATGCAATTGTGTTGAAGTTTCCGTTTCAATTTATTAGACGAGTACTTTAATGAAGAAATACGATGTCCAATGAGGAACTTTCAGCAAGAAACAATGCTTAACAATGTAGCACAGTTTGTTCGGCACTTTTTCATTTGTGATGATGGAATTCCGATGAATTCCGAAGCGTCAAACTGATTGCTGTCTTTCATTGTCGTGTACACTGACGCGTTTAGATTTTAAAGAATTAGATTTTAAAGAAGAAACAATGCCTAAAACACACACGAAATTACATAAATGAATGACAAAATTAAGTATGGGCATTATTTGCCAAAATAAACTGTTTTACTTTAGGTTTGAAGTTGCGAACTGGCGTAGCATGACGCAGAGCTAAAAGCTAATAATTCCACATCTTAGCAGCACCGAACGCTAGTGTAAACTGCCCAAAATTATAGTTCTTCGGGCTGGGAGCTTTATAGGCAGCTGCCAGACAGATAGGTTATGTCGGCGGCGTATAGTTAAACAGCTTGTTGCTTGTAAACTCAGCACAACAATTATACAGGGTGGAAACAAATAAAGTAGCCCAACATTTTCACACATAGCGCGTTCCCTGCATATCGTACGAACTTCTGATGGCGCACGACGGTGCATTTGTGCGGTGCACAGTGCCGGATTTACAGTGGTGGGGGCCGTGGGGCACTGTTCTGGGGGGGGGGGGGGGGCTCCTTCGTGTATTCTATGTCTATCCAATGTGTTATTCGGGGTCGACATCCGTGGACGGAGGACAGATTCTTACCAAGTTTCCGTTTCAGGGATGCGTTTCAGGCATGCAAAACAGGTTTCCCTTGGACAAGACCTTTACTGGTGGGGGCCCCTTTGTGGTGGGGGCCCCGGGGCAAGTGCCCCGCCTGCCCTCCCCTAAATCCGGCACTCGCGGTGCAAATCGAGAAAAAAAAATCGTGGTAACCAAACTTTGCGCAATAAAATCGTTAGCAACGCGAACTTCGATCCATGTATTTCCAATGAGACATGGCAGTGTAGCACAGTTGCGTCGCCCTACCGCTGGGGGTCCCACTCATGCAGAGACAAAACGAGATCTAGTACGCCTAGCAGTAGCTAGACGCAACTGTGACGTGTCCCTCATATTGACTTCTGCATAGGAAAATTGGGATGCACGGAGAGCAACGTTTGCATGGATAACTTTTTTATTACGTGGACTATACTATTCTCATACTATTTCTCATCCGTATTCATCGGATAAATGCGTCATCCCGCGCCACCGGAAGTCCATGCGGCAAGCAGGGAACGTCATACGTGCATAAATGTGGGACTACTTTATCAGCACCCACCCTGTAGACGTGACATGGCCTGCTGGCCGGCATCAGCCCCATCTCATCATCGTCTCTTCATGTGTGTCTGTGTGACATGGAGCGCTTTGTATCTTTAATGTGCTAGTAAAATTGCGGTAAAACTGCTCGAGGAGACGTCTGGTGGGAAATAATCCCCGATTTTAGAGTGTACTAGAAGAGGGAGAGTGAGCCACTTTGTGAGTGCGTCACAATTTTGAGCAAAATTGTGACGCAAGAGCACTGAAGGCTCAGTCTATCGAAAATGTAAATTTTCCCAGATTGCAGCTCCACTGCTTTACAGCATCGTAAGGTTATCCGTTCGAAGTTAATATTTAGAGGAATGAGATGGGAAGCAATTATAGCGGAGTCGTAAAATCCGTTTACGAATTTATGGAGTATGACAAGGTTTACCTGCAGAATGTGAAAAATGTTGGCAACCGACAACAAGCAGTCGGCAGATGGTATATATACATCCGTAGATCTAAAGATAAGACTGATCTTAGTGTTTTTCTCTTTTTCTTCATTTTTCTCTCTCTCTCTCTCACTTTTTTTTTAAGTGCGCAAAGTCTTCGAGCGCCCTTCAAAAACTAGCTGAAGTAGAGACTCGACATTAAAACCGCAACGGAATGCGAAACCGTAAGAACACCATAATATATTTGTTTACTATCTTGGGAGGGGGTATTTATTTTGGCAGGAAAAGTCGGCCAGGAAGGACGGTTTGCTATTCCTTGCTAAATAATTCCTTAGTGAGTAGTCAAGTTCCTGGGGTAGTTAGAGTCAGGCGATGTGGGGTCATAGGTCTCAGCCACGATGTCCCACCCACGATGTCACAGGCTGCTGAGGGGACCGCTATCCCGCAGATAGTGGAGAAGCGCTGCGGTTATACCACCGCTGCGTGTGCCAAGTAATGTTGCAAGAGAGATGTTGGAGTATCCGAGGCTGGTCAGGCGAGACTTGAGCATGTCGCGGAAGGTCTTGAAACGGCGGAAGTCGAAAAGAAGGTGTCGAATGTCTGGCTCAGCGTTGCAAGTAGAACACAAGGATGCCGTTTGCATATCCTTTTGGAACAGCTGTGCCATTACTGGTGAAGTTGGGGCGGAGCCGATGGATGACAGACTATTCCCTCCTTGAGACACGACTGCAGATAGTGTACTCCGCCGATGGGTCACTCTAAGAAGGGGTTGATCCTGGGATCCGCATGCATGCGCACCTTTAATCAACCCCACTATACGTCCGAGGCAGAACGTAATGTACTTTAATGGTCTTTATCGACTTTAGAGTTCGCTTCCTTGTAACCACTTCCTGTTTTTTATGACCCGTAGGGAAGGTACGAAAAATTTTCGTCGCCGCCGCCTTCATAATCAAACTTCACATGTTGTTGCTGCCTCTGTAGGTCAAGATGAGTCGCACTTATCATTATCCTCTTCGTGGGTCACCGCATGTGGTGTTACGTGACTTGGGTTTTGAGCCGTTAGATGTGCGACACATTCCACGTAGAACTTCTGCCACTTTCAATTGGGCTGAACGTTATTTCCAGTTTCTGCATTTCTTTACGAGTGAAACTTGGAAAAAGTGGATGGATGATGGAATGATAAGGAGATGATACTCGCAGGAATGTGAATGGTGGTGAGGCATAAGACGTAAACAAGGTATATTTTGACTTAAAGCAGATTCCTCAACGGTCGTTTGGGGTTGAAGGAGAAATGAAGGAGAAATTGGAAGGGTGAAGAAGAAATAAAATGGAAATTAACTGTACTCTTTTTGCGCACTGCCAAGCGCGTGAGAGATGCGGATGCTGAAACATGAAGCATTGTAGCAGACAAAGGGCAGCCCCTGCGCTGTGACAGTACATGATTTGTTTGAAATTGTTGTTTTATTGGTGCCCAAGAACAGCCTCATAGGCCTTAGTATTGGCGCACACAACATCACACATGTTAAAATGAGATACAAAATACTGTACAAGAAAGCAAGATAATTGAACAAAACTAAAGAAGACGCGAACAATAAAAAGAAAACCTACATAGAAACTATATGAAAAATCCAAAAAACAGACATGAAAGATTATCAAAGTAGTAGATGTTACGATAGGCACATGGTAATATCTCTCTTAAAGGACACAAAGGACGGAGAGAAGATGTCGCATGACATTGAAATTGAATTCGGCAACATTTGGCAACGTACAATAGGATCGTAAGGACAGAAACTCTTTACATAAAATGAAGGCGGATTGCGGAACGCAGCTCGAGGAAGACAAAAACTCAGACGACTTAAGAGAAATGAAGAATCAATAGATGAAAGTATAAGTAAACAAGGCATCAGCAATATTGCGTCGTGCATGCAGTGGGCGTAAGTTGAAATGCTTCAACAAACCATGGTAGTCATACAATTTAAAGGCCGGGATGCGCCGTAGAAAAAAGTAGTGAAGGATGTGAAGAGCTCTTTTGTGGACAGCTTCAAGGCGATTCACATCAGTGACGCACAGAGCATTCCACACAACCGACGCATACTCGAGTCTTGGGAGAACATAAGATTTGTACAGCGTTATAAGGACAGTGGGGGAATCAAAAACTTCACATTTATAGGTTAAAAGGCCCAGAACGTGTGCCGCATTGACATGTTCGCGGAAATGCAGTTTGGAGTCAAAAGCCACACCGACGTCACGAATTGTATTCACTCGGCATATCACACCATCGCACAAGTACGAAAAGATACTAACGTTCTTTTTACGAGTGAATGAGACGACTTTAGTCTTAGTACTGTTAATTTTTAGCTTATTGACCGAAAACCAAGTAGTGATATGAGACACATCCTCTTGTAACAGAACACAATCAGAGGAACTAGATATCACTTTCATCAATTTAAGATCGTCAGCATACTGCAGTAGCGTGGAGTGCTCAACACATGATACAATGTCATTAACAAAAATGTTGAAGAGCAACGGTCCAAGATTGAACCCTTGGGGAACCCCAGATGTAGGGAAGTACACATTTGAGTGTACCCCATGGACACAAACAGATAGTATACGATTACGTAAGTATGATTCAAAAAAGCGAATTAGGGAGCCACAAATACCGTATGTGGTTAGCTTGCATAAAAGAAGATCATGATTCATTAAATCAAACGCTTTAGAAACGTCAAAATAGATAACATCAACTTGACTGCGTGAATTCAGAGCGGGAGACACAAATGACATGAAATATACCAAATTAGTGAGGGTCAACCTACCCTTAGCGTCCGCTCGTTAGCGGTAGCCAAGGTCGTGCTGAAGACCGGGAGGTGTTGCGTTCGAATCCTGTCACCGGCTTTGCTGTCCGACGCTTTCCCGGCGGCAGACTTTCCAGGCGAATGTCGGCACGGTTCCCCTGAAGTCGGCCCAGGATGCACACCAATCCCTCCTGTCTCCCACTGCTTCCTCTCCTTCCTCCTCCTTCCATGGAGGAGGAAGTAGAAGAAGGTACAAGGAGAGGAAGATGGTCCTTCCTCCTCCTTCCCCTTCCTGCTGTCCTCTCTGTCCAGTCTGTACGCCGTTCATAGCTACAGTTGCCTCGTGGCTCTAACACGGGATCAACAGGAGCACACATTAGGGAGCTTTAGCGCATCCGAAGCGCTCCGCGAAAACTATACGATAAAGGATGCTGTCAAATCAACCATCAGCAACGTGATACCATCCACTTCAAGGAATCAGGCGCTTGGCTTATTATACTGTGCCCGGAACCAATATCGTAAAGACCTTCCAATCTGCTAAATCTCCATACTGAACCGGCGCCGCGATAAAGGAACAAACGAGGGGGAGAGTGCGTATCGCGACAGCGATGGTTGTCCCTATCCGTCTCCAAGCAGAGTGTGACGTGACGCGGCTATACAGGGGCCGCAAAAGTGCGTTACAGAAATGCAACCGCATTTAGAAATAAACCATGAAGAGATAGTGAAATTACTGTCGTACGAGTATACAGCTTGGGACAAAAGTTTATGGAACAGCGGCATGTCGCATTTCTCACCTGGAATGACACTCTAGCAGTAAACAGGAGCGGACGGACACATACTGAGAGATGGACAGAATTTTCGGCCACCCGTTTTTTTATTCGATCTCTTCTTGATATATAGCGGGGGACCGCTCCGATGAAGAAATACGCCAGTGCGGTGTTCCGTGAACTTTTGTCCCAAGCTTTACCAGTTTATAACGCGGGCGAAGCACGGATAAGTTGTAGCACGGTGGACGTTTGGACTTGTTATTACTCCACAACTGGACTGTTGAAGCCCTCAAGCGGGACACCGACGGACAGACGGAAAGCGCCTGTCTTCGTCGCGTCTTTAGTCCGTGTCCTGCTTCAGGGCTTTAACTGTCTAGTTATGGAGAAGTCGTACTACACTTCCTTAGATCTCTAAGCTTCAGAGTTTGGAGTGTACCTCAATGTCTCGAAATATTTGACTAGAGCGTGGAGCGTCCGTCGCCTGCCATGTGTGTGCCGTGGCTCCAGAATTTTGAATACGCTCAAAGGCGCTGCCAAGCAGATTCTAGGCGGCGACGTCCTCCAGAGTAACGATCATAGACATCTATGGGATGTACTGCCCTGCCTCCACAACTTCAAGCACCAAAGCAGTCGGAGGAGCACGCTTCTTGAGTTGAGAGAGGTGACTGTAGGGGACATTCAGGGGAAAACGACACAACAGTGTCTCTATGGGCCGGGACAGTGACGCAGGTACCACAAAGGCGTTGTCTGGGACCGCCCTGTAAAGTGACGACACGTCAAGCAGAATTCCCTGAACATTGTCTTGCTTATACACCGTTGTCCAGTCTCACACCCAGAGCTTTTGCAGCCAGCTCAGGCCAGAGAGAAGGAAAGCGATGCCTGGAAGGAAGCACACGGCCCGTGTGCTTTCCTTCTCTCTAGCTTGTGCGGTATACTGCTTTCAACGTCCTCCCCCGGCGTCTAGCCGGCGCTCCGTTTTCAATATGGCGGCGTCCATGAGAAAACACGTCTAGTCACTATATGGCTCAGGATTTTAGTGTTGGGAGTTACATTTAAGTACTAAGTGAATAAATAGCTGAGACAGGTTTTGATGAAATTTGTGAAAGCGGAACACAGCATACAGGCATGGGGACCGTTAGGGTCAATAATGCAGCTTGCCAGTCTTTCGCACCAGATCCTATAGTTTACTCTTAAGCGGTAACCGCATACGACGAAATCTCGACGGAAAACCGGCCACCGTCACCGTTTTTCCGGTGAGCCGACACGAGCAATGGGAACCAGGCTCCAACAGCTCCCCATAGAGCCCATAGTTTGAGATAATTCACACAACACTGGGCACACGACCAATGAGAGTGCAACGTTGTAGAAATTATGCAATGCCAGTCGGCCAATCAGGAGCCTTAACTTTGGCTGACCTTTCGACCGGTTCTGGCTACCATCGACTTCTACCGGATTTCACGCCTACCGCAGTTACCCGATATTCAAAATAACTGAAGCTTCTTTTGGCTATAAGAAATATTTATTTGACACAAAGCACTGATTCAAAGATCTGATACATGGATGCACTGTGAATACAAAGTCCACTGCGTTGCTGAGGCACTGTAACTAAGTTCGAACTTGAAGCAAAACGAACACAGCTCTCGAAATCCGACGGGGCCCGCGCTTGTTCTTCACACTCCAAGCGCTCCAACTCACGAAGCATTCCAGTTCCGGAGTTGATAAAGTGTTCGTGGGATAATAGTGGTGTCCAGGAACAGCACAACACACGTTGAATCACATCGACGCATGAATAAACCAGCGAACACTTCTACAAACTGTTCTGCCGATTGACATCACCGAAACACGGAACACAAAGAGGACGCCTTGCCGGCCGATTTTATGATGAGCATCTTCTTTCGTTGTTTGCACAGCGGAAAAGGCGCTTGTGTGGCACGTAATCGTAATCCTGTCTTTGTTGTCAGGCCTCAAAGTCCGAGGGCGCCCGAGCGCGTTCTTCACGCTCCAACCGCACCAGCCCACGAAGCATTCCAGTTCCGTAATTGATAGACTGTACGTGGGATAATAGTCGTGTCCAGGAACAGCACAACACACGTAGAATCACAAACTGTTCTGCCGACTGACATAACCGAAACACGGAACACAAGAGGCCGGACGCCGTGCCGACCGATGCGAGCTATTTCGAAACTATGCTGAAACTGCTGAAACGGCCGCCGGGACGCTGCACGGCTGCACACACATGCGCGCGTGCAAAATGCGATTTCAAAACGTTGTCGACCAATCGGAGCGCGCACGCAAGTCTGGGCCAATGAGCTTGCAACGTTGTAGATTGGCGCAGTGGTACATACTCTACAGCCGCATCCTCGGTTACCTGAGGAGGACTGATGGGAACTTCACCGATTTCTCGGAGACAGCGGTGGACAGAAAAATCCGGCGAAGAACGGAAGCGGCCGCTCGACGGCAGCCAATGGGACAGCTCCACGCGCTATCGTTCCACGAGCGGAAGTAGACGGCATTTCGAATGCGCGTATGACCGATCTGGAAACTTGGAAGCATGCTGTCGCCCGCCGGCCGCCGTCTGAGCGCGCTTTTGTAGTGCTTACTTCGCGAATATGCTTTGACCGCGAGAACTTCTTCTGTGCGCCACTATAACTTTTATATGTGTAGCAAAATATTTATCAGTTAATTTGAAGTCAAAATTTAACACGGACTAACGAAACGCCCGCTAGGGCGACACCGTACGCCGCAGTGGAAATTTGTGCATGCAGTTCGTCCCGCCGTTTCTCCGTCGAGTTGTCATGCCGGTGGGAAAGTTGGCGGTTTTTCCGTCTAGGAATCGCCGTATGCGGTTACCGCTTTACACAGCGAGACGTCAAAGAAGTAAGCTTCACAAGGACCGTGGTTAGAAACAAAAAATAAAGCTCTCTCTACCTCCCTCTCGCTCTCTGTCTCTCTTTCGATTTTTTTTCAAGCTGATCTGTCATGTTGTGGCCGTGAACAACTGTAACAGAAAGAAAAACGTTCTCTGGTTTCCAGATGCAAAGCGTGCAACAGGTGTGACACCCGTCCTATTGATCTGAGATAGATATCACTGAATGTCGGCGTGGGAGGGAAAGTGAAAAGATGCCCTAACTTTCGGTTGACGCTCGGCCTAAAATTCGCGTCACACGCCGATCACAATCGTCTTTTTTTTCGAGGAAAGCGAAAGCTATGCACATAACAGGATAGAGTTGTACATCTAGAATACAGATACCTCGCCAACAGCACCTGGACTGCGAAGGATATTCTCTTCGGCGGTACAACTCCGGCGGAAAGAAGCCAGATAATAGTTGCCTTGGCTGCCTTTCTTAAGGAAGCACATCCGCGGTGTCCTTCGCCTAGGTCCCCTCCCACTCTTCTTCACCACCAACAACGTCACCATCTCCACTCATGAACCTTTTCTCCGTTTTCTCTTTTTTTTTCTTTTTCTGCGACAGTCGTGACGTTGCCCGCTCTGGCGTGGCCAAATACGGCAAGCAGGGACATTCATCACCACCACCACCAGAATACAGAGACGGGGAGCAATTCATTACAAAGCAACGCATTACTGGTAATGCATTATAGTAATGAGCAATGTAATGCAATTACACTATGGCGGAGGAGCGTGGAGTGACATTACTCAGCAGCTGTGTTGTATGTGTCCCTCTTTTGTGATGTGTTCTGGTGCTGTTTCATCCACGGCATGACATTACTCGATGCTTGGGTTGAAAGTCCGCGAAATGGCTACAGCCAGCGTTTACGAATTGTGACTGATTCAGGCAAGGAAACTCTGATGAAAAGTAAGGGTTCTGAGGCTGAAACACACAACAGATGGAAATAACACAAGCCTCGAGGTGCTTTCCTCCCTTCTTTTCCTCTGTTCTAATATATGTATACCCCCGCCCCTCAAGGTGCCTACATTAGGAATTGGAATATGACAGTCGTCGGAAAAGCCAGACAGCGTCGGGATTTGAACCATGCACCGGGTGCCAGCGTAGTGCTGGGTTGAAATCCCACTTCTATCTGGCTTTTTAGACGACTGTCATATTTCAATTCCTCAAGGAAACTCTGTCTATGCTGCGATTGATGTTATCAATGATTGCTCATTTAGATTGTCCATACTGCTCTCATCTTTCGATGAAATCACTCATGGGAGGCGACTTAACTCTAATTACTATCACTGATAATACTAAGCGTTAGTGTAGACCGTGATAAGGTGGCTTCCTAAATACCGTGTCTACCACGCACCCAATTAACTGATAAGATTCAGTGGGTCATGCGTACTGCCATTGGTTAGGTATACGGTGCCTTCACGGTGACGTTATCAACGGTTTACTCTTGTAGGAGAGGAAGTGTGAGTGCACGAGAGGAAGTGTGAGTGCACGAGAGGAAGAGGACGAAGGGAATAAAATCATTCCGTCTCGGTTTGCTTCGAGGAGCAAACATATCTATGTTGTGTCTCTAGGAGCTCTACAACTCTCTAAGGGAGTTTTAGTACATCGGGAGGTGTTCACGACAACAGTTCCGAAAACATGATAAGCCAGCCCTGAAGCCAACATGATACCCTCTTTCTTTGGAGCGAATGACATGACATTGCTAAGCTTGGATTTGATAACATCCTTTACCGTATCGTTTTCGTAGATTCCTTCCGACGTACTGCTTGCGACAGGGTTGTCTGAAATCAGCACCAACTGGTTTATCCCATCCCAAATCTCGAGGTGCTGTCAGATCAATTATTTCGCGCAAGAAACACGTGCAGCATATGGTCCGCCTTTAAAGACAATATTGGAACAGCATTTTCGAGGGCAATCAAGGAAATATAGGCCGCGCGTAGAACTACTGACAGGCGATTTCACACAACAGTTTCGCGAGCAGTACTAAACTCGCGAATGTGTAACGAAGTAAAAGTCGGATCACCTCTCTGTACAATATACGCTTGAAGCACACGGAAGACTATTATATAGTTCTGGAAAAATGTAATGCCAAATTAACGTCACTACTCTATGAGAGTAATGGTATTAGTAGTTAAAGTTCGTTCTTGTGCTTCCTCCTTTCTGTTTTGCATGATTTGCTTCCTCCTTTCTCTTTTGCTTTTTTTCATATTTTCTTTCCTCCTTTTCTCTTTTTTTTTTGCTTCTTTTTCTTCGGTTCCTTCTTCTGCTTCCTCTTTTTACTTTGGTTTCTTTTCTTTACTTCTTTTGTCCTTCTTTTCCTTCCTCTTTTTGCGTTTCGGGTTTCGTGTTAGCGTTTAACCTAGGCCAACATACAGGGTGTTCACGCTGTGAACATATCTTTAAAAAATATATATAACACTTTTTCCAAGATGAAATCAATTGCAATATAGCATATGCTGAAGGGCACTCCCTAGGAGGGCATTAGCAAAGTCCAAAGGCAATGTCTTAATTAACTTTCATTAATTAACTTGTTAATTATAAAAGCGACAAAGTTGTCTCAATGAGAACATCTGTTCCTTTCGGTCACCTGATATCGTAGCCGTTTTCAAAACAAAAATCCGTTCGATAGATCGCCCGCAGAAAATTAGTGAAGGAACGCCTATTTTTTCTTTATTTTGTTCATTGCGCATCTTAGAAGACGCGTATTTCCTTCATCCCCAACGTGAGAGGGGAAAGGAGTACAGGGCCGCCTCATGCGTCGAAGACGAGCTTTAACTTGCGGAAACAAAACAAAAACAAATGTATCGGGTGACTCTATCGGAACTGGCCTTATCTTGGGTTGCATTTTCTGGTTCCTTTTAATCTTTTTCCAGGACGCGAGAAGCGATAGTGTGCTCTTTCTTCCTCTCACATTGGGGGTGAAGGAAAGACGCGTCTTCTACGAAGCGCAATCAACAAAATAAACAAAAAAAATGGCGTTCCTTCACGAATTTTTTGCGGGCGATCTATCGAACGGATTTTTGTTCTGAAAACGGCTACGATATCAGGTGACCGAAAGGAACAGATGTTCTCATTGGGACAACTTTGTATCTTTTATCATTAAAAAGTTAATTAATGAAGGTTAATTGAGACATTGCCTTTGGACTTTGCTAATGCCCTCCTAGGGAGTGCCCTTTAGCATATGCTATATTGCAATTCATTTCATCTTGGAAAAAGTGTTATATATATATATATATATATATATATATATAAAGAGAGGAAAAAAGCCATTAAAAAATAAGAAAAAATGACGCTAGATGTGTTTGATATTCAAACTTACAGATTAAGATGGCTTCTATGGCTGCACGTAGAAAAACAGATACTCATGGAACGATGCGACAGCACCGGAGGACACGTGTTTCGCCGTGTTTGCGGCTCGTCGGCCCTGGGTAGCTGCGCATCGTTCGGGATTGGCAAACCAGGGGTCACTCAGCGAGCGATATACACCTGGGAGGGTGGCTGAGCACTCCTCAATGCCACAGTGCAAGCCAGTGAATTATAAAGAGAGGAAAAAAGCCATTAAAAAATAAGAAAAAATTACGCTAGATGTGTTTGATGCGCAGCTACCCAGGGCCGACGAGCCGCAAACACGGCGAAACATGTGTCCTCTGGTGCTGTCGCATCGTTCCATGAGTATCTGTTTTTCTACGTGCAGCCATAGAAGCCATCTTAATCTGTAAGTTTGAATATCAAACACATCTAGCGTCATTTTTTCTTATTTTTAATGGCTTTTTTCCTCTCTTTATAATTCACTGGCTTGCACTGTGGCATTGAGGAGTGCTCAGCCACCCTCCCAGGTGTATATCGCTCGCTGAGTGACCCCTGGTTTGCCAATCCCGAACGATGCGCAGCTACCCAGGGCCGACGAGCCGCAAACACGGCGAAACACGTGTCATCTGGTGCTGTCGCATCGTTCCATGAGTATCTGTTTTTCTACGTGCAGCCATAGAAGCCATCTTAATCTGTAAGTTTGAATATCAAACACATCTAGCGTCATTTTTTCTCGTTCAATGGGCCACGGAACGAGCGCCACTGCCTGCACACGCGGCCAACTGGGGAAAGGGGAAGCTTTGAGGCTTGTATTATATACGTTGGCCTAGGTTCAACTTAAGGAGCTACCGTGAGACGTTTCGAGAGGGTTATGCTGATGCATTTCCAAGGGATCCACGAATGGATCTTCATCCACGAATGGATCTTCCTAAAGTTTTTTGAAGGCTTGCACCACCCTTAGTAACGACCCAGAGGCGTCGTTTGGTAGACGAGGTCTACGCATGTTCCTCGGTCAGTGGAGGTGGACCTTTGGGGACGGCAGAACGGACAAAGTACAGAGAACGCATATTGAAGGCGAGCTGGAAGTCTTTCCCATCGGCTTGGTTGAAGTCTCCAACCATGACGACCCACTCCTGAGTAATCATAACGCAGTCCATCATCTGCTCTACAGTGGTTGCCGCTTATCTGTGTGTAATCCCTCACTGTAGAACACAGTAACGACGTTGAGATCCGTGTGAAGGCACAGGACTCATCGTATTCGTGAACGTTGCTGCAAATCTCTCGAGGTGTAACGCTGATGCCATCCTTAGCGTAAATGGCAACTCCGGCCTTTCGGTTTCCAGAACGTTTGGCTCCAGTAATGTAGGAGAAGCCCTTGATTTGGATGGGCACATCAGGATCCATCGCAGTCTCTGAGGGTCTAAAGTTGCAGTAGCAGTCTGAGTCTAAAGATAACATAACTAGGGTGTCGTTTCTCGCTGTCTTCGTTGTTTTCGTTCAAGCTGCTCCTGTGATTCTCAATATCATGGAGGACTCTGACCGGTACAGATGTGAACGCCGGGTGTTTCGACGCCAATTTGAGCTCCTTGACCGTAGACCATTCAGCTTGTCCAAAGTATTTGGCTTATGGAGCTCCCCTGCGCACCCCTGCATGAGAGGGTGACTGAATCGCCGCATTTCTGGCAGACAGACTGCCCTTCCCTCAAGTGTCAAACGAAGAGCCTCTTGCGCAAGCGCAGTCGTGTACACACGTAACACGCGCTCGCAGGTGCTGGGAACTGGCTGGTATTGCAAGCCCAACTTCATGCCCAAGTTCATGAGTCCATGCGCAGTTTTCCACTCTCGGGAGAGGACCAATATTGACCCCACGATGTCGAACTATAGACATTGGTGAGTTTTAGTGCATCGTAGGCTATCGCCATTGGGTACGTAAGGAATAGCGTTGGTGGTTCTGCGCACGCGAGCTTCGCGCATTGCGCAGAACCACCACGCTATCTCTTACGTACGCAAAGGCGATAGCGCACGTAAGGGATAGCGTTGGTGGTTCTGCGCATGCGCAAACAATAAAAAGAGCTTCGCGCATTGCACAAACTCACTACATGTTAAGTACGCAAAGGCAATAGAGTACGATGCATTAAAACTCTAATTGTGGACGTGCGAAGGAGACAGATTGCTGGGCAGCATGTCTGTCCTGTTTTTCATTCTTCTTCTTCTTTTTTTTTCTTTTTTCCCCTCTCCGTCCTGAACGACGTGTGTGAACGGTGGCGTGTTCGAATGTTTATTCAATGTGTTCTGATCAGAACGGGCAACGTAAGCGGAAGTCGCCCGAAACGTGCTTTAGAATTGATCGTTGCGGCAGGCCCGCGTTCACGTGCCTTCCGCCGTGTGTCCCACTACATTCACACAAACTTGCGTGATAGCTTCGTGGATATGTGCCACAAGCAGAGTAACACAGGCTGAAGGAAAGGATAGAGAAAGGTTCATGTTATCGAATGCTACGGATCATGACTGGCTGTCTGAAGGTGCGAGGTACGTCTGGTGTTACATTCTGTCATATACCTTACGCCCATAGGAGTTTCGTCATTGTCAATCTGCGTCCCTATCAGTATTGGCCATAACCTCAGAATGTAGCTGTATCTTGTTTATTTTTTGGTATCAAAGTATTATATACTTTGTTATATGCTTTATTATATATGTTACGTTATTATATATTATTACGTTTGTTGTTATACTTTATTATATACAAAGTATATTTGGCAAAGTACTTTTGTACCCAAGATACAACTTAACAAGAAATGATAAAAATTGATTAGCCAGATGGAAACACCCCGTTGTAACGATGAAAGATGGAAGTCACTGAAAAGGTTAGCCAGGCAGTAGGACTCGAACGCACATCTTCTGAGGCTTGCGTGTCTGTTTCGTCCCTAATTGTGGTCTGCCTTGGTCGTTTCTCCTTGTTTACGTCCGAAAGCACCTATCGCATCTGCGCTTTCAAGGAGCACCTGCACAGGGTTCCCTTTCCCATCCTGACAAGTTAGGGAATCTGGCTAAAAGCAACCAGTATATTACAGCTCACACTAGGGCCCTGCACGGGCCAACTTTTCCGAGCCCGACCCGGCCCGGGTGTATCGAAAGGCCCGGCCCGGCACGACCCGGCCCGGTGACTCAACGCCAGAGCTAGAGCTTGCCGATATAAAGACTACCTCGCGAGATAATTCTAAGAAGAAAGTGATCATTCTTGATCGTAGAGCCGGGAGTAGTTAGTGGCGTATGCGTCTCGCTTTATTGATTGCGAATGATTAGTTCTACGCCCAGCAAAAGAAGCAACATGTATTTTTATATATCTTTGAAGTATAACGAGTGTACGGAGTAGAGTATGCAATTTTCTGTGTTTACCATCTACATTCCTCTATTAATGGTTTCTGCTTTCCCTTTGTAGAGATACATTTTGCGTCTGAGCTTCATTCACACATGCTCCGACATCGCATTCGCCTTCTTTTGCAACCTTCTTCTTGCCTTCTTCTTGCTTTCACCTGATATCACGTTAATAGCCCTCTTTCGAAGTTGTGTTGCCGTAATTAGATGAATTAATAGACCGATCATTATCAACATATATGTCACTTTAACATATAAATTATTGATGGTTGCAGGATGCTCGATGTCCCGTTCTAGCCCTGTCCTTTTCTTTCTACTTTTGCTGACATTCTCCACCAATAGTGTAGGTAAGTACATGAACGTAAGAAGAACGCCACCCTCGCTGTTTCACTTTTGGAAGCATTCCAGTTTCTCGCATTTTTCCTTTCTTACTGCTGCTAACTATTCTTTGAACAATAACATAAAACACTGTATCACGATTATCGTGAAAATGAAACCTTATTTGCAATGTGCCTTTATATACATAGAACTACACTTTGAAGCTTCGTTTGCGAATACGGTTTCGTGATCTTTCATGCTTACCCACCAATAGATGCGACATATGTCTGCAACCTGCGTGCTCCTGCGTAACATAGTTTAGAGAGCAGAGGAAATAGCTTCGATTGCAATATAGCACGTACACAGGACTGAGCACAGGCAACCCAACTAGATACAGAAGGCCTGCTTATTGCCTCCTCTCCCTCCTTCGCTAGGTGGACATATAAAGTCAGAATTCGTCCGCTACTGCGATTCGCCGTTCTGTGAATTCAAGAACTCGCAAATGACTGCAGCTAACTTGGAACCTGTAGACCTGAATCTATAGTGCAACACGGTTTCCAGAAAATCAGTCTATAGAGAAAGATATCGGACCGCTTTGCGCTTTATTTTCAAGATTTCTTATTTAGCACATGGGGACATTCAATCACTACTCGCAGACGACGGTGGTTCGTCTCCATGGCTACGACCGCTGAAAGCACGTTCGTGATTGGTTACGGTCGTTGAAAACACGATCCTGATTGGCTTATCCTTAGTTGTTACGTCACGTCGACGAGTAAGCTGTCCTTCTCTATCTAGGTGGTGTTAGAGTCACTAGATAGGGGTACAGAGTATCGCATTTGTTTTCCGCGCGGGATACGCTATTCGGTGTTTGCGATTGGGCCGATCGTGTCACGTGATTTCTCCTTCCAAGTACGGCGCGCCGTTCATGTTGAGTCCCCTCCATCCAGAACCGGTTTCCTGCGTTGCGAGCTGGCTCGACTGAGCGCTGTTCTCCGTCGGAGAAGGGGGAGATTGGCCTTCCATTGCTAGGCCAGAGCCGTTTATGAGGAGAGTTTGGCTATTCTGTGATCTTTTGCCGCCTGCGGAGATAGGAAGCCGCCGTGACGTCAGATTCGTCATCGCTCCGCCCACTTGACCGGGATGGAAGGCGAGCCACGGCGGCACGTGGGGATTTCAAGGCTGTGCCTCTGCTCCAAAATGGCGGAATGGGAGATTTCAAGGCTGTGCCTCTGCTCCAAAATGGCGGGATGGGAGATTTCAAGGCTGTGCCTCTGCTCCAAAATGGCGGAATGGGAGATTTCAAGGCGATAGCTCTGATCCAAAATGATGCCGCTGGCCTTGGCGCCTCCCATCGTGTGACGTCAAATAGCGCGCTTTGAGACAGGCTCCTCCCAATGGCCAAACTCTCCTAATAAACGGCTCTGTGCTAGGTGATGCAGCAGCGCCGGACCCAAGATGGCGGGCTCGCTCGCGGGCGTGGCTCAGAGTCGCTACTCTGCGTCCTATCTGACGACTCTAGGTGGCGTCGGCACAGGTCGGTAGGTGTCCAGGAAGTACGATGAATGATCCGATACCCACGCGTTTCGAAAGGAAGCGCCAAGGGTGCGGATCAGCCATCCGTAAAGACAGAGATGCAGCTCGCCGATTTTACGGCGATGCTGAGCTGCTTGAAAACGCTCGCCAGGTGTTCTCTCCCCAACTCTTTGGCTTTGGGCTGAGAATATAGAAGTGGAAATGACCGGTCATAATAGCTTCCAGGATTGCGTGTGCGAGTCGATTCACCTCACTGTGAATTTCGGGATACCTGGCTTCTGTTGATGACTGGATTGTAAATGTATTGGTGGCTTGATGGATGAAAGCGTGGACGCTCGTGTTTCTCCGGCTGCGATGACAGCGTGACGTCCGTAATGCGCGAGGAAACGCAGATAATCTGGGACATTTTTGCTGTTGCGCACGGAAAGGCTCAGTGCAGGAATGGCCCTGGGTTCTGCAACTACCAGGCGAGTTTTTGCACCTCGTGAGACAGCAAGCAGCGCGTGAATTCTTTGTAATATTTTGCTTTGTAATATTTAATAAGGTTTGCTAGGTTGCTAATGGGCCATAAAAATGCCAATCATCATCAGCAAAGCATGCAGCTAGGACACATGTTTGAACGCGTTAGTCTTTCAGCAAAAGTTATAATTAATCATTTGGCGAGCTCTGCACAGAAGCCGCAGTTTCACTAAATTTGCCAAGAGTGCTATTTGCTATACGTTCGTATGACATCCATAAATAGCGCTGAAGACGCTGATGAAGCTCGAGTCAAGATGTTCCAGCGGTCGAAATGCAGATGTTGTCTGCACACAGGGAAGCACTAAGGGAAGTTTAGTTTCCGTCGAACGCAAGTCTTAATCCCCGCCATTACAATATTGAACGGGTGTACCTCGAAATAAAGTGATGGAAATCCCTGTTGCAAAATAAACTACGGTAAATGAATGTTATCAGCCTATAAAATACGCAGTCGACCGTGGGAAACTGCCAATGGCGAACTGCGACTAACCTGGACATAAAAATGCAAACACCGAACTTGCACTAACCTAATAATAAACTACCCACGACGACGACGACGTTGATCTGTACAGACGTTCGCTCATTCTGCTCCTGCTGCTATACTAAGCCTAACTTCGCTTGCCTGGGGTTTGACTTCTCGTAGTCCACCCCAGGGTTCTTCACGATGTCCGCCGCACTGTCCTGCGCGCTAAGCACCGTAAGGCCCCCAAAGGACCATGCTTTCAACTTCACCGTGCCCGACGAGGCTTCCGTAGATGGCGTCATGGATGCCGTCTGTGATCTGGTAGGTCACGACAATGTACACTCCATTCAACACCAGGGTGGTCTGTCTTTCCAAGTTCTTGCCAAAAATAGGCGAGCCCGTGATACTCTTCTCGAAGCCGCAAAGGTGGTGTATGAAGACAAGGAAGTCTCTCTTGACCCAGTTTCAAGCTCAAGGATCACGTATTTGACAGTCAAAAGGTTACCAGAATACGTGTCGGATGACGCACTTGTGCGGGCCCTTGCACCGTATGGAATAGTGAAGGATCTTTCGTTCCCGGTCTACAAAGACCGCCCAACTATACGCAACGGAATCCGAGTAGTCAAGTTCGATATGAGGAAGCCGGTCCCAAACTTCCTTCTGGTTGGGTTGGACCGTGCTATGGTAGACTACAAAGGGTTAAAGAAAGTGTGCGGTAGGTGTGGCTCGGAAGGCCACTTCCGAGGCGACTGTAAGGTATCACGCTGTGAGAGATGCGGAGTCTTTGGTCATCCAACTGTGGGCTGCCGAGCCCCCTGTCTTCGATGTGGTCAGAGCCATGCCACAGTCGACTGCGTTCTGCGTCGGTCCTATTCCTCAGCAGCGAAAGGGGAACACTCAAGGCCCAAGACCCCGTCTCCCGATAATAGAGGTCATGCCCGTGCTCTTGTGGACAGTGTTGCTGGCTTCCCAGTTTTGGAACCGGCAGTGCCTGATACCGGAGATCATGCCCACGATACTGCTGCTACACCTACCCCTACTTTTGTGGATAGCGTTTCCGACTTCCCGGCTTTGGCATCGGCGGCTGGGGTGACGGACAATGCTGTTTCTCCTAAGTCGGTACCTGATTCTGTGGGCTTGGACACGTCATGCACTCACAAGCTGCCCGACATCACAGTGCCAGTAATTGCGGCTGGCGGTCTTCCCCAGCTCAGTGGCTCTGAAGCAGGCACGGAAGAAAACTGCAATCTGTTGGGCCCAGAGGCCTGGCCAGTGCTTGATGATGACGGGATGGATGATTCTTCAACGTCCCTCTACTCCATCGCGAGTTCGGACGTCGATGAGAACTCCTCTGAGCCTCGAGCCGCAAAACATCAGCATTTGTCTTCGTCTGGGGACGCGGCTGCTGCTCCCATGCCGAAGCGTAAGAAGTGTGGTCGGACGAAGTCACGTACGGGCTCCCCGCCTAGCGTCCACATGCCGCCTGCGTCTGACGGCGAATCATGATGAGTGTATCCAGCTCTTTCATCCTCACTGTTATGGCTCTCCGCGTCATGTCCTTAAATGTCCAAGGGTTCCGGTCGCCCGCCAAACAGGTCTCCGTTATTCAGTTCGCTCGCAGCCTGAGCTGCGATCTACTTTTCTTGCAAGAAACGCACTTCACAAGGTATGCTGACGTCTTTGGCTTTACTGCGAGGTGCAACGTCCGCGCGTTTTTCAGCTTCGGGACTGTACATCGGAGTGGTGTGGGCGTTGTGGTTCTCAACCCGAGCCTAGAATCTCATTGCTTTGCGAGGCATGATGCGGAAGGTCGCGCCCTGCGCTTCGACTTCATTATCCAGGGGAAGAAGCTATCGTTCATCACCGTGTATGCTCCATCCCGCACAAGTGACACCAACACCTTCTTTTATCACCTCCGTACGAGTTTCATACCACCTAGTGGTGCCGTCCTGTGTGGTGACTTTAACTGTGTGGTGGATTCTGACTGTGACGTTCGTGGCCCCGGGCGCGGACGCCCAACTTGGAACGCGCGTGAGCTCCGTCGGTTGCTGCAAGAGCACCGTCTGCGCGACGCCTGGACGATGGTGCATGGGGATACATTCGTGGCAACGTGGTCACGTGCAGGCTCTGCGTCCCGTCTGGACCGTTTCTACATACCTGGGGACCTTCAGCCGTACGTTACTGGCTGCAGCGTAATCAGCACTGCCCAGCTCGGCGCTCATGTTAGTGATCATCATGCTGTGATCTTGATTCTAGATGTTTCACAGCTTCCCGGCAGCACTGGGCATGCAGTGCGTTGGCGTCTCGACTCTTCGCTTCTCCATGACGACTATGTTGTTTCGGAGATCAAGGGTAAAATCGCAGAGTACCTAGCAAGTCGGTCGCCAACTCCAGCAGAGTGGGATGAGTTCAAAGTCTGGGTGCGCGACCTCTTTCAGACGTGGGGACGCCGGAAAGCGCGGGCGCGAACAGCCATGCTTGCGCGTTTAGCTGCCAAAATACGTATTGTGAGCAGAGGAGCGCCGTTGACACCCATGATGGAGGAGTATCTCGCGGCGCTGCAGCACCGCTACCGTCTACTGCTTCAAGATTCTTCTGGACGGGCGCGACAAAATTACTTCAGGTCTCAGGCGCTTGCTGGCCCTGGCGTGGTCCGGTACCTGGATTCCGTGCGCCGCACCGAACAGCGTGAGCTTCCTCGTTTCCGAAGACCAGACGGCAGTGTGACTGAAGACCCCGGGGAGGTGCTCGCCGGCTTTGAAAACTTTTTTCGGAACTTGTACACTGACGAGTCTGTCAGCAGTTCGCGAAGCTCATTCTTCGAGGGCCTTCCGGTCCTTCCCCGGATCGACCACGACGCTTTAGAACATCCTCTGCGTTTGGAAGAGCTGGACATGGCGGTCCGATGTGCGGCAGTTGGCAAGAGTCCAGGACCTGATGGGCTTTCTTCCGAATTCTATGCTACGTTTTGGCCTTGCATTCGGGAGTTCCTCTTCGACGTTGTTCGAAGGGCTTTCGAAGGTGCCGACTTCCCGGAGTCGTTTGGTTATGGACATATAGTCTTGCTCCCGAAGACAAGCGGCGACCTTGGTAGTCCCGAACACTGGAGGCCAATAACGCTGCTGAACAGCGATTACAAGATAGTGACTTCCGTATTGACCAATAGAATCCAAAATGCTCTCCCGGCAGTAATCCACCATTCTCAGACTTGTTCAGTGCCAGGCCGCACGATGTACACCGCGCTGTCAGGGCTGAGAGACGCACTGAGCTACGCCACTCCACGTGTACCGGATGGTTGCTTACTTTCACTTGACCAGAAGAAAGCATTCGACCGTGTGGTGCATAGTTACATGTTCGCTGTCCTCAGAGAGTACGGGTTCCCTGGATGGCTCATCAGTGCCATCGCCAAGCTGTACCGCAATCATCGCAGCAGCCTGTACATGATGCAGCAGTTGTCTAGGGAGTTCCCAGTCTCCAGGGGCGTACGGCAAGGCTGCCCACTCTCTCCAGCTCTGTTCACCTTGGCAATTGATCCCCTGTTATGGAACATTGAGACCAACCCTTGCATTCGCGGTTTTCCGCTTCCCAGATCCGGGGAATGGAAGGTCAGTGCGTACGCTGATGACATCACGGTTCTTCTGCGGGATGCAAGCTCTGCGTCTGAGGTCCTTCGAGTCTACGAGTCCTATGCTGCACTTTCCGGTGGGATGCTCAACTTCGCCAAGACCAAGTTGATGCCACTCGGGAGCTTTTCTCCGTATTCATCACTGCCTTTCCAGTTCAGCGCGTCACTAAAAATACTGGGCATTGTGTTCGACTGCCGCGGCCCAAAGGTCGATAACTGGTTCAGGGCGCTGGAGGAGCTCCAGACGAAGTGTGATGCGACACAGGCATTTGACCTGTCGTACTGTGAACGATCGTTCCTCGCACGTACTGTCTTACCGGGACGCTTGTGGCATCTTAGTCACGTTTCTATTGCCCCACGTGCAGTCGTCGTTCGGGTGCACTCTTGCCTCTTGTCATTGTTCTGGAGAAAGCGGAGAGGCCCTGTCCTACGGACCATGCTGGCATTTGCGAATTCTAAGGGCGGGATGAGCCTTCCAGATATCGGGCTTATGAATCGGGGCATCGCTCTCAGCACCACGTTGCGAATTGTGCACGCTGAGGAAGACTCGCCGGCGAAAGTGCTGCTCACCTACTGGGTGGAACTCCTCGGGCCAAACCCTGTCAGTGGTTCACGGGCGGTAGCACCATTGGGGTTTCACGCCGCGGTTCATACGTACTACCAACAGCTCTCGCCCCTTGTTCCTGATGGCAGCCTCGTTGCGGCTTCCCCCTCTTCGATGGCTGGTGCGCTGTTGCTGGACTCCGTGTCAGCGAGCGAGAGCCTTCGAGTGCGTGTTGAGCAGGCGTCAAACATAGCATGGACGGTGTTTACATGGCTCCCTGGATTTCTGCGGGACACCATGTGGTCTTTCGCGTGGGGCGTGCAACCCACACGGGACCGCCTGTACTCGTGGCACGTAACAGCGACAGATTTGTGCCCTTACTGCAGTGAACGTGAGACAAACATGCACGTGTTGTTTGCCTGCCGCATTGCTCGCGTCTTTTGGAACCTTGTCCGACGAAGCACGAACATAGTATGCCCAGTGCGCTTTAACCAACGTCACCCACACCGCCTTAGTGTACTTCTCACAGCTTGCGGCGCGGTTGTGCTTTGGGAGGCTCGTTGTAAGGCAGTCGCGCAACGTCGTCGAGATGTGCCCATTTTTTGCTTGGTGCGGAGAGCGCGCATACTGCTCACTACTGAGTTGCAGCGGGAACTGTTCGCTATTGGAGATGACAGGTTTCTTCGTCGATGGCGCTTCCATCCGTCGCTTTCAGCCCGAGGTGGCTGCGTTACGATCAAGGGCACGCCGCCGTGAACTATATCATATCATTTCATCGATCACCATGTTGTAAATAACCGTTGTACATAATCGTTGCGTCATCCTGCAGCCCCTGAACATGTGACCATACCTGTCTCATACCTGTCTCATTAAATTTTCCTATAACAATAAACTACCCAACATGCTACGCCCCGTCGTGTCCGCCCTGCAAAGCCTAATGGCTGCCAAAAACTGGTATTCGATCACTAATCGACTTGGACAGACATCGGAGACCCGTGAATTTGAGTGGTGAAATACTGATGTCGTGTTTTTTAAAACAGGCATATCGTCTTACGAAGCAATGGAACATTCTCCTTGATTTTTCTTGGTTCGAGAACGTGAATTTCGAGATCGGGGATTTTGCGACTGGGAATATCGAGGTCCTCCCTATAGGCCTCAACCGAAGAAACGTCACCGTGACGTAATCATGACTTTGGTAGACATAGTCAAACCGAAACCGGGCGGGCGGAGAACACCGCCGTTTCGCAAAGCCGTATTCCTTCACGAAGGTCGCGGGTGGCTTCTTTGTATTAGTGGTACACACAAATGAGGTCACGTTTTTAGTCGCTTTCGTGTCTTCATTCGCGTTCCCAGTCCACAGCGGAAAGAAAAGAAGGCTTCATCGCAAGAGCTGCATCATATGAAAGCCAATGTTGTAATCCTGTGCGGAATGTGGTTTGTTATTACGCGCTTGCTCTGTATAGAGACACCACGTGCACGTGCTCCGAGAGAAACTCGTGCCCTTCAGGCTCCAGAAGATGGAAGAGCCCGGTCTATAGAAAGGTCTGCCGAAAAGATAGGACTACCGGTAGAATGGAGCAGAACAAGGCCATGCAACTAATAATGTGTAAAGAGTTGTAAAAAAAAAATCTTAAATATGAGAAGCTACATTTAAACGTTGCTTTCTTGTGACTTATTGATTTTTTGCTACAGTAGTTCCACTCTACCAAGATGGCGGCGCTGTTGTACCATCTGACGTCACTTGTTTGTAAACAGGAATTGGTCTATTGGACATGAGCGGTTTCAGTACGCTCCCCTGTGGCATTGTGTGCTATTCTAGATAGTTCTAGCGATCAGACCGGGAAAGCCACACGGTTGCGTCGGAGCTGTATACTTAAGAGTGACATTGCACTGAAAAGAAACATCGCAGATGCGTACGGGAAGCTGCAGGTGTGCTCGAATTATGTGATGAACTTTGTGGCGTCAACGTAGTGTGGTGGAAAACGAATTTTATCTGTCACAACAAAATTCTTCTCCGAGAGTGAGCGGATGTGACGAACCCTTATGTCACGAACCCTATGGGTATATATGGCGCCGTATACGTTCGAACAATGCTCAGATGGGGAGAGGTAGAATGAAAGCCAGAGGACAATTTCCTGGTGAGGCGACGGGACGGCGTGCCGCCGAGACTCCGTGTCTGAAAGAAATTGGAATCTGAAAGAAAGAACCATCGCCTCGAGTGAGTCGACAGAACCCGACGGCGGCGGCACCCAAAACCACCTGGGAGGACAGAGCGAAGGACAAACAAGTGGGTGGCCGGGAGACAAAAGGGACCGAGCTTTCGAGCGAGGAAAAGGACCCTTGAGAGGGAAGAAGAGCAGCATCCAGCGAACAGAAAAGATCTCCAGACTGGTGTGCTCCGAGCCGGCTGTTCGCCAGCGAACTCCGCCGTTGCAGCCTCTGTCCCCCGTCAGGAACCAACCTGGGCCAACTTCGCCACCATATGTCGACGTTAGCGACAACCTACCTTCCCCAGAGCAAGCAGCCTCGATGAAGCAGTGGTCACGCCGCATCGTAGTGGTGAGCCCGACGCACATGCGATGTTCATAGATAGGAATTAAACATTCTGTAATTGTTTGTCAGTTCCGTCTCGTCTTTCCTCACCTCAGCGTGGACCCACACAGTTCGAGTCGATAGATTTAATCGTGAGCGTGACGGGAGCAGGCGTGCGCATCACACTTCCCTTGCAGAAGCGTAACGACAGCTCCGGAGCTCCCACTGGGGATTTGGTAGCCCTGGAGGTTCTCCTTTAGGCTCCTCTTGAATCTCCAGAGTCGGGCAGGACTGTCAAATGGGGATGGAGGTGAAGAAAATTGGTGACAACCCTGCCGATGAAGCGCACGGAATGCCCTCTGTACAAGCTTGCCAGCACGTCATGCTTCCTGCATGACCTGGATGCTCACCCTCCAACGGGCGCTCAGCCTGGCTGCGGCACGCACGCAGATATTTTACACGAGAGGCAGACCTAGAGTGATGTGATGTGATGTGATAGAAAACTGAAAAAAATTGGGATTCAAGTCACGACAAAGTCAGACTGGCTACCCCAGACCACTTAGCCGCAGTTAGTTGAAATAAATCAAAAGGAGAAAGCCCAGTAGTTGGGTGGCGGGAGACAAACATCCCGGACTAGTGGGAACACTTGTCACGAACGAGGGACCAGAAAGTCCCACAAAAAGTCAATCGGATACGTTTCTTCAAGGAAACGTAGGAGCGCTTTCAATGCAGCCGCTTGATGATTGAATGGCTGAGGTCCCAGGAGCTTTACAAGGTCAAATGGCCGGGCGCCTGGACGAGCCAGACTTGCTTCTAGTGTCCTGCGACTGTTGGCATACTTGGAGCACCTGAGGAGGATGTGCTCTGTGTCCTCGACAACATCCCATTCACTGCAGTTTGGAGATGATGACTTGGCCAGTTTGTGGAGTAACCGACCGCTGTACGGGACATTCAGCCGGGGCCTGTGCAGGAGACACTCTGCTTGCCGAGGAAACGACGGATGTACCTGGAAGCGTAGCTCGGGGTCGACCCTGTACAACAGCGAAGATCGAGCAGATCCTGTCAGCCACGACGAGTTGCACATTTGTTGTCTCAGCTTACGTATCATCCTCTTTGCGTCCCGTTTGGTGAAATAAATGGGGGAATATGTTTATTAAGAAAAAAGAAATGAAAGGTCAGCCAGACGGAGGTCGGCTTGCTATTAAAAAAATGGAAAATTGGGAAGAAAAGAAAAGGAGAAGAAAAAAGGAGAAAAGGGGAAGAAAAGAATAGGGAAGAAGACAAGGAAAGGGGAAGACAAAGAACAGAAGAAGAAAAGGAAAAGAAGGAAAGAAAAGGGGAAGACAAAGAAGAAAAGAAAAGCGAAGGAAAGACACAAAACTAAAACTGAAAAGTCACACAATCACAAGGCGTTGACAAGGTTCGAAGCGTGGAGAAAGCGGAGGAGCGCAGTGGTGACTGCCCACTGGGTCGACTGACGAACGGGACCCAGTAAGGTAGCCAGTGTCATAGTGCCGTAGCCAAGCTGGGACAGACGACAGAGGGCGTCACGGTGCAGAAGGTGTTGCCGGCAGTGTAGGATGCAGTGGGGAATATCACCCACCACACCACAGCTAGTGCAGAGGGGAGTGCTTCTGCACCCATTCTGAACAGTTGCAGCGGTGTGCGGGCGACGTTTAGAGGAAGACGGTGCAGGAGCGATTCCTCGTGACGAGTGCAGCGACACGTAATAAAGAAGTTCATAGCGGTGTCGATTCATTGCAGGTGACTGTTGTATGAGGCGGCCTCAGCTCTGAATGCTTGGCCCGAGCAGCACACCGGCGGTGTATAGACATACAACACGCAGAAATAGTAAGGGGCAGATGTACCGTAGCATGAGTCACAACTTGTGCAGCACGTCGTGCATCCGCATCTGCGTGTGAGTTACCAGATAAGCCCACATGACCGGGAATCCACTGCAGAGAAAGAACGTGACCATTTGCACAGAGCCGATTGTATGCCTCGATGATCATGCTGGGCAGGTCACGTATGATGGTGGGCTGGGAAGACAGCAAAAGGAGGAGGGACGCCCTGCTGTCAGTGAGGACAACCCAGGACTTCCCAGGTGGCAGACCAGCAATGTACTCTAGGGCTGCGAAGATGGCATACAGTTCCACCTCAGTAGAGGGCACAGGATAGGGCAACGTGCAGGCTTGTTCGTGACGTAAAAGGCTGCCCCTGATGTGTCACACATCACAGATGCAACTGTGAAGATTTGAGGACAGCAAGGGTAGGTGTAGTTGATATGTGCCAAGGAGAGCTGATGGGCTACTACAGGAGGAGCTTCGTGTTTTCGAGGAAGGTACGGGATTGCAGGTTGAATGACGGGACGTTCAAGGGTCCACATAGCTGGCGCAAAGGAGGGAGTAGGTGTCGTGGTCGGGAGATAATCCCTTAGGCGGACAATGGCAGTACCGAAGGCGGGAGCAAGGCAGCTTTCTGCAATCTGACAAAGGGGATGGGAAGGGTGGGCCAGACAGCGGGCGTATACGCGCAGGGTGGTTGAGTCCCGTAGAGTAGGAATAGGGTGTTATCTAGCCTCTGCGAGGACGGAGTAGGTCTCCGTTGTCCGAGGGATCAATAGGCAGACACAGAGGCTGCGGGCTTGAAGGTTGAGAAGCTCTGGGTCTTGGGTGGGGCTGATTCCATGGAGGATAGGGAGGCTATACCGTAGCGCGCCCAAGAGAAGAGCCGTATGGACTCGGTGGAGGTCACGGCAGGAGGGGCCCCAGGACGCACCTGCGACATGCTTAAGGACGTTAACCAGGCTTGATGCTTTGGCAACAAGTGTCTTCACGTGGGGAGACCATGTCAAGCCTCGGTCAACGGTAAAACCCAAGTAACGGCAGGTTGAGACAAATGTGATGAGCGACGCTGAAAGGGATAATGGGTACTTGTGAAATGACTTCATTGAAAAGGCCATGGCTACAGTCTTGGCAGGTGAGATCGTTAGGCCTCGGTCGGCGAGATAGTGACATATTGTGTCCAAGGGGCCTTGCAGACGACGTTGGATCGCATCACGACGAAGGGCAGATTTCGAAATACAAATATCGTCCCCATAGAGTGTAACGTGAGTGTGTTTTGGCAGCTGTGCTGAAAGGGAGGCCATGACGAGATTAAACAATAGGGGGCTGAGTACGCTACCCTGTGGGACACCTCGTTGGACGTGATGCGAAGCAATATCCCGTGGGATCGACGCTTGGACTGCTATTCCTGTGAGTACCGTAAGGCCCAGTAAGCGTTGTGCGGAGTGCTTGGATGAGACATGGACGATGAGAGTGCATTATTTATTCATTCTGTGGCGGAGGACCTTGTCTTGCGTTGTGGTGAGCATATATGGCCTTTGTTTGTACGTGACCATGTTGAAGTGGTCGGCGCGCAGCAGCATCCGCAGTCTCGATACCGGCTATGCCGCAGTGACCAGGAATCCACTGTAATATGATATCATGCTCCTGTGAGACTGCGGCATCATATAGGTGCAGCTCATCATGAACAATTAGGGCCAGAGACCCTATGACTCTAGGCCACATCTTGAGTCACTGTACACAGACCACTGAGCACATCGGTTGAGAAATTATGAAGCTTAGTGCCAGATGGATCTCGTGGAGCTCAGCTGCTGAAGCCCAGGTGGTGTGTGACAGCCGTGCTGATCTTTCGACACCCATCTCAGGAATGACGAAGGCACATGACGAGCCAGATGCCGTTGTAGGTGCTTCAGTGAAAAGTTGAACTCTACCCGCCGACCTCTCCATTAGGTGTTCTGCCGGAGGACTTGAGTCGATACATCTTTCCGGCGTGGTAGACCCGGGATATTGACCCTCACTTGAGGTGGTGTCAGGGCCCACGTTGGAACAGCTCGGTACACGTGCTGCTTGTGCTTAGAGAGGATCAGCCGTTGTGCCTGGACATAGCCTGAGTGAACGCAGAACTGGAGCGCCGCAATAAGGCCCAGAGTGACCTGCTCAAACCTTAACCATTTACACCAAATAATGAATGGGAACGGATGATCAACTGTTCCAGCTGGTCTGCCGAATGTTGCAGGTAGGTATTCTGCGCACATGCGACACGAAGCGAGTGCCAGTCCGTTAAATTGACACTTTTATTTCCGTTCTCAGTTTCACTTGATGTATGGGAATGCGGACGCTACCTCTGCCGTCCAAGTCAGTGCAGATTTATTCATTGATTTATTTGTTGAGATACCTCAGGGGCCCCAGTGGACGTTACATGATATCGAGCCAAATCGAAACAACGATGTGCATGCGGCCACTTGTGCAAGGGTAATGCGGTGGGCGTGCTTTCTCCTGGTGATTCTCATCAGTTGAACTCCCTCTCTCTCATAGCTAATCTAGGGTGAAAGTGACGGCGTAGCGAGTCCGACCCTTCCGCGACTTACGACCCTTTTTTTTTTTCCTGTTCCCACCAGCACCACCATCATCATCATCACTTTTGATGACACACACGTAAGACGCTTAGAAACAATATAAATACATATACGTAGTTGTGATTTGTGTCGCATGCAATGTGCGCGCTGACCTACATTACCTACTTATGGACTGCGCCGCCTACCAGGAGGAACAGAGCGCGAGATCTTGCAGCGCAGGATGCATGCAGTCGACCGCCGCCCTTCTATCTTCGGCATGGTACTGGGCCCTTGGTCCAGTCCAAGTCATGTGCATCGAAGTTCCTGTCACTTTTGGTGTTTCTGTCATCAACCGGCCTCTCCACCGTGGGGCGCAGCCAGAAGATATTCCGTAGCAGACGACAAGAAGAGACGCATTTCATTGCGGCATCTCAGTTGACATTCCCTGGCACGGTGCGAATGCTCAATGTAATAAGCATGTTTTGCCCCGTGAGCAGTTTTTTTTTTCTTTTCTTTTTGCGCTTTTTTTTTCCCGCTAGGATGTTCCGTGGGGATGACAGAAGACGCGAACTATATCGCAATTTGTGATAGCACGGTTGTGCAAGTGGATACAGTCCTATACGACATCCTGGGTATAGTTGCGAAAAACTCCCGATCCCGTCCCGGGATCCCGGGATCCACATTTCAAAATCCCGAAATTGTAAAAACGGCTCGGGATTCCGAACCCTACACTGGTTCGTTAGTCCTCAGCGTAGTAGACATTCTCCACCAAGTTCAGCGCCTACGTAGTGAAGGTCATCATACATCCCTGCAGTGGATTCCTGGACACTGCGATTTAAGAGGCAGTGAGGAGGCTGACAGAGTAGCAGCAGCTGCTCATCAGTCGCCGACGACCGTGCCCATTGTGCTGTAGAGGGGCGACAGGAGGACGCTTGCGTGTTTTCAACCCCTGACTCTGCAGCAATGGCGCCGGAACATCACGGATCAATCTCTCATGTATTCGGTAGACCCAAATTTGTTGTTTTATTTTCCTGCCTGTTTATAACGCCATTTTACCGCCGTCCTGAGTAGTATCAATGTGGCTTTCACCCCACAATTCAAATACATGATCAGATGCCGTGAGACAAGCCTCAGCTCCACCTGCGGTGTCGTGGCGAACACCGAGCACATTCTTATGAAATGTGTACTCTACGGCCCGCAAAGGCGGATACTGTGTGATAAGCTTGCTGGTATCAGCAGGAGACCGCTCAACTTATCTGCACTCATTGGCCTCTGTGAAGATCCTGTGCTCCATCGTCGGGTTCTTCACCTGTTGATGGACTTGCTTGGTTGGTTGGTTTTAAGGAAAAAATAAAATGGAGATTCATGGACTCCTCTCGTCGAATAGGTTGCTCCAGGCGCTTTAAGTTGTTATCGTGTTTTCATCATTCCTTCATCATCTTCATATAATGTTCCACGTGCAATGGGGTAGGGTACCGCACCGCCACGGTGAAACACCCCATCTCATCGTCAGTATATATTGTTGTTGTTATTGTTGGGGCAGCGCCTAGCCCGCTGGACGGCATCAGCCCCATCTCATCATCGTCTCTTCTGTATGGCGTGCGTGCGTGTGTTTTAGTGATTTAGCAACAGGAGTACATGAGCCATAATATTAATGAATAGTTGATGTTGCGCCCTATAACAGACGGACGAATGTAAATATAATTATAGTTTGAACAGCACTGTTTAGTGTTAGTTCATGCTTAAAAGCAACGTGATCAGATACGGAGGCCAGAGAGTGGGGGGAGATCGTTCTATTCAAGAACATAACGTGGAAAGAAATGCTGCAGAAAACTTGCTTTGTATCGACCACTGATGGGTTCTGTTTGAAGAAGGTGACCAAATCGTGGGCACACAACATGCTGGGATTTTAAGAAAATTAGGTCGGATATGGGGACTACGCAAGAATTCATGGAGCAGAAAAAGAGAGCTACGCAAGTTAAGGGCCGAGAGGTTAATAGAGCTTTTAATAGCAGAGACGCAGGAAGGATGACCTGATTATTCATGGTGAAACGACTAGCACGATTTTGAACATCTTCCAGGGAGGTCAGATAGGTTAAATATATTGAGGTCCGCGATATACTACGGGTAAGTTCTAATTTCGAGCTTATCAAATGCAGTGTAGGCGGGTTGTTTTGGTTGTAGAAGGAGGAAGCCTTCGTGTGTGCTTCAAATAACCAAGTTCACGAATACTGTCGTTTATTATCGTATTTACACGATTAGACCACGAGAGGTTAGACGTAAGGTGCAGTCCTAAGTACTTACTATAAGAAGGGTACTTGCGGTACAAGAGATCCGCTGATAACCGTAAGTGTAAGGTTGCTTAAAACGTGAGAAGGAAACAGGCACGTATTTCGATATGTTAAGCGAAAGCTTCTAAGAAGAGCAGCAGGAACGAATGGAGTCGATATCTTTCTGGTGAGACGCTGAATATAATGCAAACATTATGGATCTGTATGAGTACGCAGTCGTCCGCAAAAATGCGAAGTGCGGTGTGTGGGACAAGAAGGGGAATATGAAGTAGAAAAAGTACTGAGCCTCGAGGGTTTCAAATTACGGCAGATGTCTCTTGAACACAGGGACGTGCCCAAAACACTCGCCTACAAATTTTTACATGATAAGTAGGAGAGCCGTCGGTTAACGTGGCACAGTTATAGGCTATTCACTAGTTCAGACAACAGTTTCCCTCGGCGATTGGTCTATGTGCACCTCCGCAGAGGATGATGAGCGTTAATGTCGCCAACCACGAGAATGTGGGTTGCGATGTTGTAATATAAACACATTGAGCGACACTCGTCACACTCCCAGTCAGTAAGCTTGTTGCGCAGGCTGCGTGAATTATGACATTGCATGAATATAGGGCGCTTATAGTACAACAGATCCACAGATGTACACTCTAAATCGTTTCACACCTTTAAAGGTGTAAAATAGGTGTATTAACAAAGATCACACCCCTTTCACACCCTACAACTTTGTTTTGGAAGTTCCTGAAGGTGTAACAATGGTGTACTACGCCCTCAGGTGAAATATGGTGATAAGTGTGTCGCCTGGGTGTAGAAAGGGAGTATATTTATTTTCGTTCACATGAACGAAGGTAAATATATACAACAACAGGGAACAGGAAGTCACATTACAAAAGTGCATGGCCTGGATTTACAACACGTCTACCATCTGGTAATGCATGCAGATTTAGAAGATCTGTTGCGATAGTGCTTAAATTTCTAAAATACGTTGCTCCTCATTGCAAGACAGAACAAATACATGATAGTGCTCATCATACTCAACTGTAGTTAATGTTTGTATGAGAAAAATGGAATCAGAGTTAATAACATGTATGCCTGCAATCTCAATGAACACGGGTAAGTCCTCCTCGGCTGTGAAGAGGTCCCTTGTAGAAACAAGCGGAGGGGAGTATGTCTGCTGTTCAGTGCGAATGGGTGCGCTTGACTTCACTGTGATTTCCCTGTACTTGCCCCCAGCGACCCGATATGACGTGAATAACCTCAAGAACATTCTGGACGGCCTGACACAACCGTTTGTGTTATGCGGGGACTTTAACGCCCACCACGTCAGCTGGGGGAGCGCACGCTCGGACTCACGGGGAGAACGACTTGCTGTGCTCTTCGAGGAGATGGACCTCCACCTCCTCAATGATGGCTCCCCGACATTTGTACAGTCCCCGCTGATATCATCATGCTTGGACCTCACAGCTGTGTCTGGCTCGATTGCACAACGCTTCACCTGGCAGGTCGACGCTGACTCCCTTGGAAGCGATCACCTTCCACTGCTAATCAACGTCCGCGGCGCACCAGGGGCTCAGCTGAGGCGCACGGTCAGAAAGACTAACTGGAGCAACTATAGGGCTGCCTTCGAGTCTAGTTCCGCTGATCTTAGGGACGCTAGTCACCACGACTTCTGCCGCGCGGTGGTCAGCGCTACTCGCAGTGCCACCAGCGTCTTCCAACTTCCCGTGAAATTTGCCGCCGTCGATACTGAGTACGCTAAGTTGCGTGCGATACGCCGAAGGGCTGAAAGACGCGCCCGCCGTTCCCGTCTCCCCGCCCACAACCAAGAGGCCAAACGAATACAAAAAGCGGTTCAGAGGCACCTCTACAAGCTGGCTAGAGACCACTGGAGGAGCTTCGCTTCGTCCTTATCTCCGCGCACACCGCTATCCCGAGTCTGGACGGTGCTAAAAGGGCTAGCCGAGCCGGTTACCCAACGTAACCCGTTCCGTTCATTGTCTTTGGCCACGGGTCGCTCAGAGATGAGGTTGGCCGAGGAATATTGCGGCAGACTAACGTCGTTGCCTACCGACGGTTTAACGTCTGCTCGAGACATACCTGTGGCCGATGTCCCACCGGCGGAAACTTCGCTCGATCATATGTTTTCGCTTCCTGAGCTGGAATCAGCCTTGAGACATTCATCACAACATACCTCCCCAGGCGCTGACCAGATCACCTACAAGGCCCTACGTAATCTCCCCTTGCGCGGACGCCATCTTCTTCTTCAAATCTACAATGATTCGTGGCGCACAGGGTCGGTGCCTCCAGACTGGAAGTCCGCAATGGTCGTCCCTATCCTAAAACCCGGTAAATCACCTCATGATATTGACTCCTTCAGGCCGATCGCCCTCACCAGCTGTTTGTCGAAGACGATGGAGCGCATGATTCACTCACGGCTAAGCTGGTTTCTTGAAAGTATGCGGTACTTCCCGGAGGTCATGGCTGGATTCCGGCAGGGCAGGTCATCCATCGACAGCGTGATCGATATCGTCTCTAGTGTTCAGCAAGCGCGGTCTGAAGGGCAGCTCACAGCAGCAGTTTTCTTAGACGTCATGAAAGCATACGATAGCGTCTTCCACAGCGCCGTCGTCGCAACTCTGCAAGAATCTGGTGCAGGCGCCCGAGCCGTCTCCTGGGTCCGGGACTTCCTATCTGATCGCACCCTTTTTGTGCGCACTGCCCACGGTGACACAGCTCCCTTCCCGGTAAGCCGCGGGGTGCCGCAGGGCAGTGTGTTGAGTCCATTGCTGTTCAACCTTGTCATCGCCTCACTCCCCGCACACCTACCTGCCAACGTCAAGATCACCATTTACGCAGACGATGTCTGCATTTGGACTTCAGGCACCCGGAGAGACGCGATTCAGCGGCGCCTGCAGCAAGCCCTCGACGTCATTGAGATATATCTCGCCGACAGAGGCCTACGTGTCTCCACAAGCAAAACAGTCGCCATGACGTTCACCAACCGCTCATTTAAAAACTACCCACTCTACGTCGCGGGAATGCCACTTGATTTCGTCCCCCGCTACAAATATCTCGGGGTCATCGTAGACAAACGGCTGTCATGGTTCCAGCACATCAAGGCCCTCTCTACCAAGACGAAGAAATTCGTGAACGTGCTACGGCGCATCTCTGGAGCGTCGTGGGGTCCCTCGTGCAGTGACCTCCGACACGTCCATAACGCACTTGTGCTGGGGCTACTACGGTACCACCTCCCAGTGCTCCACGGGATCAGTAGGACGGGTGAGCGAGACCTCCTCAATGCCCAAGCGCGCGGCCTCCGGGTATGCCTTGGACTGCCACGCACGGCTGAAACCTACACCGTACTTGCGGAGGCGCAAGAGACGCCCGTGCATATTCTACGGGACCGAGAGACGCTCCGCATCTTTGCGCGCTTCGTCACGCAGCACCCTTGCCACTACCTGCTGTCCATTGAGGATGCCCGCCCCGCATCGGCCTTTGGCGGAGCCGTCCGCCGTCTTAAGGCTATCCTCCCGGATCGCTCCTCAGGTGTATCCTACGCCCCTCCTTTATGGGCCCTTGCCAAGCCCCAGGTATTGACCAGCGTCCCTGGCCTAGGCCGAAAGAGGGAGACGCCGTTAGCCGTTGCGCGTCAGCTCGTCCTCGAATACCTATCGACGCATCATCAACACCGTCAAGCGATCTATACAGACGGATCCGTAACACTTGATGGGGCCACTGCAGCCATCTACGTTCCTCAAGGTAACATCGAGCAAGCTTTCAGGCTCTCCCATACCACCTCCTCCACCGAAGCCGAGCTCTTCGCAATCCACGCGGCCCTCCGGCACATCACGACATCGCCCCCAGGAACCTGGACGATCCTGTCGGACAGCAAGGCGGCACTGGAGACACTCGACTCATACTGCACCAAAACAACGGACGACCTGCACACAATGGCAATGTCCCTAGCCAACACCGCCCTTGCTTCCGGGCACAATATATGTCTGCAGTGGATACCCAGCCACATTGGCCTCGGCGGGAACGATCGAGCAGATGCTGCGGCCAGGCGCGCACACGAACAACCCGACTCCGCGGCGCGCATACCGCGCACCCCTTCGGCTTGCCGCATCCAGATCCGCCGCTGGGCCGCCCAAGAGGCGCAGAGATTCATTTGTGAATCCGCCCGTTCCAATGACTTCCTTCGCTCCATCGACCCGGCGGTGGAGTTCTCCCCACCACGACGTCTCCAAAGACCACAAGAGACACTCCTCCACCGACTGCGCCTCAACTTGGCATACACGCCACCGGTCCAGCGCATGATGGGGAGGCAGATCTCGGCCCTCTGCGATGCTTGCGAAGTGGTTGCGGACACATCACACCTCCTACTGACCTGCCCCAAGTACACCAACCATCGCGATACCCTTTTCCGCTGCCTCGAACGTTTCGGGCACAACCAGCTCACGCTGGCCGCACTTCTTGGCCCTGTGCCTCAGCACCAACAGTGGGCCGTCACAACTGCCTTACTGCACTTTCTGAAGTGCACTGGCCTGGCCTCTAAGCTCTGAGCTGCGCGCTCCAGGAGCCTCACCTTCGTTTTCTTTCTTCTTTTTTTTTCTTCTCTTTCTTCTTTCTTCGTTGCTATTTTTTCCTTCCCTTCTTTCTTTTCGTTTTTGTTTTTCCTCCTTTTTACGGAGACTCACCTTTTCCTCTTCGTCCTTTCCTTTCTATTTATTCTTCGTTTTCTTTTTATTTTTTTAATGGAATAGCATGCCGACCTTGGTCTGGCAGACCTTTCCTTTCAATAAATATATATTCCCCCCCCCCTCCTCGGAAGATTCTTTGGCAAGCCAACAGCAAATGTGTTATCATTATCAACTGCACTTTTCACATAGACTATAGATTCTGTGTGAATATCACGGTCATGAATGTAACTCTGAATTGCTTCTGGGGCATGTTGAAGTAGTATCTCCTTGGAACCATCAGTAGATGTGGCATTTCTCATGAAGGGCTGCGACCACACATGCATTTGATAAAATTGATGCCTTCTTGCTAATGAAAGGGTTATGTTCTTAAAATGTCAATTTTTTCTAGCAACATCTTTAAAATGCTGGTGTTTCCCTTCGAAACGCGTACAACCATACAGATAGGAAAGGACCAAACATCCTGATGAGTCGCGAATAATGAACAACGTAATGCATTTTAGAAGGGTTAGATATTTGTGGGTACAACACTGTAAAGCCTTGAAGAAGCGAATAAATGCAGCGTTCTAAGTAATGAACACGCATATGGGGGAGGTGCCTGCTCATGAGAAGGTCTACAGTTTCACGAAAAGCTATATACAGCTGCCATGCTTCACTGCCATGCACAGCTGCCACGCCATACATGATTGTCTGTATGTCGGCTGTGCATGTTTACACACATATTTAGTCACCTTGATGTGCATACATATATGCACCTCAACGTGATTATACGCAATATGCTGGTAATTGTGAAAACACAGTTATCAGCATATTGCCACAAACCCAACAGTTTATTCGGCGTTACACCCTTTACACCCCAATTGCCATATGAGGGTGTCAAAATACACATTAAAAGGTGTGCGCCATGAACATTTTGATTTACACCCTTTAAGGTGTAAAACGATTTAGAGTGTATAGGGGCGGTCGTCCGGGGCGCAATATTTTTTTGGGCGCCAATTCTCGACAGAGAGAGAAAGCAGTTCGAAATAGAAACAGTAAAACTGTTGATCACTTGAAAAAACTCTCAATTTTTAACATTGGGCGCTGTTAGAACGATCTTCTGGGCGCCTCAAAGACGTAGGCGATTGAAGCGAGGTTCGATATAACATGCACGCCGGTGCAAAATTGCATCGTGTGTGCTTCGGTAGTAGGCTGTGTGCACTCAGACAGCAGAGCATATTCTCAAAGTGAAGCAACCGAAGCGCAAAGTCCATGAAACGCTTTCTACTGGATGGGGGGGGGGGGGGGGATTCTGATGCATTCCTGATATGTGTCTTATTTTGGGGTGTGATACTCCTTTCGCCCCCGGCACTGGGAACCCACGCTACGCCATTCGATATAAGGGAGCGCGGCCTCTTCAACCGTCGGGAAGCCTACTGCGCGGGTCTCTGCTTCTCCGTGGCCTTCGTACAGCGGGAGGTTTGTATAGGTATCGGGGTAAGGGGCTTCACGCTGACGGGTTGACTGGGGAGAGAGACACCTCTGTGTTGTACCTGTTGCGTGTCATCCTAATGTACCGTTGGGTTAGTGGACAGACCCTTAGGGCCTATTTATACCACCGCGTAACGCCGTCGAGCGTGCGGGCGTAAGGACTGGTTTGCAGTCTGACGCAAAGTTTTCTTCAGTCGCCGCCGCGTTCCGCGCTACCCGCCAGCGTTCGCAAAGCCACGCTTCGCCATCGTCACTTCATCATAATCCGACGATACAGAGCGGAGCGACGACACGATGTCATCATTTGCATCCGTACCACTTTATTTGTCAATGTGCGCGTCCGCCTTCAAATCTTTGACAGACCTGTACCGAACAGCATTCCAATACTTCTTGCATCCGTATTGATGAGACGAAGCATTGTTAATGCAACGGCGACGAAAGACAATAAGCAGTTTTAGCACACCGTTGATAAAGGCTGGTTTAGAGTCCGCCGTATACCGGGTGTTTCAGTTATATCCCCGGGCTAAATAATTCGCGAACCGCTGCACCAATCGAATAACTTTCTTTTTTACAAGTATCTACCCAATACCGCCTACAAGATGCGCACCGCGTGAATGAGCGGGAGGCGCTCACTATTTAAATAAAAATTCAAATGAGTTTCGTGAAAAAAGCTAACTTCTAAAGCAGGGCGCCGTCGGCATTAAAATGGGTACTACCCCTTCTGGGACCTTCAGTAGAGACCTTTTAGAGAAAAATGTGCAACCCAAGCGGGTCATTTGTTGCAGTAATAAATTGGTTTCGGTTTACGTATTTTTGTCGCGGCTGGTCGCGGTGAAGCGCAAAAGGACGCTCTTCCACTCCCTTATCCACCAATGAATTACGTCCTTACACCAATGAATTACGCCTTTTGCGCTTCGCCGCGACCAGCCGCGACAAAAATACGTAAACCGAAACCAATTAATTACTGCAACAAATGACCCGCTTCGTTGGGAGATTTTTCTCTAAAAGGTATCTACTGAAGGTCGCAGAAGGGGTAGTACCCATTTTAATGCCGACGGCGCCCTGCTTTAGAAGTTAGCGTTTTTCACGAAACTCATTAGAATTTTTATTTAAATAATGAGCGCCTCCCGCTCATTCACGCGGTGCGCATCTTGTAGGCGGTATTAGACAGATACTTGTAAAAAAGAAAGTTATTCGATTGGTGCAGCGGTTCGCGAATTATTTAGCCCGGGGATTTAACTGAAACACCCGGTATAGTCTTCGCCCATCGCCGCCCGCGTTCCGCACCGACAGCTAGCGTTGTTACGCCACGTTTATTCATCCTACCGGGATCATAGTCTGACGCGATTCGGCGCACGCAGCGCAACGAAAACACTACCGTAGATCTTCAAATTTCGTAGTGGGAAAGCAGTCATATCTGGCAACTGTACCCGGGGGAATCTGACTAAAGCCAGTCCGTGTTCCCATCGTTGGCACTGTTATGTTTATACTACTGTACGGTTGGTACCCCAAATATGGACTATTATGTCCATATATGGACCATATTGAATAAGAAAGTCACACGTCTTCCCAGCTGTTCTCCCTCTTTTGTTTGTCTCTGTAGTCCATCCGTCGTGTATTACATAGGCATGGATTCGATTAACGACTTAACGACTTCGATTAAAATCTCAATGAGAGACGCCATGTTGGGAAATACAAGCCCACCGGAGGTAAAGGCTGGTTTAGAGTCCGACGTAGTCTTCGCCCATCGCCGCCCGCGTTCCGCTCCGACAGTGCTAGGCCACGCTTCCTCATCCTACCGGGATCATAGTCTGACGCGATTCGGCGCAGCGCAACGAAAATACTACCGGAGATTTTCACATTTCGTATAGTGGGAAAGCAGTCATATCTGGCAACTGTACCCACGTGTTGGAATCCGATTACAGACAATCGTTGGTACTCTTATGTTTACACTACTGTAATATGGTTGGAACACTCAAACATGGACACAGAATTGAAGAAGAAAGTCACACGTCTTCCCAGCTGTTCTCCTCCTTTTGCTTCTCTCTATAGTCCATCCATCGTGTATTACATAGGCAAGGATGTTCTCTAACAGCGTCGATCAAAAGCTCAATGGGCGACGTCGGGTTGGGAAATGCGAGTCCGCTTGAGCCCACGCCGTGCACAGCTCGCTGGCCACCGCCATGTGTAGAGCAGTGCTCTATAGTCCCCCGACGGCGGCTGATGTTCGACTCTGCGTCTTCGGACGTCGCAGTATAAATACGTCCTGATCCTCTGTTAGTCCGCCGGGGTGGTGGTGCTGAGCGTTTCTTCCGGAGCATGACCATCCCATGCACATCTACCTCTAGTGGATCAAGTAGCACTGAAAATGTTTTCTTGGTGGTATCTTATGGCAGAACGTTTATGGGCCGCCGTAACGAATACGAAGCGGCATGAGGTTCCCCGCCATTGGCACATTTCGGTTTTCGCTGCGCCGTGCACACGCAGAGAGTGTGCGGCTCAGAGCAGATCTCGCCAGGTGGAAGCATTGTGTCGGACCACGTACACATGTACCTTATGCTCTGGGAACCAGAGATGGATCCATCGTCATTGTAGATGCGTCGAATTTGACGATGAACCGTTACGACCCCCTTATATTCCGAATATAGGAGGCGAGATACTCGTTCGTACATTCAAGAGGAACATTTATATTCTCTTCGTGTTTCAAATAGCTTGTAGAATGCTATTTTATGGCCGCAAACTTAGAATCCTACCAGGAAAAGGAAGTGAAGAAAACAGCAAGCGTACAGAACAGGGCAATGATATGCAGGAAGTCCAGCAGTGAAGCCTTCTTTAATATTCGAAGCTTTCATGTAGTATACTCTGCACTTCTTCAGGTGCGAAACCTTTGTACAAGTCGCACAAATATATACAAGGAGTGTTCCACGTGAACAGTAAATAGCGAGAGGGAAAAGAGAGAGAACAAGACGCACATTTCCTTTTTTTTTCTTCTTCTTCTTCTTTTCGTTGTTATCTTTTCCCTCTAGCCATTTACTGTTCACGCGGGACCTTCCTTGTACATATTTGGGCAGCTTGTACAAAAATTTTGCAGCTGAACAAATATACGTGGACTACTACATAAAAGCTTGTGAACATTAAAGAAGGTTTCACTGTTGGATTCCTTGCATATCAATGCTACCAGGACCAAAATAATCCAATAATTCACGTCCGCGCTGAGCTACCGCGTTAATGGGAATAGGAAAATCTATAATGCAAACAAAACTATCTAAAATTCAGTAATTTGAGAATGCTCTACTCAATATATGTGCAAGTCTGAATATGAGGCACAGGTTAAGGGTCAGGGTAAGGGAAACGTCACATCTAAGGCTGCACGTAGGTAATGTCCAAATAGTTGTGGCCTGAATCAAACGGATCCCAGTGGAAGAGACACGCCTTAAGATTACATGCTGATCCAGATCCTAAACTGATCCTACAGCTATCACACTCTTACAGGTTGCTCCAGACGGGACGTCTCGTCGGATCATGATCCACAGGAAGCAAATGCCAGCACAAACTTGCCACTTCCTCTTCATGACACTCTAAAAGTCAAGTGTAAGCACAATATGGTGCCTAATTACAGAACAATAACCTGCGCTGTTGTCGATGGCCGACCTGAGTGGTTTGCGGGTCCTGACGACCATCGAGTCCAGGTGTCCGAAGTTGCATGCGTCGGTGAGCCATAGCTTGTATGTCTTTTAAGTTGTTTCTTTTTCTGCCATGTGTATGTATGTGTGTCGACCAGGGTTGCGGAGTTGCCACTCCGGAGTTGGAATGATTCCGGAATGATTCCAGATTTAGCAGAGCCCGGAATGGAACTGGAATGGAATGGCGCAAACTGTCCTATAGGAATGGGAATGGAATGGTCTGGGTGCCCCGGTGGCAATTTTGGTTTCAACGTGCTGGTTTCTGCCCTCGCACCCTTTGCAACCGCACCTGCACACGGTCAAGAGTGAAATAACCTCGTCTTTGTGCTTTTTTCCGTGCTTGGAAATGTCAGTCTCCTCTAGCACAGCTGGGCTTGCTAGTATGGTTACCGGTCCTTTTCTTTTATTGAGGGAATTAACGGAATGGAATTGGGTTGCCATGCCATTCCAGGAGTGGGAACTGACCATACATTTTCATTCCGAGGAATTGAAAGGAATTGAATTATCGCAAATTTCCATTCCTCGGAATGGAATTGGAACGGAATGGAAGACCCCATTCCGGAACTCTGGTGTTGACCTCTTGGAGAGCTTTTTGTGCGTACCTACGGCGAAGCACATTGTTATATCTCACCGTGCGTCTCTTCATAGCAAGATGTCCCGCCACAGTCCCACAATACCTGGAAGTGTCGGACATGGAGCCTTCGCATGCTGCATTTATCGACAAGGCGGCCGGCGAATCTGTCTTAAACTTTTGCAATAAAGGCTTCAAGTCTTTCGGATCATACCGTTGCAGGGAGGCAGACAACGAAACAGCCGATTGGGAAAAAGATGACAGCGTTCAACCACAATGCAAAGGTAAGGACGTTCCCCACTTTGCCCTCTCATATGCAAAGCATTCCAAGCGGAAGCAATTAGTGGAAAGCGACACCGGAGGCAGTTGGACATGACATTGTTGTAGATAGTAAGCACGTTTGAAAATCGAGTGCGCTGCTATGATGTCTATACCCATAGACAAATGTCGCTGCAAGGTGTGCAACAGCGTTCGTGCCCACTAACTCTAAGAAAAAAATGAGTAGTTTTACTCCTTTTGGGGACTAAACGCATTGCCACAAAAAATAGTCCCTTTCGTGAGTAAATGCACGGGAGTAAATGTACGTCACAGAGTGGAGATTGCATTTCACGCTCTGTTCTAAGAGTCCTAGGTACGTAATTGGTGTGCATGTATGAAACTACTTTGAGTCAAACCGTCAACCGTGATGCATCGAGTGATATAAAATCTTGCGGCATATAGGGCACAATTTCTGAAGAAAGAAGCGCTAAGTAGGCTGAGTTATACAGCCTTAAGCTACCAAATTGACAAAGAGCACATATTTACGTAGACTGTTGGATTCGGAAGACCATTTGCGAAGTTCAGTGACAATTTGCAGTCCTGGGGAGTAAATGTCGGGGTTAGGGGACTAAAATGGAGAGTAATCGCAGTCTAGGGGTCTAGAAGCTGCAATTACTCCCCCCCCCCCATTTTGCTCCTTTTTCCCTTAGAGTGCATGGTACTAAATTTATAGTGGCTCACGTTCAAGATTTTGAGCTACGGCGATGATGCTAGATGCTACTGAGGGTTGCAATATGAAAAATTTGGAACTTCGAAATACTGTAGCACTTTCTTTGCAATATTCCTTACAGCACTTTGCCCTCTGAGAGTGCCAGATAACATTCAAGTGCCCCACATGAACCCTTCACACGATGCATTCTATAACAAGGCAGCTGGTGAATCCGTTATCCAATTCTGCAAGCGTGGGTTCGGGTCCTTGGGCAGGTATAACTGTAAGAAGATCGACGACAAGAAAGTTGGTTGGGAGAAGGACAAAGAATATCCACCGCACTGCAAAGGTATGACCCACGCAAAACTATAGAGGCTAAAGGAAGTCAATAAAGCACATTTTTGCAGCAGCGGACAACAGTTAGCAAATTTAGGTGCCTGCGTCAGTACGCAGTCAGTCATACAAAAATGGGGTGAAGCAAAGCAAGTGAAAGTAATTGCTGAAACAAAAGCCCCCCTATCAAGCAAATCAAACAATGACTTCAAATTATGTGACACCCTGCTATAAAAGGGTAGAAAAATAATTTTTAGCTGCAGCAGTTCCTTTGATCGAAACTCGAAATTGTGAAAACACGCAGTGCCTAATTAACTTACGTTTGTAAACCGCTTGAAAGACCCTATTCACTTTGATCAATAATCTGTTCACTCCATTTCCTAAGGCGTACTGTAACAGACGAGACACGAAAGAGAGTTTGCAGCCTGATAAGCAATGTTGCGTGCTTTGTTTCAGCAGCGAACTCTGCTAGCGCTGTCCACCAGCAGTTCCTCATCACCCTCATAGTCCTACTGCCATGGCGTGTTTCGTGAGACATGACTATGACACATAGGGCCAAAATATTCGTATCATCGCTGCATTCGTATAGGGCTGCTGCGCAGCCCGACTACAAGACATTACACTGATAACCAGGAACGCAAGAAACCAAGAGCCAGATCAAAAGACATGGACGCCGAGCGGATCTACGTACCAGACTCCCAACTGTTTCTGACTCAATGAACAGCATTCACGAACTGGTCACAAGAAAGCCAATGCGTGTCCCTGCCAGGATCACAATCTGTGGGCATTCGGCTGAGATATGATCGGCATGGCCTTCTTGTGGCATATTGTGATTCCAGTAGCGCCAATAGCTATCGTCCAGGAAAGTAGTGGACAACGAGTCAACCCTTGAAACTGTCGTGTTCGCATGATACCTTTTCACTGACACATCCACACAGCATACTTGCGCTGTGGTAAGGAGAAAGCAGGTTCTCTATTTCCTACAACCGATATCATTCCAGCAAGGAAACTGTAGTGATTTACGTCCCAAGAGGGCCGAAGTGGGACGAAAAATCTTGCAAGTGGGACATTCCAGCCGAAACCAGCCAGAGGTGTAGCTCAACCCCCTAATGCTTCCTGGGTGACTCTGGGCTCCCGGACTGCCTCTGAGCGATCGTGCACTCATGCCCCCTGCTGCCCACGTGCCGCTTGCGTCTTTTTCCTTTCCTGTTTCTGTTTTCTTTTTCTCCTTTTTTTCTGTTCTTTTTTTTTTTACAAGCAGTAGCAAGTCGACCTCCGTCTGGATCACCTTTCCTTTTTGCCTGCCTTTTTTTTTTTTTCGTAATAAAGATATTCCCCCACCCCCTTAGAGTCGCTGAAAAAAAGGAAGAAAAAGAGTGTGTATTCCCTCATGGGTGTGTATGCAGGATATAAACTTTTTTCTCTCGTGATTTTGTTTTCTTGAGCATTGGGGGCGCCTCGAACTTGGCCCAAACATGAAAAAGTGTTGTCCGTTCCACTCGTGCTTCTGACACATAGACGGCATGTCTGCGCTTTCTTTATCTGGTGTTAGAGGGGAAGGGTTCATCTAGATTCCCGAAGGTCATATGGAATGAGAACAAATCCGGTGACGTCGTAAGAGCTCAAGAACGGAGCAGGTTTTGAGCCAAGTTCACGATAATTTTTTGCAAGTTAGCATTCTTTCAGGAGCCCGAGATTATTTGTGCTCATAAACTACTGTATTGGAGATTCACTTCTCGTAAAAATGTGAAGCTGATCTATATTAATTGTGTGATTAGGCAACCGAGAATATCAACTATTTGTAATAGCTGACACTTTTCAGATAGTATTTTCACATACCTGAGGTCGTCTAGGAAGTGAAAGAAGTCGTGCTATTTGTAGAACACATCCTCTTCTCTAAGATATTGAAAATCTATAGTTTTTTTGTTTTGTTTTTCTTAAACGAGAGAGAGAAAAAATTCGTCATCATACTCTGCCTCAGGTCTTTCGTTAGTTGAGGTTGTCTAGGAAGTAAAATAGATGTACCTTTGTGGAAGATACCCTCTCTCATAACATTTTGAAAGTTTACATATGTATCTTTTCAAAAGCAAGAAAAAAAAATTGTCAGCGCATTCATATCCCGTCTGTAAGGTGCCATTATCACCCTCTGAAGGAGGTTCGCCTTCTACTGTTAGCTCTACCGCGAGTACTCACAACCGCTTCTTCGTAGCAGCTTTGTTGTCGTTTCTGGTTGCCTGACTCATGAGCAATGACTATGTTACGGTACACACTATTCGTAATTTCATTGAACAGTGTCCCAGAAATATACTACCTGTCTGATTGCGCGTCGCAACAGGAAAACAGAAAATCCAAATTTTACTAACCTTTTCCCTCACAAGCATCACTTTGGCATAATACGTAGCACTTTTTTGCCTCATCCCGTGGTAAAGGGCAATTTGACGGCGTTAGCAGTACAATTTAAAAGGTTGGCAGCTATAGGGCTAACAAGCAGCGCCCCTATTGAATGCAGACATTGTGACACCTGCGCAGCCGTTCATCTTGGTAAAAGAAAGCTTGAAGAGAGTGCATGCGTTATGACTCACCGCCGAAGACACACGGTTGGAGAATGAATTACTGAATGTGAAACACAATAAGGGTGCTCCATCCGGGGCACCAGGAGGTACTGTTCAGCTATATGCAGCAAAAACGTCCGTTTCCAGTGAAAGAAAGGCAGCGCGCATATAGCTACTTTTCTTTCTTTCTTTCTTTCTTTCTTTCTTTCTTTCATTCTTTCTTTCTTTCTTTCTTTCCTTCTTTGCTTTCTGTTGTGGCAGAAGTGCCGGAGAGACCATAACAAATGGTTTCCAAAGACTGTTACGACTGTTAGACTGTTCTGACGTGCTCTGAATCAATAGCAATGGCCAGCTGGCGCAGTAACATCCACAGAAAACAGTGGAAGAAAGATGATGATAATGGTACCTCACGCAGCGGACGCAAATGTGCTGACGAGACGAAGTTTTTTTCCCGTTCAAGAATACATACACTCTTAGAAACGAACTTCACCGCATAGCACGCTTCTAGCCAACCATAATCTCGAATGATAGCGTCATATGCCCTGATTTGTTGAAAACGGGAGGCGTATAGGTGTCACAAAAAAGGCGTACGCCTCCCGTTCTCTCAGATAACGATGTCATTCGAGATTATGGTTGGCCAAAAGCGTGCTATGCGGTGATGTTCATTTTTAAGAGTGTACGCCAGCAGATTTTTAATATGTTATTGGAGACGGGTCCGTTCTTGAAATGGTGTGATTGTTTCACTTCTCAGATGACTTCAGGTATGTGAAAACAATCATAAATGACAACGAATCTGTTACGAAGCAGCGCCTGAGAGTGTTAAATTGGCAGAACTTGTCAGAACAGCAGAAGGCAAAATTCGTCCAAAGGGTGACAATAGTGCCTTACAGACGGGATTTTTCCCGTCTGTAAGGTCACGAAGGCGCTGACAAATCTTTTTCTCGCGTAAGAACAAATATATCTGTAATTTCAAAATGATAAAGGAGAGGGTCTCTTTTCACAGGAGAGGGTCACCTAGGGCATCAGTTTATACTTCCTGGACGACCTCAACTAACGGATGACCAGCAGCGGAGTATGGTGACGATTTTTTTTCTCTCTCTCGTTTAAGGAGAACAAACACCTGAAGATGTTCAATATATTATCGAGGAGAATCATTTTTACAAATGACACGACTTCTTTCACTTCCAAGACGACCTCAGGTATGTGAAAATACTATCTGAAAAGTGTCATTTTTTACGAATGGACGATATTCTCGGTCACTTTGTTAAACAATGAATATAGATCACCTTCATATCTGTACGTGAGGCGAATCTCCATACAGTAGTTTATGAACATATATAATCTCGGGCTCGTAAGAGAATGCTAACTTGCGAAAACATTACACTCAAAAATCAGAACTTCACCCCATAGCACGCTCTGCGCCAACCATTGCTACGAATGATACACTCTAAAGAATGAACTTCACCGCATAGCACGCTTCTAGCCAACCAACATCTCGAATGATATCGTTACCTGCCTTGATTTGTTGAAAACGGTGGGCGTACGCCCTTTTGTTGTCACAGAAAAGGCGTACGCCTCCCGTTTTCAACAAATCAGGGCAGATAACAATATCATTCGAGATGTTGGTTGGCTAGGAGCTTGCCATGCGGTGAAGTTCATTTTTAAGAGTGTAGGATTATCGCTTCTGATTCGAAGAGACAGGGAGGCGTACGCCTTTTTGTGTCAATTATCATATATCCAAATTGACACAAAAAGGCGTACGCGCGACTCTCTCTTTCGAATCAGAAGCGATAAGCCAATCATTCGTGGCAATGGTTGGTGCAGAGTGTGCTATGCGGGGAAGTTCTGGTTCTTTTGTGTGGGAGAGATTTACTAGACGGATTTCACATGGTACTATACAACAAGCACAACACGCACATAACATACACAACACAAGATCAACGATACAGGGCGATGCAAATTGCGGATATTAACAATGAGAGGCGATGAGTGAGTTCTGGTTCTAAAGCGTATCGTACGCCTTATACTTGGCCCAACGCGCTCCGTTCTTGAGCGCTCACGACGTTACCAGATTTGTTCTCGTTCCATTTGCTCTTCGGGAAGCTAGGTGGACCCTTCCCCTCTAACACCAGGCAAAGAAAGCGCAGACATGCCGTGTGTATGTGTCAGAAGGACGCGCGGAACGGACAACACTTTTTTCGTGTTCGAGCCAAGTTCGAGGCCCCCAATGCTCAAGAAAACAAAATCACGAGAAAAAAAGTTTATATCCTACATACACATCCATAAGGGAATGCATACAATTATTATTATTATTATTTTTTTTCCCAGGTAAGATCCCAGACCTGTCCACTTGAGGACGCCTCAGACTTCTTTCTCGGGGAGTACACTCTTAAAAATGAACTTCACCACATAGCACGCTCCTAGCCAACCATCAACCCGAATGACAACGTTCTCGCCCCTGATTTGTTGAAAACGGGAGGGGGAGCCTATTTTGTGCCATGCATAATGGCACAAAATAGGCTCCTCCTCCCGTTTTCAACAAATCTAGGGCGAGAACGTTGTCATTCGGGGGTGATGGTTGGCTAGGAGCGTGCTATGTGGTGAAGTTCATTTTTAAGAGTGTATGCTCTTAAAAATAAACGTCACCACATAGCACGCTCCTAGCCAAGCCAACCATCATCCCGAGTGACATTGATCGTCCTTTCCCTTCATTTGCTGAAAACTGGGGGCGCACGCCATTTTTGTGACATTATGATGTTCATAATTGCCATAAAAATGGCGCACGCCCCCGTTTTCATTTAAATGAAGGGAGAGAATGTTGTCATTCGAGATTATGGTTGGCTATAGGAACAAGCGATGCGGTGAAGCTCTGTTTTTAGGGTACTACTGTGCCGATCGCGCGAAATTCTGGCGGCAGCAGTCAACGTTACCGGCAAAGTGTATGGCAAGTCCGGGCTTGCCTCCCAATCTCCTCGGATGCCGCAGATATTCAACGTTTTATGAACTGTACTAAGGTGAAGTTATAATGGTCACGATGATAAGAACTAGAAATATCCAGTTTTCAAATAAGAAATGGCACATTCTTAAAAATGAACTTCACCGCACAGCACGCTCCTGGCCAACCGTGATCTCGAATGATATCATTATCTGCCGTGATTTGTTGAAAACGGGAGGCGTACGCCTTTTTTGTGACAAATATGAACAGCAAAAATGTCACAAAAAAGGCGTACGCCTCCCGTTTTCAACAAATCAGGGCAGATAACGATATTATTCGAGATCACGGTTGGCTAGGAGCGTGCTGTGCGGTGAATTTCATTTTTAAGAGTGCACCTTCAATCGCAAAGTACGGATGTCTCTGCACATACACTCTTAAAAATGAAGTTCACCTCATAGCACACTCCTAGCCAACCATTATCCAGAATGATATCGTTATCTGCCGAGAGGCGTACGAGAGGCGTACGCCTTTTTTGTGACACTTATGCTGTTCACAATTGTCACAAAAAAGGCGTACGCCTCCCGTTTTCAACAAATCATGGCAGATAACGATATCATCCGAGATAATGGTTGGCTAAGAGCGTGCTATGCGGGGAAGTTCATTTCTTGGCAAATAGTACGAAGACAGTATTTTACCCTGCCAAAATGACTGTTCCTGACCTTAAGTACCTCAATCTCCGAGCCGTGCGACGTCGGGCACAGAGAAGAGTAATAAGAACCGGGCTAGAGGTCGACTGGATCTCGTACAAGCTAATCTCGGCTGCACATAGAAGCCACGTATTAAAACTGAGGCGCACACAGTGGAAGCAGTTTAGTGAGTCCCTTAATGCTCACACCCCTGTCACAAAAGTATGGAGTACACTGAGAGTCATTGAATGCCTCCCTCAGCCGTCAAACCCGCTGGTCACGCTACGCTCTCCGTTTCATACAAAAGAGAGCCTAAGGATCTCGCAGAAGAGTTTGCCACAGAACTAGCGCAAGTGGCCAGCTGCAATGATCCTGCTCCATCGCTTAGGGTCTCAGCTTCCGGTGGTTCCCCAACAGATGATGACATTAGCATGACTGAGCTACAAGAAGCTGTCAAGGGCTTAAAACGACGCAGCGCCATTGGACCAGACGGAATATCGAATCAGGCCCTGAAGAACCTAGGCGACGAACAACTTATCTCTCTCCTCCAGCTATTCAACAAGGTCTGGTGTTCGGGAAGCATACCCCCTGATTGGAAACACGCCCGTGTCATCCCTATATTAAAGAAGGGCAGACCGCTGGTTGGCTGAATGGCTGAACCTCGAGCGTCTCCATCGAGCCGGTATACGGTGGCCTACCCAGCTTTTCCAGCATTACCTATACCTATCTGGAGTCCAAGGAAAAGCCCGTCAACGTCCATTCAAAACTCAGAGGGCTCCAGTTCATAGACAACGCAACATTTCTGGGCAAGAAACAACTCCCCACCGGTCTTCAAGACAACCTCACCACGTCCCTAGGCCGCCTGGCTAGGTCGCACGCCAATTGCGCCCTGCGGTACGATGAATGAATCTTACGACCTGCTACTCCATGGCGTGAAGTAATGCCCAATATCTCGTTGCCCATTCCAGGGTTAAGAAAGAAGGGCGAATCCAGCTCACTGGAAGCCAAGGCAGCTGCTGAGGTCCTAATTAGTGACACTTTTCACGCTCACACTCTGGTGTTCACAGACGGCTCTGTTGACGCAGAGTGTAGGAGCGCTACTTCCTCCTTTTATATCACATCATTAAATATGGCATGGCAAGGAAAATCAGTTCGATACACAATATGCTCGACGACGGCTGAGCTTCTGGCAACATTACATGCAGCAGCTGCGGTACAGGTCAAGGGAATCACCAAGGTTGTCACCCTCACGGACTCACGTAGCGCCCCACATGCAATAGGATTCTAGCCCTGTGTATCAGAACGCCATGTGCCCAACACAAGACAATCGGTGGAGACATCTCCCTGCAATGGATCCCCTCCCACGTCGGCATTAGTGGCAACGAAAAAGCGGACCAACTAGCACCTGCTGCACACCACAGCACTAGCCATAGTTTGCCAACCCCGGGAGACAGCGACAGAAAATTAGTCAGTCAATGAGATAGTTCTTATGCAGCGCCCTGGGATCCGGGACATCCTGGAAAATCATCAACTTGATTTCCCGCAGTCAACAAACTCTACTCTTCAGGTTGCGAACGAGAAGTGCTTTCACTAAATCACAATTATTCAAGATTGTCTCTCTAGACAACGCAAACTACATACATTGTCAGTAAATTGAAACTATCGAGCACATCCTACTGCATTGCTGTGCATATGCTTCGGTGCCAGAGAAATACCTTGGCCATTGCGGGAACGGTACGGTGGATGATGTCCTACATCCCAAAGGCTCTTTCACGGAAAGACCGACTCCAAAATTCGCAGCCTCGTCGACTCTCTCCGGGAACCTGGCCTCGCTCAGAGGCTATAAGTACTGCTCAGACATCTCGGCAACTCTGCAGTGACAGCCCTAAATCTTAAATTTCGGCCATCAGCATTCCTTCAGCTGTTATCACACCATATCACCTCATCCTGGCTACAGTCGTGACGCAGCCCACATACGTGAGGCCAACAACGGCAAGCCGGTTCGTCACCACCACCACCACCTCATTTCTAAGAGTGTAAGCCATTGTCGCGGCACTTTCATAATGCCTTGAGCCATATCTATACCGGAAGTTGGCGCCTGTGCAGGCTTCACCTTTCCCAGATCGAGCTGGTGGGCGGGCTTGTTATTGGTCTTTGGAGCAGAACTCGTTTAGGGCTCGCTGGAATAAAATTCAATCGTGCCCTTTCCGCTGTTTAATGTTTATACATTTGGAGTATTATGTGAATGCTTAGGTCAGGTTCATGATAGATCACCATGTCATACATCGATGAAGATGAGTGAGCTTGAATGTGGAAGAGATGGAAGAGATTTAATACGAAGGTTCTTTCGTGTTCAACGTGCTTATTGGTTCTGTACTCCCTTTTCCTACACACACAATTTTGCGCCGTACGGTGTTACATTGAAATACCTCTATCTCTAGTCTGTTAACTGGTTTATATGGCAAAAGTAGGACAGGTTGGCACGCATTCACTGTGAAAGCGACGATCGAGACACAAGGACAAGGAGACCATTGCAAACAACATGTGTTTCTGCACGTGTCTCTGTCTGTATAGATCGACGCCCTTCCAATCAGTATTGGCAGTCCCTACATGCTTAGTTATACAGTATGCAGTAAATAAAAGATGTTTCACTCATGAGGGGCACTGCTACTCTGTGCTACGACGTCACAGGCTTGCCGCATCATGTAGATTCGTAACTATTTGACAAAAATATTTTGTCGATCAGTCTTTAATAAGTTCAACGAAACTTACAGCATTCCTTCCAAGTTGTCGCGGCAATACACTTTCCACTGTTTCATTTCTGACCACAGTCAATGCTCAATGAACCCACTCTCTCATAACAGCAGAGGCATTCGTAGTACGGCACAATTGTAGATACACATATGGCACTCTCTTCACATTTCAAGTAACACGAGTTGTTTCTATATTTTACATTTTTATTTTGATTCTTCCCTTTCATACGCGAACAAGCTTTGCTAAAACACACGAACAATAAATATATTTCACGCTTTTGTTCTCTGGCAAGTCCACTTATTTAACTCCTCCAAACGAAGGTGTAGACATCATAACGACGACTCGGCCAGATTTCTCTGTCAGGTGCACTCCTCATGGATGAGCAGTCTCGTGCCCAAAGTGGTGCACCTCAGGATGGTGGGCAAGGTAGTCACCGTCGAGACCGGCGTACTGCCTCAGGGAGTGGGTGTTCCTCACCTGGTAGGACCTGGAGTACGGGCGACCGTAGAGAGAAGCAGAACCGTAGAGACCGGAACCGTAAAGACCGGTTCCGTAGCCAGCACCGTAAACGCCACCATATCCAGCACCGTAGAGGCCATAGCCACCACCGTACAGACCGCCGTAGCCAGCTCCGTAAAGACCACTGTAAAGACCACGACCGTAGAGGGCTCCGCCGGAGAGACTGGTGCGGTAGAGGCCGGTGCCGTAGAGGCCGCCGGTAAGGCCTGTACCGTAGAGGGCTCCGCTAGAAAGACCGTGGCCGTACAGGGCTCCACCGTAAAGACCACCGCCGTAAAGACCACCGCCGTAAAGACCACCGCCGTAGAGGGCACCGCCGTACAGACCAGCGCCGTAGAGGCCATGACCACCAACAACAGCAGCTGCAGGAGTGTGGGCAACGACGCCTCCGACACCGTGAGAGACGACACCTCCAACGCCGTGAGAGACTACACCTCCAACACCGTGAGCAGCGACTCCACCGAGTCCAACTCCATAGCCTCCGTGAGCGAGAACCTGAGCAACGGACGGAGCGTGCGCGTTCACGGCAGCGAAGCCTGTGGAACCGAATCCGAAGCGGCCAGGCTCCTGGTGAACGTAAGCACCGCGGCCATCGTCACTGGGGTAGACGTTGAGGTTATGGCGGACATGGGTCTGGGTAGATCCACCACCACCATAGTGGGAAACGGTGTGGTGATATCCTTCAGTTTCTGGGTGGAGCCCAGCGCCGTTGACGAGGGCCGCTGTAGCCAGCAGGCAGCTCACAAGCAGAGCATGCATCTGAAAGCAGAACGTTAACAGAGCCTTTGTCACCTCGTTGTACCACAGCTCGTTGGGGTGAAAAATCACTGAGCTTTCATGCAGAATCTGCCCTGCTTGAGAGTCTCAGAAGGCGCACACCCCGCGTCGAAGCTTATTCTATTACATTACAGTTATTCGAGGATGTTCGATTTTGAATGTTTTCTTGTTGTTTTCTTTTTTTACTTTGGAATAGCTTCTATAGCTAGACTGTGCTTATGTTTGGGAACCCTAGTTGTGATGAAAACAAAAAAACAACAACACGAAAGACAGCATGCATATTTGAGGAACACAACAAAGCACAAGCATAGATTGCACGGAGATGACGTTCAAACAGTGATATGCCGCCATGAAGCAATATAGGCAAAAGTATACTCTATGCTACCAAAATTTTCAACAGTGGTTGTATAAGGCCGAAGCGGCGGCTGCATTTGCAATGCATCTGAGCGAAGGCGCAAACCACGTCGAAAATGTACGTACGCAAGCAGCCGTATATTGCACAGCGGTGCAGCGGTTTCTTTGCTTTTATTGTGTCAAGACGAGTACGAGGGAAGTCGCGGCTACTCTGATCGTGCCTGGCAGAGCCGTAGAGACGGGGGGGGGGGGGGGGGGCAGCGCCCCGGGCGCCCTCGCCAGAGAGGACGACAGGCCCTGGTAGGTCGGTTGGACAGGATAAAGTGGGAACGAAGAAAATTTGAATTTACGATCTCGGCAGGGCAAATAAGCATTTTCATTTCTTTGTTTACAGTGCTTCTGACGCTAGTGGGAGAGGGAGGGGGCGATTCTGATTTGTCCTGCCCTGCGCGAAAACTTGCCTCGCTACGGCTCTGGTGCCTGGTACCCTTTCTTCTTTCTTTTTGCTGAATAGCAAGCCTACATACTTTTTGGCTGAGCTTTCCTCATTTTTTTTTGTCTGTTCTAATTAATATATCCCCCACGCCCCAGATAGGTTTTACACTCAGTCAGGGTTTGGTGTTTTACGAGGTAACGCGTTCGTGTGATCCTATCGATCATTTCCTCATCATTTGAGACGGCTTTAACGAGTAAGTTAACTTCGGGCGAGATTATAGTGTATGTATTATTGAAAATACCAATATTTGCGACGCAGTCACAAGCAACATATATAGATCACCGGCTTTGATTGCCGTGTCTTGTTGTCGTACACCGTGCACGCGACTTCTCGAATGCCAATTCCGATACTCGCGAAACAGCCTTAACTGGCACGAGCTATGGGATGGAGTATAGCTTATCATGACGAGACACCCAAATTGTCATGATAAATGTAAAGCGCTGATAATGTTGCAACTTGCACTGCTTATGAGGCGGCATCAAAAGCATTACTTTTTTGTAATTGCTTCCCGTTTTTGACCGACACGGTACACACTAAGCACGTTAAGAGGTATTTGGCTTAACTACAGCTGGCAGAACATGACAGTGCTAAGTTCTTTTTTTCTTTTTTTGCTAATACCGCTAACGAAACAACGACGCATAGAGAGTATGGAAGAGAACTGATACTAAACACGTTTTTACAATTTCCTTGCGGCAAGGGAGATGGGCATTGTGGTGTCGCCACTGTTCCCCTTCCCCCTTTCCTTTGTATGTAGGCCCTTGTCGCCTATTTCAAAGTTTAGTCCTGTTGAGGGCAGCGCTGACTGCCGAAACGCCGACCCCTAACTGTAAATCTATTTCTAGTACCCCCGCCCCCTTAATTATTAATGTAATAAAAGTAGCAATTGTTTTCAGTCCTTATACGGATTCCCAAGTATCTTCATTACTTGTAGTCTATATCTTATTCGCGTCCATCTGTACCCAGTTATCCGGTCATATATAAAGATATATACATATATGTATATAGGTTGAGGTAAAAAGGTTATCAAGCGGCCACGAAGTTTTACAGAAGTTGCAGAAAAAGACGCGGAAACAAATTTTACGGAAGTTACAAACACTAGTTTATTACGTAGGGTGACGTTAAAAAGTAAAATGTGCAAGGGGTCGACGTTTCGACAGTGTCTTCGTTAAGACAAAAGACAAACTATAGGACAAACAAAGTACAAACTATATATATTTGTAAAATAATAAGACGTGGACAACTGACTATAGGGAAGTTAACAAAAACTAGTTTATTTAGTGGAGAAGTCTACACGAAAACTACAACATGCTATGCGACATTTAAATAAACGGTTGACGTTTCGACAGTGGCACTGTCTTCGTCAGGACAACGTATATTCAACTTTCAGATATGTTCGCTGTTGCAAACACTGCTGGTAGCAGCAAACAATTACGCCCCGCGTGTTAGACCTCTGTGCATTTCTGCTTCATCTTCGTGCTCCCCAGTTTTCCCTCATCCTTACTTGCTACATTTAACTTGCATAACTCAGAACCTGAGCCACTCTCCCACCATTCTTCCGACTTACCATTCTGTGTTCTCGTTTGCCGCACAACCTCAATCCACCTCGCTCTTCAAACTGTCTCATTATATAAAGCTTTAGCTCGCTTTTATACCAGGATGCGAGGAGGCAAAGTAATACAAACTCGTCAGCTTATCTCGCCTAATGAATTCGCAGGAGATCACAGACAAGTTCGCTGTTTTGTGCACCGTTAGTTGCGAACCACAACACGTGCGCGTCTGCAAGGTAACGACGCGAGATGTCTGTCTATATGATCAATAGGAGGACGTCGTGTAGGTCACCCAGTTAACGTCACTGGCTTCTTTACTGGATGATTCCCGCATCGTCCGATCTGCCGAGTAGGGATCTTCGAAAGAGCGAAGTTACTTTCGGAATTGCGCAATAATGGCACAGCTGGGAGCTCTGTAGCTCTTTACACGTCTGCCTTTGATAACAATCCTGGGGCGTGCGTTATAAAAAGGAAGGACGTCCTTGTGCTGGGCTTGATATCAAGGAAGGAAGATGTTGGATAAGAAGATGGTGACGTCGCGCCTTTTTTTTTTTTTTCTTCTTCTTCTTCTTTCTCTCCCTGACGTGGGAAAATGCCTTTAAGATGCAATGGCGAATTCCATTCGAGAAGGTGGGTCAAAGGATTGCCCCGCAAAAAGTGCAAAAAATGTTCAAACATCGGGATCACACTCTAAAAGCAGAACCTCACCACCTAGCACGCTCCTAGCCAAGCGCCATTCCGAATGCCATCGTTCTGTCCCTTGGTTTGTTAAACACGGGAGGCGTACACCTTTTTGGGACTTATATCGGCACGGTCTACTTAGAAGTCGGCCCAGGACGCACATTTCCCCAGGGCGTCAGTCGTGACGTTGCCCACCTCTGCGTGAGGCCGACAACGGCGAGCGCTTTCACCACCACCACCTTGGGACATTTATGCAGTTTTGTTAATTGTCCCAAAAGGGCGCACGCCCCGCTCTTTCCACAAATCGTGAGTGATAACTTCTGTATCATTCTGTGCAACGGTTGGCCTTTACCGTGCTATGTGGTGAAGTCCAGTTTCCAGGGAGGTTTCCTAGGTTCGAATCCAGGCGCAGACTGTGCTGTCTCCCTCAGACGCTTAAACAGAAATGTCGGCGCAGTTCTCCGTGACCTAAGAGAGTGTTTTATAGATTCCGTTTTCACCGCTTCCGGTTTGGTGCCAAAACAAATGGTTTGGTGCTCTACGCCAACCACTGTGTCGATTGATACAGTTGTCGCTCCCGATTTGAGAAGAGAGAGGGTCGTATACGCCTTTTTTGCGGCACACCACATTGCCAGAAAAAGGCGTGCGCCTCCCGTTTTCAACAAATCAGGAAAGCGAAAGATATAATTCCGCATGGCAGCTGGTTCCGAGTGTCCTTAGTCGCGGAAGGGCCGGAAGTCTTCGTGGCACCGGAAGTTTTAGCGGGGGCTTGTTTATGTTTGCTCGAGAATGTTACGTATCACCCAGGACGTTCCCAGGACATACGACACCCCGTGTGACAGTCGTGACCTGAGCATGACCGACTACGGCGTGCAGTTCCATCATCACCATCAATACCAGGTGTTCTTTCGGGGGTGCAAGTCATGCGTGAAATGTCCCGTTGATGGCGGAGTGGCAAAACGTTTGCTCCAGCAGGCAATATACTTTTGACCCGCCAGGTTTGACTGGGGGCAACATGACCGCAGCGGGACGAGAGAGAGAACAGGCATACGCGCGACAAATGGAGGCCGTCATGTCGTTTTTTCCCGGACTTGTTGAAGTCTATAGGACATGTTGGGCTCGAGGTCTAGCACCTGCTGTGCTCTCGGAGCTTTTCCCTCTGTTTTCCCACAAACCCTCCAGCCAGTATTGGCAGAGTTCCCCCAGACACACCCACTGACCCTCTTTCACCCCTTCCTGGTTTGGACACTCTTGGCCGCTGTTGTTACACGATCCTAGCACAGAATAAGAAAGAAAAAGTATAGCGTCTTTGAAATCTCCTTGCAACAATATACAGCGATAATCCCGTTGTTCTCCTCATCATTGCAGCCCAACGCTCCGCTTCTCTTACCACTGGTTCTCACACTCAACAACAACATAGATGAATGGATGATGATGATGATGTGGGATGTTTCCCTGCGTTGAGAGCAGGACCCTACCCCATTCTCACACTCAAGATGTCCTTGAAATAATGTATTTCCAATGTATTTCTTCGTATTCGGCGAGTCAAACGCAGGCGGCGGCCATATACACACCCATTGTTATCAGCATAAGAATACCGCACCCAAAACCAGGGTCCGAGTAGTACTTGCTAGGATACATTGTGCTCCGAAGTTGCCTTATGGAGGATTGTAATGTGCTACAAATCTAAGTCCGATATGAACCACAGCCGCCGTAGCCAGAACTAGCCAGACCGTTCCACGGTCGGTGTAAAACGTTTCAACGTTCTACCCGAACAGTGAGAAGCACGACACACTGCCCAATGTTGTCTGAAATCGTCTTATTCATTCATTAAAAAGATGTCTCTTCGTTAACTTTACTTAGTAGAAACATTTGGAAACACTGAAAAACTCCGCCGGGCAACTCTGGGTCACAAGTCAGGATATGCTTTGGTCACCTGGTTTCACGATCACCGGTCACTTCTTTCAATTTGTGTCATTCAGAAAGAATTCAGCTGTATCTACCGAAGCCAGACAGCCGGCACAAATAGGTGAAGGGCAGGATAGGAAGAGGGCCAACATTGAACTTGATCCTGATCCTGTTGATCCTGTGCGAAGCAACACTGTTCTGAAGGATAATCGCGGTAACTATTTTCAACCATGCACTGCTCTCTCACCTGTATTCTATCGCTGTGCTTTTTCTCTTGTCGCGCTCGTTGATTCCCGACAAGATAAGGTTATTCTAATTCCTCTGCGCTCTATACTGGCGTAAACAAACCCTAACCTTGACATATAAGGTATCTCCGCATTCCATGTGAACTACATGTACACTAGCAGTAACGGTATTTGCCGATGCCGTTTGTTTCTTAATTGCAGCGCTTCTAGATTTGATTAGTAGATATGTGTGTAGGTTGTGGTCGGGCATGTTTTAATCAGAGCCAGTTCTCCAGTTAAACGTACACTCACCAAGAGAAAACTCAAAAGCCGTTTTGCTGTGCTTTCCATTCCTGGTCTTGAAGGCCGACTAGTCTAATGGAGAATCCGGGTGGTAATTTCGTGGTAATTTTTATTTATATTTATTTTTTTTATTTTTTTTGCCTGATCCCGAGCAGTCATGCTCGCTTGGTCAAAGTGCAGCAATCTCGCATGTTCGCTAGGCGCTTTCCGAGCGCCAAGAATTTGACAGTAGCACTTTTTTTTTGCCTGGTCTCGATACAAACGGGCAGTGGGTTGTCAAACTATATCCTGTGTCGTGACATCCGCATTGGTCCGCACGTCAAAGTTCACGTGGGTTAGCTGACGACGAAACCCGAAGTCGAGCGACCGCTATGCCCCTAGCAGTGATCCAAGCGACTAAAACCGCTAGATTCCTGGCACTCATGTTCGGGTGGCAACGGTCACGTGATCCAGCGCAGGCACCACACTAGCAATTTCCGAGCGCTAGGCAGTGTAGCCACGGAATGACCACCCGAATTCGTCATTACATTCTCTGCTACACTTCTCTGCTTGTACACCTGTAAATCTGTTGCAGTGGTTCTTCAAGACAATGTCGAAGGCAGTGCTCAGATAGGTGCTGTATAACTTTATTTTTAAGATGATGAATGGGGAGCTTTTTAATTTGCAATCATTGCTGTATAATTTGCTTTCCAGATACAGCACTGTCGTCGAAAGATTCGTCGAAAAAGCTTTGTTCACACACGTTGATTATTACATCGAGGATGTTCAGTGCCACAACTAAGCGTATTGATGCTTCCACATATTTGGATGTTGCAAAGTATTTGACTCTATTATGCATGGCGACTTAGGATGCTTAGAATGCTTCAGGGCAGACTTGTACGTATTTGGAGTATTGTATTTAAAATACTGTATTTTAAATACAATTTGCGGTATTTTGGTACTCTATATATACTCAATACTTTTTGTTTTGTGTATTTGTACTCTATTTAAAATACATTTTATGGTATTTTCTAGTCAATACTCTAATTACATATTTTAGATCTCCCTCTCGAACTTTCTGTGTCTCGTCTTTCCACTATCTTGCTTGTTCAGTGGAAATTCCCTGAATTCATCGGACTCGACCCGGACATTGGCCCTTCTTGGAAGTCTCCATTTAGAGATCTTGCCCCGTATGTTCTAATCCTTGGCGGGTGAGGGTTCTATTATGTGTGCCCTGACGTGGTAACGGCGAATTGTGACCTCTCCCAGCAGCCCTGCTAGAAGTTTGATTTGTTCTGGGTCACATATACTTAGTGGAGTTATATTATATCTCTTTGTCATCTTTTTGGGACTTGTGTTTAGATGACTGCTATCACACAGGGACGGCTTGCATAGTATGCGTGTTTTAGGTGATTCATGTCACATAGCGGCGACTCGCCGCATTGACCACTGACTGGTGACTTTTTGCGTTCAAGGATAAATAGTATAATATGTATTTCAAATACGTTTTGAAGTATTTCGTACTCTATCTTAATTACTTTAATTTTCATGTATTTATACTCTATCTTAATTACATTCTAAGGTCAGTATTTATTATCTTATCTTAAATACATTTTTGAGTATCTTGTACATGTCTGCTTCAGGGTCACATCGCTGGCATTTGTTGAGACCTCCACTTTTACCGGTCCTTCGAAGTACGTTAAATTTCACTTGCGCTGCCAGTAGGTTCTGACGAATGTGGCGGAAAACTTCTGATTGAGGTATTATCGTAAAGAGAGACGGACACGGGGGTGGATCCATACACTGGGTTTTGGGGTCGGTTTCTTCGTTGAAGCGCGTAGTGGAGGAGGGGAGAGAGGGAAATCCAAAGTATAAACTGACGTTTCGGGGAGCGATCGGCCCCACCTGGATCCGTCACTGGACAGACATACCCTTCGCCTGCCTCCACACAATCGGCGTCACCTACAGCCCAGGAAAATTCATTGAGTGATTGGTAAGGGAAAAAAAATGATATGTTAGTCCCAAACTACTCGGGACTGGATCCTCCTGAATGCGTTATTTAGGGCTCACTATATGTAAAACAAATGAAGGGAATGGAGGGCGGGGAAAAAGAAGAAAGGGGAAACTGTACAAATCTATATACTTTGTGAGGCACACGTACTGCCTAGACGCGAATGGGAAAACTCAATGCACGAAAAATAAACACAGAACGAGCGTCTACAGAATGTCAAAGAGATCCGTCGAGACGGGGAATTGCCCAGGAAAATTCGATGCTGCCTCAAAAGTGACTTTTACCGAGTGGACCAGATGACACGCGTGAGACTCACTGGTTTCGTAGCCCTGTGGTTCCCGTCGGTCCCTCCCACCTTGGTCAGTCTTCCGGACCTTCAGCACTCTCAGAAAAAAAGAATGGAGCAGTTATACCTTTCAGGAGGTAATATTTGTCGCATGTGTTGTAGCAATTTGGATATATGATAATTGCTTTTGCCACCCTTTTAAACCCTTTATCAGACGCTATGTTGACCTGGGTGGTAACTATAGAAGTTAGCACTTTTTCACATCCTTATTTCTGTCTGAGAGTGAGGAACGTAGAGACCAAGTTTCCCTTGTCGCCCTTCGACACCATGTTCATACCCCAGTACAAGATAAGCCCTTTACTGATGGCAGAGAGGAATTGTCTGCATCGACATTCGTTAATCGTCCGAGGGCGTAGTGCAATGGGGGCGCCTTTCGCAGCAAACCTATGAAATAAAACGAAATAAAACTTCATTTGTGGGAAGAAAAATAAATAAAAAGGAGAGCGTTGTCCCCCAATTCTCTTTCTACAAAACGCTGTCGGTTTTAGCCCCCGTGCATGCATGGAGAACGTTCACAGACTGGATGAGAAGAGAGGATAGGATGCGAGGATCGTCGGTCTCCGAGGTCACGGATGCGTTAATGGCTTACCGCAACGTGCATGAAGCAGGCCACAAGCTAGCTCTCCTTTGGTCCCGACCAACTGAGAAGTTGTGGGGAATGAGCAGGATGAATGCCCCATAGAAGCAACTCTGTCTTAGCAGACGGAGGAGTACCACACTGCTGAGAGGTGACCTTCGTTCCATTGTAAGACTCTTCACGTAAACCGTGATGTCGCGACAGTGCGCAACAGACATTCCATCCACATCAATGTTCACGAGAGTTGATCCCACGCTGGCTTACCGCATACCACGCAATATATCCCGTCGGGACACTAAGTTAACTCATCATATGGAACTCTATGTCCCTGTTACTGATCCTTTGCCTTACTGCTTGATGCAAATCGACACGTAAAGCTACATTCACTGCGGTAACTTGGAAACCCTGGTACGCACGCTTGGCCACGTTACACCCCTTCCAGGGCTACACATACTGGACTTTTAAATCACATTGACTATAGCCCTCTAACAACGACGAAACTGTTTGGTCCCTGGCCAAATCCAGTTGACGCGTTGCCTTCTCTTCACCTTCCTGGACAATGTAGTAGCTCGGTCTTCACTGCGAGGGTCACCGTTATATTTTCACCAAAATACTGCGATTAATGTGTGTCGGCTGTCGCGATGAAACGTTCCAATCGCTCCAATCATGATCATTCGAATAAAGTGTTCTTGTTGTTGCGCAGCGCCGTTCTAAGTTGATGTACTAAACAGAGGCGATGGTTCATACACACACAGCCCATTTATTCATCAGAACCACAACATCGATCAATAGCCAGAATGGTAGCACTTCCCGGCCGCACGTACAGACATGGCCTACTTCCCAAGTACGGGAACGGCAGCAGCGACAGGGTGGTGGGTTTGCGTCAGCGTTGAGTAGGAATAAGAGAAAGCAGGAACGTGTGCAGCGACAACAGCGGGAGCAGCGTACACAGGAGCTGGCGCGGCGGCCACGAATGGAGCGTGATGTACCACAGCGTGGCCAAATGCGGGGGCGAAGACCGGTGCAGCTGCTAGCGGTGCTGAGATGACGCCAGCTTTGGTGCAGACGACGCACAAGGCGATGGTGGCAACGGCGAAGAACTGAAAAAAAAAAAGTAACGTGGAAGGGTAGGTGGTGATGTCTTCGTGGTTCTCCATAGATACTATGGAATCTTAGTAGATCGGAAGGTTCACACAATCAATCAATCAATCGCTCGATCGATCGACTGTACTATCCCTTTCAAATGGGTGACATCATATTGCTTATGTTTAACACGATAGCGTCGTTTAGAACATCGTTTTCGTGCGGTTCATCGGTCCACGAAAACTCCTTTTAGATTCACAAAAAGAACATAAGTTTACCGAAGTCTAGCACCACTGATGCTTGCAGCAATCCTTGTTCATTGCAGACTTCACTGTACTATTTGCGTTCAGAATATGAATATATCTGGCAAAGGCGACATTATTATAGAAGTACGAAGCGGTAAACAAAGCACATCACTAAAAATGAAACCTGACCCACAATAAGACATTTTCTATTCTTCCACACTGGTGACGTCAGCAGCATTATGAAACGACGAAGTAAAATAGATGCCTTTCATTGAGTTAACGCAGAACAGAGTCCGATCATGACGAAACTTCCCATTCATCATCTTAAAATAAAGTTGTTGTTGTTGCTGAGTCCGATGATCTTTTAAAAATCCAGTTTAATCCAATCAAGAGTCCGATGGTCGTGGACTGTGGTGCTGAAGCCGTTGCAGTGATGCAGTTTATCACTTTGGCTATTCGCATTGAAAGCTGACTAAACGCAAGGACGTTGACGACATCACCGGGTCATTTTACAATTGCGTAAACACAAAGATCCATGAAACCTCAAGATAATGTGTTGTGTTCTAGCCATATTATTGCACTACTTCCCATAACTAAGTCCTGTTTACTGGTCATTCAACATAGGCTAGCATAGACGTAGTGATTTCGAAGTGCTATCAGGTTATTACATGTGGTCGTGCTCGTAAGAACGGCCCGTTTAAGCTCCGTCCTACGCTTGTTCCTATTGGATGCAGTACCTCGCAACATCACTATGCGTCACGCTGCCCACACAAGTGAGGCGAACAACGGCAAGCCGGTTTTCGTCACCACCACCACGACCACCACATCACGATGTAGTCCGACGACTCCGAAGTCCGGATACACATGAACCCCATAGGGGCGCACCAGGGTATTTTTCTGGGGTGTGGTAGTCCGACCTTCGACAGCATATAACATATACTGCCTAAGACAAACTGAAGCACTACGTGAAGATAAAGTATGAAGGGAGGGTGGACGGGTTCAGGAACATCCGGACCCGTCAGCTATTTGGTGACTGGGTGCAAGTTGTTGAGCCACGTCGTTTCCGCGAGGGACGTTGAATAATATGACCTGAGATTTAGGTGCGCGCTAAAGAACTCTCAGGTGGGCAAAATTAATCCACAGACCGACCACACTGGCGTCTCTCATGATCACAGTTGTCTCGCGTCGTAAAACTACGAATTAATAAATTATTATCAAACTCATTCTAGGGCCACGGTACTTTCGAACATGCGCAATACATCTGGCACGTCGCCTTATATAGTACTTACGGACTTCATGCTGACGACTGGAGGACACTTGGCTTGCTGCGGCTGCAGGATGCTTTGACACTTCGCCGAAATTGAGGCGTTTTTATATCTGCCATTCGTGTTTGATTTCCCACTTGAGAGTAGTGCAACGTCACACGTTCATGGACCGGAACGGCTTAAAAACCGAAAAAGGAAGTGGGCGACATGTTTGTGTTTCTTTAAAAAAAGAAAAAAGAAAGAAAAAGGAAACGGTGATCAGGGAGTATTTTGCAAGCGACTTCGTTTCGGAAACACTTCCTTGCCTGCTTGAGATGTTGCTTATTGAATAAGTGCGGTGACTGCTTCTCCTTGGGAACTGGGTCTCTCCTCTGAATGATATATTCGGGTTGACGTACGTTATGCTGCAGGGTTTAGAGTGGTGAAAGCGATTTAGGTATGCATAGTATTCGTAAAGTAGATCATTTATCACGCGCGGCGTGTGATGGGAGTGCCGGCGTGTGTAAAGCCGACTTGCTTTTAAAGTGCCATTACGCGCTAAAATATTGCGTTTATTTTATTCCGCGTTAGAAATCAACGTCGCTCAAAGACCCGCACGCAAAATAGTATTGGCGCGTCGTCGTCGTCGTTTGCGGGCGCCACAAGGTGAACGTATTTTGCTGACGGCCGCGTTTCACTAACCCCGATTAAGATAACCGCGTTCAGCCACCTTGAACTCTGCTTCACCAAGGGCAGTTATTGTCACCGAAACATCCATCACGTCACGTCACTAACGTCCACAGTAGGTTGGGACTAACATCACCTTTTTTGTTTCTTTTACCTATCAATCAGTCAATCACTAACGTTGCTAAAAAAGAATTGAGTGCTAGCTTCAAGTTTTAGCTACCTTGATCTCGGTTCAAAGTTAACTCAGTGTTGAAACCGTGATCAAGTTAGAAGTTCTTACGCGACGTAGTTTATCCACCATAATAGAGGGTTTTAGTGCATCGTACGCCATCACCTTTGCGTACGGAAGAGATAGCGTTGATGGTTCCGCGCACGCCCACAACAGGAAGAGAGATTCGTGCAGTGTGTAGAACCACCACCCAGAGCCGTCACGAGGCGAGTTTGCGCCAGGGGCAAGGTAAACGCAAAGCGCCCCCACCCACTCTCTCTCTCTCTCTCTCACTGCCACCAGAAGCTCTGTAAACAAAGAAAAGAAAACGCTCATTCGCACTGTCGAGATCGTAAATTCAAATTTTCTTCATTGCCGCTTTATTTGTAACAAACAACCATGCCAGGGCCTGCCGTTCGGCGCCTTCTCTGGCGAGGAGGCCCGGGGCGGTTGCCCCTTGCGCCCCCCATCGCTACGGCTCTGCCACCAACGCTATCCCTTCCGTTCGCAAAGGCGATGGCGTACGATGTACTAGAACTCTCTAATATCACCTGTGTCTGTCTTAGCACGCCCGTCTTTATTATGTCGTTCTAATGGCGAGCAGTATAAGACGTGATATGTGCAAGCCAAGTGTTTAAGCCAAGCCAAGTGTTTAAGGGCAAAGAGATATGGCATAAAACTGATCGGTATAGCCCGAAAGACGTTTTTTTTCCCCTTACAAACAAGCAAACAAACGTTACAAAATTACGCACAGAACCAGGAGCCGCGTCGTTCAAAAGCTGTTCGGCAGCCGGTAGCCCCATTTTTGTGGCCTCGTGTATGATGACATCCTCAATGACATCAGGCCAGTAACTGGTCCGAATGTTGGCACGCTATCGTCTACGAAGTGATTTCTGCTAGGGCAAGCCAGTGCTTAGTGTTGGGGATCCCGGGCCATTTTTTGAGTTCCGGTATTTCGGTATTTTTCCCGACGAATTCCGGGATCCAGGGACGGGATTCCGAGACTGAGATAAGACCGAGACAGCGCCCATAGACCTTTGAACCTTACGCCATACAGCGCCTTTGAGTAGAAACTTTGATTAATCCTGCGTGTGTTTCGTGTGTCCCTCCTCCACGGCTCTCTCGCTACATGTCAATCAAAACATTCCTCTTAGCTTAAAGGTTTCCATTATTTTTAATATGATTGCTTTCTATTGTACAAAAACGACTTTTTCATGTTCTCCTGAAATAATGGGCTTAATTGCATTCGCAGTCTCTTCACATAGCGCCCACCGATTTATATCAGAGTGGCACAAAAAACGAAACCGAGCTCCAAAACTGAGTGACTGGAGATCTGGTAAAAAAAGAGAGAAGAAAATACGCCTGTTGAAGAAAAACTATATAGCTGTCGAAACTCGAGATGGTTTATTTGCAAAACGAGATGTTTTCGAAGAGATGTTTGCGGAGACCTTTTGTGGCTGCCCTAGTAGTTTTCAGTACTTTGCCACGCCCCCTCAACGTAACGTCCAAGTCCATCTTTAGCACGCAAGACGAAAAAAATAAATAAAAAATAAACATACGCTGGTGGTATCGCCTGACTTTCAGCGGGAAGTCCCTACGAATTTTTTTCGTTTTTCTGCTCAAGACAGAAACTAAGCTGACAACTCCAATTCCCAGCAATTCTTTTCTTTTCCTTCTTTGTGATGTTGTTCACGCGCACGCCCATATACAAGTAGTTCGACGACGCCGATAGCCCTCCAAGGATGAAAGGAATGCACGGAGCTCCGGTACGTTTGTCACTGGCGTCAACAATGAAATCCCACTCACCGGCACCGTGCAACGAAGGAAATACACGCACGCTATTATGGTGCTTGAGAGGTCGATAAGGATTGTCATTGAGAACGAGGACATCACACAATCATCCAATGATTGGGGTGAAGGTGATCGGGTGATCTTTTTCGTTATATAGTTCCATAGTTCTGCGTCGAGACTGCACCAGCAGTACCTAGGTTTTCAGCGTGCTCGTCAAATCTCAAAATCCCGAGATTTCCCGACGTGAAAAGCAGTCGGGAACCGGGGATATCCCGCATCTCAACACTAGTTCTTGCAGATGTTCACCGCTCAAGCGGTTCAAGGTGGTAAAGACCTGTTCCTCATTGGGTCGGCTTTCCCATACTTCCAGAGGAGGACTTCTACCATACCCTCAAAATTCGGCGTCTGCTGTTGCGATGTATTTCAGCGAATGGCACAAAAGTAACCATCGACTGTGATCAGTGAGGACGAAAATGCCGCCATAAGTGCCACCTAAACTTCGCGAACATTCCGCAAAAGCGAGAGTGAACGATATCGCTAAGCGTGCGTATCAGTTGACCTAAATCGCATCTTTCCATTTCGTTTCGGGTCAGCTGCTGTTCTCTTGACGTAGTTACTGTTGGATACAACGTTTTGGCCTTTCGATAACAGCTTACTTTTGAGGAAAGTAAGTGAAGTGAAGACTGGCGATTCCAAGCCGCACACCCACAGACCCTAACACACATTTACCACAGACCCTAATGATTTTTGTTACTGTGTGTAAAAGTGTCTGGAATCATTCCGTTTACGAGTGTACGACACATCGCTAATTTGTGCCGGACCTGTGCTCCCGTTTTGTCGCTTGTAATTTGCAGAAATAATGAGATATTGTACACTGTCCTCCATGCTGCAATGCCACCGATTCGCCGGTACGTTTCTGCATTCCGGCGACAGCGGCCGGACTAGTGCTTCAATCGCCATCCTCGAGCTTTAGCGCCAATGCGGCAATGCTTGCCTACGAATGCCCCGTTATTACTGCTTTGTGATTGGACAAACACTTCGCCACGTGATTTCTCCACTCTTTGTCATATCCCTTGCGCAAAGGCGAACTGTCATTGCATGTATTGGGCAGAAGATATGACGTTGCAGACTGGCAACTGAGCGAAGTAGCTCTTCTCACCAGTGAGATTGAAAGCTGTCTTGGGCACTTGGATTGTGCGCTGCGCTCGTAATTTTTGTGAGAATATGTAGCTCATAGCTTGGGACCTTGGTCGTCGGGGCCTGCACTGCACTGCTTCCTTCAGTGCCAGATTCCGCTGCTCCTGTGGAGCAGAGCGGCTGTTGTTGTTGACCTTCCAAGAGCCGAATGGGCCACTGTAAGGTTCATGGAACCGCTGCCGGTTGCACCAAGGGATCGGAAACATCTGGCGTGTTTGATTGCGGAAATAAATTTCCAAATTTGGATACGGCGGTGCCGGTTGGCCTTCGGTGGCCCCGACTGTGGGAGCGTAGGCTTGTTTCAAGCAGTTCGTGCTGGACTACGGGTGCTGATCAGCAGGGAACAGGCAGTGCTCGGCTCAGTCCAGTGCTCCCGTCGCTGGCTCTGCTCCACTCGCGTCTTCCGCTATGATCAGGGTGAGTGACACATTCTGTTCTAGCCACTTTGCTAGACCTGTACTGTCCTCCGTCGCGACTCTCCCGTATATCATGGATTGTTCGCGTGGTATGGCCCATACAAACAGCAATCTCCCTAGGAGCGTTGTTATCCTGCATTTCAGCATAGTGCGCGTCTAGTGTAAAGGAGCCTACCTCCATAGGTAGCTCTCCTGCTTGATGACAATACACGTCGGGCCAGTACCGCTGCTGCACCGGTGCCGGTACCTGTGCTGTTGCGGTCCCAATGAAGGCTTGTGAGGGATCTCAGGCGGTTGCTGTTTTGTGGTCTATTTTTGAAGCGTGATGTGGGCAAGCTAACGCTTGTCCCATCCTACAGTTGGCGATACAAGATCCTACTGTCCTGATTTGTACTGTCCTCCGTCGCGACTGTCCCGTATATCATGGATTGTTCGCATGGTATGGCCCGTACAAACGGCAACCTCCCTTAGGAGCGTTGTTATCCTGCCCTTCGGCATAGTGCACTTCTAGTGTTCCTGTTTGTGTAAAAGAGCTCCGTAGGTAGCTCTCCTGCTTGATGACAATACACCGGTAATCCTAGTAACTTCCCGTATTGCTAGTAAACTGCCTCCTGCTGTGTCGCGCGTGGACGTCCTACTTCCTCTTGTGGAGAAGGTAGGGAAAGTCGTTAAAAGCATATGCCACATTGGTGGTGGAGCATGCGACCTGATTGTGAAGTCCAGGTCTGTTGCTGAGAAGCTGAAGTCCCTTCGCTCGCTTACGGTGAAGGGCAACGTGATCGAGTGGGTCTCGCTGGAGTGAAACTTGGTCATAGTTTGTCATCTCAGTGCCAGACGGCATCCCTAATGTGGCGATGGAGTCCGTTCTTACTGAGTACGGTCCTGTCACCAAAGTCGCTCGTGAGACGATCCCTCAGAAGGAACCAGAGAGTACCGAAAGGGGTAACCGACGCGCTCTTACGGAAATGCCGACCCCTGTTCCAGTGGTGGTGGAAGTGACGTTTATTAAGAAAAAGAAATGTGGTCTGCCTGCTCAGAATAATGGCGAACTTCTTAAGCGTGCACGGTAAGCGTTTGACCTTCAACGATGACGGTATCAAACGAGTTTGTATGCGGTGTTGCGCAGAGGCGGTGGTGGTGATTATAGTGACGTTTATTAAGAAAAAGAAATGTGTTCTGCCTGCTCAGAATAATTGCGGCATGTTACATTTCCAAGGGAGGGGAGTAAGGGACGAAAATAATAAGCGAAATAGTTCAGAAAGAAAGGAAAGGGGAATATGAGGGTTAGGGGCAGTGTTAGGGCTAGGGGTTAGTTAGGGTTAGTGTTAGGGGTTTGAGGGTAGTGGCGCAGAGGGACACTTCAAAAAGACTGCGCGGCCCTGGGGTGTGCTCGGTGTGGTGAGTTTGGGCATGAGAGGTGCGATGCTTCGTGTAAGCACTGTGGTGGGATCATGCTGTATCCGAATGTTCTTCTAAGACATGGGCGCCCCGTTTTTCTGGTGGCGGTGTGCCACCAACTGTTCGCCTTGGGGCACCCCCCGTGCAGGCGCTCTTAGACGGGAGTGTCACGGCTGAGGTGGTATGTTCAGCGGGAGTTCCTTCCCAAGCAGCAAAATGTACTGAAAGTCGAGTGCAATAGGGGCGGACGGGTAGGTGGATGGCCTTGAACAGGCTCGTGAAACTGAAGTACTCTGATAAGACGAATACCGACCACCCCTATTGCACTCGACTTTCAGTACATTGTGCTGCTTGGGTTACGATACCGTCAGTGTGGCGGAAGAGCCTTTCGCTGCTAGTGGTGGCAGTGATAATGTTAGTGGAGATGCAGTTAGTGGTGACGGTGCGGATGCCGGTGACACCGTTGTCGATGTCACTGCTGTTAGCGCCATTACCATCCCTGTTAGTGTTGCAGTTGTGGTAGTCAGTGGCAATTATCTTGATGCAAGAGATGCTACTCCAGTTGAGCACGCGAGTCCGGCTGTTGGTGACAGGGTTGTGGCAGGGTGTAACTCCCAGATTACCGAAGCTATCGCTGACGAGGACGACAGCGTTGCGTTCTCAGACCCCGAGCGCTTGGTGATTGATGAGGACCCTAAAATAGTGCATGCGGGTGATAGATGATTTTCCCTCTTCTGTCGCTAAGCGTATGCGCGTGTCCTCTGACGGCTCCCAGGTGCATGAGTCTCAAATGGGCAATGAGCCCTAGTGTTAAGTTCGCTGCATTTTCTTTCTTTTTAATGTCACTTCAGTCTTGCTACCTTAAGCGTCCAGGGGTTTAGCAGGGAGGCCAAGCAGGTGGAGGTGGTCGATTGGGCGAAGTTGGCTGGTGTTGACATTCTCCTTCGTCAAGAGACTGGTTGCCTTTCTGGGCGCGCGATCAAGTCTCTTGAGGATTCACATGGGCTCAGAACTTTCAGAGCTTTCTTCAGTCTTGGCTCGCCACACAGGATAGGCACGGGTATTTTAGTGTTTCCGTCATTCCGGGGTACCGTCCGATGGTTCGACACAGACACCGATGGTAGGGTTGTGGCAGTAAAATTAGAGTACAGCAATAGTGCTTTTCGCTTGTGGTTAATTGTGTTTCGCTTGTTGTTGTTAATTGTTAATGTTTACGTCCCTACCCGTCGCAGTGAACGCTCAGATTTCTTTCGCACAATTGACCCATTTTTTTCTATGGTAAACAAAATTTACTCTTTGCGTGCGACTTCAACTGTACGATAGACCAACTGCTCGGAAGACAACCAAATAGAGAAGTAAATTAGTAAATTTTGTTGGCTTCATTGATGCTTGATCACATGTCAACGGGAATGCCTATGAATTCACCTGGGTTTATTCCCTACGTTTCCAAATGTCAATTAATATTTAAACCAAGATTGGGATTTAACACTTAATTAACCCTGTTTTGGTAAACAGAGTAACTGATTCATTATCACGTCACCAACTAACATTTGCAAAGAAGGAGCTAATTGGACAGATTTTACGTCTCGCCAGGATTATCGGGGTTCATCTCCCGCTGTGTGACGCGACCTGCTAGAGATCTCACGGATCGTGTTGGTGTTGTGTTATCTTTATCTGCCCTGTTAAGTTTTCGCTCTGGCTCCAGGTTTTGGCGCGTGAAAGTGTCTTAGCTCAATGACCCCGAAATTAAAAACGACGATAAAATTGGCTTGCGGATGTTTGTTCCGCGCCCGATTTCCGGTTTGGAATCTGGGTGCAGCACACCGTTTTCGGCATTGGAGCAGACAGCACGCGCGTGAACACCGGCAGTGTAGAGATGCACTCTGCAGGTGTTCGCTGTGCATCTCCACATTGACTCACGCAGTCCTGAACCCGCGTCCGATATCGGGGACGTGCGGAGGCGCCTAGCCTCTCTCCGAATGCAGTCCTGGCGTAAATTTGTTCCGCAACGCAATATGGTGCGCTGGTGCCGGGAGGCATATTGCTCCCGTGTGTGACTCAAGCGCTATGTCGCAGAAAATCCGGACTTCGGAATCACCGCGCTCCGGTCAGCTGACGCCTCAATTCTGACTGATCCCGGTGACATTCAGGAAGCAATGCGTGAGCATTGCGCGGTCCTTCATCAGGAATCACCTCACGACGAGCCTGTTGTCAACCGAGAGTGCCCACTGCCGGCGAAACAAATGGACCATGCTGACTCAGGGTCGCTCACGCAAAATGAGTTTTTTGCGTCGCTCTCCTCAATGACGAGCGGAAAGTGCCCTGGCATTGATGGCCTTCCACTTGAGTTCTACAAGCGCCTCTGGAGTGTAATTGATTGTTGCATGACTCTGGTTTTTAACATCTGCTTAACCCCGGGGTTGCTATGCCTTAGCATTGTTGCGAGCCTGGGGAAGATAGGTGGCCGAACTTCCCAACGCCGGTAGGCACAAACGAGGCAGAGGCCAGTTGACAAGGGAGACAACGTATATATTACATAATGTACAAAACAGAGACAAGTCTGGGCACCGGGTCAACGCTTAAATAGCCGGCGCGTCGTGGGAAAGGGATTGGAGACCTTGGTGGGTTCCGAGAAGCTGACCCTCTTTTCCCTTTTCTTGCGGGTGTGGAAAGATTCCAGCTGCTGTCGAGTAAGATGTCCGCTCGAGTGGCCAGGGATGCCCAAAATGGCGATGAAGTCGTAATAGCTCGTCGCCGCCCCGGGAAGACCTCGGACGAGCAAGCAGCTTAACGCTGGTAGCAGGACGAGGTTGGTCTCTGAGCCAGAAGATGAAGTAACAGGCTCCGACCCAATTGGTAGAAGAGTCCAGTAGAAGGCACCCGTGCTCCCTGGCTGTCGCTACAGAGGTGTCGACGATCCAAATGGCTCTTGCTCAGAGTGTGACGAGTATAATCATCGGCTCTCACGATTGCGGCTGTTTCCTGAATCTCCGGCAGTGGTCAATGAGGCAATTGGAGAGTCCAGATTTTCCCATGACTCATGGCATTTCTCATCCCTTTGTCTCTTGTTGCGGAACTGGATCACTCCAAGAAAACACAATGACGACAACAAACAACAACAGAACAAAGCACACGGATACCAGAGTCCAACCTTAGAGCAATCCACCCTTGTCCCCACTGTGCCAGGATTCAACACGGTCAACGCAAAACTTACTAATTTAATGTTTTGTTTTCAATTTTCACGACGGGCAACAACCACTTTAGCAAACTCATTATCAACAAAGCTCCTTCAGGATACCATGGGAACATACAAAACGCAGTAGATTAATTTTTGCCCCGTTTGGCGAACAGCATGACACAAAAGAGCAACCTTTTCTTTTTTTCTCTCTCTCTCTCTTTTCTAGCAGCGGCTTAGGCAGTCTGCATTTACGTGGTTTTTCCCTTTTTTATAGCGCACAGAGAAATCATGCTGTTGCAGCGCTAGACTCCATCTCAGTAGTCTGCCGTTTTTTCCCGACATTTGATTTAACCATGTCAGCGGGCAATGGTCAGTCTCCAAAATGAACTGTGTGCCATACAAATAGCATGCCAATTTCTGGGTGGCCCACACCAGGCACGCGCATTCCTTCTCAGAAGCGCTATAAGCCTCTTCCCTCACTGACAGTTTGCGACTTGCGAAAAGGACAGGGTGTTCCTGATTATTTGTGGCCTCTTGGCATAGCACAACTCCCATTCCTCTGTTACTGGCGTCACACTGTACAATGAACGGTTTCGTGTAGTCTGGTGCACGAAGGACGGGAGGTTCAGACAGTGCAGTTTTCAAGAGCAAGAAAGCGTTTTCCTTTTCGCCGTCCCACTGAATCTTAGTTGGTGCCGATTTTCGAAGCGCATCGGTCAAAGGGCTAGCAAGCTCTGAGTATTGTCGGATATAGCTTCGGTAGTACCCTGTGAGTCCCAAAAATGCACGAAGTTCGGTTTTATTTTGGGGCCTGGGGAAGTTTACTATTGCTGCCACTTTGAGTTCAGCTGGTCGGCGGTAACCTTGTCCTACCCGATGACCTAAATACAACACTTCGGCCTGACCGAGGTGACATTTCGTGGCTTTCAAAGTCAGCCCTGCGCGTGTAAGTCGGCCGAATACGTCGCGAAGATGTTCTATATGTTCGTCCCACGATTCGGAAAAAATAGCCACATCATCTAGGTACGGGACAGCGTATTTTTCTGCACCCCGTAACACCTCGTCCATCAGCCTCGAAAAACAAAACGGTGCGTTTTTCAAACCGAAACTCAGCATGAGCGGTCTGAACGTTCCAATTGGCGTCGTGAAGGCGGCATTATCTCTTGGCTCTCTCCGTCATTGGCACTTGCCAGTAACCCCTGACAAGGTCCAATGTGGAGATGTACCTCGCCTTGCTCACCTTCTCGACCCTCTCTTCCAGATTCGGTATGGGGTACACTTGGCTTTTTGTTACGCTGTTCAGTTTCCTGTAATCAATACAGGGCCTTGGCTCTTTACCTGGGACTTCTACAATTATTAAGGGAGACGTATAGTCGCTGTCAGCAGACTCGATAACACCTAACTCGAGCATACGCTTGATTTCCCTTTTCATAATCTCTTCTTGACGGGGAGATATGCGATACGCTCGGGATCGCACAGGGACGTCGGTGGTCAGCTCTATATCATGGCAAATCAAAACTGTTTTGCCCGGCTTGTCTGAGAATAACCCCTCAAACTCACGCAGTAACTCTCGTAGATCATCAACTTGGGATTCGCTAAGGATCCTCTCTCCCGCCACTACCGTTGAGACAATTTCTTCTACGTTAGGTGCCTCGTTTCGAATTTCGCCCCATTCGGGTATATCCACAGGCTGCTCTTCTGGCATGTTTAATGCGACGCTAACAGTATGGGTTGAGTCAACGTAGGGTTTCATCAGGTTCGTATGATACGTACGAACTTCTTTCCTTTTCCCACGGAACTCGATCATATACGTTGTGTCTGATAGCTTCCTCACAACTGAAAAGGGCCCATCCCAATGGACTTGAAGTTTATTTGCTCGAGTGGGTCGCAGAACGAGCACTTTCTCGCCTTCCTTGTAAGTTCTAGGACGCGCGTTCCTGTCATAGTATGCCTTGGCGCGTTTCTGGGCTTCGCGCATGTTTTCTTCAGCTATTTCTCTCGAATCCTGCAGGCGTTGCAGAAGGTCTGTGACGTAATCTACGACGGTGTTGTCGCTCTCATTACCTTCCCACCTTCCCCTGATTAACCTCATGGGAGAACGTAGGTTGCGCCCGTAGACTAACTCCGCTGGACTAAAGCCCGTCGCCTCATGAGAGACTGAACGCAGTGCAAACATAGTACCTGGCAGACATGACTCCCAGTCTGCTTTGTGTTCGTAGGTCAGTGCTCGTAACACTCGTTTGAGCACCGAATGCCATTTCTCCACGCAGTTGCTCTGCGGGTGGTGGAGTGAACTATGAATAACCTTAATACCGCACTTCTCAAGGAAAGTTGTCGTCAACGCGCTGGTGAACACGGACCCATTATCACATTGTATTTCTTTGGGGAATCCGAGACGCGAAAACACCGAAAGAAGCCCATCTACAATTTCTGGTGAGCACTGTTCCCTCAAGGGCACGACTTCAGGAAATTTTGTCGCGGGGCAGATGAGCGTCAGTATATACCGGAAGCCTGACTTGGAGACCGGGAGCTGTCCTACTACGTCAATCACTAACCGTTGGAACGGCTCCGAGATGACCGGTACCAACGTTAGTGGGGCTTTGCAGCGTTCATTGGGTTTTCCCACCCTTTGACACGTATCACAAGCGCGAACGTACTTCTCTACATCCTTGAAACAACCCGGCCAGTACCATTCTTGCAAGAGTCGTTGCTTCGTCTTACGTACTCCTAAGTGGCCCGCCTACGAGTTACTGTGGCACATCTTGAGAATTTCCCCTCGCAAGCTTTGAGGTACGACGACCTGATCTACTACTGTCCCATTACGATCGGCATAATGACGGTAAAGGATGCCCTCTTTCACTACTATTTTTACGTTCTTCCGTGCAATGCCCTCTTCGGGCGCGCTACTGAGTTTTCTTAACGTCGGGTCGTCTGCCTGGAGCCTTATCAGTTCCCTTTTTTCCACTCTCAACAAGCTATTCACGGCTCCGTCCGATGGTGCAAGCAATTCGCTCCCTTGTTTTGCATCAAGCTCTACCATATCGCTCGCTATGCCCTCACCGCGTTCTACGTGGTTAGAACTGTCTGTCACTCCTGATTCCTGTTCATCCCCATTTCCCGCGTTTTCCTCTTTACGGTGATCGTTCTGCTCCGTTTCCCTCAACTTTTCGGCTTCGGTGACCCTTAGTTTGCGTGCTTGGGCTTGGTTACAGCGAGAACTTTTCCCTCGTCTATTCTGATGCCTGCCTTACGCATTAGGTGAGCCGTACGGTTTGACAGCAGATACAGGTGCTCCCTCGGCAGCCTGTCCGTCACGGCCGCTTCCGTACGAAATTCCCCGTAAGGCCCCTCAATGATGATCTCGGCAACTGGGAGGCACACGCTTTCTTCCTCCATGACCTGGCATATCCAAGCACACTTAGACACGAAATGCTCTGCCGAGACATACGATGGGTGCACTAGATCTAGACTTGCTCCACTGTCCCGCAAAACGGTGCAGGGACGCCCATTTACTGTTAGCTCGTATAGATACGGTCTCATTAACTCGTCTTCTCCGACCTCGCCACTATCGCTTCCGTAAGCTAAAGCAACCCGTGGTTTCCTACAACCCGCCGCAATGTGTCCCTCTTCTTTACATCTATGACAAACAATGGGCCGCTTCTTTTCGAAAGCTCTCACTTTCTGTTTCTCCTCCGGTCGCTCACGACCTTGTTCTGAATCTGGGTTATCTTTCCCGGACGCTTCTTGATTGTTCCGTGTCTCCTTTCTCCGGCCGTTCTCGGGATGGGGCTTTCTGTGTCTCGTAGCCAGTTTTCCCTCTTTCAAATCCATACCTTTTATAGAAACATACTCATCTGCTAGGTCTGCAGCTGCTCCTATAGTCACGACACCGGATTTTTCCCGAACCCAATTTCGCACCTGATCGGGCACTTCATTGAAAAATTGCTCCAACGCAATTATTTCTAGCATTTTATCGGGGTCTTTCAACGCGTCAGCGCTCTCTAACCATTCCCGAAGGTTTGCCTTGATTTCGAACCCCCTTTCCGCGTAGCTACTGACGTTGCGGCTCTCTCCGTCGCGGAATCTCAGACGGAACGCTTCCGCCGACAGACGGAACCGTTTCAAGAGGCCCTGCTTTACTTTATCGTAACACTTGGCGTCTTCGGCGGACAAACGCGCTACGCTGTCGGCAGCCTCACACGGCAGAACTGTCATTAATCTAGCCGGCCACGAGTCCCTGGCGTAGTTCTCCCTTTCGCAAGCGCGTTCAAAGTTAACTAAAAACAAGCCAATGTCCTGACCCAACTTGAACGGCTGCAGCAGCCTAGACATATCAATGCTCTCGGTTCTGGGGACAAACTGTGCATTTTGGGACTGACCCCCTGACTGTCGATTTAGTTCCGCTTCTAGTTTCAGCTTCTCGAGCTCTCGCTCATGGTTTCTGCTTTCCTTCTCTCGTTCCTGTGCTTCTTTTTCCCGTTCTTTCTCGCACCTGATTTGCTCTAATGTCTCCAGTATATCGTCCTCGCCTAGGTCAGCCTCTTTCATGGCTTCGATAACCTGTGCCTTTTTCGCCGTGCTGTTCACTTTTAGCCCGAATTCCTTGCACACGCGAAGCAAGTCTGTCCTAAGGAACTGTGTTAGATCCATGCTGTTGCTAGTGACGTTGCCCGTACACTCCTCCGTTAAACCTCAGCAAAACTTTTTGCGCTCGGAGGGACTCCCGGAATTAGAAATGATTCAACCCCACAAATCTAATCCTGGCCACAGGGCAACATGAGCAAATCACTCACCAGTTGTACAGCAGGACCAATGGACTTCGCTCCGCCGCCGTCTGCCAGTCGAGCACTGTGGACGATCCCGTCGCTGCCATCCAGTTGTTGCGAGCCTGGGGAAGATAGGTGGCCGAACTTCCCAACGCCGGTAGGCACAAACGAGGCAGAGGCCAGTTGACAAGGGAGACAACGTATATATTACATAATGTACAAAACAGAGACAAGTCTGGGCACCGGGTCAACACTTAAATAACCGGCGCGTCGTGGGAAAGGGATTGGAGACCTTGGTGGGTTCCGAGAAGCTGACCCTCTTTTCCCTTTTCTTGCGGGTGTGGAAAGATTCCAGCTGCTGTCGAGTAAGATGTCCGCTCGAGTGGCCAGGGATGCCCAAAATGGCGATGAAGTCGTAATAGCATAGAGAATGGTGGTGTTGTTCTCCTGCGCAAAGTCAAGTGTCGAAAAATGTACCCATATGCTCATCGTCTGATTACTTTACTGACGAGCCATTATAAGATCCTAGCTAAAACTCTCCTGTTGCGCGTTTCACCTCTGTTGGAGAAGGTGCTACACCCTGGCCAAGCATGTTCTGCCCCGGCAGCTCCTCGGACCTTCATAGAAATCGCACTTCGCGATGCCATCCACTGGATTAACAGTGACCATGTCCCCGCTGTGCTGTGCGATGCCCCCGCATCGAGCAATCCAAGGCATTTGACCGTGTGCGACTCGCATACCTGTTCTCCCGGCTGAGGGCATACGGGTTCGCCACTGGGGTCAGGTATGTGGAAACGTTGTATATAGGCGCTAGAAGCGTTGTCTCTGTCGCTGGCGGCCTGTCGTTCCCCGTTGATGTAACTTGTGGGGTGCGTCGAGGATGTCCTCTCTCTCCCGCCTTGTACACCATCGCCATCAATCCTCAACTCGAGAGACTGTGCTCGCTTCCTGTTATATTGGCACTGCCCAATGGATGCCCTCCACCTGTTTTTGCGTTCGCGGACAACATCTTTATAATCCTTTCTCGCGAGTGTTCCCTAGGACCTGTTATGAAGGCGTTCGAATATTACGGAGCTGTTTCAGGGGTAAGACTGAACAGATTAAACAGCGCCGCACTGTTTTTGAACCTCCAGCCTTCCTGAAGGGCACCTTTCTGTGTTCCAATGACACCAGACGTCAAAAGTCTTGGTGTGACTTTTGATTGCACTGGCATACCCACTGTAAATTGGCCCTGTGTGTTTAATCGTTGCAGAGCTGTCCTGCTGCAGCTTAAAGGGACTATGAAATTTCCCGAACCCCCCATAATTATTTTGCTGGAAAATGTTCTTCCCGCCGGGAAACTAATATTCCAGAAATATTTCCGGACTAAGTCGCTCCACTCTCTGAGAAGCCCGCGCCTGAAGTGTCTCTTCCGCATACCTCCTCTCCCGCTCGCATTCTCCTGTAGATCGTGTAACTATACACTCTAAAAACTGAGCTTCACCGCATAGCACGCTGTGCGCCAACCATTGCCACGAATGATAGGGTTATCGCTTCTGATTCAAGGAGAGAGGGGGCTTACGCCCTTTTTGTGGCAATTTGGATATATGGTAATTGCCACAAAAAGGCGTTCGCCTCCTGGTCTCCTCGAATCAAAAGCGATAACCCTATCGTTCGCGACAATGATTGGCACACTACGTGCTATGCGGTGAAGTTCTGTTTTTAGAGTGTATGGGCTCTCCTACTGTCCCCCGTTACGTCACCGGTGTTTCTAATGACAAGTAATGTTCGCCATGTGAGCCCGTTGGCGTTGGAGTCGCGTCTCCGAAGATGCGCAATGAACAAAATAAAGAGAAAAAAAAAAGGTGTTCCTTCACGAATTTTTTCCGCACGACCTATCGAACGGATTTTTGTTCTGAAAACGGCTCCGGTATCAGGTGACCGAGGGGGCCAGATGTCCTCATTGGGACAACTTCGTAGCTTTTACAATTAAAACGTAAGTTATTGAAAGTTACTAAAGATATAAGATAAGATTAAGGCCTGGTACTACAGTCGCTTGTGGTTCGTAGGAGTCGTTGCCACGCCGCCACCACTAGTCCGTACTGCCATCACTAGGCACGCGTTCAGTTTTCTCTGGGGCGGCTCAGTGGAGTGGGTCACGAGATCCCGCTTTCACCGTACACATGACCAGGGCGGCTTAGCCTTAACGGTGGTACTCGTCAAGTGCCTTACGCTTCAGTCGCGCGTTTATTTCGAGGCATTGCACACTCTCGAACACCCAGCGTGCGCATTAGTACAGCACTCTCTGAGATGCGCCACCAGGTCGCTCATTGAGAGCCCTAGATTTCGGCCTAGGTCTGAAGTCCTTCCATATCAATACAGTGACTGTGTTGATGTTGTAAGACGTTTACCACTCCAGCTTCCTGATGATGACATCCAGTTATGGGCTGGCAGGGATTTGTCTACAGCTATCAGGGAGTTGCAGTCCGGTCCAGCAGCCCCTCCGGTGCCGACGAAGCTGTCTTGGCGTCGAATCACTGCGGGCTTGCTAGATGCCCGCCGCGCCAGTCTTCAGTGGAAGCTAGCCCACGATGTTCTTCCTCTTCGCGAGCGATTGCGCCGTTTTCATATTTCCCGTTCTGACGGTCGCCCGTCTTGCGGGATGTGTGAAACGGCCGAGCACTGTTTTAGGCGTTGTCATATTCCCCTTTTGCTGTGGCGCAGGTTAACGCAGGTATATAGTTCAGCCCTCGGCTGTCTCCCTGGCCACAGTGCGGTTCCACGCGCTCAGCGGTAACAATTGGCTTTGTTAATGACGGAGATAAACTTTCAAATTTGGATCCGTCGTTGTTAGCTGGCTTTCGGTAGGCCAGGCTTCGGAGACGTAGCTATATTTCAGGCTGTCAGGGCAGGGCTTCGTAGCCGCATTGTGCGTGAGGAAGCACTGTACGGTCTTGTGCAGTGCTCTCGCCACCGGCTGACGTCTATTCGTCTTTTCCGCCACGTTCAGGGTGAGTGGCAAATCATGTTCTAGCCAGCTCGCTAGGACTGTACTGCATTCCGCAACAACCCATCCGTGTTTGGATTGTTCGCTTGGTATGGTCAGTGCGAAAAGCAAACTCTCCTAGAGAGTGTTGTTATGTAGCTTGTAGGATTGTAACGGGAAGTTAGTGTCTGTCGAAAGGGGACTACCTCCATAGGTAGTTCTCCTGCTTGATGACAATGCACATACGCAATCTGGACTACCTTTATAGGTTATTTTCCTACTTGATAACAATGCGCATTTTGGAATGCGGCCAATGGTTCCCACTGAATTTTGGACCAAAAATTCAAGGGCTTCTCAAGGACCTTTCCAGGTTCAGACGTCATTTTGTTTACAGCTTTCCCGCTGTTATTAATCCTCTTGTCGTACATTTTAATCCTTATACCATGACATTTAATCCTTTTGCCATCCGAATTAATCCTACTTTCATTAATTTTAATCCTCATTTCACATGATTTAATCCATTTCTCATGCAATTTAATACACGTGACTATGTGTGGGCTACATGACTTTTTTTTGTATTTTGGGACAATTCCCAAGTCTACGGGTATTGCACATGTTTTTCATTATTAATGTGGGTTTCTGCACCATAATGGGATACTGTGGGACTGTCAATCTGAATTATGGTATTGTGGGACTATTCCCATGTCTACGAGTTTTACCCATGGTTTTCATTACAAACGCGGGTCTCTACATTGTAATGGGTACTCCGGGACTGCCAACCTGGATTATGGTATCGTGGGACTATTTCCATGTGTGCGGGTATTACCCACGCTTTTCATTAGATATGCGGGTTTCTGCACTGTAATGGGATACTGTGGTACTGTCGATCTTGACTACGATATCCTGGGTCTATAGAGCGTCTACGGGTATTCCGCATGCTTTACATTAAGTATGCGGGTTTCTGCACAGTAATGAGATACTGTGGGACTGTCAATTGCAATTACGATATTGTTGTACTATTCCCATGTCAATGGGTACTGCCCGTGCTTCTCATTAAAAACGCCGGTTTCTGTACTCTAATGGGATACTGTGGGACTGTGTCTCTGGACTACGTTATTGCGGGGCTATTTTCATATCTACGGGTATTACCCATGCCTTTCATTCAAAATGCGGGTTTTTGCACTCTAATGGAATACTGTGGGGCTGTCTATCTGGATTACGACATAGTGGGACTATGCCGCTGTCTACGGGTATTACCCATGCTTCCCATTAAAAATGGGTGTTTCTGCACTGTATCAATCTGGGTTGCGATATTGTGGGACTATTCCCATGTCTACGGGTATTACCCATGCTTTTATTAAAAACCTGGGTTTCTACATTGTAATTGCACTGTAATGGGATACTGTGGCACTGTCGATCTCGATTGCGATATCCTGGGTCTATAAGGGTGTCTACGGGTATTCTGCATGCTTTTCATTAAACATGCGGGTTTCTGCACAGTAATGGGATACTGTGGTACTGTCAATTGCAATTACGATATTGTGGTACTATTCATATGTCGTTGGGTACTACCTATGCTTCTCATTAAAAACGCGGGTTTCTGTACTCTAATGGGATACTGTGGGACTGCGTATCTGGACTACGTTTTTGTGGAACTATTTCCATGTCTACGGGTATTACCCATGCTTTTCATTCAAAATGCGGGTTTCTGCACTCTAATGGAATACTGTGGGACTGTCTATCTGGATTATGACATAGTGGGACTATGCCGGTGTCTATGGGTATTACCCATGCTTCTAATTAAAAACGGAGGTTTCTGCACTATAAAGGGATACTCTGGGACTGTCAATCTGGGTTGCGATATTGTGCGACTATTCCCATGTATACGGGTATTACACATGCTTTTATGAAAAACGCGGGTTTCTGCACAGTAATGAGATACTGTGGGACTGTCAATTGCAATTACGATATTGTTCTACTATTCCCATGTCAATGGGTACCGCCCGTGCTTCTCATTAAAAACGCCGGTTTCTGTACTCTAATGGGATACTGTGGGACTGTGTCTCTGGACTACGTTATTGCTGGGCTATTTTCATATCTACGGGTATTACCCATGCCTTTCATTCAAAATGCGGGTTTTTGCACTCTAATGGAATACTGTGGGGCTGTCTATCTGGATTACGACATAGTGGGACTATGCCGCTGTCTACGGGTATTACCCATGCTTCCCATTAAAAATGGGTGTTTCTGCACTGTATCAATCTGGGTTGCGATATTGTGGGACTATTCCCATGTCTACGGGTATTACCCATGCTTTTATTAAAAACCTGGGTTTCTACATTGTAATTGCACTGTAATGGGATACTGTGGCACTGTCGATCTTGATTGCGATATCCTGGGTCTATAAGTGTGTCTACGGGTATTCTGCATGCTTTTCATTAAACATGCGGGTTTCTGCACAGTAATGGGATACTGTGGTACTGTCAATTGCAATTACGATATTGTGGTACTATTCATATGTCGTTGGGTACTACCTATGCTTCTCATTAAAAACGCGGGTTTCTGTACTCTAATGGGATACTGTGGGACTGCGTATCTGGACTACGTTTTTGTGGAACTATTTCCATGTCTACGGGTGTTACCCATGCTTTTCATTCAAAATGCGGGTTTCTGCACTCTAATGGAATACTGTGGGACTGTCTATCTGGATTACGACATAGTGGGACTATGCCGGTGTCTATGGGTATTACCCATGCTTCTAATTAAAAACGGAGGTTTCTGCACTATAAAGGGATACTCTGGGACTGTCAATCTGGGTTGCGATATTGTGCGACTATTCCCATGTACACGGGTATTACCCATGCTTTTATGAAAAACGCGGGTTTCTACATTGCAATGGAATACTGTGGGTCTGTGTATGTTGATTACAATATTGTGGGGCTATTCCCATGTCTACGGGTATTACCCATGATTCTCATAAAAACGCGGGTTTCTGTACTCTAATGGGATACTGTGGGGCTGTGTATCTGGACTACGTTATTGTGGGACTATTTCCATGTTTACGGGTATTACCCATGCTTTTCATTCAAAATGCGGGTTTATACACTCTAATGCAATGCTGTGGGACTGTCAACCTTGATTACGATTAATGAGGAATGCCAAGGCAGTAGCAGTAGGACAGTCTTTACTGTTGCGATTGAAGAACTGATGTGCGAGCACCAACCAGCACACCATCGCGTGAACCCATCGGGTGCGCACGAGCGCAGTGAACCCAAACCAAAACCATAACACTCCCCCGCCCAACGTTACAGTTCCAGCTGATGCAGAAGTTGGACCGGCCTGCGAATGATTGCCCCGCTGGACGTTTTCAGAGTGTATGACCGGACCCGATTGTCACGGCCAGGATGCACTTGCTCCACACGTGCAAGCTTCCATAGCATTCGGGGCGTCCGTTGACCTGCAAGCAAGACTAGATCGTGTTGCTGGATATGGCCGGGGGCCGTTCGGCGACTGAGGTTGGCAGATCGTTGCTGCAGCAAATCCGGGTTGTCGTCTCCGCGCAATGACGCCACCTGTCCTTGCCAGTGAGCTCGTTGATCTCTTTGACACGGTTAGCAACGAACGGCTTCCATTTGGTGGCAGATCCCGTTATCCAATGCAAGACTATGGAGGAGTCAGTCCAGCAGACATAGTCTAGCTGCACCTCTAGGACATCGCAGACGAACCGATATAGGCGCGCCGCAAGTCGGGCAGCCATGAGCTCAAGCCTTGGTAGGGTTTGACGTTTGATGGGAGCGACTCTGCTTTTGCTCAGCAGGAATTCCGCGCAGGAACCACCGTCTTCCGACGTCGTCTCGATATAGGCTAGAGCGCCGTATGCGACCGGACTGGCATCGGCGAAGAGATGAACCATAGTAGCTGCACAAGACGACGGACCCTTTATGAACCGAGGAACGGCCAGCTCTGTCAACTCCTGTACCTCCGCACTCCAACGGTCCCAAGTGACTTTCAAGTCTTCTGGCAAAGGATCATCCCACTCCAGCCCGCCAACCAAATCCTTTGAAAGAGGATTTTCCCGGTAATCGAAAAGGAAGGGGGATATCAAGCCGAGTGGGTCAGATATCTTCGAAACAGTTTGTAGAACTTGTCTCTTAGTAACTTCGTTTTCCAAAGAGGAGCTCACTGCTGCAAGAGAACACCGCAGTTGGTCCTGTTGCAGGTCCCATATCACCCCTAACACCTTCTTTGTCTGGCCCGTGACTGACTCGATTGAGGCATTGGAGTCTTGAAACATCCGTCGGAGTAAGGTGTCATCATTTGTGACCCATTTCTTTACCTTCATGCCGGCATTGCAGAAAATCTGGCAAGTCTCCTCGTATAGCATTTCTGCATCTGCCGTTGTGTCCGCGCTGATAACTAGGTCGTCCACGTAGAAACTACGCAAGAGGAGAGCGGCTGTTTGTGGGTAATCTTCCTCAGACTTGTGTAAATGATGATGAACAGTCGCCGAGAGAAGAAAAGGACTTGATCTCCCTCCGAAAGGAACCCTGGTCCCGTTAGTAACCGTCTACGGGTCTATGCGCCAGTGGTGTTGAGCTGTACCATAGAAAACGTAGTGCATCTGTGTCGGGGCCGTGAAGAGATATTTGGAGAAAGGCCTTCTCAATGTCCGCAACCAGAGCAACGCGCCGTATGCGGAACCTCAGCAGCAACGACAGAATGTCGGAGTTCCGATTGGGTCCAGAGTGGAGCACATCATTCAATGACAGAAATCCTGGCGAACTTGAGGAGGCATCGAACACAATACGGACCTTTGTAGTCTCTCTCTCAGGCCGTATCACGGCATGATGCGGCAAATAGTAAACTGGTCCGTTCACAGCATTCTCCGGGTTGGCACGTTCTGCATGATTACTGTCAAAATATTGACGGATGACTTGCTCATACTGGTTTATGGCTTCCTGGTCTCTTAACAGAGTACGAGTGGCACTTCGTAACCGTAGCTCAGCAGTTGTTTGATTAGTTCCAATTTGGGGAATAAGGTCACCGGCATCCTAATACAGAGTCATTGTCGGGTGACTGTCCGTTGTCTGCCGTTATTCCAAGGTGCTCTAAATTCCAGAAGGACTGTAGCACCGTAGACATATCGTTAGAAGGGTTGAAGACCATGACGTGTAAGATGTCGGTGTGGTCTCCGGCTTGCACTCCGGACGGTCCGTGTAGCGTCCAGCCAAAAACCGTTTCCTAAGCAACAAGATTGCCATGGAGTCGATGCTGCCTACCACTGACAACAGATGCGAAGAAGTCTGCGCCGAGTAGGGCACCTATGACTGTCGTAGAGTTGCAGACTGCGGGCACATCAGCTACGCTCATGCCAGCCTTACTAAGTTCTTCAACGGTCTTGGGATCAACCTCGGGGAGATTGCTCATGCATGTTTTTGGGATTTCTAAGGCTTTAATGGTCACCTCTTGTGAACAGTACTGTGAACGAAGGTTAACTCTAACCCTTTGATGTGCAGCAGCTTTGCAAGAGTTCCCCACGGTGTTGATGACAAGATGCTCCTTGCCGACAACCTGTAACTGCATCTTCCTGAACAGACCCTTTTTGATGAAGCTTCTTTGACTTCCTCCATCGCTCAAAACCCGAACTTGCTCCTTTGTACCTTTCGGGGAGTGGATGAAAGCATACGCCGTTTGCAGCAAGATGCATTCTTGAGAAGAGGTTCCCCTATGCCAGGCACCACTGGCATTTACAGTTTCCTGTGATGTCTTCGTACGTTCTTGCCTACATAGGACAGTCAGATGACGGGCACTGCATCGCAAGCACTTAAGACTGCTGGTGGTTTGACAGAACCTGGCAGTGTGGTTCAACTTCGCGCAACGAAAACATCTATGGCTGTCTCGTAGCCTTTCCTGAAGTTCAGTCACATCCGCTTCAAGTCGACACTTGCGTACGTCGTGATCATTCCCGCAGAAGAAGCAAGGCTCCGTCTTCTTCTCTATCTTCCTACCCGAACTCGGAGGTGGCTTCTGGGACCCGGCACCCAAGGCCGCAGCGGAGGTAACAGGACTAAGTGATTTTCTGCTCTGATTCCTGTACCTCGGTTCCGAAGGTTTCGGAGGAACTCTTGTTCCTTCTACCGTTACAGTCTCCCTACACTCCGTTTCGAACGTGATGAAATTGAGCAGTCTTTCCAAGACCTTCGCATGGTGGTCAGCGATTCTGAGGTGACGTCGGTTTCCTTCTGTTGACGCAGCTGCCTTTTGACGTGACCCCACGTGGCGTGACCCCATCGGGTGCGCACGAGCGCAGTAAAACCCAAACCAAAACCATAACAACGATATTGTGGCACTACTCCCATGTCTACGGGTATTACGCATGCTTTTCATTCAAAATACGGGTTCAAAATACGTAATGGGATACTGTGGGACCGTCAACCTTGAGTGCGATATTGTGGGACCACTCCCATGTGTGAGGGTATTACCGATGCTTTTCATAAAATGTGTGGGCTTCTCCTCCGTAATGGGATACTGCGGGACTGTTGATCTAGATTACGAAATACTGGGACTATATGCATGTATAGCGATGTTCCCCTCGCTTTCCATTAAAAACGCGGTTCCTTGCACTGTAATAGGATACTGGGGGTCCGTCAATCTGGATTACGATATTGTGGCACTATTTTCCTGTCCATAGTTATTACCCATGCTTTTTACTCAAAATGCGTAATTCTGCAGTATAGCCGGATACTGTCGGACTTTCTATCTGGTTTAGGATATTGTGGGACTATTCCCATGTGTGCGGGTATTACCCAAGCTTTTCATTAAATATGCTGGGTTTTTCCTGTATTGGGATACAGTGATCCACATAGACAGTCCCACAGTATCCCTTACTGTGCAGAAACCCGTGTTTTGAATGAAAAGCATGGGTAAGACCAGTTGACGTGGAAATACTCCCACACTATCATAATCCAGATTGACAGCCCCGCAATATCCGATTAGAGCGAAAAACCCGCGTTTTTAATGAAAAGCACGGGAATGCCCGTAGACATGCTTATAGTCCCAGGATATCGTAATCAAGATCGACGGTCCCACAGTACCCCATTACAGTGCATAAACCCGCGTATTTAATGAAAAGCATAGGAATAGTCCCACAATATCGTAGTCCAGATACACGGTCCCACAGTTTCCCATTATGTTACAGAAACCCGTGTTTTTAATGAAAAGCATGGGTAATACCCATTGAATGGGAATAGAACCACACTACTGTAATCCAGATTGACAGACCCGCAGTATCCCATCAGAGCGCAAAACCCCGCGTTTTTAATGAAAAGCACAGGGAATACCCGTAGACATGCTTATAGTCCCAGCATATAGTAATCAAGATCGACAGTCCCACAGTACACCGTTACAGTGCAGAAACCCGCATTTTGAATGAAAGGCATGGTTAATACCCGTAGGCATGAAAATAGACCCACAATAACGTAGACCAGATACGCAGCCCCACAGTATCCCATTAGAGTACAGAAACCCGCGTTTTTAATGAGAAGCATGGGTAATACCCATTGACATGGGAATAGTACCACAATATCGTAAATGCGATTGGCAGTCCCACAGTATCTCATTACTGTGCAGAAACCCGCATGTTTGATGAAAAGCATGCGGAATACCCGTAGACGCCCTTATAGACCCAAGATATCGTAGTCAAGATCGACAGTACCACAGTATTCCATGAGAGTGCAGAAACCCGCATTTTGAATGAAAGGCATGGGTAATACCCGCACACATGGAAATAGTCCCACAATACTATAATCCAGATTGGCAGTCCCGGAGTACCCATTACAGCGCAGAGACCCGCGTTTGTAATGAAAATCATGGGTAAAACTCCTGGACATGGGAATAGTCCCACAATACCATAATCCAGATTGACAGTCCCACAGTATCCCATTATGGTGCAGAAATTCACATTAATAATGAAAAACATGTGCAGCACCCGTAGACATGGGAATTGTCCCAAAATACAAAAAAAAGTCACGTAGCTCACACATAGTCACGTGGATTAAATTGCATGAGAAATGGATTAAATTATATGAAATGGGGATTAAAATTAATGAAAGCAGGATTAATTCAGATGGCAAAAGGATTAAATGTCATGGTATAAGGATTGTCCATGAAATATTTCGAAAGGCCCCAGTCTTGTTCTTGAAAAGTTCTTCTAGCTCGTGGCAAACAAATTAAAACCTAACTTATCCTAATCGTGTTTCATGGTCTTCTACCCTAAGCAGAAAAGCAGCACAGATCACAATCTGGAGATCACTTTCTCTGGCAGTAAACTTAATAAGGTAGATTCTGTTAAATTTTTGGGTGCGTACACTCTTAAAAATGAACTTCACCGCATAGCACGCTCTTAGTCAACCATAATCTCGAATGATATCGTTATCTGCCCAGATTTGATGGAAACGGGAGGCGTACGCCTTTTTTGTGACACTCCCCAAGCAGCACAATGTACTGAAAGTCGGGTGCAATAGGGGTGGGCGGGTAGGTGGAAGGCCTTGAACAGGCTCGTGAAACTAAAGAACATTGATAAGACACATACCATCCACCCCTATTGCACTCGACTTTCAGTACATTGTGCTGCTTGGGTCTGCGGGTCATAATTGTCACAGAAAAGGCGTACGCCGCCTTCCGTTTTCAACAAATCAGGTCAGATAACGATATCATTCGTGATGATGGCTGGCTAGGAGCGTGCTATGCGGTGAAGTTCATTTAAGCTCATTTTTAAGAGTGTACTTAGACTCCTCCCTGACCTGAGGTGCTAGACTCGTCAACGCTGAACTAAGTTCAATAGATGATGTCGCGCGGGGAGGAGGTTTGAACTTTGCCAAGTTCAAGAAAATGTTTCCCTTTCTCGGCAACCGAACTTGGGTCTATGCAGACTTGTGCATAACGCGTTACGTGTAATCAATTACTTTTTGAGTAGCTTTTCGAGTAATCAGTTACTTTTCTGAGTAATCGATTACTCAGTAATTGATTGCTTTTCTGGCAGAGATTAACTTATCTTTGAGATGTTCTACCCCAAGTCAAGCCCCTCGTGTGGTCAGCCTTTGTTAGGCCGTTCTACTAAGCGGAGGTCATTGTAATAACGTTCTGGACTTTCAGGGTCTCTCTCTCTAATCTCTTCCTACACCAGTGTGCTAGGCACCTTTGAAGCCCGGTATACCGGCTGTACCTCATGCGTACCGCGTGCTTCGGGCTCATGAGTACGAACGCCTTCTCACAATCGCAATGTGCTGCAAAAATATTTCGCGTGATTCCGAATACCAGTCAATAAATTCCCTTATGCATAAGTGCCGTAATGACTCTGCACTGTCATTCTATCAAAACTGTGCAACAACTGGAACCCGTGATCGTGAGGGATCGCATGTTTGGAAAGAATGCGTTCCCCCCCCCCCCTTCCAACCGCTGGTAAATCAGTTTGTCTTCAAACGTCAGCAAGCGAAGACGAGCCTGCTCAGTCTTTGAAGAAACTCGATCGTCACTTTCATGATTGGTGTCGTTTGAGGTGCGTATTAGATATCTATAAAGTAATTATTCGTTGGCACGACATATTTTCGTTCATCTTCGTTCCGATTGCTAGTTCTCCTGATCACCGGCAGGCTGGACACAACGACTAAGGGATGGAGACAACGAACACTGCGCTACATGCACATGCAAAATGCGGTACGTGCGTTGCATGTACCGCATGTGGGGGCGTGTGTACCTGTCAAATTTAAGAGGTACATTTTCTTAACCGTTACATATGCGTTACCTGGTTTAGAGTGATAGCCGCCTGAGGACAACACCCCTAAAGAGACATCGTTATATTGCAGTCCGAAACGTTAACAAAACTTCAGTTGCTATTCGGTACAGAAACAGACCTATCGTGAAGGATTTGTACGGCAATGATAACGAATGTCTGAGCCCTTCCACGAAGTCAGACGTACGCGTACAAAGTACATTGCAAGAAAAGGAAGATAATATGCATACACAGGGAGATCACGAACGACTGTTTCTGCACACCCATATCCCTTCGTTATTATTTGCAATAAAATATATAACCCCCTCTCTGCACGGCAGAAAGGCAGGGATGAGCTCCAAACAAGTTATTTTCTTTCTTTCTGTTTTTTTTCACCATCCTGTTGGCTCCGTCTCGTTTATGTAATTCAGTCGTGATGGCCGTCACGTCTTGGTATGCGGACTCAGCCCTATAATGTTACACCGTTATCTCGAAATGGATCAAGCACAGTGGCTTCATAGGCGTATCGGAGCGTATCACCAGTAACCTTGAATAGAAAGTGGACCGCTATCAGAAGCACTTTCGGAGGATAGAATGACACAGTTTGCCCTGATTATCTAGAGGTCTCCCGAAAGGCATGATGCCAGGCGTTTGCCTGTGCTTCTTGGATGCCTCTTTGAAGAAAAAAGTGAACAAGAAAGACACCAAATGCTCACATTTGACGTTTGTGATTTTCTGTGCCGCCGTCGACAAGGTGACACGCAAACACAGTCGATGCAATAGACTTTTTTAGTAAAAGTAAATGTTTATTGAGAAAGTAAACAAAGGCCTGAAAGCCAGACAAAAAAAAAAAAAAAACATTGCACAGATACCAAGTACTCGGGCACAAAGACCACACATTGGCAGAATAAGATATAGCAGACAGGCACATACATGCCTCCTGCTTAAAAATCAAGCAACTCTCGGCAAGCGTCACTATACAACAACAAACCTCTACCCGAGAAACGTCATCATGACGTTGGTAGACAAACCGAAACCAAAACAGATCGGAAGGGGAGAGCTGGGTTCCACGAATGGGCAATTGTTCGCTGCCTCCTACTGAAAGAAAAGTAGGACCGCGAAGGTCGCGTGCTTTTCAGAGACCATCGTAATCCCCTCAAGACCGTGGCTTACGGGCGCGACCTCGTTCTCCACTAGCATTGAACGTAGTTCAACTCTACCAAACTCGTGGTGCTGTCGAACATTATGACGTCATTTGTTTACAAACAGGTAGAGGTGTATTAAGTGAGTCTGCCTACTCATGAACAGCACAGCAAAACAGCAAAAAAAGCAGTGAAAAGAGCATAAAGAAAAACACGAAAAAAGTTCCAGAGTCGCAAGCCATGAATACGGGGGAATATGTTTATTGAAAAAAGAAAGAAAGAAAGAAAGGGAAGAAAGGTGGACTCACACTGCGCAGACGCACTAACTGTTGCACAGTTTGGCGAGCGATATCCTATGTGTATTGTTGACTCTATGAGATGAGCCACAGAAGATTGTGTACTCATCTTCCTAAACTTTCCCTAACCATTTATCCCCCTTGTTACCCCACTTGTTATTCGTATCTTGCCTATTTCTATCCTTGAGTCAACTGAGACAAGTTCTAAAACAATGCCACATTGCTATCGCACTGAAGTGCAGCATACCATCGTATACTCTCAAGGAGTGCCAACACCACTGTGCTTCACATTTAAACCACCCCGCATATCTTACCAATAGACCTCTACCTGTTTGTAAACAAATTACGTCATAATGTTCGACAGCGCCACGAGTTTGGTAGAGCTGAACTACGTTCAATGCTAGTGGCGAACAAGGTCGCGCCCGAAAGCCACGGTCTTGAGGGGATTACGATGGTCTCTGAAAAGGACGCGACCTTCGGTCCTAGTTTTCTTTCAATAGGAGGCAGCGAACAATTGCCCATTCGTGGAACCCAGCTTTCCCCTTCCGATCTGTTTTGGTTTCTGTGTGTCCACCAACGTCATGATGACGTTTCTCGGGTAGAGGTTTATTCCCTCCCCTGGAACGCTTTCAAATGCTCGGGAAACATAATTTCATTCATACTTACCAGCTCCGGTGGCGCAGCGGTAACGCGTGCGCTTGGAGACTGGGAGGTCCGCGGTTCGAATCCGCGGGCCGGCTGTGCCGTCTGGGGTTTTTCCTGGGTTCCCTCAGATGTGTAATAGGCGTATGCCGGCACAGTTCCCCCGAAGTCGGCCCATGGACGCAGCTATCCTCCCCCCGAGCGGATTCCGCTCGGTCTTCCACTTCACCCTTTCCTCTCCTCCTCTCCACCACCTTTCCCTTCCCGAGAAACATGCCGCCTAATCAGGCAGGCAGACCTCTCGGGTTCCTCCCAACGACACTCCTCCTCCTCCTCCTCCATTCATACTTACTCACTGAAGTGAAACTTGATGATCCCGTCCACCACCCTGAAGCCTTTGCACTGCCACTGTTTGAAGAAATTTTGCGACCCCAAACGTAACCTTTCCCTCCCAAGCCACATGCGGATATAATAGCTCACAATATTTCTAAATTTCGCCTTGCTCCAACAATCACTTCCATGAACAACCCTACACCTATTAAGCCACACTTGATAGACAATTTCTTTTTAACTACTTGCCCGATATGGATCACCACAGCTTATTCAAAAGTTAGACTACTTAATCCAAAATATTTTTTTAAGCATAACCACAGGTATGCAGGCACTTTGCACTTAAAAATTGCATGTTTTACTGTTTCTGTGCGACTACAAAGTGCGCAATTCCGTCTACTGGGCTTACCCCATAAATAGAATCTGTCTTTCACAGGTAGTACTCCATGCCCTATTCTCCACAACAGCGATTTCCTTTTACTATCCAACCAGAAGCTATTCAGTCTTCTCCATCCCTCTCATGTTATCTGGGAAGAGGAGTTCTCAACTAATTCTTTCCTCAAGTCTCTGTAGATTTCCACGACCTTGCAATCGCCATAGTCCAAGTGTGACGCGACAGACCATTTAGCTCGTGACTGTAAGGCCCTTAGATGCCGGTGGTTTGGCTCCTTCTATGAAGGAGAATGTGGGAAGTGTAAGGCAGGAAAGGAGAGGAAACGGAACACACCTTTGTGTAACCCCGTGGTACAGACATTCAACACGGGTCCCTCTCACCGTCAAAAAGTTGGGAAGTTCCCCTCTAAGCTCCATGAGAACGAAACGCGTACCCGTCTAGCAGTCCTCGTGGTCACCACCGTGTCTTAATTACAACACCGTAGTTCCCCAGTTCCTTCTCTAAGTCTGTGTCAGGATAATCAATCGGGTACCTGAACACCGTGACACTCATCATCGCTGCTCCTAAATAAAACGCATCAACTCCCCTCCCCCCCCCCCCCCCAATCACAACCGATCCCTCCTCCTTAAGCAAACCCACTCCTTCCAAATCATTCATTACAACCTCATAATAACCATACCCTTGATTCTGCGCACCACGAACTTTACCAGGCGCGACACGTTTACAAGCATCCGGCACATCGTTTCCGAAATAACCCTGCGGTGCTCGCACTTTAACACCAAGATATGCGATCATCTTGGTTATCGTACATTTTAGCTTAGCCGGTGTCTCAACCGCTCAAAAAACGTTGCTCCGTCCTCAAGACCCCGCCAACACGGGGACCGTTTGTGGGTCGAATACGAATGGTCCGCGGTGGGATTCCGACCCTCCGCGGACCGGAGAAGACGCACATTTTGATGACGTAGGCTGTGACGTTTACACCATCCGCGGACTTATCCCGGGGATGCGTCCCTCGTGTGAACCCGCCCTTAGTATGCGTCCTGAGCCGACTTGAGAGACCTGGGCCGACACTCGTCTGGAAAGTCTTCGGAAAACCCAGGGAAAATTTCAGACAGCACAACCGCTGGTAGGGTTCGAACCCACTACCTCCCAGCCTTCAGCACGACATTGGCTACCACCAGCGAGCGGGACGCCTCAACCAGCTCGGCCATGCCGCTGGTGACCATCCAATGAATCGTGCAACGCAAATAAACAGGTAGGCAACTAACAAAAGTTCAACCTGCCTTTCATATGGATAAAATTAGTCTCGGAAAAAGTAGAAAATGAGTGCGTCGCAGTTACTAAAAAGTCATGAAGTTAGATATAGTTTCTCTGAGCAAAGAGCGTCTAGTCAGGTTACAGTTACAGTAACTTAGTTACTTCACAGTGACTTTCCGAATTGTGCAGCAAACAACTTTTATTCCAAATTCAGCGCTAGGTGGACATGCACAACAACACATGGTGCACAACCACTGATCTCTATGTATAAAGGCTGGATCGCGCATGGGAGAGGGGCTCGTGGGGGAGAGGCGTGCATTCGGGCCGCCATGTTGGGAGGCCCTAAAAGGCAGTGTGCGCCCATAGAAAACAATGGGAGGCAACGGAGATTGTGAGTATTTATTGCGCTGCAGGCGTTGATCGTTGTTTGTCATCACACAATTTTGTAAGGTGCCAGTATACTGATGTATCCTAACAGTGTTTCACAGGTGTCCTGTCGTTCGATTCTTAATTACGTTATGTTTTGCATTCCGAAAGTAGACCGTCACGGCAGTGCAGCGCTGGGGATTGTACTACAGTACGTTTCCCAGCCAATATTTCAATAAGAAACGATGTGAGGTTAACAACAACCATGTATGTAATATCCCGTGCTGCGTTCTGGACAAAAATTGTTCCATAAAGAACGGTCCGGGATGATATATACTCGCATGGCAGAAAGAGATCGTACTGTAGAATCACAGCCGTTGTCTTAGTCGTGTATGGGTTTAGTATGATTTATATCAAGCATCGCCGCAGAAACAGTCTTTTAGTAAACGACAGCGATGTTTTGCCTCGCAAATATGGACACACCGAAGCAGCCCTAAATACTTCACGCAATTAGATCACGCTCGTTAGGACAGTTAATCAGGTAGTGATGTAAGCTTAATCAATTAAGTTACTTAGAAAGTGGTCACACCTCCTTGAGACACAGGACTTATCTCTTTTTGAAGTTCAGCCCTTCTATGTTTGTTTGCTTCTTCCTTTATTTGTTCTGATTATTTGCAGGCGCGGTTGTGCCAAACTGAATGTCCTTCTCCAGCACTCACATGCTTTTGTTGAATACAACTGCAGCGTGAGAAAAGCTGCTTGGGGACGGGGTCCTGCTATCCAGTGCTGACTTTGTCATGCTTGTTATGTGGAGCATGTTCCAAACAATGCAGCTCCACGTATGGTCTTCAAATTGCAACAGGACTATTTGGAGGTTGAAACAGTTGTGATTTTGTCATTTTGGCCCTCGTGTACCCAGTCTGTGAAACGCAAACAAAAAAGTCTAACACCATATGCTTTTGTAATGAAGATCACTGATGATGAGTAAAGAGAATATACGAGTTCAAGTTTATTCAATATTTTATATCATTCATTATATTATTCAACATTTTATGTCAAGTTTATACAACATCAAGTTTATTCAAGTTCAAGATTTATTTCTTGCACTTATGCGTTTCAGGATACAATGAACGTGCAGGGAGGTCGCAAAAGGCTACATTTATTGTTTTGTGACCTTGCTACAATGGCAATATATATTTTAGGAAAGACAATGGTCAGGTACGCTCTCTAAATTTGTAGCACTCAATTTTAGGTTGGAATGAGCAATGAATAGCAACTTCCCCACTGATATTTTCTCATATATGCTAAATTTTAAATTTAATGTGATCGAATATGTGATAATATAATAATAATATATAAGAATATAATATGTGATAAATGAATGTGATCAACAGTAGATGTAAACAACATGAGTAGCCAGAGAAGTGCATTCTCAATAAATAATTGTCTTCTTATAGCGTATATGTGCATGCCTATTAACTGAAACAATTATCACAGTTCCCTGACAAGTTTTAATTTCTGAGAGTGTACTGTAGAAGCTGCTTAGATCTACAACAGTTCATACAAGGTATTATATACTGTGAATGCCTTTAAAAATCCCATGTGACACATATCCCTTTACTTTCTGGAGATGCTGTGGTAGTCAAAGTTTGCGGGCATTACGCAGGTTCTGCACCCATTTCTTGAGTATGTTGAGGCAGCTGTGAAGTAACCTGCATTGATGATGATTATTCCAACTTTTATGGTGCATCGACAACAAAGGAAATAATACATCAGAACATCGGTTTGGGTGCAACCAGTTAAAAATGAATATGTTGTTTAATAAATGCATTGGACAAATGTTAAAACATCAGTTTAAAACATGGTTTACAATCCCTGTATCTTCTAATAATTAAAAAGATTCAAAACTATTCTAAAAAGAATATGGGGAACTCTTCAAAAAAGAATTATAATCTCTAGTTACAAATGGGTTAAGGATGGGTTAAATTGCTGGGTTAAGGAGCCTAAAGTGTAAGGTGTGTTTCTGATGTGAACATGTAAGAAAATATGCAAAACTGAGAGAGGCTAACCACAGTGCGTGCACTGAGGTTGTTCCTTCCTGTAAAGTAGAAACCAGTGGATGAGGAACGTGATACTTACCTGTACACCCAGCCGTATCACACTGCACAGATTATTCACTGGGCAGCCCTCACGACGAAACCTGTATTGAGAGACCACTTTTGCCTTAAAACTGCTACAAATAGCACGACACGCTACAAATTATTACTATCGTAACAAGCTGACGATACAGCTCAGACACAAAGGCGTTATTCAAGTCGCGCCACACCACACTCTTAAACCCGTACCTTTTATTGTAACTTTTAGAAACATGTAACTTCTATATAGACGTAGATTTCGAGATTTCTTATAGGTTACACCACTGTAACGTATATTTAGAGGTTAAAAGCGACCAAGGTCATGTCTTTACAACACGAATAGAAGTTACATCTCAGAAAAAACAAAAACAGCTTGTTGTAACTTATAAATGTACCCTCTACTCCGACACTGTAACTTCTAAGCGAAATCTCCAACGATAATTTCTTTGTTAGTTTCTTATCGTTTGTTTTCCTTCTGTTTTTCAGCATAATGCCGCGTTTCAACCTCCCATTCGAGACGACAGTTGCGAATCTACGCTGTTATTTTTTATCTGTTTCAGCGTCATCTGTACGTCGACTACATGTTGTCAATGCTGTATGAACACAGATTATAAGTTTGCAGTCTGAAATACTGATAGTATGTTTCTTTCTAAAGGGTGGAAAACCATTGTCAATGCCGCAACGATCAAGATTTCCGATTTCGCTGCATAGCCGAGCCTGGTCTGGGTCTATCCACACTGAGAGCGGTTTCCTTGAAACGCTTAACGCTCGTCGTCCGTCCGTTAACAAGTGTAATCTGTTTTAATCAGTGGTTTTCCTCGCGTTTATCATAGTGCCGTCAGGAACAACGGAAAAGCTAGATGTCGCTAGCAAACAAGGATATTTTCGGTGTTCTCAGGGAAAGTGTAGTGAGTGCGAAGATTGCAAAGAATATATAACCGAAAACGAACGTCACCACCGCAGCCCTAATTCACACACTTCATACACTGGGTAAGTGTACATTTTGTGCTAGGTACGTGCGTTATTTTGATAGCAAGAGCTCTTAGCGCATGTTTGTTGTGATTATGGCAAGCGTTTTGCGGTTCTGCATATGAACGCCACTTACGCTTGCTACTTTTCTGCTCTTACTTGGTCGCCAAGTCAATACACCGGCGTGCATTTTGCGAGCTGCGGATATATGCATCGAGATATATAATTCGCAGCTTCCTACTTGTTGTATTCTTACGATATTCTAAGACTCAATCGCGGAGTGAACGCCTTCCCGCATTTATGCTGCTTTGTACCTTGTGCTTTGTACGGATTTGAATGGTTCCGTAAATGTTACTCTCATTGCCCAAACTTTTGTTCCCAGGATCCCACATGCAGGTTCACATACCGTCACCAGCGCAATGCAGTACCTCAAAAACTCGTCCCAGAGCGCCTCCAACGCTGATAACGCAGTAATGTAGTGTCTCCTGCGTTACTGTACACTCATATTCCTCAAGGTTGTGTGCGTTTTATGTAATACTGTATTGCCATTTGCGCTCGCCTCTGCAACACGAATGTGGAATAAATTTTTTTCTGCTGCAATTCTCCATTTCGTTGGGTCTGTTCAGCTTAGCAAACATAGGTCAGTTGTTTTGACTCGCTGGCTTCCTCGCTCTTTTATGCATTGCTTCTCACTTAGAAGATTATTTTTTCCACATACATGGTAAAGCGACCATGGTTTCTCCTCACAACAGAATCGCACTCGACAGACTTCTGTTTTTGTAATATACATATGTTCAAGATCTCCTTTTCTGCTGGTTCATTTTGGTACGTTGGTGTGTTCTGTAAATGTCTGCCCATATCCCACGCACAAGGTGTTTGTTTTTATTCGCATCACACCAGCGCTCATTTGACAGGTGGGTTATGTTAATTTTCGCAAATTAACCCATCCGTACAAACATTTCCGACATTTCCTGACGCATGTGTTTGTAACTACGGATCGATTAATTAGTAAAAATTCACATAACCCACCTGCCAAATGAGCGCTACTCTGTTGCGAATAAAAATGAACAGCCTGTATAAAAAGCCGCACGTTGGCGTAACCTTTACGGGTAGGTGCTGGATTGAAGGCCGTAACCTCTAATTAGTGGGTTTCCTTGTACCTTTTATAAAAGGTACTGCTCAGAGGGTACCTGGTAGCTTCTGAAATCTGAAATAGAGGGTAAAATATTGCGATTTTTTACCCTTTACTAAAGGGTACCGAGTTAAGAGTGCACCGTTACGTAGGATTCTTTGTCACAAATCAAACCAAGGCACAAAACAATACCAATACATGAAAAAATGTGACAATCGTGGTCTTATGACGTAATACCGAACTTGTGCGCGAAGGTAATTCAAAGAAATGAATGTGGCACTTGCTTCCGCAGAGAACACCGTGTACCATGCTAGCAATGCATGCAAAAAAGCGCTCGAGTGTTCGCACATATATTGATGACAACACTACCTGTGTAGTGTAACATGTTCTTTCAAGCATATTATGCACTCAAACTGTATCTGCCGCCGGGTGAAATGCAAGTGTGCTCGATTGAACGTCGGAAGAGCGATCAAGCAACCTGCATCCAGTGCTCGTTTTGGGCAAAGAAAACACTTCATAATGGTCAAATAAGTGTACAGAATGGACGCCTATTTATTCCTTGATGAAGACTGACTCACCTGTATAAGTTTAGGCCCTGTAACCTTGCCAGTACGGTTGGTACGACCGTAATTGCAAGAAGTTGCCATGATCGCTGCGGCGGCTGTTGTGGGCACCGTAAGATGGCGGCCGGTTTCTTCACGCTCGCGCTCCCTATCCGCGATCCAGCCTTTTACAATCGAGATCAGTGTGCACAACGTATGCGTCATTTTGCCCCCAATATTGTAAAGTTGTCCATACACACGCTGAATGACAGCTTAATTGCTCCAGAGTAACAGACTTAAGCGGTCGGAAAAAAACAAAACAAAGGAAAACGAGTTTTCCTGATGCCCATAAAAGTAGAATTCTCAACCCATCTCGGTAGAGATGCACTGCAACCACATTTCTACCCAAACCAGTTTTACCTTTTTGGGCATAAACTGCAGAGTAGAAACAAACCGATGAGTAGAACCTGTATTTCTACCAGCCAGTTTTTGCTTAGACCAAACGTAAGAGAGAGGAGCACGGGAAAGAGGCGCTTCCGCTTATACCCGCGGAGGAGAAGGCGCGTGTGAATTGGCCCACAATTGTAGAAGTACTGTCGTTCTACCAGCTTGAGTAGGAAATTTTACTTTTCTTAGAGTGCACATTCAAGTTCCAGCCGTCTATGCATAACATCTTTGTTTTCCAGGGCCCTAGCGATAAATAAATAAGCTGTGCTGCGGCTGCTTTGGCTGGTTGAGAAAACAGTTACCACTTTTATATCCTTCAACAGTAACAGAACAAAATTCACACACATTTGCTGCTCTATAGGAAGCGCCTCATCTTGTTTTCGAATCTTTTTTCGTACTCACAATCCGATTTTACGGCTTTGCTACTCTGTTCCTTTCAGTTGTCAGCGCAATTAAGATGTTTCTCAATGCGTTACTTATCATGTGATGAATGAAAAAGAGGGAGACCTGAAGGCACACATGCTTTCGCAGCACACATTTTACCTTTTTCATGTGGCTTTATTCCAACGAAACAGACACATTAAAGCTTTTGTCAGTTGTCTTCTTCGTCCACATGGGCCTGCAGGTTGGCGCCCTTTCCACTGATGGACAAGTTGCACTAGCGCGGCAATTCCATCTGTTTCAGTTTATACTCATGAACAAGAAATGAACTGGCTAAACATGCCATTCATAACATAATTGCTTTCCTGCCCTTTGTCACCATCGAAGATATAAACGACACTGTACTTCACGAGTGCATTTGCAAACTTTGCAAGTACCAATGAGTTTAGTTCTATCAAGTACTAATTTTATGGCGTTGTTTCTTTCACTACGCGCCTATGGTTCTTATACACCCCTGAATGTATCGAGACGGCACCCACTTAGTGCGTGCTCATTTTATTCGTAACAATGATAAGCAGCACCTTGGAAATTTGTTCCGGTGACGTTATATCCAAACAAATTTGGATTGATTGATTGATTATCAAATTGATTTTTCATCGCTGGGACTGCGGTGCTTCTCGTGCTTTTCATGCTGGGACTGCGCTATATACTCATTAGCTTAGTTGCACATAAATCATTTGGGGCATATATATTGGGAGAAATTAGGGGGGATTTCAGTTGGAAACATATTTGCGTATGTTTTCGCACTCGGACTCCAGCAGGCGATGCTTCTGCTGCAGTCCGTTGAGCTTGATCTCCACGGAGCTACGATTAGCCTTTGTGTACTCAGGCCAGGACTGACCATCGACTTGCGGAAGGGACCTGCAACGAGGACGACACATCGGGTAATACTCTTCCTCACAGGAACAACAACTTTAATTTGATGATAATGATGATTGGGATGTTTCATCCCCAGAGGCGATACTCTTCCCTCATCTCTCCTCACAGATACTGTCGTGCATTGTACTCCTGGCCGTATACACGGCATCAAAAATTCAGTACACGGCTTAGACTCCAGTACATGGCATGAAGCACACAAGGTCTGATCGCTGTTCAACGTGACGTAAGCAGTAGGAGTCCTGCCAATCACATCTGTGCTTTTACCGATCATAACTATGGTGACGAGCCTCCATCAATCGCACAGGGAGTCACTCGTAGCCACAGGCCATCTGTGCGAGGATTCGCTGAAGCATATACAGTGCGACTTAGTGAGGCTTAGTGAAGGAGGGGACGGATGTAATGTGTTGGCCTTACGTCATTTAGAGGGCGCTGACACAAGACGAGAAGCAAGGCTACATTCGGGGACGACACAGACACAGAGCCTCTACACGCCTAATGAATCCTGGCTTTCATTGGCTTTCCCGTGAATTACAATGCGTATATCATGTCAGTGTGAGGCTGCCATGTCAATTTCTATGGCGTGCTTAAAGGAGAAAGAGGTGACATTTACCATGGCTCAAAACTCTGTTTCTTCCATTACGTAGCCATCAAGAGCCAGCATGCATAATATTTTAGCTGCGCTGTGAATTTCGCAGTGCGCCATCAATATTTTACAAAACTTCTAGGAGAACGCTACCATCGATCCGGCATGATCTCCTCGCGTGACGTCAGCAAACCTTCGAGCAGCTGTAAGCTCTCATTGGACAGTGAAAATTCGTCTCATACTATTACGGCGTTCCAGCAGCGGTGGCCTACGACAACAGACACGTGACGTCAACTTCCCTCGGTCACTTACACACTCGTTGAAGGAGTGGAGAGTTCCCAAACGGAGTGAAGATCACTAGACCCTCCCTGTGGAAAAGCTACTTCATTTGAATGAGTTTTGCATTATTATTATTATTATTCCTCGTGAATACCACGTGTGTTCTAGAAGGAACGTCTTATAAACGTGTAAACATACCCAGTCTTTGCAAAGTTGCTGAAAAGTTCTATCGTCCTGCGACTGAGGTTCCGTTCATCGGACGTTGAACTCCCGCCAAGTAGGGGTTTGCCGAAGACGAAAGCCAGGTCATCGTATCCCACGGGTCCAAAGCTATCTCGTGCCCAGGGTCCAAAAGATGGTTTGTGAGCCCATACGTACATGTATGCAGTGCTTCCGTGAGACGCCAGATGTTCAGCCAAGTACTGCAGCCAGTAAGTGAACGTGAACTGGGTAGATCCCTTTGTAGCAGTTTCAACAGGAAACCCCTTACTATGGAGCCTAGGAATAGCTAAACTCATGGAAAATAGATCGGTCCCAAGGGGCGGATCTAGGATGATCTGGATGTCCTGATTTCTATCGTCACCGAGTGCATGGTAACGGTAACCAAGCCAGAAAATATATATTACCGAAATGGGAGGTGGTAACGATAACGGAAACGGGTACCACGGTTATCCATAGCGGGAAACAGAGAAAAGATAATGACCTTCTGGTATATAATACGGGTGATGGCCGTTCCTGTTTTGCGATAACATGACATTTGTTTATTATTATTGTTTTTAACACACACCCATTTAATGTAACACGTGCCGTGGGTACCGCACAAGAGCATGGGAAGCGCAATATGGGATTTTCACTATGCATCTGTCGCCTACCCATCCAATCAGTTCGCATAACTCGTGACGCAAGCATATCCAGAGAGACCTATACACAACAGACGCCATGACATATTGCACGGCAACGCGAGTCTACGATTGTTCCGCTTCACCGTGGCTACGGCAGTATTCTTTACTACTGTAGCGGGCCGTGGACAACGACGAAGATGGCCACGCGCCTGGGGCACCTGCCTCAGGCGCGTGGCCATCGCCTCTACACTACAGAGACCGTCCACCTTATGGATGCGACATTGGAAGGATGTCTGGCCATGCTCACACTGTGCAGAGTGAAGGCGCGTCTTCACCGTTCTTTTTTTTTTTTTTTTTCTGGGAGATGTGCTGATCTCCCCGAAGCGAAGTTACTTGTACGGTGTTTACGTGTGACACCGAAGCAGGACTAGCGCAAAACGTGGAGCTGGCAGTGCTGAGAGGGCTGCCTCTCGCAGCTTATAACGGCCATTTCAATACTGGATGCAGTAATCGAAACGAAATCGAAAGGATGGTGGGTAGTTTCATTTATAATCGAATGATGCCCGCCAGTCACATTTTTTATTTCCCTCGAAAAAAATATCCCGAATGTTATCCCACCCACAAAGCGATGCAAAAGGTGCCTGACCGCAGGTCTCTGCGATATTTTCTTCTCCGTCCATGGCGCTTCGAAGCAACCGGCACGATTTCGAGGCTTAAATTTTTTCCAACTTTGTGACCTTGGTATCTCTTGATCGAGATGTGTCATTTGAACGATTTTTTTTGCACGTTCCACCGTGGATTATTAAATTTATGTGGTCAAGAGAAAAGTATACGAAAAAAAAAATCCCGAAAACGCAACAGAGAGCCTTTTTACTGCACGTTTGGAAGGCCGTGGCCGAGGCCCTGGATCTCCGACTGTGATGTTCTTCGCATGAGCAGAAAGATCATTCTTTGCTCTTTCGTTTGACGTTAAATATATTGCTTAATCTTCAGTCATTATCCCGTAACAATGCCGTGAACACGGAAGGGTAGGGGAAAATTCTCATTTTCGCGGCAGTTTTTGTCCAAAAAGGACATCTTGAAATTTTCCGATTCGCTGAGGAAACAAAGAACGCAACTGCTGCAATGTTTGTCGTAATGACAAAGTTGGCTCGTCAGACTCGCTAACTTCGCAGGGAAGGTTTCCGTTACCTGGACAGGGCAGTTGAAGAGAACGTCAGCGTAGATGACCTTCGCGACTTCGTTTCCTTGATCTTCTCTGTTCCACTCTGAGTCATTGGCGTAGAGACGGCGAAGGGAATCGAAGTCACGCACTCCCACAGATTTCATTTCTTCGTTCACGAAGAGGGTGAGCAGAGGATCGGAGACCATGTCCATTACAGTTTTCATCTCTTGCTGGTGTAGTTCCACTTGGTATCTGCCTTCGTCCAATACGTTTCCCAACAGGACCTGTACAGGAAGACAGAGGTAAGTTTTTTTTTTTTGATTGGGTGTTAGCGCCGCGAAACTGCGGCTATGAGCGACGTACAGATGTGGACAGACGGAGAGAGGATAGCAGGAAGGAGTGGGGGACAGTGGGGTTAGTATGCGTCCCGGCCAGACTTCAGGGGGAACTGTGCCGACATTCGTCTTCGGAAAACCCAGGGAAAACCTCAGACAGCACAGCCGGCGGTAGGATTCGAACCCACTACCTCCCAGTCTTCAGCACGACCTTGGTTACCACCAACGAGCGGACGCCTTAGCCCACTCGGCCATGCCGCTGGTACAGTGGTAAGTGATAGTGGATGTTGTCAACACTGTCACCTGCAGTCTGCCTTATCTTTTAGTATGACAGTTCGTAAGATGACACAGGGCTCTGTCTCCCTTGACGTTTAGGCGATGGTTTGAACACAGACATCCAGGTCAGGAAAGACAGGCGCTCGCGAATGTTTGCATTCTCGTGGACATAACGTGTACTATCTGCGTCACAGTACAAGTACGGATGGTGAGCAGAGTGAGCGTATATTCCTTGTCCTCTCTTCTAAATCATTCTCCACTTCTCCACCATCCAGTAGAATCTATTGCGTTCCTCGATTAGTCATTGCCATTGGCGTCACGGAGCATTGAACTATTGTGGGAGTGAAGGAAAGTGTTTTACCCTTTTGGCTCATATGCGAAATGGTTCACAATTTCAGGCGTACTTTATAAGAGAGCACACCTTCTGTATTAAATTTGTTGGGATCTGTCTAACAGCCGAAACACCTAAATGTGTAATCGATATTATGTCACGCAGTACTCGAAGTAAATGTACTGACCTGCTTTCCTCTTAGGGGATGGTTCCGGATCAAGCTACTAAGGTTCTCCGGCAGGTATGGAAACATGAATGATGGCCCGAAGTCCATGTTCTGGTAGATGCTAGGGGACTTGTACATGGCTTCTTTTAAAGTCCGAAGACAGGGCCACCCACCTCGTGCACAACCGAGCAATTCCATTACTTCTGAAGGGTATGCATTTCTCTGCGAGAAAGATTGGCATACGACGTTCAGTCGACGTATGATGAGCTACAAGAACAGGATATGCTGAGTTTTGCGCAGCATTACTGTAATTGGTATGATCGTATGCTGTCGATTCGTTGTGTTATTCGTTAACTTCCATCGGGGGCATCGCATCCAAGTGCAAATCGTGCCCTGCGAATAAAGAGTGCGCAACTTCCACAGGTGATCCTGGAGCTTCAGGGGAGTGAGGAGGAGAATCCAGTACACCGAAGTCCTCCCTACTACCTTCCATATTCCCCTTATATAGAGGCATATCACTGCTAAAACATACGAACGACCTTCAAGTGGAAAACGTTCCTGCATTCATCATAGTTACCTTCGTCGGGCGGTACAGAGAACCGCTTTGCAAAATTAGTCTGGAGAGAGTCTTCACCCAGGTATCCACGGGTGACACCATGTGATAGCCAATAGCCACTGCACCGGCCTCATAGCCATGCAGGACAATAGATGAAGTGTTTCCACCAAAGAACACAATGTTCTGACGCACCCAGTCAAGAGCCAGGAGCTGGTCGTGCAAGGCCACGTTCCCTGGAGCGTCGTCTGAGCCATCTCCTGCAAATACCGCATCATGAAATCTGACGAAGTTCTTACAACAAAGAGGAAAGTATGAAAGTGTACAAATACTATACTGTTGGCTAGCTAGCCACGAGGTACTGATCAGACATTACACGTGCGACATCAGCAACAACGAAGAGCTCAAATGGGTGCACTGCAATCGTCCGCGCTGCAGTAGGGTCGTATACGCAGTACTCGTTGTTGCATTGCCACCACGAAAACCAAACTCTTGGTGTCCCGTGGGTGCCTTCTCTCACAATCGACCTCGTGAACAATACAGCCTTAAGAGGATATGCCATCATAAAGTACCTACTGAAGCGCAAGATCCCACGACAGAACTATCAGGATGTAGGGGAGACAGGGGAGGGTTGTCACAGTTTTTAATTCTGATTTTGCTGTGACGAAAGCAGAGTTGTACGTAACTCGTTACCCAGTAGCCAGTTACTTTTTTTGGTAACGAACGACCTAATTACTTTTCTCAAATTCTCAAAATCGGTAACTTGATACCCACGTTACTCATTCCTTTCCTTCGTTTATCGGCTTCAACATGGACGACATCATCAATTACTATGTGGAAATTCCAGAAATTCTGTACGCTTCTGACATGAGTTGACCTGATCTGGATTTTCAGCTCCTGGGACCCTCTGGTCGACAGGCATTCTTTTGTTGAGTCCTAAGTGACCAGCATGACGAATGCCGCAACGCTTTCCTGTCGTGTCATTGACCATGAAAGCATTCTTGGAAAAAGACCCTAGATTTCTTTTTTTTTTGTGTGTGTGTGTGTGTGTTATCTCCCAGCGATGCCATAACAATGCATTGTTGTTGTAAAGTGTGTTCACCTGATCTGGACGACGAGATCCCGGGTTTATTATATGCAGCTCGTGCGTGTCAATAGCCTACACTCTTAAAAATGAACTTCACCGCATAGCACATTCCTAGCCAACCATCATCTGGAATGATATCGTTATCTGCCCTGATTTATTAAAAACGGGAGGCGTAAGCCTTTGTGTGACACTTATGATGTTCATAATTGTCACAAAAAAAAGGCGTACGCCTCCCGTTTTCAACAAATCAGGGCATATAACGATATCATTCCGGATGATGGTTGGCTAGGAAGGTGCTATGCGGTTAAGTTCATTTTTAAGAGTGTAGCCTCCACACTCGTGGGCTCCAATGAGGAACTCTCGTTGGATTATAAGATGGCACGGATGATAATCATGCCAGTGTGGCCTGGGCTGGATGAGATGTTCAGGGTGAAGGTTGCAAATGGTGACGGGAATGTAGTAGTTTAGTGTCTTCTTTGCCTTCCCAAACCAAAACGACTCAGTACATCCCACACTCTTAGAAATGAACTTCACCGCATAGCACCTCCTAGCCAACCGTCATCTCGAATGATATCGTTATGTGCCCAGATCTGCTGAAAACCGCGGCGTACGCCTTTTTTGTGACAATTATGAACAGCATAACTGTCATAAAAAAGGCGTACGCCTCCTGTTTTCAATCAGCGCAAATCAGGGCAGATAACGATATCGTTTGAGATTATGGTTGGCTAGGAGCGTGCTATGCGGTGAAGTTCATTTTTAACAGTGCACACGCCGCATTCGAATTTGAAGAAGCTTGCTCAGGTAAGCATTTTCACTATTCTTGTTAGCTGTAGCAGTTACCGTATCGAGGATTATAATTTTTTTTTGCTTTTCACTAATCAATCGAATACCTCGTGGAGCCAATGCCATGTAGTGAGCAGGTAGCTCGAGAACTTTGGCTGATTTGATGGTTTACAACGAAGGAGGATATGTTTACTTAAAAAAAGGAAAGGAAAGGTTAGCTACGCACTCTTAAAAATGAACTTCACCGCATAGCACGCTCCTAGCCGACCATCATCTCAAATGATATCGTTATCTGACCTAATTTTGTTGAAAACGGGAGGCGTACGCCTTTTCTGTGACAATTATGACCACCATAAGTGTCACAAAAAAGGCGTGCGCCTCCATTCCTCGTTTCCATGAAATCAGGGCAGATGACGATATTATTCGAGATGGTTGGCTAAGAGCGTGCTATGCGGTGAAGTTTAAGTGTGTGCAAAGAGCCAGCTTATAGTATACAATGGCTTATAGACGACCGGCACCCCTACGTCATTGATTAGGTTTCGCCGCCGCGCAAAGCATGCTGGTGGACACATATCAGCCCTATCAGCTTTTTCGGCCTATCAGACGACGCGTTCTTCGTGCTTCTTGCCCACCACAGCAAAATATAACCTCGAACCGGTCTTCTCGTGACGTCGCATGTTTCTAAACAGAGGGTCGTCTATAGACGGAGTAGCGTTTATCAGTTCAATACAAATCGCGCTGATGTCGTGTAGCCTCTTAACAGTGGTGCAAAAATAAGGTAATAAAAGCAGCTGTTGACCTTGAATTTACAGAAAAAAGCATAATCTAATCAGACGCATCTTATTTCCAATTCATGCATCAAACAAAGGTGGCTGTATTTCAGGCAGCCATGCTTTTCCACAGCAATTTTTCATTCTTGCCACAGCAGGCACCTGGCAGCGCTCTTTTCATCATGTTCGTGTACCAACCTGCCCAGATTTCTTCACTGTTCAAAATCCGTAAAAAAATTTTCGAAAGCTGAATAAACATTACGAACACGTGCCTCCTTTTGAGCTTTAGTGTGCATCGTGCAAAATTTGAAAACTTCAAGGGCGGAAAATTTTACTTACTCGTCACTGAAGCAAGTCCATGACAATGAAAGTTCCTTCAATCAGTGGATTCTCATGCCGCTAACAAACAGCGGGAAAATGGCTCAGCCGCATGCTTCGTTTTCTTTATGTAGCGAGTGTGACAACTGACCCGTGTGACAACTCTCACGGTCTCCCCTACCTTGTGATAGGAAAGGTATCGTCAGTGAGTGCCCACACGATCGACCGCCTGAATAGGAAGCCCTCATGGATGAGTTGCCTCGCGAACGAACCCGTGAAGATCAGCGTCTCATGTGAGAGTCCCAAGCCACTTCAAAAGAAGAAAGCCTTTATGAGAGTTTTCACTGTCGATCTCATGAGGTGTTACCTTCCATGAACGGGAATTCTTTCACCCCACAGCCACCAGAACGAGCTGAGGCGAAGACTAACCCTGAGGCCCCACACGAGTTCATCCAGCCTATGACTCTTGAACAACTGTCTTACCAAGAAATCCGAGAGCGTGCAGCCGATAATTGGGCACAACCACTATGACATCGCCGAGGGCACACAAGGGTGACGCATTGTAGTCCTGATTGGAGCCCCACTTAAATGCGTAACCGTAAAAGAAGACCAAAACAGTCTTTCCCCCTTGGCTCCTTCCAGGCAAAGATGGAGTCCAGAGATTCAAATGAAGGCAATCTTCTGACGTTTCCTTGGGTGTTCGACCTTCCTGCAAACAGCAGGTATACTTCTGAGCACTGTTGTGTTTTACTTATAGAAAAGATCTAGATGATCGTCTGCAGCTATCACTTGTGCAGGTATTGATCAGACATTGCACGTGCAACATCAGCAACAACGAAGAGCTCAAATGGGTGCACTGCAATCGTCCGCGCTGCAGTAGGGTCGTATACGCAGTACTCGTTGTTGCATTGCCACCACGAAAACCAAACTCGTGAGAAAGTACGCAGGCGTACGCCTTTTTGTGACAATTATGAACAGCATAAGTGTCACAGAAAAGGCGTACGCCTCCCGTTTTCAACAAATCAGGGCAGATAACGATATCATTCGAGATCATGGTTGGCTAGGATCGTGCTTTGCGGTGAAGTTCATTTTTAAGAGTGTACACTCTAAGAAAAAAGGGTGTGAAAAGGTGGTAACCTCTACAGTTACCGCCTAGGTCAACATAGCGTCTGATAAAGGGTGCAACAGGGTGGCAAAAGCAATTATCATATACCCAAATTGCTACAAAAAGGCGTACGCCCCCCTTGCTCACCGAATCAGAAGCGGTAACCCTATCATTCGTTGCAGAGAGTGAGGTAGCAGGTAGAACTTTGCAATCTTTTATGCACAACATATGCGACAACTATTACCACCTAAAGGGTGTGACTGCTCCACCCTTTTTTCTGAGAGTGTAGACACGAGCGATGCGCTAAGCAATGCAGCTTCACATGGCATGTCCTATATCTGTTGTCGGTATAACACTGTGAATGTCTCTACAGGTCTTCTGGTAAGACTTGAGATGTACCACGACATCAATTCTGTACCTCAAGCCAAGGCGTCATTGACGCTTGAGTACAAGGCAACTTCTGGTGAGTGGCGTCGGTGGTTGGAACGTCATCTAGGTACTCCACTGCATACGGCCGTTTGAATCGGAGCGACCCTGTTGTGTTCTTGCCAAAGCGAATGCCCAGAAACGTGAATACTGGCAGTCCGTCAAACTCCTCCCTGAATCCGCGGTAGGTGCCCCACTTGGCCTTCACGGTGTGCGCCTCTTTGCCCGTGTCACGCAATAGGTAATATAGGAAAAAAAGTAAGGTCACGATTATCACGAGGGCGATGAGGACGTAATATCTGTAGAAAGAGAAAAGAAACAATGAATGTATTGATGCCGTAAACATCTTTTGGTTCGCCATGAAGTCAGATGCTGTACATGCCCGAGATAGCTGAGTGACCCATCAAAACCAATACATGACATTCTCGGGTAAACATAAACAAGCCCCACGCCACAACCGGAACCAGTCGCCATGCAAGATGACATCTTTCGCTTTCCTGATTTGTTGAAAATGGGAGACTTACGCCTTTTTGTGACAATTTGAATTGTCACAAAAAGGCGTATACGACTCCCCTCTCTCTCTCTCTCACTCCTCAAATCAGAAGCGATAACTGTATCAGTCGGCACAGTGGTTGGCGCAGAGCATGTTTGCTGTGAAACCGGATGTCGTTCTGGCACCACACCTGAAGCCGTGAAAACGGCATGTATACAGAACGTTCTCGGGTAAACATAAACAAGCCCCCGCCACAACTTGCGGTGCCACGAACATTCCGGTCCACTCTCGACTAAGGACGCTCGGAACCAGCCGCCTTGCAGAATTCTGTCTTTCGCTTACCCGATTTGTCGGAAATGGTAGGCGTACGCCTTTTTTGTGACAATTGGAATTGCCACAAAAAAAGGCGTATACGAACCTCTCTCCTGAAGTAAGAAGCGATAACCGTATCTTTCGGCACAGTGGTTGGCGCAGAGCGTGTTTGCTGTGAAACCGGATGTCATTTTGGCACCAAACAGGGAGCGGTGAAAACGGCATGTATAGGTAAAACTACACTTTTAAAAATGAACTTCAGCTATTCAGTGACTCTAAACTCATAGAAATGACCTTCACCGCATAGCACGCTCCTAGCCAACCATCATCTCGAATGATATCGTTATCTGCCCTGATTTGTTGAAAACGGGAGGCGCACGCCATTTTTATGACACTTATGCCGTACATAATTGGTACAGAAAAGGAATACGCTTTCTGTTTTCAACAAATGATAGTTGGCAAGGAGCGTGCTTTGCAGTGAAGGTCATTTCTAAGAGTTTAGAGTCACTGAATAGCTTCGCTCAGAGTACTGCGTTCCGTTTACCCGGCGCTATGCCGACAGGTGTCTGGCAACATTGAGAGCGCCGCTCTCCCATTGGACAAAATCTGCAACTCTGCGGAATTTTGTTGACACGCCAGTGGAACAAAAAAACTGAACTTCACCGCGTAGCACGCTCCTAGACAAGCGACAGCCCTAGTGACATCATTCCCGCGCCTGATTTGTTGAAAACAGGGGGCGTACTCCTCTTTTGTACCAATTATGTTCGGCATAAGCGGTCCAAAAAATGCGTACGGCTCCCGTTTTCAACAAATCAGGGGAGAGACCGATGTCATTCGGGATTCTGGTTGGCTAAGAGCGTACTATGCGGTGAAGTTCATTCTTTCGCACAGGCAAAACGACCCTATGCTGCGGCAAAGTTACTTCACATCGCGAATTGCGGCGCGTTGACTATAACAGCACGTGCGATTTCGTTTAGAGGGCTTTGACCCATTGTCGTCAAGGAAGACGCAAAAGCGTGGTCGAATAAAGAAGAAAGAACGAACGTCTACAGACGGAATCTGTCATTAACATAGCAGACAATATTAACGTAGAGGCTATGGAAGTGAGCTTCATTTTTAAAATGGCGTTTCGCTGTAAGATAATGTGCGTCAACTTTGTTCTCTACAAGATTAACTCTCACGTGGTAAGGGTTGACCAATCCCTGGGAGCCCTGGACCCGAAACCCAAGTTGCTCTTTTTCGCCGTTCGTTGGCAGCACCGTCCATGTTCCGGCAATCTTCAAAATATTTATACGTAGAAAATATGCCGAATTGAGAAGTTATGCTTTCTGTGTTTTATCAAACAATGATGTTGTGCACGACAGTGGGCAAAAATATGGGGGTTATTTTTCACTTTTCGGTCCCTTTAATGCCCCTTATCCTAGCGTGTCTTTGTTTGCGTCCAGGACACAGTTGAAGTCGCCACCCAAAATCACGTGGTGGGGGGCGAGCAGAAACACATCCAGTTCTTTGAAGAAACTGTTGGCATCTCCTTGACGAGCTGGAGCGTACACATTGGTTATGCGCACTTTATCCGAACTAATGACAAACTCAACAGAAATAACGCGGCATTCCGTGTCACTTGTAAAAGTGCACCTCGACACCAACTGATGCCGAAGAACAACGAGTGCAACCCCTTGTGATCTTGGAGTCGCAAGAGAGAAGAAAACTTTCACATTGTGGCAGAGTCTCGAATTCCACAACGTCACTCCACTTTGTGAAGTTCGTTTCTTGAACAAGCACAATGTCACATCCTCGAGCACGGGCTAGCTGTAGGACGGTGTGCTGTTTGGTGTCGCTTTTGAACCCTTGTACATTTAACGTTAGTATTCTTACTGACATAAAAAGGAAAAGAAACCACTGGTTGCCACCGGTGGCATTCACTGACTCCGCTTGGTCTGGGATCCGGGAAGTCCCACAGAACTACCCATCGTATAGAAGATATGCGAGCACCCTCAGCAGTCTTCATTGGGAAGCATTGTATACTACAGCTAGAATCATTGGCAAAGTTAGCAAATTGTACACACAACCCGCACCTAGAGTAAAAGGTTCTTCTGAAACGGTGAGTACCACACGTTTAGAAACTTACAATGAATATGTAATTAGTTCAAGGCGACTAATATACAACAGCACTATTCATCCCTACCGTATTGTGTTTTTTAGTCGAACTGCACTGTCGTTTCCTGCGTCGGCGCCAATAAAACCGATAATTTTTGTGCGTGACGTGAAGTGTGTTACTGGAATAATTTCAAAAATAGCAAAATATGGACCGTACAAATAAGAAATATTTGTTTCCAGAATATCTCGCGGTACCACAAGTTTAATTTTATTAATACTATTCTGTTTTTTTTGTGTGTGTTTTTTTCTCATATATCGCGTTTTGGGAATATTAAAATACAGCCATGTTCAACCCACGATTACCAATGGAGTGCCAATGAAGGTGCATTGGTTGAGAGCTGGCTACATTGGCACTTAGGTTTGATGGCAAACAAATGTAACGCCAATGAGGTGCCATCGTTCATTGAGCAATTCTAGAACGTAGTTATATGGTCGAAATGGCTTCACACTTTAATAAGATTGACATTCTGGTTATTTTCTGACATGATGCACTTTGTTTGTCAGTTTTGTACACTTGCGGTTGAGCCAAGATAACATCAACAGAGCCAATAAACAGCCATTTATCGGCTCTTCATTGGCTTGATTGGGCCTACTTAGGCCCAATGAAACCGGGACAGTGCGAATATCGAACTAATGTTGTGTGCTGCTTGGGAGCTATGAGACGAAATTTTCACACAGCATCCAAAGACATTAGGGAACTAGTATCCCAGCCATATGTCCACCCAATCTCAGAATATGCCAGCCCACTGTGGGACCCTTTTGAAATAGGCTTGACACAAAAAATACAAAGCCAAGCTGCGCGCTTTGTTTTGAAGAACTATTAATCGAACACACAATCTGCTGACTTGAAAGCCGTCCTGTGATGGGGGCCACTTGAAAGATGCAGGAAGGAGGCTCGCCTGAAACTTCTTCGAGATATCCATCTTAAACAATCAAGGATCCCTCGCAATGATTTTTTACTGCCGCCCAACTTTATGTCTCAGCGTTTGAATCACCCTCTAAAGATTAAGGCCTATTCGCGTTTTGCGCGACCTGTAGGTGGCGCATCTAACCTCCAACATGGCGGACGTAACCAGGTTGTGGCTTAGTTTCGATTTTGAGATTTCTGAACTGCAATGTTGATTCTCGATGCGTTGAAGGCGAACGTGTATTAAACGCTGCACATATACTTGTGGCAGGCGTAACCGAGTTGTCCAAAGAGAAGGCTATAGTTGTAGCGTACTATTCGCGAAGTTCCGGCGTGTTTGATCAACACACTTCGTGAAGGTGAATTTCACGTTTACCGGTTGTGAGGCCGAAATAGCGAGCAGCGAGTGTTCTCCGCTGCAGGAATGTCAGAGACATGTAAGCACACGATATCTGTGCTGATGCTGTCTTACAGATAAGATCTGCTAAGTGTGTAGCGTGTGTACGAATGTAGTTTACAATTTACAGGGTAATTGTTGCCACACCCGTGTGTCACTGGTGCGCATGTTTTTGGGAAACCTTAATGAAACGTCGCATTCTTTCTGAATTCTTTCCCCAAGTGATTTGACGCGCTGATTCAAATCCACAGTTACAAAACTGACTTCGTATAAGTTTTCGCGCTATACCCTGCGCTTTCCTGCACATAATGGCTACTCAAGTTTGAGAAAAATTGTTCTGTTTTGTTTAGACAAGGTTTTGCTTCCCTTGCTGACGTGAGTTGCACAGAAGTGTGCTTCAGAAAAAGAAAAATAAGAACGCTCATCAGATATGCAGGCAGTACCGCTCCAGGAGCTCTGCCATACACAAACAACCATTGCTGATGTAACAGGTTTGCTGATTTCGAGTCGCTCAATCCATCTCTTCCGAGGATGAGTCAAAGTAGGCGGTATTCCATGTGTGGAAAGAAAACGCGGAAACCAAACTGCTGTCCCCTTGGCGCGCAGAGTCGCATTGCCGCACAGAACAGAAGTAGTTTGGTTTTATTTGCTGTTCGTTCTCTGCACTGTTCCCTTCATACATGATTTCAAAAGCAAAATACAGGTGCAGGTCAGCGACCCATGCGAAAAGCAGCAACTTCTCCGCAATAGAACGCGGGGTCGGCCGTGTGTACCTGGATCGGCTAGTCCCGAGTTTCACCGCTGTGCGGCGTCGATTTGGCGAAAACCGCGAATACCGGGTATTCACCTAAATCCCCGGGCTAAATAATTCGCGAACGGGTGCACCAATCGACGAACTTTCTTTTTTACAAGCATCTGTCCGATACCAACTGCAAGCTGCACACCATGTGAATGAGTGGGAGGCGTTCAGTATTTTAAAAGAAAATTCAAATGAGTTTCGTAAAAAAAAAAAAAATTCCAAAGGAGGGCGCTGTCGGCATTAAAATGGGTGCTACCCCTTTTGAAACCTTCAATGGGCACCTTTTAGAGAAAAATCTGCCACCGAAGCGTGTCATTTGTTGCAGTAATCATTTGGTTTCGGTTTACATATCTTGTAGCGGCTGGTCGCTGTGAAGCGAAAAAGGACGTAATGCATGCATGCAGGATATTATTAATTGGTGGATAAGGGAGTGGAAGAGCGTTCTTTTGCGCTTGAGCGCGACCAGCCGCGACAAAAATATGTAAACCGAAACCAATTAATTACTGCAACAAATGACCCGCTTCGGTGGCAGATGTTTCTCGAAAAGGTGTCCACTGAAGGGGTAGTACCCATTTTAACGCCGACAGCGCCCTGCTTTAGAAGTTTTTTTTTTTTTTTTACGAAACTCATTTGAATTTTTATTTAAATAATGAGCGCCTATCTACTCATTCACACGGTGCGCTGCTTGCAGTTGGTATCGGACAGATGTTTGTAAAAAAGAAAGTTCGTCGATTGGTGCACCCGCTCGCGAATTAGTTAGCCCGGGGTTAACTGAGACACACTATATATCCCGAACGTCTTTGTTTTGAGAATTCTTTTCTTTTTCTGTTTTGTTGTAAGAACACACGAATGGATGGTCTCCCACGTGACCTCGCTCTTTCCTGCTCTAATAGTTCTTCTGCCAATAGTTTGTTACATTATTTGAATGTACAGTGACATCGTACCTGTACTGATTTGTATCGTTCAATATTTATTTTGTGTGTCACACTTATGTACCCTCTCCTATACATAATGCCACTTGCATGTGGTGCAGTAGAGCAATAACAATAACTAAGTAAATAAATATTCTATTGAAACCTGCTTGTTCATACATCTCTGGCAAAGTTACTGAAGACTGCACTGGGGAATTTCCTCGAACTCCTCAGCTCACACTCTAGTTTCCATTTTACAATATTTGGGTCTGCTTGGTCTGCTTGCAGGAACGTCGAGGAAATTTGTCAGTGCCATCCACAGTAGCTTTACCAAGGCTCTATGAACGAGCAGCTTCGAAGACAGTAGATGTACCTGAAGCACTGCTGAAGCTACGGATGACACCAGTGCGGAATTTCATTGCCGTTCTTGCCAGCGGACGCAGCGGCATCATCCACCCGATGCACTAACGAAGCAGCCGAGTACACCACTGAGGAATTTCCGCAGTGTATTTGCAAGCGGGCCCAGTAACGTGCGCCCGAAGCGCTACCGGAGCTAGTGAGGACACCACTGCAAGCAGGCCCAGATGCAACAGAACGGGAGCGGGATCAATGAGGGGCATCGTATAGAAGTCACCTCAACCAGAGTAGGCCCCTAGCAGCCTTTTTGCTTCAATTGAAAAATCCATCAGAGCCACTCTTAATGGAACCATTAGGCTAATAGATCCTAATTTCGAGCATTTGCAATAGGAGTAAGGATTTAGCGGTCTGATGGGATCATTAGGGCCCATCAACGGTCTAACGACTTCATGTGACCTACACAATACCAAACGCACGTTTTTTGTTTGTAGAAAGTAGTATTTTTCTGCCTTTTTGCCAACCTCTTATCACTACACGTTTTTGTTCCTCTTGCTTCTGTTCTTTTTTGTTTTTGTTTCGCGGGCCTTTCACATTCATATTGAACAATGTGCGCGTCGTTTTGCAAACCAAACAGAGAAAGATGTACAAGCTCTCCAGAACCGAAATCCAAATAGCTCAATTAGAAAGGTAGTGTTCATTTCCTCCCTAAGGCAATAGCGCAGATACTATACTTGTCTTCCTAGCGCAGGCGAATACGGGAGTCGTGTTTGCTACCTCATTTAAATAGAAGATTGAGGTGTCTAAATGCATTTCATTTACTCACGCAAGCAATGCTGAAGTGAAGAATTGCTTGGGGTGTTAAGTCAAGACCAACACAACGTATGTGCTTCTTCTGCTTTTGGTTTATGACATTCTGTAGGTTCATCCAAAATTGAACTTCTGCAGTGCAATCGCGCGTTCCTTTCTCTCTCGTCTAATTTGTTGTTGTTGTTGTTCCAATGGAAACACTAAAGGACAAGACTAGGACAGAACAGAATGCGGCTTCCGCTTAGTCTTTTGTATCCCTGTCCTTCAGTGTTCCTAGCATTGAAGGTCTTAGCGATTTTAAGCTATTCCAAAACTCTGATGTCCCATTAAGGGCACCTGATCAACTATGACGCGTCATCTGTTGGACCGCCCCGCTGACGGATCATTGAGTTCTTCGGTGGGGCCACTACGCCCACCTGATGGACTGCTAGATACCCTTTGTCGGATCGCCAGGGGCCCTGTCTTACGGTCAGGCCTTCTTGTGGGGTCATCAAGCCTACCTGACCGACTGTGGGGCAGCATTTGTCGGATTGCTAAAGTCCTGTCGGACCACTAGGAGTTGCTAATGGGCCGTCAAGCCGGCTTGATGGTCCATCAGAATATTCTGAAGTCCACTAGAATTCCCGATGGGTTCTTGTCGGATTTTTCGATGGGGTTTCCAGGTCACTACTTGCAACCAAACATGTTCCTCTGTGCGTGAGCATTCTTCAAACACAAACGTTCTGCATTCTTGTGGTCTGAATCTCTTACGTCGCATGTCCTGTGGAGTAATCTCTGGGTTGTTGTGTTGTTGGAGAGAGCCTGGACACAGATGCCGGGAGTTCGCACGAAGATAGGTTGCGTGATCGGGAGGTATCCTGGAACGCTGGCCGGTCGACAGACACATATTCCAGCTTCTCTATAATGGAGCCGGAGCTCTCCCATTGGGACAGTCGGTGACCCAAGTACGTGTCCAGAGCAGGGCTGCAGGCGCCGCTCTGCGCAGCAGTCGACCTTTGCCCGTCCTATTGCAAAAAAGAAAGAATGTTTGGTAAGAAGGAATGTTTCGTGGACATCTGCGATGTGCTAATAAGCCCTTAATGGAAGTCGACGACAGAACGAGACGTTTTTATAAATGGTAATGGGTTTGACACTGATACAAGACAGCGGGTTCTGGCTCCTGCTACAATAACATACTACCTGGAAAATTTTCTTGTCAATAAGTGCCTCCCTCAAATGCCTATTTTTCAACATACGCTTTTCTCACAAAACCGCTTAGAACGGCACTTAACCACACTACGCATTCCACTCAAACCATTGCACCGGATGATACCATACCTCTTGATTTGTAGAAAGCACGGGGCGCACGCCTTTTTATGACCATTATCATAACTGCAGTGAAGTTTGCTTATCAACTAAAAGAATCAATTCCAGCGACGGCACCTGATCATTCTGGTTCTATTTTTTCACGAAGTAGACCGACAAGCAGAAAAATGCCTCCTGTTCGAAATAACGGCGGCCTCCGATCTGTGTCTTCTACCCCGCCAAACTGATCAATTACGATGCCACATCTTGGGCCGTTTGCATAAAATAAAATGGAGATGAGAACGATCTCACGGTGAGTTCGTACTCAAATGAGTAAAGTCTCTGATTTGAGGTAGACACGATTGCATAACGATTGAGACCGCTCTCGTCTCATGCTCACGTGACATCGAACTTGAGACCGGCAGCACGGCAACTGGCGAGCGAAAATTACGTCATGGGTTCAACCGTCCAATGCCATGAAGGATAAAGGTGCGCCGTACAGCTCGGATGTCAGAGTGGGGTGCTTTTACCTTTTACGACTCTCGGAGATTGCTTCTCGTCGTCGTGGCCCGCAGTTGTCATATTTTGCCTCCAGTCACAGTCGCGTCAAACTATAGGAGGTAAGGCCAAATATCACGATATCGCGAATCTCTGCAGTGCAATATGTGCAATCGTTTCATCCGCAGAAAGCACATACAGCTCCGGTTTTCAAGGTGGTGACAGATTCCATCGTCTGCTTTTACAGCAACAGCTGTGAAGGGTTTAATTTCCTGCCGATCTTGTCCCATATGTCGCATCGCCGAAACACAGAAGAGAAAAGACGAAGAAGAAACGCATCGTGGCGGTGTCCATGTACATTTCTCCCTACGTGCCCCCTCCCAAGATACATACGTTCCTGGCTGAAACGTTCACCAGTGAACGAACCTATCCTATCACAGTCACCGGCGACTTCAACGTGGACGCCAAGCGCAACGGTGTCTTCCTCCAATGGGTTCGAGAATTTCTCGATTTCTACCTCGTGTCATCTACCCAAGAATCCACCTGCAGAAGTGGGACTTGCCTGAACTACCGTTGCCTTATGGTGGTTGAGCGACGTGCCTCATGGTGTACTCACTTGTACAGTGACCTTAAGGCACACCTTGCGGTCCCTCAACCCCTCAGCAGTGTCGCTGTCGTTGATTTGATGTAACTTGCATCATACCTGCCAGTTTTTTTATTCATTGTGCAAGTTGATACAACAGCGTGAAGGCTTGCACACGGATATTTAAGTAACTTCACCAGATTCTAAGTACTTCTGTTCAATAAAACGAACACGGAGCTCTGTGTGGTCTGTTGTTTTGCATGTTGTAGACGACTCCCTGTATCTCATCAGTGTCCCTCGGACGGAGCCCAAATTAGACAGAAGGACGGTTACAACTGGCACGTGAAGGTGAAAAGGATGTCATTATATCAAATATTTTCAATTTGACAACAAAGGCAGGGAAACAAAAGGAACAGACCAAAGTCACTAACTGCATTCGAGTGACAGTCCGTATCAACTGTCTCAACTAAGCAGAGCATTCTCAAGTTGAGAACGCGTTAGAGCTTGGAAGTTACGTGGCTCAAAATCTGAGAACGCTACTCGAGAGCGTGTTAAGGTGCGACCTCAAATTCGTGCTCCAAATTTGCTTTATGTAGCCGGCTCTGACCACGAGAACGAGATCGAACTCAAGTGTGAGACCGATCTCAAGTAGCTTGATGCAAACGGGCCCATATTTCTGTTATGCAACCATCACGAAACTGTACTAACTGTGGCGAGAAGATGGAATGTGACATCAAAAACAGTAATATACCAGTAGTATATATGACCAGAATTCAGGGACGACACCTGTGGTGCCGGTGTTGCCTGATAGCAGAACGACTTGCAAGAAAGCCCACTTCAAAGACAAGCACAACGTGAGGAGGAAAGCAGATGGAAAGAGCCGCGGCTAGACGAGAAAGGGAATTTAATTGTACATCAGATATCGCTATATATCGAGCGCGCGGCAGCCTATAGCAGACAAACACAGCCTGGGGAGACTGCACGGGCGCAGACGGCGAACCAAGAAGGAAAATGTGATGAATCAGCTCTGAAAACTTTTACCAAACAGCTCCGTTGCTGTACTGCTGTTCAGAAGTCAGCCATTTGAGCTCCAGCTCATAGCGTCTCAAGCAGCACAATGTACTGAAAGTCGAGTGTAATAGGGGTGGGCGGTATGTGTCTTATCAATGTTCTTTAGTTTCAGGAGTCTGTTCAAGGCCTTCCACCTACCCGTCCACCCCTATTGCACTCGACTTTCAGTACATTTTGCTGCTTGGGGTGTGGAACACGGCGATTGGCACGTGTAAAGCAGGGCCTGATCTACGATGACAAAGTGTGGCTTGGTTTCAATAAAGGTCCCCTAAACTTAGGGCTAGTCCGCGACTAGCTTTGTATCGTCTGTTAGCGACATAATGTGAATTCTACAATGTTAGCCAGTGTTGGCAAAGAAGGGTTGAGAATGACCGGCGTCCAGAGTCGTTTGTTATCGGTTCACATATTAGGGAGTTTTAGCAGACTGTTGATAACGTGGCTTGCGTCGAACCGTATCAACCGGATCCAATCAGTGGAGATTCTGAGTCACGCGCGACTACGATTGGTTCCGATAGACACGATAACCTTATCAACGGTATACTAAAACTGACGCCAGGCGTTCTCCGGCTGCGTGATCTCCGAAACGTAGGGTTTGAAGGCAGTCAACGATACGATATCGATTTTTTGGGGACCGCTGACACCACGGGAAGAACGAGTGGTGCAGCCCGAAATTAACTGTGTGTTGTACAGCGATACCCCAGTGCTTCCCGACAGTGTGCAGCCTCTCTGACTGTTTTGACCGCACAGTTGGTTCAGTTGCTAACAGGTGGCGCCACAATACCGCCGTCATCGCTTGCTTTCTGCTACTGTGAGTTCTGAGATTGCACAGAGGCGACGGGTATATTACTCTTGCGATTGCAACCTTATTTTGTCAGGGTGCATATATGCTTTGTTTTTTTAGAAAACGTGATATAAGTCATAAAAGAGAATAGAAGTCATCAAGAAACAGCTAGCAATGTTCGTAGCAGACGGTTTTTCCTAACAACGAATGAGGCGTCTCTCTACCACAAACGTCAGACTAGAGTGGGTGATTTGAGAGAGTGGGTAGGCGATTTTGCAAATTAATTGCGCCGCGGTGAAACAACTTTGGACAAAACTATTTTATGGGAATGCTTTTCACATACTGCTTTACAAGATGACAGCAGTTTTTGGCCATGTTAAACACCACTTTAATGCTCCTCTAAAGTTTATATCTTGACTATTGTTCCTTTCCCAAGTACATCGGAAGGTGGTGAAGTAGGTCGGCATGCAATGGAAAGTGGTCTACTTTTCACACGCTAACCATACAGGCGAGAGGTCATCATTACAGCAATTAAAGCAAAACAGAACAGTAATTGATTACGCCATAGTGCCAGTACGATATTAATAAGCCCTCCAGGAAGAAAATTGTGACGCTCTCGTCTGCTGTTATTCTCGGAGCTCTCTTTGTAAAAGAAAAAAAGTAATCCGAAAACGGAACGGTCTGCGGATCGAACTGGACGGAAAAAACTGACGCTCTTGCGCTTCCATTCCACTTGTACACTATCAAGGAATGTAGTTCGTTACCGGGACCACTGCGTTTTGGTAACCAAAGAAAATAACTAGGTAAATGATATGTTTTTACCTGAAGCAGAAGCAAATTAGGAACGAAATTAAACAGGAATGACCCTCGTATATTGCGTTAAACGTAGAAAAATAAAATTTTATCGCCCGTTTCTAGATGGCGATCCGCCAGCTTGGCTGAGGACCTTCTGACCTAACCGAGGCACAGTCTCGCCCCCCGCACCGCCTACTGCGTGCCGGGGGGGGGGGGGGGGCGCCGCCCCCCAGACCTCCCTACCCCCAATCTGTAGAACCTAACTTAACCTCACTAAAGTGAGGTGATTTAGCCCAATTCTCTTGCAAGTTTCGAATCCGTTAGGCTTAGCATTCCCGTGTTTCTCCTGTGCTAAAAGGGAAGATGGGGTTGTTGAAATGCCTATAAAAAACTTCTAGTTCACGGAATTTTATAATTCTTACAATTTTAGATTCAGTATATGAACTTCTTTCACTTCTATGCAATATTTACCTTTCAAACGCTTTCACAAATTTTTAAAAACGAGTGGTCCCGGTAACGAACTACAGCCCTATCGAGGGACATCTCATAGAAACAACTAAGTGTGGACGCTTCTTTCTAAAACTCGGGGTCAACGGATATTCTAACAAAACTAGGTGGAACGCATTGCCTCAGTGGAGGGCAGGGAGTACGAAGGTCAAGCCATCTTTAAGAGGGGGCTGTCCTGCAATTTTGGGAACGGCAGTAGTAGCTTCAGTAATTGTTTGACGGTTTTGTATCGAGCGCGCGAGCAGACGATTTCTGTATCCAATTACGAGCTTTGTACCGCGACGACGTAGCGGCTATTATTGTTCCCAGCACAGATCGTGATATGATGTGCAGTTTTTATCAACTTAATTCGTTTATTTAATAACCGTGATGATTCTGATCGAGCAAATTCACAGTGTTCCACAATCGAGGTTAGGCAACGTACTTACCATTGTGGTGGTTCCTGAGTGTATGGTTCCTTTAAGTGGATCGTTGCTAGACACCAGCGCAGAGCTGAGAACGAAAAACTGCGCGAGCGATTCTTCTACCTCTTCTTCCTCCGTCTCTTGGCATTCATTGGACCGAAGCGTAAAATAATTATTACCCTCGTTTCGAAAGGTACTATCTTCTTGTACAGGGCATTTTGTGCCACTAGTGAGATTTTGCAGAAGCATGAAGCTCTTGCGAGATCTCCCCTACGCTAACCATGCCATAACCTCCATAACATTGCACTTGTGTGGATCTTCCAGTGTCCCCAGGAAGCGAGACGGCATGAAATATACGATTTGTTTCACAATTTCTGTACTGTGGCTACCACGGGGAAGCGATGTGACGGCCGGTACCCGGGTTCGAATCCCGGTGCCGGCTGTGCTGTTTGGGGTTTTTCCTGGGTTTTCCTCAGACGCTTTCAGACATATGTCGGCGCAGTTCCCTTAGAAGTCGGCCCAGGACGCACATTCCCCCAGGGCGTCAGTCGTGACGTTGCCCACCTACGTGAGGCCGACAACGGCAAGCCCCTTCACCACTCACCACCCACCACGGCCCGTGGACGACGATGAAGACGTGCCTGTGCTGGCGCGCACCACTGCAAGCCGAGACTGTCCATCACTTCTTTCTCGACTGCCCCTCCTACGTCACCATTCGTCGTCGCCTTCTCGTCCCCCCTCTTCTCTCCATCGGTGCTCAGCTCTCCCTGACATCTCTGCTATCCCTTGGAGCCTCCCATAATGGCGTTAGGGACCGCGCTGTTCTCCATAGTATCATGTCATTCATCTCCAGCTCTAACCGATTCTAACTCTTTTGAGTGGATCTAACTCTGAGTGGATCTAACTCTTTTTTAACATCCTGTTGACCGCATCTCAGTAGTCCTGGCCAATCTCCCTAGCGGATAAGCGCCATCCCGCTTGAGGAGCAACAACAACAACAACCACTGCGCTTGCCAGCCAGTTCTCCTGACATTATAGTTCTTCAAGAAACGTGGTTGGCTTCGCATCGGCCATTTTCCTTCCCCGGCTTCCATGTGTATCGCTTGGACAGGCCTGTGGGTAGGGGAGGTGGGCTTTTAACTCTCATCTCTTTAAAATTGGTGCACACTTCTTCCGTCGTTTCTCAGGTCACATCTTCCTCACTTGAGTGCCTTGCAGTTCAGCTTACGCTCCGAGATAACAGATCCGTGGCTGTAGTTAACGTGTACTGCCCGGCGGGCTTCCAGTCCCCCTCTGCCATCAATGGCGTTCTGACTGGTGTTCCTCGTGGACACCTTGTTCTCGGCGACTTCAATTCCCATCATGTCACATGGGGTCTGAGAACTGACTCTAGCGGTCGGGAACTGTGGAATTGGATCTGTCAACCTAACCTCTCAGTTGCGAATGACGGGTCCCCCACGTTCCTTCGTGGTACTTCCCGCTCCGTCCTGGACCTTACCCTGTGCTCCCCATCGATTCGCCTTGCAGCATGGAAAACTCTTGACTTGGGCACTAATAGTGATCATCTTCCCATCTACTTCGAAATTATCACTCCTAGTAAGCTGACTGTGTCCGTGCGCCCCCTCTGTAACTACTCCCTGCAGGCAGAAAGCCTGGCCTGTCTCTTGAAGGAATGCGCAGGCCTCCCTGCCATCGATTGCGCCGCCAAGGCAGCGGCCTCTTTGTCTCGCTCTCTCGTGAAGTCCACGTTCCATATCCAGAAGCACTCGTCGTCGGACTGCGCGCCATGGTGGAACGAAGAATGTACAAGAGCGTTTCGTCGGCGCAAGGCCGCCTGGAAGCAGCTCCTATCGAATTCATGCCATGTAAACTGGAAGAATTTCCAGTTCCTTAAAGCTGTGTTCAAGCGCACCGTCTCGGCTGCGAAACATTCCTTCTATAATGGGCGTAACTCATTCCTCTCTCACCCGAAGCGCAGGAGGGATCTGCACAGGCACGTCTCCTACATCCGCAGATCGTTCTCGGGTGCCGCCTCCCCAGAGTTCTCCGTTGCTGCCGACGATGTCGCCAAAGCCAAGCTCGAAGACATTGCTAGGGGTCTTTCGCTCCGCTTCAGGAATACTGTTCCCCACTGCTACGCAGTTCCCCACGTGTCGCCGTCAGGCTTCTTCAAAGTTACTGAGGAGGAACTGGATTCTGTCGTGCACGCCCTCCCAAAATCAGCTCCTGGCCCGGACGGTATCACTGGCAAGATAGTAAAGTCCCTTTGGTCCTCCCACCCCCAAGAATTTCTCAACATCGTGAACATGTCTCTAGAGCACTCATGGGTTACCGACGAATGTAAGGTGGCACAAGTGGTGGTCATCAAAAAATCCGTCGCCAGGGGTCTTGACCTGGATAACATCCGCCCAACTGCCCTGACCTCAGTCCTCTGCAAGACGGTCGAGCGCATCTTGCATCGCCGCCTCTCTTCTCACATGGAAGCCGCATCTACTCTAAATGATAGCCAGATTGGGTTTCGTCCTCGCTGCTCCATCTGGATGGCTCATGTCAATCTCGAAAGCCAGATCCGTCTTGCCCGTGAAAATGGGAAGCTTTCCGCTGTCGTTACGTTGGACGTCGCCAAGGCCTACGATAGCGTGGAGCACAGTGTCCTCCTGCAAAGAATGGCTTCCTTAAATCTTCCACCGTACATCCTCTCGTGGGTCGAGAATTTCCTCACCGGTAGATCGTTTTACTGCTCTGATGGCCGCTTCACTTCATCGCCGCATGTGCAGCTTCGGGGAGTGCCCCAAGGATCTGTCTTGTCACCCCTGCTCTTCAACATCCTTATGAGCTCTCTGCCCCTGGACCAGGATATCCTCACAATCACCTATGCCGACGACATAGCATTCTTCGCCTCATCGCCCTCATTGCACTCGTTGTACGAGAAGTTGCAAGCGTACCTTGTCACCCTGTCTGCCTGGATGCGATCCGTTCACCTCTCGCTGAACGTGCAGAAATCTGCCGTGCTCCTCTTTCCCCATACCGGACGCTCAATGGGCGTCATGACTCTCGATCTGAAGGTCTCGTCGGAGTCCATCCGCCAGGCAAACACACTCAAGTACCTCGGTGTGTGGTACGACAGCGAGCTTGATTGGTCCCACCACCTTGAAGCCCTGAGCCAAAAAGCTGTGAAGCCCGGCAGCATCATTTATCGTTGCTCCGGCGCCCACATCGGGATGCGTAGGAAAGCTTTACTGTTCCTGTATCAGTGTTACGTACGCCCGATACTGGAGTTTGGCTGCGTCCTCTTTTCCCATCTTCCAGACTACCGCTTGGCTAGACTCTTCACCATCGAGAAGCGGATGCTACGCCTTTGCCTGGGTCTCCCTAAGTATGCCTCGAACCTGGCGCTGTACTCAGAAGCTCAAGTTCCTCCTTTAAAGTCGCGCTTTCGCCTGCTCACAGTAAATACCTTCCTTTCTCTATGCCAAAGCCCTCTCTCTCTAAGACACACGGCTGCCCTCAGGGACATGCCTCAGTGGCTGTCTAGGCGGTGGCGCAAGGCAAACACCCCGCAGCTAGTGTTCACTCAGCGCTTACTGGCGCCGTTAGGGGTACCGCTGACTGATCTCTCCTCACATGGATCTCCCCGGCCGAGTCCTTTGGTGCTGTCCGCTGACGCCTTCCAACCTGGCATCACCTCTGCCAATCCGGACAGGTTGGAAGCCCTCCTCTCCGGCCATATCAACCGTTTTCCTCACCACCTAGCGGTTGCAACCGATGCGTCCGTTTCGGATGAGCGTGCTGGCGTAGGCATAGTCTGCCCTCGTTTTGACGCGCATTTCCCTGTCCGCCTGCCTGACTACACTCCAGCCTTCGAAGGTGAGTTTCTCGCCATTACCCTTGCGGTTAGGATGGTCCCGGGGCCCTTCTGCAAAGTCCTAGTCCTGTCGGACTGTCTGTCCGTTATCTCTTCTCTCTCTAACCCGTCAAGCCCGTTACAGCAGCTCTCGGCCTCCCTTGCTCTGCCTCATGTCTCAGAGATTGTGCTCACCTGGATACCAGGGCACCGTGGTCTCTTGCTCAACGAGGCAGCAGACAGCCTAGCCAAGGCGGCACTCTCTGGCCCGATCATCAATGTTCTCCCCCCTCTGGCTGACGTTACCAAAGCCAGGTATCAGAGGTTCCTGCAGCTCACCGGGTCCTGCCTTGTTCCCCCCAGATACGCCCACCTCTCCTACTCATGGCAGCCTCACTGCTGCGCTTCTCGCCACGTCGAGGTGCTCCTTACACGTCTCCGATGCCTCGCCCTCCCTCTTGACTTTTATCTATACACCGAGCTGGAGTCTCCAATTCTCCCGCGTGCTTGCACTGCGGTCAGGACGAGACTGTAGAGCACTTCCTTCTCCACTGCCACCGCTTCGAGCCCCTTCGTCAAGAATACCTGGCTCGCCCTCTGGCCAGAGCCGGCGCCCCACTCTGCCTGCCGTCCATCCTATCATCTGGGGCTTCTCACTTGGGGAGGTGGAGCTGGGCCGTAGCGTCCAATGTGGCTGCTTTTGTCATCCTATCTGATCGTACCTGATATCTGAGGTCGCTCCGCGCGTTACATCATGACTAGCCCTGGCCAATCGCCCTCAGTGGCTAACGGCCATTGCTCTGAGGTGGAAGAAGAAGTTCTACCGGCACCGTCTTAGCGTGAGGCCGCGACCAGCAGGGACATTCCATCATCGCCGGCCAGGTCTCATCTCCACCACCTCCTCTACATTTGGTGACATTCCATGTCATCGTCACTTCTCCATGTTGTTGTTGTTGTTCTGTATTGCTTACTTGTGAGGTACGCACATGTGTGAAAGAACGCTGGAGAGCAAATCATTTGCTAAGCGTGCAGTGATTAACACGTGAGGAATTCTAGAACAACAATGATGCAAGCCTAAGGATGCTGCACAAGAAATATGCCAAGAAACTGTTCTCAGACTGGTTTGATCACTTCAGTATGATACCTTACACTTTGATGTTTCGAGTACGTCATCACAGAAGTTCATCCAAGTACAGTGTAGGTGCTATAAAAGGTCAGTCACATTTTCGCGCGTGGCGCGACACCTACTTGACAGACAGACTTCCGCTGCCACAGAGTGAAGAAGTTACCACAGGAAACCCTACAACAACAAAAATCGTCATTATCAGGCACTGCGTAACAAAATAAATATGGCCACGCAAACTTTCGTCTTCACGCATTTCCTATGTGCTATACCGATGTAAACACGCCAGCCTGTCGATATTTGTTTGTAGCTTCCACATTGGGCGCTAGTGACGTCGAATCCGAAACAAACTCATGTGGGCACGTATTTCTGTTATGCCCGATACGTACCCTTGGCGTTCTTTGGGGTTTTATTTGACGATTGAGGTTCTCGTCGATATTTGAAAGGCGTTATAAGCATTAAATTGCACAAATTAAATGATAATTATTTTCTTCGCGTTGTTCTTTTCAACATTTTGAGGAAACAAGACGTTGCAATTTACTAAAGTTGGTGAAGGGTTTTTCCGTGACTCTGCCTTTGCGTATGCTTTTGGGTGGCCCTCAAAAGGGCCGTTGTGACCCTGATTTAGTCGTCTAGGCACGTGGCCCCAACATTCAACGTGCCATCCTCTGGATGCGATGCACTGTTGCAGGCGTTTCGGATATGCCGCAAACACCCTCTCCAGCACTTCTGGATCAAGCGCGCGGACAGCGCACTCTATTCTGTCCTTTAATTCTTGTACCGTTGATATGCGGCCTGTGTACACCTTCGCCTTCAGGTATCTCCACAGGAAAAAATCACAAGGCGTGAGGTCCGGCGATCGGGCAGGCCATGTCATTGTGGGTGAGCCTCGCCCCATCCATCGTCCGGGGAACGTTTTTGAGAGCCACTTTTTGACTACTGTGGCGAAGTGAGGAGGTGCACCGTCTTGCATGAAAACGCACACCTCTTTTTGCATATGTAAAGATTCCAACTCCGGGAGAAATTCCCTCTTTAGCATCCTCAAGTAGCTCTTTCCCGTCACGGTGTCATCAAAGAAAAAGGGCCTGACGACACCTTCGCGCCACGGGCCACACCATACTTTGGCGACTGCACTGGCTGCTCTACTAGCCAATGAGGGTTTACTGACGACCAGTGTCGGCAGTTGTGCCTATTAACGTAGCCGCTAGTGTGGAAGGTTTCCTCGCCGCTAAACAAGAGGAACTGCAGGTGCGCCGGGCTTTCTCGTATCCTGGAAAGCTCATCTTTGCAGAATCGAACTCTGCGAGCGTTGTCGCCTTCTGTTAGGGCGTGCACCACCTGCATTTTGTATGCGCGGAACGCATGACTCCTCAGGATCTTGCGAACCGTTGACGTGGAAACGGTGAACAGCCTTGCGGTTCTCCTAATGGACATCCGAGGAGAAGCCTCATACGACCCTATGGTGGCTTGTTCGAGTTCCTCGGTGACCACCATGTTTGTGCGGTCGTGCCTATTATTCTCTACAGCACCGCATCCCACAAAGCGGCTGGCCCATCTTAAAATTGTCCTGTCACTTGGTGGACGGCGACGAAATCGTTGACGAAATTTTATGCGCACTTGCTTCAGGCTTCGCAGTTCTGTGTACCAAACTACCACATGGGTACGCTCCTGAACCGTCAACTGGCGCATAGCAGGGCACAAAGGATACAAAATATGGCAGAAACAAATGGAACACGAACGAATATAATAACGTTAATAATAGAGTCCAGTGAAACTGTATAGAGACACAAAATGAATGAAATAAAAACGTTAGAAGGGCGACTAAAGTGTCGTTCTTACAACAAAGCAATGGCAAACAGATTGTCGTCTGCTAAGAGAAGGAGCAGAAATGTTTCGCTAGGAAGCGCCATACGAACCGCAACATGTGCAGAAAATATCTAAACCAAATCGTATCAAGCTTCGTTAAAAGTAAATCTCAATGAGTGCCACGGGTACGTATCGTGCATAACAGAAATACGCGCCCACATGAGCTTGTTTCGGATTCGACGTCACTAGCGCCCCATGCGGAAGCTGCGTACAAATCGGCAGACTGGCGTGTTTACATCGAAATAGCGCATAGGAAATGCATGAAGACGAAAGTTTGCGTGGCCGTATTTATTTTGTTACGCAGTGCCTGATAACGACGATTTTTTTGTTGGGTTTCCTGGCGTAACTTCTTCACTCTGCGGCAGCGGAAGTCTGTCTGTCAACTGGGTATCGCGCCACGCGCGAAAATGTGACTGACCTTTTATAGCACCCACCCTGTATATAGACATAGCAAAGAGGCAAGTGGACTACCTGTTCTCGTTCGTACCAGCCATGTGGCTATGTAATGCCTCATGTAGCACATGTGCACTCTTAAGAGTTCTCTATGCAGACAGGGAAGATATGAATCAGGGTGACACGAGATTCACTCACACGAGACACGACGAGATTCACGACACGCCAAGCATACCAAGCATAAACATTTCTGAGCATAAACATAAGCTCATCTCTGGGAGTTACAGCACAAACACCTGCATAACAAATGCCACACGCTACATTGGTCAGAATAGCGCAAGTTACTAAACCAAATCGCCACTCTCAGTTGGTTCAAGTCTCACCTGAAAATCTCACTTTGCACCTCAACCAAAGATTGCTATATGACGGGGAATGTCTTGCTCGTTCCGATTGGCAACGGGTCGTCATCCGTCCAGGAAGTAAACAGGTGTAATACAAGACGTCGTCACTGTCAGAAGCAAACATTGTATCCTCCGCACCGCTCATGGCGTTCACCGTATGCTTTGGATGTGCCGATTGTTGTTACGTGTTGCACCGCCTTGAGCACTCGTGACGTCGGGAACAGTCATGATGTCATGGAGAAACCGAAACCGGATACGGATATGGATTACTCATACGATTTAACTTATTTTCTCTAAAACGGGGAAGCTTTAACCCCGTGCTATTTTACATGGGTGATATACGTATGGAGCACAATCCAATGCAGTCGCAACCCGAATACCTTGAACGGGTATGGAATGTCGCTTAAAGATCACCGTGGAGGAAAGACATTCCATACAGATGAAGCCCTCATGAAGCCCAGATGAAGCCAAAGATGTCCTGCAGTGGCTATGACAGCAGGCCACTTCTTTCTTCGCCAAAGGCCTCAAAGAGTCGACACAGCGAGGGCAAAGGTGTCTAGATGCGCAAGGTGAATACCATGAAAGCTGACATAGCGAATTCATGCTTACCTGATGTCATATCGCCACAAGAGTCTTGGCTTGACCCAGTTTCTCTGTCCAGGGGTGCTAGACGTCTAGCACCCCAGGGCTTTCAAGCATTTCCCCTGCATCGTTCTTTTGGCCCAACCCATGTGGTTGGTTTGGTTACGCTCATTCGAAGTTCCCTCTCTGTTCGCTGCGTTGTGTTGCATGTGGAAATGTGGGGGTGCGGGCGAGCAGCCAGCGGATCTGCTCGGTGGTGACAAAAAAAAAAGATCGTGATGGTAGCGCTCCTGGCGGAAACCAGGTGAATGAGGTCCACCATATACTACTTAGATGAGCCACGAAAACAATAAGTTAATCTTTCATAAACTTTTAGTCCACTATTTTCCATAGCCTTAATTTATGAGTTTTCCTTGATTTCCCCAGTAGAGGCAACAACTGAAGCCAGCTTGCCTCATTGCTTTTGCACTTGAGTAACACTGCATCATGTGCTTCAAATCATGCACCCTACATCTCACACCTCATACGTGACCCACACCTCATACATGAATTCAACGGGTAGTAACAGGTACAATCTCTTAATTGTATCCCGCTTGTTCAAACGTTAGCTTCTTAGTGCAAAATGTTTCGTCGCGCTTACTCACGTTCCAGGTGTTGGTTCCCTCTTAAATCTCGGAAGGCAATACCCCAAGCAGCACAATGTACTGGAAGTCGAGTGCATTAGGGGTGGACGGTATGTGTCTTATCAATGTTCTCTAGTTTCATGAATCTGTTCAAGGCCTTTCATCTACCCGTCCACCCCTATTGCACTCGACTTTCAGTGCATTTTGCTGCTTGGGACGTTTCATACAAGACAACCCAGTTACAGCGACGGCCGCTTCACGCGTTCAACGTTGGGCACTAACAGACGCCGCATCGAACATCAGGCTGAATTTTTGAATGGAAATGCAGGCGCCTTAAGCCGTCTGCCCCCCTCCCCCAACTGCAAATTGCATCATCCATCTGTTCCCCAAAACTGCCAATAACATTAGTGAGTCTGCTACGTCAGTGCGACCTACGTTTCCATTTTTTTTTCTTTCTATTTCTATTCTATTCTATTCTGCTAGGTGACCGGTATCAGCCGTTGCAAGCTTGGGCCCAGAGTGACGCGGTGCTTAACGTAGTCCTGTGTTGCGAAAAAAGGTGGCGCAATGAAGAGACCGATGAGCAGCTCTACTGGAACAGGCTAAATGAGTTACGCGATGATGAAGAACTATTCTCTTGGAAAACCGAACTGCCATTCCGACAGTTGCATGAAACTCAGCAGGGCATCGTGGTCATAAAGGGTCTAGCACGATTACTTTTCTGGCGGCCGGAACATGACGAGGGCATTCACAAAACATGTCTATGGCACCGAAAGCAACAATCTGTGTCTCGACTAGAAGTGCGCAAGTGCTGGAAAAGACTAGCCAACGCTGGTCCAATATATCGGAAAATTGTGGTTTGAAGTTATAGCAATATCGATAGGTTGGCGTTACAACAGCGTCTTCGGACAGACCGTATAGAGGAGCTACATGACATTGTTTGTACTGCGAACTGTAGGACAGGACACGTGCAACGCCTGCCCACATCATGCTAAAAATTCCTGGTTTCATTTGTATTGCCAACTGTTGCTCCAGCGCACTGCCTGCACACATCCAATCCCAAAGTTAATACTGCTCTCGCCATGAAAACGAACAGAATGCTTTATTTGTGTTGCTAATTGTTTCATTTTCCTGGTTTCAAAGACATTGTATTGTCAACTGTAGGATGCGACGAGCGCAATGTTAGCCAGCATCACGCTTGAAAAATAGTACTGCCATCGCCCTTAAAAGCGAAGAGCTAGCATGTACAAATTTGTCTCCCTCCAACCCGATCAATAGAAGGGAGACGGCCGTTTTATTGCCAACTGTAGGATGGACAAAGCGCAACGCATGCCCACATCACATCTCAAAAATAATAGTGCCCTCGCCTAAAAAACGAAGAGCAGGCACGCGCAGCTTTGCCTTCCTCCACAGCGGTCAGTAGAACGCTGATCTGAAGGGGACGTTAATTTCGAGCTAGTTGGCTATCATCGGCACAGCGTAGGGGCAATACAATGAAAATGAAGACAGCGTTATTGTCATCAAAAAACAGAAGTACCTGTTGAGGTGGTCCCCTTTACACAGAATAACAACGATCCCAAGGGGAGATTGGATTTTGTATGTGCCATATCATGCGAACAATCCTTTGACTCCGGAAGAGACGCTACGGGCCCGCAGTACAGTCCTAGTGGGCTTACTGGAACTTGGCGTACCGAGAGGCGGACAAGGGGGGGGGGGGGGGGGCCTGGAGCTCCAAGGTCGCTTGTGAAAAAGTGCGCTCTTTACCCATAGGTCGGCACGATTATTCTCAGATGTCATAATAGGAACCTCTAAACACCAGCACAGTCTGCAACGTCCGCTTCCAGAAAAAGAGGTGGTAAGGGGGGGTTGCACGCTTGCGCCCTCTGGAAGCACTTTGGCTCACCCACATTGGAAAAAATCCTGGGAACGCCCATGCCACTCACCTCCATGATGCAAGAGTCAAGCCGAGGAAAGCCAGCGGCGACAGCACTCAACAGGCCCAAACAATGACTGCTCACGGTTGATATGTGCACGCAGCCCGGCTTTGGAATAGCAAGCCGACCTCTGTCTGGCTGACCTTTCCTTTTTTTTTCTTAATAAACACACACTCCCACCCCCACAACGGCTCTCACGGCCCGGAAAATAGCTATGCATCCAACATCTGAGCCACCGAAGGTCAGCCGACAAGGACGAATCCAAATTTGAAAGTTTATTTATTTATTTATTTATTTACAATACCCCAAAGGCTCTTGCGAGCATTGCATGGGGGAGTGGGGTTGTACAGATATTAGGCATAACAATAAATGCACTTCACAAATAGCGGTGCGAAAAGAAAGGAATCAACTGATTATTAGTGAATGGTTAAGTGGTAGATGATATCTTCCTATGAAACGTGGTGTGATCAGTGAGCTCCGCAATATTCAAGGGAAGATCATTCCAGTTAATAGTAGTCTTACAAAAAAATGATTTAGCAAAGATATCAGTGTGGCAGGCGAAACGAGTTACCTTGTACAAATGGTCGAAGCGGGGAAAGATTGTGGAAGAACGAGTGACAGGGGAAATGCTAGGCGGAATGGTATGAATGAACTTGTGATACAGAGACAACCTTGCAATGTATCGACGTCTTTTTAGGTTAGGGAGTTGAAGTTGTTGTTTAATTACCGAGACTGAAGAATGACGTGAGTAATCACCAACGATGAAACGGGCTGCTCTATTCTGAATGGCTTCAAGAGCGGAGGATAAGTATTGTTGAGGGGGGGTCCCACAAAGCTGAGGCATACTCCAGTTTTGAACGTACTAGTGATAAGTATGCTAGTTTTCTAATTTCCTGGGGTGCGAGTTTCAGGTTACGTCGAATATAGCCAAGAGTCCGGTTAGCATTGCCAGCAATGAATTCAATGTGCTTGTTCCAAGTTAGGTCTTGGGAGAGATGAATGCCAAGATACTTGTAAGAGCTTACTTTAGTAAGAGCAATGTCGTTTAATGAGTATGGATATGGAGAAAAACGGCCGTAATTGCGACGGGCAAAAGCAATAACATTACATTTGTTAAGGTTAAGAGGCATCTGCCAGGTTAAACACCACGAATGAACTAGTGAGAGGTCATGTTGTAGTGCAACCTGATCAGAAAAGGAAGAAATCTTGCGATAGATAACACAGTCATCGGCAAATAGCCGTGTGGTGGAAGAAATATTATTAGGGAGGTCGTTAATATAAATAAGAAAGAGAAGGGGACCAAGCACCGATCCCTGAGGGATACCAGATGTTACAGCAAAAAAATCGGAACGATGATCATTGCATATTACGAAGGAAGAGCGATTCGTGAGGAAGTCTTGTATCCAATAATAGGTTTTACAGTCAATATTAGTAGCACGAAGTTTCTGTAAAAGGTAATAATAATAATTGGGTGTTTACGTCGCGAGACAACTGAGATCATGAGCGACGCCACAGCTGTCGGTCTGTGGATTGCCCACCTGAGGGTTCTTTAACGTGCGATGAAAGCTCATCACACGGCACCCCGTATTTAACGTCCCTCGCGGAAGACGGCGTGTCTAAGCAACTTGTACTGTTGCGACTCCGGGTGTGGTAGCAGGCCGAAGGAGACTCAGCGAGGGAAGATAGGGACGTAGCAGTTTATTCACATGATGTCAGAGTAGGAATGAGAGAGATGGGCTGTAGTGCCCAATGCTATATAAAGTCTTTGGCGCGCAAAGTCGACGTGGTTCTCACGCACCGCACAGTTCGGTTCCTTTCATCTTCAACTGGCGGCAAACAATTGATCTTTGACGGCGAAGGTACTGGTGGATCTCAAGTGGATCTCTGGTTTCGCCGCAGCGTGTTTTCGCGTATGCAGCTGATCTGGTGTCGTCCGGTATGGCGCCAGTCGCCAAGTCATAACAGCACCCCCCCGCTGGGTAGATCATCAAAAGGGGGAGCAATCCCTGAAGTTGCTCTGCTGAATTGATGAGTCAGGATTTCAGGAGCACATTTCCTTCGAAGATGACCATGCTTCAAGAAGTCGAGCTGTGAAGCTGAAGATCTGAAGCTCTCTTGTGCGAAAAGCTCTGCCGTGCTGCGCCTGGTCTGCAGTAATACCCTCGCTGGTGTTGATGAGACCTCTGCTAGGCAAATGGCCCTGTCTTCCAATCTGTGGCTCAACGTGATAACAAAGGAAGCACAGTGACAGAACAAACAACCCTGAGACACAACCCCGGCACAGACAAGTGCTGGCTCTCCCATATAGTGTGCCAGACTTCCATTCTATAGGGCAATTCTTGTTCTCGCCCAAGCTATCCCAAAATCAACAATTAGCCCCTTTTGTATGAGTTCTAGCCAACTCTTCAAGTGAGGTATTTCACCTTCGTGGTTGCTCGAGCCAGGCCTTTCTACAACAAAACAAACATAACTAAAGAAATCAAGCAATTGATTACAGTACTGCTACTTACAAGTATAGAAGCATCTGAGGAGCTCATTTATGCAACTAGAAACAACGGCTGAGCCCATCAGCATTCCCATTTTCGCTTCCCTTTTTATACCTGATTTCAAAGTTATAGGGCTGTAATGCTAGGCTCCAACGGAGCAGACGTCCGTTTTTTGATGACATGTTTTGCAGCCAAGTTAATGGGCAGTGGTCGGTTTCAATTACGAATCTTGATCCCGAAAGGTAACACGACAGCTTCTGCACTGCCCAAATCAAACATGCACATTCTTTTTCGGACGCGCAACAAGCCTCTTCCCGGCCAGTAAGTTTTCGACTTATGTACAAGATCGGCCGTTCTCGTCCTCCTTCGTCTAGTTGACAAAGAACTGCTCCGATACCCCGGTCGCTGGCGTCGCACTGGACAATGAATGTACGATTATAGTCAGGTGCCTTTAGCACGGGCTTATGAGTAAGCGCGTCTTTGAGTGTTCTGAAGGCTTTTTCTTTCGAATCATCCCAATTGACTACACTCGGTTCTGTCTTTCGGAGTGCATCGGTGAGAGGACTGGCTATGTTCGAGTAGTTCTTAATGTAGTGGTGATAATATCCAGCGAGACCCAGAAACGCTCTTACCTCCGTTTTTGTGGTGGGTAGTGGATAATCTGCTACTGCAGCAATCTTTACATCAGCCGGGCGGCGATACCCTTGCCCAACTATGTGCCCCAGGTAGCCCACTTCAGCCTTCCCTATTTGGCATTTTTCGGCTCGCACTGTCAGCCCTGCTTCACGAAGCCTTTTTAGAACGACCCGCAAATGGCGAATGTGATCTTCCCAACCGTCTGAGAAAATGGCGATGTCGTCCAAGTATGGGAGTGCGAATTCTCCCAGTCCGTTTAGGACGCGATCCATGAGACTCGAAAAACAAAACGGGGCGTTCTTGAGCCCAAAACTGAGCATTCGTGGGCGAAATGTCCCCACTGGGGAAACGAAAGCGGCGAACCGACTAGCGCGCTCCGTTAGAGGCACCTGCCAGTAGCCTCGAACTAGATCCAAAGTTGAAATAAACTTTGCTTCACTTATACTCTCCACCCTTTCTTCGATGTTCGGTATAGGATACATCTGATCGCGAGTAATAGCGTTCAGCTTCCTATAATCTATGCAGGGTCTAGGGTCCTTCCCTGGCACTTCTACCAGTATTAGTGGCGAAGTATAGTCACTCTCTCCAGGTTCGATTATCCCGAGATCTAACATGCGTTTGATTTCCGCCTCCATGATTTGTCTTTGTCGGGGGGATACCCTGTATGGTTTGGAACGGATCGGCTCGTCACTAATGAGCTCGATGTCATGCTCCACCAATGTAGTTTTACCCGGTGTGCTCGAGAAAACATCCCGAAATTCCGCAAGCGCCTCCTTCACATCGGACAACTGATGTTGGGGTAACGAGTTAAAATCTCCCATCTTGGTGAGCAGTTCGTCAATTGTGAACTCTGGGTTATCCCCCACAGTAGGTATATCCTGGGACATCTCTTCCGGTACGTTTAGGGTTAGGTTCACGATAGCCTCTCGTTCTCTGTAAGGTTTCATGAGATTGCAATGATATATCGTAACCTCTTTGCGCCTACCTTCCATTTTGACGGCATAGTTTGTTTCCGAAAACGTATGTACAACTCGCGCGGGACCTTCCCAACGCACATCTAGCTTGTTCTGCTTGGACGACTTTAAGAGCATGACTCTATCACCTGCTTTAAATGTCCTTGTTTTTGCCGTTTTGTCGTAGTAGGATTTACCTTTCTCTTGGGTGGCCTTCATGTTACTTTCCACTATTTCCCTAGCGTTATGTAGACGGTTAAGGAGATCCAGGACGTATTGCACCACAGTGGGATCCTCTCCTTGCCCTTCCCAAGATTCTTTTAACATGCGCAAGGGTGTACGCAACGTACGCCCATACACTAGTTCGGCGGGACTAAAACCTGTAGTCTCGTGGGCAACCGAACGAAGAGCAAACATCGCGGCTGGGAGACAAGACTCCCAATTGGTCTTGTGTTCAAAGCACAAAGCTCTTAGTATCCGCTTTAGGACTGAGTGCATTCTTTCCACACTGTTTGACTGAGGGTGGTGGATAGAGCTGCGAATTATTTTCATCCCACACTTTTCTAGAAAAGTAGTTGTAAGATTGCTTGTGAACACGCTGCCGTTGTCACTCTGTATTTCCGAGGGAAAACCCACCCTGGCAAAGATCGAAAGTAGTGCGTCGACTACTTGAGCTGAACTGAGTTCCTTGAGTGGCACCGCTTCTGGGAATTTTGTTGCCGGGCACAGCGCTGTTAACACATAACGATGTCCTTGCTCTGTCGCGGGTAACGGCCCAACAATATCTATCACCAGCCTTCGAAAGGGCTCAGTGATGATTGGTACTAGACACATCGGTGCTTTGAGCTTGTCATTCGGCTTCCCTACACGCTGGCAAGTGTCGCAAGACATCACCCAATTTTTGACGTCTTTCCAGCAACCCGGCCAGTAGTACTCGGTCGTCAAACGAGCTTTCGTTTTTCGAACCCCGAGGTGTCCTGACCACGAGCTACCGTGTGACAAATGCAAAAGGTCCTCTCTGTACCTTTTTGGAACAACAAGCTGCGTATGCACGCTACCCTTCTTGTCCCTGTACTGCCGATACAACAAACCCGACTTTTCATAGAACGTGACATTATCCTTGGAGATGCCCTCTCTAATACTGTCGCAGAGATTTATCAGTGACGGATCCCTTCTCTGCTCCGCTATGAGTGTTGGGCGATCAACGTTTGCTAAAGTTTGGAAGCTGCTCGATACCGGCGTTAAAATCGCACAACCCTCGTCCGGATCATCAGCACTTCCTGTGCCTGACCACGATGCGGTATCATCATCAGCACGGTTACTTTCTTCTCTTTCGCTCTGATCACTTGTACCCTTTTGATCTTCTAATCCGCCTGACGCCATAGAATCGCTATCTGGCTCAGCGGTATTTTCCTTACGGTCAAGCCTCACCTGTACAGCAAGTTCGCGCGCCTTCGAGCGTGTCAGCGCCTGAACCGTTTCTACTGAAAAACATTGCCCCCTTTCACGCAGAAGCTGATCCGATTTATTCGAAAACAGATATGGATAGTGTAACGGAAGATTCGCGGAAACCGCTGCTTCTGTAATGAGTATGCCGAAAGGTCCTTCTATTGACACTTTGGCCACTGGAAGACAAACACTGTTTTCTTCTACGACTTGCCTAATCCAGGCACAGTCACCTGTGAGGTCTCCAGGCCTAACGTACGAGGGGTGAACTACGTCCATCGTCGCTGCCGAGTCACGGAGTACCCTACACTCTTTTCCATTCACTTTTAGGTTTGTCATGTATGGCTCCAAGAGCTTCCGGTTATCTTCACTTTCACTAACGTAGGAAAACACCACCTTCTTGCCGCATTGTGCCGCAATGTGACCTGGCTTATTGCAATTGTAGCAAACCGTTGGCTTTTTAGCCTCGAATGCCCTAGCGTTCGCCCTGCTTGGCACGTCCGCACTTTCCTTTTTCGGGGTCGTCACCCCATCTGCCAACCCTTCTTTGCTTGATGCCCTTCGTGGCTCTTCTTTACCTCGTTCTGCTTTCGTTACAAATTCTGCCCGGGTGTCCCTGCTAGTTTTTGGCCTACCGGCTTGGTCTTCTCTTAGACCTCTCCGTGTTGAGTACTCTTCTGCTAACTCTGCCGCCTTTTGAATATCAGGTTTCTCTAACCTGTCCTGAATCCAAAATTTGGCCTGTTCGGGAATGCATCGGTAAAACTGTTCTACCGCGAAGCATTCAATGACCTTTCCGCGATCCTCGTAAGCTCCGGCGCTTTTAAGCCACTCAACTAAGTTAGCTTTCAGCTGGTACGCAAACTCAGGATGCGACTCGTTTGCTTTTTTCGATGCGCTACGGAATCTTTGTCTGAAAGCTTCCGTAGACAAGCGATACTTCTTTAAGAGTGCAGACTTGGCCTTGTCATAATCCTCTGCGTCCTCCTTGTTCAGCCTGGCAATTACATCAGCTGCCTCACAAGGGAGAAGTGTCAACAACTTTTGTGACCAAGATTCTTTCGAAAATCCGACCTTCTCACATGTCCTTTCAAAATTCACTAGAAAGAGACCTATGTCCTCTCCTATCTTAAAAGGCTGCATAAGATCCTTCATTTTGAAAGTTTCAGTCCCCCTCTCATTAGGCGGGACGGAAGCACGATTGGAACGTTCAACCTCTAGTCGTTTTATCTCTAACTCTAGCCTTTTGACTTCCAATTCATGTGCTTTCTGTTTTTCCTCACGTTCAATCAACTGTCTCTCTTCCCGTTCCTTCTTCTCTGCATCACGCTTTTCCACAATCAGTTCCCAGCATTCTAGTAGCTCACTATCTTCCGTGTCTGTTTCACGAATGAGCTCTATGATATGTGGCTTTCTTTTCGCCTTTCCTACGCTGATCCCCAATTCCTCACACAGAGCAAAAAGATCTGGCACGCGCAACTTACTTAGATCCATGACGCTCATTTAGTGCCGGCTATACTCCAAACTGTACTGTTTTTCCTGAAGTTGACACTTATACGCTTCAAAGAAATCAACAGGTCTCCAACTATCGCTACAGTTTCACTAAGCGCTGTGAAGCTAATAGTCTGGCAAACCAATGGAGAAAACCAAACACTCACCCGCACCAAAAGTCATGACCCGACGAAGTTCATCCCGACGCTGCCAACCAGTTGTTGCGACTCCGGGTGTGGTAGCAGGCCGAAGGAGACTCAGCGAGGGAAGATAGAGACGTAGCAGTTTATTCACATGATGTCAGAGTAGGAATGAGAGAGATGGGCTGTAGTGCCCAATGCTATATAAAGTATTTGGCGCGCAAAGTCGACGTGGTTCTCACGCACCGCACAGTTCGGTTCCTTTCATCTTCAACTGGCGGCAAACAATTGATCTTTGACGGCGAAGGTACTGGTGGATCTCAAGTGGATCTCTGGTTTCGCCGCAGCGTGTTTTCGCGTATGCAGCTGATCTGGTGTCGTCCGGTATGGCGCCAGTCGCCAAGTCATAACAGTACCCTGCCACCAAGTTGCTGGCGTCCTCGGCCGGGTTCGAACCCGCGACCTCGGGATCAGAAGGCGAACACGCTACCGACTGAGCCACCGAGGCCGGTGTAAAAGGTAATTATGAGGCACTTTGTCGAAAGCCTTACGGAAATCTAGAAATTCGGCGTCAGTTTGTGCAGATACGTCAGCCTTAGAAAAGAGGTCATGAAGAAAAGATGCAAGCTGAGTTTCGCAGGAACGGTCCCTACGGAAACCGTGTTGAAGTGGATAGAAGAAGTCATTCTTCTCAAGAAATCTCGCAACATGTGAATAAATAATGTGTTCTAGTAGTTTACAGCAGATACTTGTTAGCGATATGGGTCGGTAATTATTAGCTAATTGGGTGTCGCCAGACTTAAACACTGGGATGATATTCCCTACTTTCTAATCATACGGTAGCATTGAATTATGCAAGGACTGCGAAAAGATGCATGCCAGAATCACATGGCCAGAATCATACTAGAGGTTTGCCTGGTCATGATTAGTACTTTGGTATTGATATCATCTGGCCCGGAGGATGTGGATAATTTGAGTGACTCGATTAGATTGCAGATGCCTTGGGAAGTGATACATTCCAATGGCACGCATCCTTCTTGAGGTATGTGCGTAGTATGGTCCTTATGGCTTATAGTGAAGACAGAGGAAAAATGTGCAGCAAATAATGAAGCACACTCGTTCGGGGGTATTGGATTCCCACCGGAGTCGGACAGACGGATGGCGTTGTCCTTAACAGGAGATATCTCATTCCAGAATCTCCTTGGGTTGTGAATAAGGAGCGAAGGTAAATCCTGGCGGAAGTATTTGTTTTTGGCTTTTTTTAGTGCACATTTAGTGCACATTTGAGAGATCAGCAATTACAACTGCTTCCGCTCTGCGTGCACGACCGGCAGCGGCTCCAGGTACCTTACTGCGGCCCAATCGACTGCTGGGAGCCCAAGTATTTGCGTATGATGCGCTAATTTGCGCCACTCTACTAAACAGTAAAAGCGGAATATGACACCGCCAAAAACAATGTTCTGCAGTCCATGACATGCCGCTAGACGGACAGCTTTCCGTACGACATACCCGAAAACATATTCAGAAAAGTTCAAAGTATCGTCAAACAGTATCGTCATCAAGTAAGAGAACTGCCTATGTGTTGTCATTAAGCAATAAGATCTACCTATGGTACCTATGGTACCTAGAGGTAGCCCCTTTTGCACGGACACTAACTTTGCCGTATAATCCTACATGCTTGATAACAACGCTCTCTAGGAGAGTTTGCTTTTCGTACTGGCCATACCAAGTAAACAATACAAAACACGGGAGAGCCGCTGTGAGGGGCAGTACAGTCCTAGCGAGCTGGCTAGAACATGATTTGCCACTCACCCGGAACGGGGCTGAAAAGACGAGTAGACGTCAGCCAGAGGCTAGAGCACTCCACCACGCCGTATAGCACTTCTTCACGGGCGATGTGGCTACGAAGTCCTTCCCTGACAGCCTGAAATATAGCTGCGTCGACGAAATCTGAGCCCCGAAGGCTAGCCCGCAACGGCCGATGCAAATATGAAATTTTATCTCCGTAAATCAACAAAGCCAATTGTTTACGCTCAGCGCGCGGAACGGCCAACGGCTTTAAGAACCGCACGGTGGCCCAGGCGACATTCGAGAGCCACAGCGGAAGAGGGACGTGACACACGGCCGTTTCACACATCCCGCAAGCAGGGGCGGATTTAGGGAGGTCCGGATGTCCTGACCCCCCCCCCCCCCTCAATTTCAATCGTCCCATAGAGTTTCAATTGACCTTGGTGGTGTAATAGCATGCTGTCCAAGGCCCCCTAGAAAAATCTTGGATCCGCATCTGTCCACAAGACGGGTAATCACCAGAGCGAGAGATATGAAATTGGCGCAATCGCTCGCGGAGTGGAAGAACATCGTGGGCAAGCTTTCATTGAAGACTGGCGCGGCGGGCATCCAGCCATCCCGCTGTGATTCGACGCCAAGACAGTTTTGTCGGCAGTGAGGGGTCTGCGGGACCGTAGGTCAAAAAGTAATGCCTTCTCAGTCACAATAACTGCAAACAAAACTTACGTATATATTAGCCTATGCTATATAAGCCTAGGCTATAATATATACGTAAGTTTTGTTTGCAGTTATAAACCTAAAGTTAAAACCTATAGCCTAGGCTATAATATATACGTAAGTTTTGTTTGCAGTTATTGTGACTGAGAAGGCATTACTTTTTGACCTACGGTCCCGCAGACCCTTCACTGCCGACAAAACTGTCTTGGCGTCGAATCGCAGCGGGATGGCTGGATGCCCGCCGCGCCAGTCTTCAATGAAAGCTTGCCCTTCTTCTCCTGTACACAAATCTACTGTTCAACGTAATCACCGTTACTCTCAATGCGTTACTTAAGCGTGAGTTTGTCTGGTAGAAGCAACGCTATACCACTGTACACGAATCCCTCCAAACACTGCAGTACAGGAAAGTACAGGCATGACTTTGTGATCCTCCACCGTAGATTATGAATTGGCACCAGTGCGGAAGAAAATATTGAAATATGCGTCTGCATATCAAGTAAGGAGCCTGCCTATGAAGGCAATATGCGTGTGTGTTCGTGTTGCTAACTGTAGGATGGGACAAGCGCAAGTCTTTCCCATAACACGCCTCAAAAACAGTATACATACTGCCCTCGTATTGCCATCTGTAGGATGGGACAAGCGAGACCTTTTCCTCGCCGCAAAAGCGAAGGGCGAATGTGTATTACGCGTGTATTAGTGTCGGGCAGACTTGTGCCCGTTACTCGAAAAAAGTAGTTGATTGCCGTTACCTTTACTTCTGCGGAAAAAGTAATTGATTACCGTTACCAATTACTCGACTCCAAATGTAATTGAGTAACGAGTAGAAAAGTAACGTTACTCCAGCCGTTACTCTGCATTCACGCAAATTAACAGTCTTTGTGTGCCTCAGAAAACAAAACAAACAAACAAACAAAAAAGGTTCAACAGCGGAACAGCTGAAACAACAACAAACCCAAAAACGCCTATGGACAAGGAGACCTGTACGTCTAATGTATTTATCACCTGGGAAGACGTTGACCCGACTGTGGAAGAGGATTGCCTGGAACTTCCCCATGACTCACTGAACCTCCAAAGCTTCAGGTACCATCACACTAGAGTCACTAAATAATACCCCTTCCACACGGGCCAGTTTAGTGTCATTCTCAACGAGTGACACTAGCACTTAGTGTCATTCGTGTAACGTCACACGACATATTTTAGTGACACTCAGCGGAAAGTGCACTAAAGGCAACGTGAGTTCTTTGGCAGGGCAGACTCGCTTGAGTGAGCAGACTACGTAGCCTCGTCGGCAGCGCTTAATGTGCGCATTAAAAGAATTGAAAAAAGAAAGAGCTGACGTAGCTGAAAATATTAGTTTGTAGTATTACTTTTGGACTTAGATCCACACAGTTATCCGCTGTGTAAAATATTGCTGAAAAGAATGTAGCTACTCTTGTTCGCAGCATGTTGTAGTGCAGACCTAGACCTGTCCGCTGCTTATCACACCGCGCCATAATTGAAAATTTCATCGTCAGCGATTGCCGGCCGAACGAAAATATCGACTGAGATATGATGTCCGATGCTGTGACCGCTGTGACAACAGAATCCTCAAAAGACAGGACCTCCTCGTCAGAACAAGAAACGTTGATTAGAACCTCGGAGGACCACTTACCAGATTTACGGCGAACCAAACGAAATGCAAGCGTATATGGAAAAACTGCAGAGGTGCTGCAAGCGCAAGATGTGCATAAAACTGTCAAGGAGGAAAAAAAAAAGATAGAAAATCTTGGGAACAAGTACAGGTGAGTAAAGTCTTACATTTCGCTCAGCCGCACGCGTGCATTTCCAAAGAGTTTTAATTTCTGGTATGTGTGTTGTAGTAACTCTTGGAATTTGGAATCGACGGTTCCAAGCATCGGAAGACGTCCGTCATCTCGTCATTCACTGCAGTGCTTTACTACTTCTATACTTCACTTCACTTCACTTCTGACTAGCGTGTGGTAAAATTTTTCTGTTTAGCGAGTCTGTCTAGAATATCGTTATTATACACGATAGCAAGTGGGACGCTTTTAGTAATCTGTAATCTCTTGTAGGTCCATTTGCCGGAATAAGAAGACAGGATCTGGGTCCATCACATGGACATTTTATTGGAACCTTCACAGGTTTCTGGGCACCCTACCCACCCTTACAAAAATGTTTAATGATTTTTTGTTGAAAAGCCAATGAAACAAGGGAAAGGGTGCAGGCTAGCTGGTCAATGAGCAAGTCAATGAGTTTTGACATCAGAGCCATCAGAATTTCTCCTGAATCTTGTGATGAGTTTCTGATGAATTTATGTTTAAAATTGGCCGGTCTTTTCTGATGCATACTTGATGAGCGAGTTTCTCATTGGTTTATGGTGCTTTTCTGGTAAGTGTTCAGTGCTTTCCTAATTAGTATATGATAGGTTTCTGTTTATATCCCTTACAACAAACTTTAATGATTTTTTGTTGAAAAGTCAATGACTTTTGACATCAGAGCCATCAGAATTTCTGATGAATTTTGTGAAAATTTTCTGATGAATTTATGTTTAAAATTGGCCGGTCTTTTCTGATGCATACTTGACGAGTGAGTTTCTCATGGGTTTATGATACCTTTCTGGTAAGTTTTCAGTGCTCTCTTAATTAGTACATGATAGGTTTCTGATTAGTCTACGTGCATTTCTGATGACTTTATGTTGTGTGGCGAGGATGAGCACTTCGATGGTGCGAAGTTGACAGAGGAGTCTGTCTCCGTTGAGTTTTCCCCATGCAGAGCACGTGAGCTTGGCCTCTGCCACCGATATTGTTTGTGATCCTGGTATGATATTTTACACTGTCATTTGAGATTCTTTCTGCATGGATGTCCAGTCTCTATCTCAGTGACCCTAAGTTGTGGATGTGCTTTAGACAATTGATTGCACAATTTATATATATATTGATTTAAAGAGTCGAGATGATTCAGGCTGGCACACTGATGCAGAGACGGCAGCAGGAGTGGCACCGAAAGTGTGATATCTTCTATCACAGCAGTGTCATGTGGCAGGAAGAAATAGCGGCAGCTGTTTCGGTCAAATTCATTAGGGTATTTAGTAAAAGGTGAGCACACGCAAGGAAGCAGGATGTCATACAGCACTTCCATTTCACATTCTGTAGCAGTATCTTCATGTTAAACATTCCATCCGTCTTTTCCCCACTTTCCACTTCGCTACGCTGTGACACCTACACTGGCTAGATTATTGGTTTTCACTACGTCATCTACAGTTTTTACACAAGAATGTCGCATGACACTGATGAGGAGGATATGCACACTTTTTGCACTACTTCAGAGCTGTTCAAGCTCTGGTTTCGGTGTCACTTAGATGAAATTTAAAAAAGATAGGGCTTCCTAGTCACAACAAGATCACGTCTAGTATAGACATAGCACAGTTAAAAGTTTTTCTCTACACCCTGGTGAAACAATATGCCCCACATCTACTGGCACATTCTGCTTTTTTCCGCAAGTGTCTCATTTTGATGAGTGCATGCAACTTCAGCTCTTCTTGGACGTGGTGGGAACACCAGGAAAGAAAGATGGCCAGCACGAGGAGGAGGAAGATGACATGCCAATGCCAGCGACCCCCACTATGCACCTTCAGGATCCATCACAGAGCCCCATTTCCTCAACAGTGGTGGCACCAGCTCATCAATGGATTTGCCGCCACCTTCACAGCCAAAGATAAAGGCACAAAAGAAGCGCCAAGCAGCACATGACGCTCTACTGGCACAGCTTCTTGAAGAGCAACGCCAGCTGAGACACACACTCGAAACGACGAGGAACCAAGAGCACCAACTGAGGAAGCGACAGCTACACCTCCACGAGCGTGCTGCTGAAAGGGAGGATAAGCTTCTCGATGTCTTAATGGGATTATTACAAAAATAGATTATTAAAAGAAATGAAACCCTTCCGGCATGTCCGAATCATTCATCTGCTAAAGACTAGTGTACGAACAGTATCCAAAACAGTTTTATTCACATTTATTCACATCAGGCAATTTGGTATAGACTCATGGTAGGGGACCGAGAGACACTGAACAAGAAGGACGGAAGACAAATTCTCAGACTCAGCAAAAGATTTATTACAGACACCCAACTATATACCCAAGAGGCGACTCAGAGGAGCGAGAAGACACAACGACGGATTACTAATCACATTGCCACGTGTGGCTATCTCAACAGACTCTCACAGTAACCACCGTCTTTTATCCCTTTCAACCACAAGTACACTGGTCTCATGAAACAACGGGTCATACCCACTGCATTCTTTGAGATGAACGGCCAACTGAGAGAACATATTCTTCTTTTTGACATTACAAGAGTGTTCTCGGAGTTGGCCGTTCATCTGCCCGTGTGCCCGTTGTTTCATGACACCAGTTTACATGCGGTTGAAAGGGATAAACGATGGAGGTTACTGAGAGAGTATGTTGAGGTAGCCGCACGTCTTCTCCCCCCACCGTCGCCTGTTGGGTATATAGCTGGGTCTCTGCAATGAACCTTTTTGCTGAGTCTGAGAATTTTTCGTCCGTCCTTCTTGTTCCGTGTCTCACGGTCCCCTACCATGAGTGAAAAATCGTGAGATTTGTTCGATGGAACTGGTACCTATGACTGGTACATTTTCCAAAAGTATGTGGCAAGCGCATTTCTTACTGCTTGCCCACCACTGCGGCACACATCGGTACTACGAGATAGCTGAGCGTACAGCATATCGAGTGCGTGTGCATCTTGTTCCCACTGAATTTGAACTGTGTCACTTAATGTCTCACAGATGTTGTGCAGCGTACAAGCAGTTGTGATGGAACGCTTTGCTAGTGTTGTGTTGCACTCCATCCTCTTCATCACATGCCTGAACCGGGCCTTGACCCTCCCAAAAGCATTTTCTAGGATTCTCCTTGTTTTTGATAGGTTATAATTGAAAGATGCTTGCGGAGTTCCTTTTGGTGGATTGGCAAATGGCTTCAGCAACCCACCTTCGCACGGCTTCCTGACCTCCAGGTCCGCAGAGCTCAGGTTCCCCCTCAAGTCCTTCGAGACCATTTTTATGCTCTCGTAGACGCGCAGTTTTCCACCTCTACCGATGGACTTACACCGATGGCGCATCTCGAAATGGCAAGTCCGCGTCAGCGTATGTCATCAACCAACGAAGGCGTAGTTCAAGGACGTCGCCTTTGGCCCTACATCATCCACAGCTGCGGAACTCTACGGCATACTTTTCTTTTTGCAGCACATCGTTCCTCCCCCCCCCCCCCGGAATTGGGTGGTCTCTACTGCCTCAACATCTGCGCTGCAATCAATTGCAAATTTTGGCATACGAGGATCCTCCGCACCGTTGGTTATAGATGTGTTAATCGCTGTCTACGAAGCAGGACATAGGCTCGCTCTCCAATGGGTTCCCGCCCATTGCGGTGTCGAAGGCAATGAACGGGCGGACAGCGCCGCCGAAGCAGCTCTCTCATCTCGGACACGGACGCGTATTGCAGTGCTGAGAGGCGACCGGCGATCCATACTTCGACGCCTCGTGACTCCTCTGGCTATGCGCCAACGGACTGCTGACATTCTTGCCATGCTGAGCAGAGTTAATCCAGCGCTCACTTTCCGCATGCCTGCACATATCTCTCGTCAAGATGCTGCATTAGTTCATCGAATGCTCCTCCACGTGGCCTTCACAGCACAGTGGCGCTACCGCTTGAGAGAAGTTAACTCTCCCCACTGCAGTCACTGCGGTGCTGTTGAAGACCTCGAGCACATTCTTCTCCATTGCCCACATTACCACCCTTCCCGCTCCGTACTCTCCGCCTCCCTCAACGAGCTAGACTCCCGCCCCCTCTCCCTCACAAAATTTTTTGGCCCCTCGCCGCATTCATCTCACCAACGCTCTGCCCTCAAGGCTCTCTTCGCCTTTTTGGACGCCACAGGACTTCGACCCTTATTGTAACGGGGCCAATAACTTCATTCCCCGCTTCACCTCCAGCACTGGGGTAGAGCATCGCCCCCGGCGATGAAATTCCCCACCCGCCATCCTGAAATGAAGTTGTTTTTGTTTGGCTTCAGCAAGTTTGACGTGAGGGGGAACGCCTGGTCACACAATATAATTGGCGGAATGAAGGTTCCCTCTATGGTGGCGACAGGTGGCTGGAAGTGATCACTATCGACCAATGAACGAAGTCTTGATCTCCCATAAACATGGGCGTCATGGCATCTTCCAGGAACGTTGATGTACCTCAATTTGTACTGATGGTCTGCGAGCGCCAGAAGTAAGATACTATACCTGCATCGAGAAAAATAATGGCATTATAATGTACATTGGCCAACAACGCATTGAGCTGCCGGCATAACGCAAATCCAACTGTTCTTTGCCTCCCTATCTCATTCAATGCATACCCAGCATATACCTGTGCAGCATGTAAAGCATGATGCAACGCCAGTCAGAACAGCTGCAGGTTAGTAACAAAACGAAATAAACTTACCATCCTCTATAGTTATAGTAGTCTGTGGCGTGGAGCTTTGGTGGAGAGACAGGGAAGTGGCAGCCATCAAGAGCTCCGATAGCTTGGGGGAAGCCAGTGACGGCGTGGAACTCTCGCATGTGTGATTCCATTTCGTTACGGCGCACCATGCAGATCCATTGCTGCTCAAGGTGGAGGATGACAGCATCACAGAAGTCCTTAAAAATCGCGTTCACAGTTGAACGGCCTATTGCAAACAGATGTGCGATAGTCCTCTCCTCTGCACTTGAACAGAAACGGTACAGTCCGACTGCCACACGCTTTTCAAGCGAAATAGCATTTCGCATGTTCGTGTCTTGGCGCTCGAGACTTTGAAGCGACTCCAAGGGGTACCTGAATTTTGCCGGGGAAACGCCAAAAGCCTGCTTGAAGTGCCTGTCTCCTAAATATGGCAGTGTTTCTTCAAACCATCGCTCGTTTCGCTCGAATGCCCATTGCTGTCGCCGAAATCTGGGTACACCGTGGAACATTACGGAAGCCACCGTGAACATATTTGCAAGCAGCTGTCCCTCGGTCTGTCTCGCAAAGTCCGCCGCCGCTTCGATACCCATTTCTAGCATTCGCTCTTCAGACATCCGCTTGGGACGCGCGCATACCAACGCTAACAGCATATTCTTTACCGAGACAGAATCATCAGGCGTGCACGACGCCATGTTTTTCTCGCGAGTATCACGGAGGATCTTGGATTTGATTCTAGCTATTTTGTCAAAACAGCACCGTATATTCGCGAAAGATTAGTAATGAAATGAGTCTTAAAACAATTAGGTATCTATAAAAAAAAAGTAAAACTGGAAGAAATTACTTCTAAATATGTAATGTTTCGGAACATAAAGTTTCAGCTAGCGCCATTGCCATCATTACAGAGTGTCACTAATTTAACCCGTGTAGCAGGCGCATAGTGTAAGTGATATCCCCTGAGCCGTAGTGCACTTAATGTAAATGACACTAAACTAGCCCGTGTGGAAGGGGTCTAAGCTTCGCTTCAGAGTATCGACACTGAGGTCCAAGAGAGAGCAGGAGCGCCATCTTGTTTCCGCACCACACCGGTACCATCCACAGTTGCGGATAAAAGACGACTAACATAATGCTCGCTGTGGGATAGAGAAGCGTGTATGATTGTTTTGTGATAATCCATGTATTGTCCACCAGAGCGTCCCGAAGATGTCAAGATGAGCTCAAGGCCGTCAACTGCTGCTTGTAAACGAAAGGAACATAGTGATAGTGATAGTGGCACCTAATCCCTTTTGATGCAGGGCAGACTTCCAGGATGGAGTCTCAGGTGTAAAAAAATAAAAATAAAGTAAAATAGTTCTCTATGAGTTCAATCCGTTTTCGTTTGTCACTTCTGTGGTTGTCTCGTGAGTGTGTGCTTGATTTTCTCTCAGTGCACCAGGTGGCTCTGTCACCCGCGAACGATAGATGGCATCGCGCGCTAACGTGCGCAATGCGCGTGCGCGTGGGTAGCGTGGCGCGGAAATACGATGGCGCATGCTCGCTCTTGGAACTCATTGTCGATATTCTGAAGCGTAGCTTATTTAGTGACTCTACATCACACTGGTGTAGGAAGGGACTAGCGAGAGACACCCTGAAATTCCAGAACGTTATTACAATGACCTGCGCTTGCTATAGAAGAACAGCCCAACAGAGGCTGACGGCACCTGCACTCTTAAAAATGAACTTCACCGCATAGCACGCTCCTATAGCCAACCATCATCTCGAATGATATCGTTATCTGCCCTGATTTGTTGAAAGCGGGAGGCGTACGCCTTTTCTGTGACACTTATGCTGTTCATAATTGTCACAGAAAAGGCATACGCCTCCCGTTTTCAACAAATCAGGGCAGATAACGATATCATTCGAGATTATGGCTAGGAACGTGCTATGAGGTGAAGTTCATTTTTAAGAGTGTGGGGCTTGACTTGGGGCAAAACATCTGAAAGATAAGGTAATCGCTGCCGGATAAGTAATCGATTACTGAGTAATCGATTACTCAGAAAAGTCATTGATTATTCGAAAAATTACTTTGAGAGTAAAGTAACTGAAAACTTACTCAGAAAAATAACTGATTACAAGTAACGCGATTACAAGTAACGCGTTACGCACAAGTCTGGTATCGGGCAAGTATTGCCAACTGTAGGGTGGGCAAGCGAAAGAATAAAATTTTTTTCCCGGAACTACTGCCCCGTCGACCTTTTTATCGGCCGTACCAGTCAAAGACACGGCCCATCCAGGGGCGGACCGCGTTATCAAGGGCCCTTCTCCGTATATGAAGGACCGGCTCCCTTTCGCCTCCCTCCTCCGCGAAAGATCGATACGCGGATTTGAAGGGAGACAAGACTATTTCGTATTGCCAACTGTAGGATGGGACAAGCGTAAGAGCAGAGAGTGTATTGGCATCAAATGTAAGAGCATTTCAAAAATGTTTAATGCATCACCGGAAAACGAACAGCACGCACGCATTTCGGCTAACTGCCTGTGTCCTCCTTCTGCGCTCAATATTCCTGGTGAGAACAGCAGACGTTGAAATGAAGCAATGACCTGCTTTGCTTATTGTGAAATGGTGACTCCACCTGGTGGCCCAGCTGGAAAGAGAAAGTTGAATCCCAAGTGGGGATAGTGGAACCACTTGATCAGCAAAGTGGGTTAAAATGGAACCGTTTGTAATGCAAAGTGGTTTGAAATGGAACCATTTTGTCGTCAAAGTGCGTCCACTTAGACGTCCAAGTGGGTTAAGTCACCACAACCTTTGTGGGTTAAACTGGAACCACTTTGAGTCTTAATGCGCTGAAGTGTGATCCATTTGAAAGTTAGAATTGGTTAGACGGGCCCACTCGGACTATGACAAGAGGAACACTGTAACCACTTGGAAATCACAGCTGGACATCCTTGGTGAAAGTGGGAGCTGGGGGCATTGCTGGCGACAGCAGCAAAAGGGAAGCAGTGTAAAGAACTTATACAGAGTGTCCCAGAAAACGTGTCATTGAATTATAATAAATAAACGACACCACTTAGAGTCATGCGGTCAACGGCATTTGTTCTTGCTGCATTTTTGCCACTTCCTGATGTCAATGTTGTGTAACGTAAGTTTAATTATGTAAATTTTTGATAGGTTAAAGTGACAATCCGGTCGAAAACATGGGTCTGGGAAACACCGTTTTATGATATATAGTACTCCTCACAACCACCGTGCAAAATATTTCAGAAGAAATCGTATCGCGCGATTTGTAATCCATTTTTTTCTACGCCGCAGTTGATCCTGACGGCCGCACCCAGCTCTCGCGTGACGTGCATAAGAGCAAAGCCGCACGTGACTTGGGCATGCCTGTTTGCGTGATAGTTGGTTGTTGAGTGCTAGCATTTGCCCATTATGATGATTTTGAGTAACAATCACATGTTATGCAGAGTAAAATGCAAAGTAGCGTCGATGTAAACACAGGTATCACGACGAATCCTACGGCTCAGTACACTCACAGAAAAAAAAAACACCTCTCTGCATTCCCAGCAACGGCGCAGTCCTGCGCTCCACTGTGTCCATAGGGGACGTCATGCTCACGTGACGGACGACGTACATAGAGAATATGCTCTGGTCTCCCTTCAAATCCGCGTATTGATCTTTCGATCTATCGCGGTGGAGGGAGGCGAAAGGGAGCCGGTCCTTCATATTTCGAGAAGGGCCCCTTGATAACGCGGTCCGCCCCCGGGTGGGCCGTGTCTTGGAATGCGCGACCCGTAAAACGGTCGTCGGGGCAGCATCGCTTGCGGTGTTGTTGCCGGGAAGATTTTTACTAAAGATCTTTGGGGCAAGGAGTATGCGAGGGAGAAAAACGAAAACGGATGTCTTCAGAGGAGTAGTTTAGGTACTAGTAGGCACTAGTAGGAGTGTTTCGAAGACCACGCCATTTTGTGAGCTGAAACTTACCACACAGCATGTTAGCCTCCGTGGCAGTTGGACAACATCCAACTTCTGGTCACTTTTTTACCACACTAATGTGAAGAGCGTGTCTACTTTACTCAAATTAATGATAATTGACAGGGATATTCAGGAGCTGTCCCACCGGAAAAAATAGCCGAACATCATGCTTTACGGAGCGCCCACAGGATAGCGCACGATGAATTTTTCAGCGCAGTCTTTGTCAGTCCGACGAAAGGGGGTTGGAAACCCAGCCCACCCCGGCATCGCAGAAAGAGATAACGCAGGCATGGCTTATCACATCCGACTTTCGCTGGGATAATGCTTTCCCTCTCCCAATTTTAGGAACTGTTACTTTTTCTACTATCACTCTGTGGGCTGGCTTTGGAGCCTCCTTTCGTCGGCCCGATTGTGCTCAAAAAGTCATCGCGCGTTATGGTCCAGTGCTCCGAAAAGCATAATGTTCGGCTATTTTTTCTGATACGATATAGCTCCTCAATATTCCTGTCAATTATCATTAATTTGAGTAAATTCGGCATGCTCTTCACGTTGGTGGGGTAAAAAAATGACCTTTACTTGGCAAATTTCCGAGTTCAGTTCGCAAAAATTTACATAATTAAACTTAGGTTACATGCCATGCACATCAGGAGGTGGCAAAAACCTAGTAAGAACAAATGCCATTGACCACTTCAATCTATGTGGCGTAGTTTTTTCATTAAAATTCAATGACACGTTTTCTGGGACACCCTGTATAAAAGAACTTAAAGGAGGTAAGAACTCCTATCTGCATGTATTTAGTTACGGGTTGAATACTTGTAATATTGTTCTTCTGCGCTTCGTAATTCTATTTACAATTTACTGTTCAATTCTTCTCCTTCATAACTTGTGCAGCGTTAATACAAAAGCGCACTCTCTTTCGTGTTCGGGCGAGTAGACGCACTGCCGTCCAGATACCTCTATCCATCGTTACGTCATCTGAAGAACTGTAGCACCCAATCAGACGCCAACGCGGAGGTACACATAACGTTCTGCTTTACCCTCTTCAATATGAGGGGGGGGGGGGGGTTGTCGAGGTAGCTTGCCGTTGTTGGCCGCACTCAAGTGGGCATCATCACGACTATAGCAAAAAAAAAAAGGAAAGTGGGAGAGGGGAGTTGAGGACTTCAAAGTGATAGGCAGGATGACCGATACTGATGGGACGGAAGCACACTGTAGGTGAGAGGTGCACTAGAGTGGTCTCTCCGCTAGGCCCGTTTCTTGAAGAAAGCGCACGAGGCCGCGGGTTTTTCAAAGTCGTTCCGCACAAGAACCTTCGGGGAAGAGCACGCCCGTCAGTATGCCAGGCCTGGCGTGGGGAAGATGGGTTTCCCGCATAGTATGGTATGCACGGCATTCTGTCAGGATATGCGCAATTGTCTCCGGATGATTACAGTGTCCGCAACTGGAGTCCTCCCTAGAGCCGATCTTGAACAGTTGCGAGTTCGTGAACGCAGATCCTGTGCGTAATCGACGGAGCATTGTCTGCATACCACGGGGAAGATCTTTCGTGGGAAGAGAGGGTCGGTGATTCTGCTTCTGATTCTGATTCGGTGGTTTGCTTTTTTAGCACGAGGGTCGCCATGATACCTTACAGCCACCCAAAATGGCGACGAAAACAAACATGGTGAAGCGGGAATTTCGTGACCAAAAATTTCACAGACTACACTGATTATCCATCGTCGTAGCTTTATCTATGTGTGTGTGTGTAAGGGGGGGGGGGGGGTATGAGATTGCGGAAGAGGAGATATTGCGCGTCAAAGTGGGCGACAAACACGCGACAATCTGGCGTTCTTGCTTTTACAGTCTTTATTTTATATCTTGCGAACCCCACCGTTCCGAAAAGCCGGACCACCACCAATGTTCATGCCGAAGATGTGGCTATCTCATAAAAATAACTAGGGAAATCATTCCACGAGGAGATTTTCTTTTTACTTTAGTGCCTCTTTATGATACCCTACATTTCAGTATGCCATTACAAACAGCAGCATTTGTATAATAACAGGATCACCCATTTATTTTGATTCATTATTGTCGCGTTGTACAAAATTCACATTGTTCCGACTAGCTGCAGGTTGGTTCATTGCTGACGTGAAAGTAACCGGGCAGTCATGCCTGCCGGGAGACGCTGTTCAGTGACTTCATTCTGCAAAATAATAAAGTGAAACATTTTTAATATAACTCATTGCTTATCCACAGCGTGCACGTTAATAGTGGTGCTTGTTAATTGGTACCAATTAACAAGCACCACTATCTTGAAAAAAAAAACAAAAGGCGGCTTTTGGTTTCTTCAGCCTGAGAAGAAAGTCACACAAAGTGTACTTTGTACAGAAGGCCTCGATCGCGTGTTTCTCAGATCGTTCTACAACTTTCGTGTTGGCACCATGGCTCTCAAGCCAAGAGTTTAAAGTTTAACTAATTAATCACATCCAGTTAACTAATGAGACACAATGTAAATATACTGGGGACTACGATACGCACGAGTGCTAACATTCAGTGGATTTCTATGGGCTGGAGCGCTCTTTTTTTATGGAGGTACATGCAAGTGATTCAGACGCCTTGTCTCAATCATCATTCAAGCATCATTTATATAGTCAACTGCGTCTTGTTACGCGGATCATGATGATGAGCCTCCGTAAAACTTATGCCGAGGAGGAAGTACTGTAGCGATACGTTAACCGTGATTTTGTCAACATATGTAAGCGTCCCGCTTTTTTCTTGTCTGTAAACGTTAAGCCCACACGTTACCCTGTGTTCGTGATGTAGCTTCACAAAGGATTCTTGAATTTTTCCTATTGGGAGCAAAATAATATTTTCAGCTCAAAATAAATTTGACTTCTCGTTTCCATAACTATAGTGCCGCTGGAAACACGTCGAGATTGGGAGATCTTAATGGTTGCGTCACATCATTTAGGTGACCAAGTTTTCACACATGCTGTTTCGGTATGAATGGCTATGATGCGCTGTCTGTGGCGGTTGCAATACTATAATGTTGTTAATATTATGTCGCAATATATATTCTATATATAATGTTGCAATACTATAATATAAAGTAATACTTACACTATATATATATATATATATATATACACACTCCTATATATAACTCCACTATAATATATACACTCCTGAAGAATTCAGTAAAAACGAGTACAAAAAATCGTTCTTCCAGAGTTGTTCGTAGTGTAAGAACCTTTCTCTTAACCTTTCTTGTCTTCGAGAACGAAATAATGGCTAAAGATCTGCTGGTGTCCTACTTTTCATGAACCTTTTAAGCATGAAACTACCGCCACGCCGAAGAACTTTGAAAAGTTCTTTCTGGAACGGATATTTGTCTTTGCGTAGACGGCACCACGACATGTACACTTCCGTAAGGAAGAGTAAACGTTACGCTACGTAAAAGAGTGATCTCAATGACAAGATTTTACACCGACGAAAGAGTTCAGTATATTCTATTTTCCACTAGAACGCGCGAACCCCCCCCCCCCCCTTTCCGGCTGTGGCGCTGCACGTGACCAACGGTGCCCCTGTTCCTTGAACAGGCAGCTCGTTTAAAAGAGATTGCGCGGTGGTGCCGGTAATGGTGGCGCATTCCGTGTGGTCTACTTACTGAAGTAACCCAGTGCGACTGGCAGGGCATGTGCTACAGGGTGGTACTGGTGATGGTAGGTGAAGGACACCGCTGCTGGAGCTGCTACGTACGCAGGAGAAGCAACAACAGCAGCTGGAGCAGCCGCCACCACGGGGGCATGAACGACTCCAGCTTCGACCATACCGCATAACAGCACGACAGCCATAAGAGCTAGTACCATTTTCTGCGCATTCAAAATGTCGAAAAATCTATGTTACAAGCAAAACGAAGAAATCACACACACACTTCCACTACCTGACATGAAAGGATGGATACTCTTAACTTTTTGGGTAGTGCATGTCGTGATTGCATGTTTCATTTTTTCACTGCCTATCAAATTGGTCTGTTAACCGGCTTTCTAGCACTTTCGTTAAAGGGACTATCGCATCCGTCCCGGTCGGTTCCGAAACTGTAGTGCTTTTTTACTCCGCGTTCATCACTGATAATAACGCCGAAAACCCGACGCGAATTGGCAGCGTTGTTCCTGTGTAGTTTGATATAAAACTTGGCAAGAGCAGACGACGCATTCCTGGATTCCCTCTCTGGAAACGTCACACGGACGAGGCCAATCACTGCGCGCCCTTTGACATGGAGAATACCAATCACGGAGCGGCCGGAGGGACCTTGGTAGCCTTGGCAACCGAACGACAGGCGGGCGGGCGGGCGGGCGAGGCGGAATGCTAGGGGACGGCGTCTTCTCTGTTACCGGCTCGCGGAATGTTGTTTCTGGTTAACGTTGAACGTGTTCGTACAGCCAGGAGCGTAACGCCGTGTTTCACGTAACATGGTTACGTCTGCACTCATACTGGTAAGCGAAAGTCAGCGTATTTACCGAGGACTTTTCACTCAGTATATTGCGATGCGAACGACAAGCAGACGATCTCGGAGACAATCGCCTGCGCTGCGCTCCAATTCGTGCGCCTGGCTTACGTCATCATCGTCGTGGCTGCAGATGGAATGCGGATCTTTAAAACTCGTTTACTTAATATGTAAGCTGTTTTCGGAAGAGAAATTTGGCAAAGTTGACTCTGAAGTGGTGAAGAACATTACCCTTTCGGTATCGTACATACGTTCCCGGATGCGATAGTCCCTTTAATGTGCTCAGGGGAAGGCGAAGGCCGTCCCGCATTGCGTGTTTCTGTCAATATCGCGCTGCGTAAAACTCTGCAAGGGCCATTTTTTTAAGGGCCATTGTTAAAAAGGAAGTAGGATGCTGGACCGGAACCAGAAGTCACTTGCTGAGCCGTGATTGGTTGCTATGGACGCCCGTGAACTGACTGCTGCGTGAAATATCAAACCTACTCTGATGCAGTGAATCACGCGCTACGAGCAGCTGCGACGTACAAAATTTCGCGCTGGGCGTGAAAATTCAGCTTTTACGCAAGAAAAACGCTCCACGCGAGCCAGCCTTTAGAACCAGAGCAACCAATGTTTCGAACACAAAGCTGTTACTGAGTAAATGTTCATTGATGATTTTTTTGTTACAGCAAACCTTCGTAATTATGAAGGGAGTTGCCTCAGGACGAGTGCCGCCGATATTTCGAACAGAGGCTGTTCTTCTTCTGTGAAGAACAGCTCCCAGAATAAGGACAGTCTCTGCTCGAAATATCGGCGGCTCTCGTCCTGAGGCAATTCCCTTCATCTTTCCTTACCGGTTCGCTAGATTTCTACCCGTCTACCTTCGTAATTATGATTCCTTACATTGTACACATATTGAAATGTAATTCTACGTGTCATAGGCGGCGAGATGCTCAAAAAATATAATGAACATAGTATTGTGTAAGGTATTATTCGTTGAAGGAGCACGTAAGGTGCAAAAATATTTCCTCGCGGAATCGAAAGATGGCGTTACCTTGACAGCAACGCAAAGAACGGGATTCAAGGTTGCGTCGTCCGTGATTTATAAGCGATCGAAAAAAAAAACGCAATGAACACTTTCCATCTCCCTCGCCCTCTCAAGAAGCCTGACTACTGCGGAGAGGCCTCTGATTGGTCTCCTCACGCGCTCTCCCACATCTGACAAATCGTGTGAGGAGACCAACGAGAGAGCGTTCCGCATTGTCGGCCTTCTTGAGAAGGAGAGAGAGAGCGGAGGGGGAAGGAGTAAATTGCGTCTTTTCTATCGATCATGAATCACGAATGACACAACGGGTAAATCCCGTTCCTTTTATGTTGTAGTAAAGGTAACAATTTTTTCCCTCCAGTGCCCCTTCCAACAGTTGTCGTGACATCCAAATACTTACTGACTGCATGTTGCCTCGATAAGGGATGGGTGCCTGACTTGACTTCAAACGTAGTACGAGAAGGCGATGCTGTCCTTCTCCTCAGGTACCCCTGCTTTTATACGCTGAAAAACGAAAGATGCAAATGGTGTTAAAATGTATTCCTTTCGAAACTGTACCATTTTCTCTCTGCACGTGGACGTCGCAATCATATTGGGCGGGTAAAACGCTGTTGAAAGTGGCGATGTATATTTCCGGTTGCTGGCGTGGTCGCTTTCTTCCGCCTTTAGGGCAACTCAAGCATGGCGCGTTACATGTACATACATGAGAGAAGGATCTTGCTGTTTTCATCGTGGAATTTTAACGACTGATGTTGTAACAAACAACGACTTTATTGCAAGATGATGAATGGGGAGTTTCGTCGCCAGTGGCGATACTCTACCCACTGCTGGTGGTGATTCGGGGAATGAAATAATGAGCCCCTTCAGAATAAGGATCGAAGTCCTGTGGTGTCCAGAAAGGTGAAGAGAGCTTCGAGGGCAGAGCGTTGGTGGGTTGGACGTGGCCAAAGACCAAGCAATTTTCTGAGAGAGAGGGAGCGAGAGTCCAGCTCGGAGAGTCCAGTCCGGAGAGTACGACTCGGGAAGGTTGGTAGTGTGGCCAATGGAGAAAAATGTGCTCTAGATCTTCTACAGCACACGAAATTGATATTGGATTGACATTATAGATTGACGTGTTTCCCTATAGTTCCTTATGGTCTCGAGTAATGTTGGAAATTAAAGCGGAGGATGATCCTCTTGAGGACGTTATGAAGTCTCGAGGTAGGAAGACGAAAAGGGAAGGGAAGAGAGGCCACGACACGATAACCCCTTTGTACCCAAGCTTTTATCTAACCCGCGTGTTATTGTCTAAAGAGGGCGCTGTGTACCTTATGGACATACAGGCTGAAATGCAGTGCTCTCACGGCCTGACTGTCACTGGTCGCGCCTAGGTTTCCTTTGTCTTTTTCTGTTTTCTACCTCTATATATCCCTACAGAAAGATATATCCTATATTTTCGACTGCTGCCTTCCTATACTACCAAGCACTTGGTAGTCGATACCGTTTCAGTGATTTTCCCACAGACGCCATCCAGACACCATAAGAGCATACCCAGCGTCTTTGCCGGTACTAAAATTTTGTCGCTGAAGCAGTTCTCGTGCACTCTAAATCGTTTTACACCTCAAAGGGTGTAAATCAAAATGTTCATGGCGCACACCTTTTAAGGTGTATTTTAACACCCTCATGGCAATTGGGGTGTAAAGTGTGTAACGCCGAATAAAACTGCTGGGTTTGTGGCACTATGCTGGTAACTGGGTATTCACAATTACCAGCATATTGCGTATAATCACATTGAGGTCCATATATGTATGCACATCAAGGTGATTAAATATGTGTGTAAACATGCACAGCCGACATACAGACAGTATGGCGTGGCAGCTGTGCATGGCAGTGAAGCATGGCAGCTGTATATAGCTTTTCGTGAAACTGTAGACCTTCTCATGAGCAGGCACCTCCTTCGTATGCATGTTCATTACTTAGAACGCTGCATTTATTCGTTTCTTCAAGGCTTTGCAGTGTTGTGCCCACAAATATCTAACCCCTGTAAAATGCATGACGTTGTTCATTATCCGCGACTCACCAGGATGTTTGGTCCTTTCCTATCTGTATGGTTGTACGCGTTTCGAAGGGAAACACCAACATTTTAAAGATGTTGCTAGAAAAACTCGACATTTTAAGAACATAACCGTTTCATTAGCAAGAAGACATCAATTTTATCAAATGTATGTGTGGTCGCAGCCCTTCATCAGAAATGCCACATCTACTGATGGTTCCAAGGAGATACTACTTCAACATGCCCCAGAAGCAATTCAGAGTTACATTCATGACCGTGATATTCACGCAGACGAATCTATAGTCTATGTGAAAAGTGCAGTTGATATGATAACACATTTGCTGTTGGCTACGTGTTGTTGTTGTGAATCTTCCGAGGATACCCGTGTTCATTGAGATTGCAGGCATACATGTTATTAACTCTGATACCATTTTTCTTATACAAACATTAACTACAGTTGAGTATGATGAGCACTATCATGTATTTGTTCTGTCTTGCAATGAGGAGCAACGTGTTTTAAGAAATTGAAGCAACTATCTCAACAGATCTTCTAAATCTGCATGCATTACCAGATGGTAGACGTGTTGTAAATCCAGGCCATGCACTTTTGTAATGTAACTTCCTGTTTCCTGTTGTTGTATATATTTACTTTTGTTCATGTGAACGAAAACAAACATACTCCCTTTCTACACCCAGGCGACACGCTATCACCATATTTTACCTGAGAGTGTAGTACACCGTTGTTACACCCTCAGGAACTTCCAAAACAAAGTTGTAGGGTGTGAAAGGGGTGTGATCTTTGTTAATACACCTATTTTACACCTTTAAAGGTGTGAAACGATTTAGAGTGTGTAGTGTAACGTTGCTCATTTTTATGTGTCACGGCGTTGTGTCTCTGCGCCTGAGATGAGGTGAACAGAAGACTTGGCACGTGACTGACCAAATAAGAGGCAAGTCGTGAAAGATGTGGTTATTGTTTGGGTATGCCGCCTCGTTGACTTCGCCTCCTTTTCTCGCCTTTTGAAGTGGACCATGTGCATTCCCGGGCGATCTCAGCATTGCTTGTAGCTTGCAGTTCCGCGGCCCGGGTTAAAAAACTCGACTATGGGTGGATCGACTAAATATACTATCGGTTTTGTTGTGCGCAGATCAACTGTATGCTATAGCAGTCTTTCGAGACAGATGCCGCAGCTGCCCCGTTTTTTACTTCTTCGTGCATCTGCCTGTACATCAATAATAGCCCTATTTCGTTCGCTGTGCTGCACACAAAAACGGAACGCAGTGCAGAATTCCAAAGGTGATCCACACTAAGACCTTCCTTTCTTCTTAGAGAGCGCTCACCAAGCTAGTTTCCACCCCGCTCCTTATGTGCAGTCAAGGCCCAGGGCTCATGAATATTGTTGTGCAGCGTGTTGTTGTGCTATGCGTACTCGCATAGAATGGATTCGCATCGAAGGCGCGATCAGGCTCTTACATATGCGCTCGAAAGAATAACGGATACATCATATTTACAACAAATCACGAGATAAAACGCTATCATTCAGAGTAATGGCTGGCCGTGTAGGGATGTCACGAACTTTTTTTGAACCACAAAGTTTGAAGCCGAACCTGGGAGTTCGAATGGTTCGGCGAATCTTCCAATCTTTTGTGAGGTTCGAGCAGGTTCGAACAGTTCGGTGTCATTTCAGAGGGAAAAGGGTTAAAGACGTGCGGAGCTACACGATGTAATGATCCATATTCCATCCATGTATTGTAATGATTCATGTGGGACAGAAAGCACTATTTCGCGTGTCTTAGATGTCAATCCTTTTATCATTCGAATTGTAACAATGCAGTGAGCGACCAAAAACAATCAGTGCCCTACAGCGACACCTATAGGGGCAAACAAAGCATTCCTCTTTCTGCGTGGGTACTTTGTTGGAAATGGAATCTGAATCGGATGAAGTGATTGGAGTGTGGAGAACGCTCCCTATATGGGTAAAGATTTGTAGGCTTTCTTCTTTCTCACTCACCCTCCTTTTCCTTGATTTGTTTTATGCAGTGTTGTATGTGACGCCGTTACCGTAATCGTTACCTTTTTCCGTATCGAAGTGCTGATAGCGGTACTTTTCTGAATCGGTATCGGAAAAGTATTCCCGTTACAAATTCATGGTAACGCGATCTCCACATCGTTACCGATACCGATACCTTTATAGTGTCCCCACCCTCTCATCACTGGTCGTATTTCTTACTTTGATTCATTGTCACTGGTCCGCCTACCGCGGACAGCGACAAGGACAGTTTCCGAACGTTCACCGTCCCTTCAAGAAAGTGAAGACAGCGGTTCCCTCTATAGGGCTCCATCGAAACGTCTGCTCGGTGTCTTTGCAGACACGCTTAGCACAGGGTGACAGGCGAAAGCTTTTAGTGTCAGCTTTCCTTTTTTTCCTTTTTTTTTTACCAACCAAGGTGTCCAGTTGCATGATAAATACTCTGCTTTTTTGTTGCAAAAGTGTCTTCCCCCAATTCGCTATTATCCAAAAGGAGTGTTCACGTAAGCGAGATTTCGATGTTATAGATTTCATGAAACTTTTTGGATTTTCAACAAAAGTATCGGGTAAAGTATCGCATTACTTTTGTCAGTAACGGTAGTGGTACTTGGTTACCTTAAGAAAGAAATATCAATCAATCAATCGAATAGAGTTTACTGTTAATCAAACAGATTATATACAGTGCATATACAGATGGAAGTCGTATAGCTTATCGATATCGGTATTGTGTTCATTTTTACTTAAGTAACGAGTATCGGTATCGCGATACCATGTTTCGGTATCGGATAACACTGGTTTTATGTTATAACTAGCCCTCATTAACGCGTCCTTTTGAGACTAACATATCCACTTCTTGTCGTTTTCTTTTTCTTTTCTTTTTCTTTTTTTGTCAATCAGAGACTCCTTCGATTGATGAAAACAGAGTTTGGTTTATGTGGCGTTGGGCGTCTGCGTGCTTTTCTCCATACGACTATGTTGAAAGTATGCATATTGGAAATGAATAAACATTTTTCTTCTTTTTTATATATATAAAAAAAAGAAAAGGCATTAGGGCGTTTATTCACGGGGTGTATCAGTGTCAGTGGTGTGTCGAAACTCTTGGAATTTTTCCGACGAACTTTTGGGGAAAAAAAAGTTTTTCTTCGAACCCCGCGAACTTGAACCGCGACTGGTTCGCGACATCGCTAGGAGGAACACCGCTTTTCGGTAAATTTAAACGGAACACCGTTTCAACTATAAACCTCTCGATTACCGAAAAGTTTTTGGACATATATTCCAGATTCACGGCCTGACGACAGTTACTGTATAGCATACAGCAAGATGGCAGCAAGTAACAAATCTTTATGGTAGTCACCTTGTAAAATGTGGTACCAAAACGCTGCAGCATACTCAATATGTAATGTGCAAACAACATTCACACTATACTGCCCTAGAATGTCCTTTCTACGACAGGTATTTCGTATCCTGTCACCAGCACGACATTCCAGCTTAAATGCTTTTGACCGCAACATCGAGTATATTTTTCGATTGATAACCGCCAATTTCTGACGTTCGTCTTTAGCATCACAATTCCACTGAGTGGAGGTACGCCGCTGTACATAGCAGCGTGCACTACCTCTAACCGCTGTTTGTGCTGTGTCCCTACACCGCGTGGTGCCTGTCAAGCGAAAAAGTAAGCGCACCGGCTTCGAAGCGACACCTGTCACAATGTTACATATGGTAACCTTCATATTATTCCGAAGGACTGCTGGCGGTTGGCGGTATAGATATAGAGTCCTGCGTAGTTTATCCATAAAGACATGTCCCACGTATAAACTTCGCCCGTGCATACCCCATGGCCACTACAGTTTTCATTATGGGTTCGTCTGCGCGCCTGATATATTTCTTCTAAACCGCGCGTGCGTGTACCCGTTCAATAAGTTAGGACATACTACTAGAGTTTTTTTTTTCTTCTTCTTTTCTTCTTTATTTTCAAATGACATTTTGATCAGTGTGATGGCCGTTGGTTCAATCTCGATGGTGTTGTCATTCATTGTCCCTGTCGGAGCTGCAGAGTTCCTGAAATGATGAAACGAGACATTAAGTTGAAGTAGTTTGTAAGGAGGACCCCCTAGGGAATCCAGACACGGAACAGTTCACAGTTTTACTGTGAGTCCTCAAAATGATGCACGATATGATGGTGATGGATAGAAGAAAAAAATGGGGAGGTAAGTCAAGACTAAATCGGACTAGCTATACCCCAGTAAACCTACGCAGAGCAAAAAAGAAAAAAATATATGCGCGTGATATGTATGAAAGCTGATTGTTTGATTGATTGATTGATTGATTGAGATATAAAAAATCTGAAGACGTGAGACCCGACAAAGTCGGGTCAGGCTACTCCACTACTCGTGAATAGAAAAGAAAATAGAAAAACCAACCTCAAGATGACCAAGTGGCGTTAAAAAAATATAAACACACACCAAAAAAAAAAACAAAAAAACAAGCAGGGTCCAGAAAGACGATGAACGAGTCCAGTAAATGAAATAAGAGTCCAAATGAACGTAGACTAAATATACAAAAGGCCCTCATCACACCTGTACGACACACGGAGACATCAGAGGGGGTCGAGAAGGTCACATGATTCCAAAATACCATAACCGCGATATGTACGAAAACCCTTTTTGCCTGCTCATACGGTTATTGCAAATTGCACTCGCGATAGCAGTGTTTCAGAAGCACATAAAGTCGGCCAGCACAGGAACGACTCGTGCTTTGGATCTTCTATGGAGCTGTAACGGTGACGCTTTTCCTGCCTCGTTCCTGCCTCGGGAAAAATGTTCCCACACGTATTTTGCATCGGACGACTGGGAGACCTCGAAGCAAGTGATTGCTCCCCTCTATACGATTTTGGGGCAGAGAACGCGCGTGAGCATGAGCAATGTAGAGATGCTCCTAGGCAGGTCTTAGCTGTGCTGCGGCACTCTGACTCACGTCGTCCTGATAGAGCCAATGAGCTTGCGAACTTAAGCCTGGTATGCATCTGTGGATGCATCTCTAGGGAATGGCGCAAATTTTGTCACCAGACGGAACGTCGAGCGTAGGTGCAGTGAGGCATAGTGCTCGCGCATAACCGAACTTAGGTGAGAAGACAGCTCTCTTCTCACCGACACAGATTTGGGGGGGGGGGGGGGGGGCACAGAGCAATGCCCAACTACTGTGCGGCCCTTTTGATCCTTGCAAACAATTTATAATGCTTTATAATGCCCTTTATAGATTAACTTATCAGCTTATCATTCACTTCTCTCGTACAGTTAGCGATACCATCTTTATAATGCAAGCTGACTCATCTAATAAGTCAAAGAAAGAGGTATCGTGTGCTGGGCCACCTGCAATTTTCCATAGAAATGTTACTGCACTATCGGTAAAGACTCACAGTGGAACTTGACGACAGGGGCGGCAGCGTAAACTGGAGCAGCGTGGAACTTGTGGACCAGGGGAGCAGCAGCGACCACTGGTGCTGCGGCGAAGACTGGAGCTGCAGCATAACGGTGCACAACGGGAGCAAGGGCGGGTGCTGCCACCACAGCTGGACCGGCAACCACAGCAGGGCCACCGAAGTAACCAGCGTGGGCAACGCACGCAAGTGCAAGAACAACGACGGCAACAATCTGGAGAGAAAGCGATTTATATACTGTCTCCGTACTGTGTATTCGTAACTGAGCGTCTACGTATGCGTATTTTGTAGAAAGAGGCACAGTATGGCTATAGGTCAGAATGAATGGCGGGCGAAGGTTGCGTTTTACAAATGCACATTTTGTAGAAAAAAGTACAGCACGGTTGGGCAGAAACCAATGCTAGGCAGGGTTTGTGGGCTCGATCCTGGCGAAGACGTAATTATTTTGGTGGCACTGGTAGAACGTGCGTAGACGCCTCGTCATTCTCCGAGGGACGCTAGATACAGGACGCTGCGTACTGTGTTACCAAGTGGATAAAAATTGAGCAATGTATCACCGTTGCGTCTCTCGTGATCATAGGTGTCTTGTGACAGAATTATCATTACAAGGCCCAGTTTCACCAACGCCGATTAACATTTGAACCGAGATCAACGGTCCCTTAACTTGAATTTAACGCGTAACTCTGCTTCACTAAGTGCAGTTATTTTCACTGAAATTCGTCACGTTCATCCGTCACAAACTTACGTTTGCATAAAAGAATTGAGTGTTAACTTCAAGTTTCAGCAACCATTGATCTCGATTCAAAGTTAACCAGCGTTGATGAAACGGGGCCTATGGGGCAAAAGCAGAGGCGGAGTAGAGGTGGTTGATATTAGATGGTGAGTAATGTTATACAAGTAAATGTTCTTTTTAAGGTTCAAGTATTTTACTCAGTATACATCCATCGAGATATCATTCCACGACGAGACGTCTCACTTCCTTCGAACTACATTTCTGAGCCGCTATACTTTGCGATAATAGTCAGTGAATATACCCACTGCGCTTCACTAAAGCTGTGGGCTGATATTAGAATCGGTAAATGCGACCGCCATTGTTATCACCGCAATACGGAAAATAAAGGTACGCTCCATCCAATAAAGGTACTCGGTACTCACAGTTTTCATGATGGGTGCGTATGCAAGATCCTTGTGCTCAATGGACAGGACTGTTATTCGTCTCCCGGCCACAGGTCTTATATAGTCAAACAAGATTCCACGATGACCTCAAGCGGCAGTTGTGGACGGACTTCGACCCACCCATCCCGAGGTCATTGAAAGAGAGGTGAGGGATACTTGACTTAGAAGTTGGCATCTTGACTTGAAGGACACGTCAGAGGTTCAATATGCAGAACGCAATCAAACACTTGTTGCTATGAGGGCCACATCAGTGGGAAAAGAATGAATATGAATATGCATTGCAAACGTGTCTGTTAATGATACATTGACGTGTGAGGTTATTCGTACTGCGCACGTGCTTGTTTATGTCTGTGCTGAGGTTTTATAGCGTTGTTTCATTTCTTCGTGTAGACACCGTGGAATACTTAAATGAGCCTGTCGAGATGGATTGCGATCGTATGGAGATATGGAAATATTATTTTTGATTATTGCTTCTCCTTCATAAACTTTGAATTTGCACACAACCATTTAGATCCAGTGAGGAATTTACAGCTGGAATCAACGATTCAGGTGACCTTGAAATACCGTTTGTCGAGATGGACGTGAAAATACATTTATTAAAAGTCAAAATAAGTCAGGAAAAGTCCAGAATACATCACACCGCGGCTGCATATGAAGGATAGTTTAACGTTGCTATACGTTTATTTAATTGGCGAGATAAACAATGAACTGTGATTTTTCATTTCGCAATTTGGTGCTTAGAGAACTACTTATGTGTAACACTTACAAAATACTTATTACATGTAACGCTTATAAGATTAATTCGATAATGAAGTAACGTTTGTGGGAGAGGTGTACCTGCACGAGTTATTATGTCTCGTTCTGCAGTGTTAACAACAATAGTACGCCGCGAGACAACCATGTTCATGAGCGACGCCGCAGTGGTCGGGTCCCCACCTGAGGGTACTATAAGGTGCACTGAAATCCCAACACACAGCACATCGCGGAAGAGGGCGTGTCAAAGCCTGCCACCAAATTGCTGGCGTCCTCGGTCGGATTCGAACCCGCAACGTCAGTTAGCGCTGCCAACTAAGCCACCGACAGCGGTCTGTACCGTTACAAACAGGTCCTTATATATGGCCCGATTAATGTGTTTAATTTGATGAGTAGCGTCTGTTACAGATTAATTTCGAGAAACATGTTGATTTCGTGTTTCAAATTTCCAGTTAGTAACGCCAATGGTTTTCGCGATATGCGCATTTAGCGCGTTCAATTCGGCAATTAATTATGGAAATATTGGCAAAAGAAAAAGTGCAGGATTTACGTCTGAATCAGAAGTATATACGTTGTAACGGGTCGCGTTTCGATATCGATGTTGCGTTTCTTTAGTTTATTTAGTTCTCGGGTTGCGCTATTCCCAGGTGAATCCACTTAACTTTCGGAACGTATACGCATATAGCAGTAAACGGAATTTCGCACCGAACATGGGTTACTGATTACTCGATGTAAGACTGCAAGAACGATGGAAGAAGAAATTGAAATGAAGAAGGAAGAAGATAACGAACGACATGAGAATCCTGTGGCTCACGGCCATTAGCTCATTGGTAGAAGAAGAAGAAGAATCATCGCGCGGGCTATCATACTATTGCTTGTTTCCATCCATACTTGTTTTGATCAGCTTGTTGTTTGTTTCGCAGCGTCATAGCTGGAGCATTGCATAGTGGCATTATTCGACCCGGTGCTTGCAGTGCAGCGCTTACAAAATGCCTACGAGCTTCGTGGAAACAGAAGATGAAGAGGACCAACATAAAAAGCACGTTGTTGCTGGTGAGGCTCATCTCTATATATGACTACATGTGTATCAGGTGTATACACCTGTTACGACCACCGCGACTTTGCATTTACGAATTCGTTCGAAATTCTCGGCAAATCCGAAGAGATAATGCAATGAGTGTGAGTCATGTACCGTTGTTGCAGGCTGTTCATAATCATGTCATTGCAAATTGAGTATCAATGTACAGCTTGGACGAAGTACCGATGTATCGTATCCAGTGGCGTCGCTAGGCTACGCGTCACCCGGTGCGGGGGCTCTTTGCGTCACCCCCAACCCCATGCCTCCGCTAACGGATCCCTTTCCGTACCAGGGGATTCACGATAAATAAACATATTACATCACACTGAGAAAAAAAAGAATGTGCCTCGTAGAGGGCTCCTCATGTTGTTTTTGGCGTCATCGTGCCGCAGAGAACGGGAGGAAGCGGCAGTATTGGTGCGGCGCTTCACCCCTTCCGTCGCTTCACCCGGTCCGGACCGCATCCCCTGCACCCCTCTAGTGACGCCACTGATCGTATATACGGGCTCCAGTCTAAATTGGTGCACAGCTTATGTGTCCCGCTCATAGCCAGAGTTGCTCGGCAGAGCAAACACGGAAAACTTCTGTGTCAACGTGCTCTGTGTAGACTGGTGGTGATGGTGATAAAACCGTTTGCCGTAGTCGGCCACGCGCAGGTGGGCAACGTCACGACTATCGCAAGGGAGGGGGGGGGGGGATTGTGCGCCCAGGGCGGATTTCGCAGGGAACTGTACCGACATTTGTCTTAAAGGCGGTGTCCGTGAGGAATGCGGAATTTTAAAGTTCAAGTGATATCCATTTGGAGTTTCCTTCCAAGAAGAAAACACCAAAACAGTTTCGTAAAATTCGTTCGTGTCTTTCAACAAGCACCACAACATCCCTGTACCCAAGAGCTCAATGTTTTTTTTCTTGTTTTTTTTTTTTTCGGATCCGCGATATCGCAAGCTCTCTTGCAAGCGCCCTGCACTCGTACACTGTTAAAACAGAACTTCACCACATAGCACGCTCCTAGCCAACCATCATTCCGAGTAATATCATTGTGTTTTCTGATTTGTTAAAAACAGGGGGAAGGCGCCTATCTGGGACAAGATAATCTGTCCCAGATAGAATGAAATAATAATGATACACAGAATGATATCATTCGGAATTATGGTTCGCTATGAGCGTGCTATGTGGTGAAGTTCTGTTTTAACAGTATACCTTTTGTGCGAACATGTACCGTTGTGCTTGCAATCCTACACTCCTAAAACTCCTAAAACAGAGCTTCAGCGCAAAGCACGCTGTGCGCCAACCATTTTCACGAATGATAGTGTTTTCGCTTCTGATTCGAAAACAGAGAGGGGCGTACGCCCCCCTCTGTCTTTCAATCACCAGCGAAACACTTTAACATCCCTGCACCTACACTGTTAAAACAGAACTTCACCACATAGCACGCTCCTAGCCATCATTCCGAATGATATCATTCTGTGCATTGAGTTGGTGAAAATGGGAGGAGGCGCCTATCTGGGACAGATTATCTTGTCCCAGATAGGCGCCTCCCCCCTGTTTTGAACATATCATGACACAGAATGATATCATTCGGCATGATGGTTGGCTAGAAGCGTGCAATGTGGTGAAGTTCTGTTTTAACAGTGTAGGACCTCAATGTACGCGTTTACGGACTGCGAGATTGCAAGCTATCTTTGCAAGCGCCCTGCTGGTTTTCCTTCTCGTTGTCACCTTTGTGTTCACGTTAATACCACGTCACATTAAATTTTCCTCCGAGACATATGTACCCTAGAACGTGTAATCCAAGTCTAAAACTCCCCATCATCGTAGGCTGTAGGTCACGGCACTGTATAGCTGCCGATCTCACACTAACTGTATAGTGAAGCCCTTGAATGCAAGCAATATATAGCTTGCAGATATCCGGCACTAATGACGATGGAGTTCCGCTCTTTCGTGATATTACAATGGGAATAGCAGTAGAGGGTTACATAATTAATGATGTTTATGTATCTTATGATTGCAGCTGTGTATGCAGGCGTCCCTTTGTTTCCAAATTCAGATACAGGTATGTCACTATTTCCTAACGAAACTATTATGATGGAAACTGTGTTTCACTTGTTATTACATCACGCAAATTTATTGAACTGGGTGTGAAGGTCCAGTAAGAACACGTGTCGGTCATTTTTCTTTTTCTTTTCTCCTCTTCTTCTTTTCTGTCTTTTTTCTTTTTTGTGCTACAGCGATAGACTGGACAGGTCGAATAAGTAGCGGAGGATGCTGCGTTCGTTGCGTCAATCAATATCCTTGCGTACGCAAACGCGATAGCGTACGATATACTAAAACTCGATTCAGCGTGTCTTTATGCGATTCACACACATCTAGGCTGACTCACCTTCAGTGTACTCTTAATCTTAATTACAGAAAAATACTCCTACAGAAAGTTTTCCTTCTTCCTTTTAAAGGGACTATGAAATTTCCCGAACCCCCATACTTTTTTTCGATGGAAACTGTTCTTCCCGCAGAGAAACTGATATGCCACAAATTTTTCCGGATGAAATCGCTCCACTCTGCGAGGAGCGCGCGCTGGAAATGTCTCTTCCGCGTTCCTCCTCTCCCGCGCATATTTCCCTGCCGATGGTGTAACTGTACGGACCGCTCTTCGGTTCCCCGTTACGTCACCGGTGTTGCACAATGGCAAGTAATGCCGCGAGCTCGCGCTGTGGCTGCCGCCACTGCCGAAATCTGCCGATCGCGCGAAAGCTGCTGTCATGGAGATTTCCACTCCCGATGAACGCATACGCGGGATCCTACGGCGCATGCTCCTGGCGGGATTCCTCGGCTCGGCAACACGTCACGATGACGTGTTGCTGAGCCGGCTGTGGTCGCGTCAAGTTACCCGTTGTGTCTCCGCTCGGCAGCTCGTCACGGCGCGGCGCCAGGTGTCCTCCCTTCGCCGCTCCGTTTAAATTCGCTCCCGAGAAATCCGCTCGCGCGACGAAAGTAAAATTTCGGTTCTAGACTCAGAAAAATGTCTTCTTTCGAACCAAACTAAGAAAAAAATCGTTTCATAGTCCCTTTAACGCAACCAACCGAAACCCAAGAAAAGACAAACGCGTCTTTTCTATCTCGCTGGCGGCGAGAGGAGTATGGAAGGAAGGTGCTTGCTAGTGCAAAATGAAGATAGGTTGATGTCGATATTGGATAAGTTGGAAGTGCGCTAATAAAGAGCGTTGTCCAAGCAACATTACTATGATACAGCGCAGCGCCTTGCCAATGCTAAAGAACGTTGTTCTACTTCGCATCAACAGAGGAAATAAAATGTAACCATTCGCAATTGGTTTTTGGCACCGTTTCAAATCCGGTCACACCCAATCCGTATAGCTGGCTAGTTTCGCACAGGCTCTATTGTTCAAATTATGCATTTAAGTAACATAAGTGTAATCGCCTAATTCGCATCTGTAGGCTAACGAAATGCACAAACGGCGCTGATTGAAAATGTGCTTAAAAATAGATGATGCTTGATGTTAATATACTTCCGTGAATATAGTCTCTGGGTTCTTGAAGCACCGCATAGCAGGCTCCTATAGCCAAGAATGATATCGCTATCGGTTCTGACCTGTTGAAAACCGGAGGCGTACACCTATTTTGTGAAACTATGAATAGCATAAGTGTCACAAAAAAGGCGTAGGCCTCCCGTTTTCAACAAATCAGGGCAGATAACGATATCATTTGAGATGATGGTTGGCTACGAGCGTGTTATGCGGGGAAGTTCATTTCTACGAGAGTAGTTGTGAACCCTTCAACGAAACTATAACGTATACGCTCTTAAAAATGAACTTCGCCGCATAGCACGATCCTAGCCAACCATCATCTCCAACAATGTCGTTATCTGCCCTGATTTGTTGCAAACGATATCGTTCGAGACGATGGTTGGCTAGGATCGTGCTATGCGGTGAAGTTCATTTTTAAGCGTGTAACTTAATACATTCCGCGAACAGAAGTTTTAAGAGGAAGTCTGCAAATTATGGGATATATTTTTAATAACAAATTTCCGACACTGTACTCAAGCTTGGAAATTAAACTGTTCGTACTTTTCGCCCTTCAGAAACACCCCAGGAATCAAGCTCTCCTCGTAAGTGGTCGCCATTTAACGGTGTCGGAACACGCTATTTTAACTTCATTTGCAATGCGTTTATTCAGAAAGGTAGAGAAAGTGGCGTACCTACTCAATACTACTTCATTTTTCGCAAAAATGTAGCTGTTACGCCCGGTAAGTTGCCGCGCAAGAGTTCCTGCTTAAATTCCCTTGAGCTTTGCACTGTTTATTATCGCTGTCTAGTTTTTTCCTCACGGCCCTGTCGGCCTGAGGGTATCACGAATAAAGAAATAAAATAATATACCTGTCAGTTTGAGACGTATTGATTGCCTTTCTGTTGTCGCGTCCCGCAGAACCCGGCCGGCGTGGGCTCGTCATGGATCCATGTGAGTGATGTAATAACATTTCCTAAATATAACTAAAATAATATAATAAAATAAAAATCAACGTGAAACGTAATTAAACACGAAGTGTGCTACACACTTGCCACAAGGAACGCGCAGGGTGTCCGAAGAGCGGTTTGTAATACAGGGCTCTCTTTATTTTATTTTTTCAATTTCAATACATTATTCTAAGTCAAGTAAGTCACCTTCTGGCCACTATAGCAGCCTCCTGGGGCATTATCATAATTTATCAAGACAAATAACTTTTTCAACTATAGCGGCAGGAAATCTCCCGCGAAGATAACGACAGACATGGTGGTGATTTCTATCGCCACAAGCGTCTTTCTGTCCCCCTGCCCTTAAATCTGCGGGAGACGAAGAAGTAGCCCTTGTTTTCCCTCGCATTAATGGGCAAAGGAATAAAATGTGGGCGTCGTTTTCACGTTATGATGGTTTCTCAACGGTTCTCGTGTCCGTGTCTTCTCAAGCTCAAGGTCATGTTAACAACTTCCTCCATACACCGGCCTGCTTGTTTGCCCCCTTCTTGTTGCAATTATGACGCTGCATATGATTCGGGTACTACCTTGTTAAAGGGACGGTCGCATCTGTTTAATACCCTAGTCAGACGGTAAGCCTAAGGCCGTTAGCGGAACGGCTCTTACCTCACCTGTTGTCCTACCATCGTTTCGAATGACATCGTTCTCTGCCCTAATTCGTTGAAAATGGAAGGCGTACACCTGTTTTGTGACAGTTATGCAGTTCATAATTGCCACAAAAAAATACGTGCGCCTCCTGTTTTCAACAAGTCAGGACAGAGAATGATGTTATTCGAAATGATGGTAGGACAACAGGTGAAGTAAGAGCCGTTCCGCTAACGGCCTTTTAGGCTTGCCGTCTGACTACACTCTTAAAAATGCACTTCACCGCATAGCACGCTCCTAGCCAACCATTATCTCGAATGATATCCTTATCTGCCCTGATTTGTTGAAAACAGGGGGCGTACGCCTTTTCTGCGACAATTATGAACAGCATAAGTGTCACAGAAATGGCGTACGCCCCCCGTTTTCAACAAATCAGGGCAAATAACGATATCATTCGAGATAATGGTTGGCTAGGAGCGTGCTATGCGGTGAAGTTCATTTTTAAGAGTGTAGGGTACAAGTCGATTCCGAAGCTAGGTCATTCAATATTCGGTGGTGCGCAGCTATAGTAAGAGTTCATGCGAACCTCTCGGGTACACGCGTTGAAGGAGTTACTCGTTGCACAATATTGTGCTTAGCTTAGAACGGTGGAGATATCGAGCAAGAAGGCAATTCGAGAACAATCATATTCCTTCCGAAGCACGTCAAAGTCGATGCGGAGGGCAAGTCCTGGGTGGAATGCGCTTTCATAAGAAAACATCAGGTCCACAGCCCAGAGTTCATGCATCTGCCCAGGCAGCACGCCAATATTGGACCCACATTGGACCAATATTGGCAATTATTGACGCCAATATTGGTCCAATTTTGCAAATGCAACCCGGCCCAATATTGGTCCAATATTGGCATGCCAATATTGGTTTCTTCTGTGTCGTTTTCCTTTCGAATTTTCTCTCGCCGCCTGTACACTTCTGCATCTATTTCAGTTGCCTCACCAGACGTCAATGTGAGTGGTAAGCTCATGATTTGTATCCTGTTTTGCATTTATGATCATATTTGAATACATAAATATCCACGGGCACAGGATAATTAAGTGACCTTCCGGTAACTAATTTGGTATCTAAGTTCTTTTCTTTCATTTTTTTTTTCTTTTTCTTTTTGTATGATAAGTGTCTTTTGGTACTCGTGTTACATACCCACATGATGCATGAAATGTGGTTTGAAATTGAAAATTATGTTGGATTAAACATGAAAATATGTGGTATGAAAGGTTGAATTGAATTACGTTAGCCACGGCTACACTTCACTACTGGAAGGGTGGACGTGAGGAGACTTATCAGACAACATGGCAACACTCAGACCATGTACGCGATCACTCGATCTACATTACTGTGTTCCTGACTAGGCTATATCTTCGGCTGTACAGGCAATATGGTTTTCCTCAGGTCCCATACTTGTATCGTAAGTATGCTTATTTGCCAGTGTTGTACCCGTTACCGAAATACGGTATCGCGATACCGATACTCGTTAAGAAAAAAGTAACGCGATACTTTGGGCGATACTTTTGTTTGAAATACGGAGATGACGAAGCATAGAAATATCGCTTACGTAAACAGTTCTGCAGTGAAAAGACAGCATATTTCATATGTAGCTCAGAAACGTTATGCTTGACTTTTGTCAATAGCTGGTTCTTGAAATCCTCTTCTGCCATCCTTGCAAGCCGTGGTCTCTCCGGCAATTGACAGAGGCCAGTGAGATAATTACGTTAGTGTCAGGCTTATGCATACCATGGAGTCCAGTGACCACGAAATCCTATCCGAAGTTAGCAATGCCACAGCATATGTGAGCGTGACTCAGTGCGACACCCGACACGGCAGCCTAGCAGTGGAATCCAGAGCGCACTGTCAATGTCTTGACCCTGTTCGTTGACCTCAACTGTTTTGCTGAACACAGCGTGATTATTTCCTTCAGTTTTAAAGAAAAACGGTTCCATAATTCCGGTTACGGTGCACGTATGCGTGTCCACAAGCTTCTTGTCGAGGGCAAGGCGGACCATTGTCAATGAATAAGAGTGAGAAATATGGTCGGTGAAGAAAGGGTGGGGCATTAAAAAGTATCAGTATCGGTAACGATACAGAGATCGCGTTACCGTAAATTTGTAACCTTTCCGATACCGACTTAAAGGAGCTATATGAACTGTATCAAGCGAGTCCGCCGACTGTGTCGGCTCCAAACGGCGATTTCAATGTGTTGTCTGTGACATCTTTTGTATAGATGAATTTGATAGGCGATTATCTTCAGCCCATAGCACGCTGCTAGCCAACCATCATCCCGAATGACAACGTTCTCGCCCATGATTTGTTGATAACGAGAGGCGGAGCCTATTATGGATCTATTATGAGCGGCTACAAAATGGGCTACGCCTCCTGTTTAAAACAAATCAGAGACGAGAACGTTGTCATTCTGGATGATGGTTCGCTAGGAGCGTGCCATGTAGTGAAGTTCATCTTGAAGAGGGTAAAGCAGAACGTTATGTGTACCTCCGCGTTGGCGTCTGATTGGGTGCTACAATTCTTCAGGTGATGTAACGATGGATAGAGGTATCTGGACGGCGGTGCGTCTACTCGCCCGAATACGAAAGAGAGTGCGTTTTTGTATTAACGCTGCGCAAGTTATGAAGGAGAAGAATTGAACAATAAATTGTAAATAGAATTACGAAGCGTAGAAGAAGAGTATTACAACTATTAAACCCGTATCTAAAGACATGCAGATAGGAGTTCTTACCTCCTTTAAGAAAGTAGCGCGATACGCACTCCGATCCCGAAAAAGTATCGATTATTGTAACGGCGTTACTTGTAAGGGCGATACGAACAACACTGTTATTTGCAGACTTATCTTTTGGCTTTCGCGTTTCACGCTGGCACTGCATCGTCATAATATGTCAAGTATATCGTGTGTTTCAGTTAAATCAACGGGCTAAATAATTCGCGAATGGGGCACCAATCGACGAACTGTAGGTGATATGATGTAGGCGACGAATTGTAGGTGGTATCTGCCGATACCACCTACAAGCTGGCGCACCGTGTGAATGGATGGGAGGCGCTCATTATTTAAATAAAAATTCAAATGAGTTTCGTAAAAAAAACCTAACTTCTAGAGCAGGGCACTGTCGGCATTAAAATGGGTGCTACCCCCTTTTCGGACCTTCGGTAGACACCTATAGGGAAACATCTGCCAGCGAAGCGGGTCATTTGTTACAGTAATTAATTGGTTTCGGTTTACATATTTTTGTCGCGGCTGGTCGCAGTGAAGCGCAAAAGGACGTTCTTCAACTCCCTTATCCATCAATGAATTATGTCCTTACACCAATGAATTACGTCCTTTTGCGCTTCACCGCGACCAGCCGCTATAAAACATGTAAACCGAAACCAATTAATTACAGCAACAAATGACCCCCGTCAGTGGTAGATTTTTCTCTAAAAGGTGTCCACTGAAGGTCCCAAAAGGGTTAGTGCCCATTTTGATGCAGACAGCGCCCTGCTTTAGAAGTTTCAGTGTTTAGAAGTTAGAAGCTAATTTTGACCAGGACTCCGCAAAACTTCAAATTGAAGGGATCATCTTAATAAAGCGGTTTCGTTATAACGAGGGTGTACTGTATATCATATGCTTTTTTTTTTTTTTTTTTTTGTCCACACGTTATCTCTAGCAACATATAAGTATCCAACAACAAATAGATCGGAGCATAACGAAACTGCCTTTCTCCAATGTAAAACGCATTGCACATAGTATGTATTCTCAAACTTCCAGGGAAAATGAGGAACCACTCTCGCTGGCTGTCATTGTTGCCATGTGTCTGATCCCATTCCTAATCCTCGTCCTCAGTGCTGCTCTGCTCACTTACCTAAAATGTAGGTAGCGTTCATTGGATGCTTTCCCTATGACGCTCTTCTCATAATAAATGCATACGCGTGGTGGCTACCGATGGATTTGCTGAAAGACAGCATGCGACTGTAATCGCCTTTCTTTTTTTTTTTTTTTTTCGTCCGTCTGTTTGGGGCCTTTCTACTAGAAGATCGTGTGTCTCTGTGTCGCGTAGCTCACTGAAGAACTTTGACAATGCTGGACAAACGTTTACAGTACACGCAGCAGCCAGTGTCATTGAAGACCCCTGTGTCACTCTCAATATACTTGTGTCTCTGGGATGGGGTAAGATAATCATTTAAGCCCCCTGTTACTTTCACCGGCATACCCTTCGCGGCTGACTTGCATTCATCTTTCTGGGTGTCTGGGATAGGATATGACCATTGAAGCACCCAGTTACTTTCACCGGTTCACCCCTTTTGACCAGGATACTCTCATCGCCCCTGATCTCTGGGATGAGTTAAGATCACCATGAAAGTCCCCAATTACTTTCACCGGTTCACCCGTCTGAAATCGGTTACTCCCATCTCTCTGGCATGGGGTAAGATCAGCGCCAGTTACTGTCACCGGTCTACCTCTTTGGACTGGGCTGCTTTCATCTCTTAGGGTTCCCGGGATGGGGCAGGATCATCATTTAAACCACCAGTTACTTTCACCGGTTCGCCCTCTGGACTGAGTTACTCTCATCCCTCTGGTTCTCTGGCATGTGGTAAGATCACCACTTAAGCCCCAGTTACTTTCACTGGTTCACGTCTCTGGACGGGTGTCTGTGCCCGCTACCGACCACCAACAGAATGTCATCCAGGGATTGAATGACGATGACGATGCCACGTTGCGAAAACTTTTTTCAGCACTACCAGCAGACATTGCTTACCGTGTTGATCGCAAAATAGGAGGAGGTTGGCCACACACATTAAACACATAATCAATCAATCAATCCTCTACACGCCCCACCGCGCCCCGGGCGTCATGTCATGTGCCCAATGGTGACTGAGTGGTTTCTTTATTTGCTTCTTACATTCACAGCACGCGAACATGTGCAGGGTAAGTATAGGATGTATTACCATAAAGCTATAGTTTTGTAATACCAAGTAAGATAACGTGTGCTCACATACACAAAGCAATTACAGAACTGATGTTCTGTTGTGGGTTGTGGGCCGGTTTTCAATCTCACACCCCATGAGTGCCAATCTGGCGTGATGTATGTACTTAACAACGCTAATGTGACAGCGACAGGGAAAACAGAGAGAAAACGTAGAGTACCAACTGCCAGTGCGTGCCACATGGAAAAATGAGAGGCAAGGTAGAGTGTGGAAGTGCTTTGTTCATCTGTAAAAGGCTTTGAGGACACTACATTCATTCACCGGATACGACTCAATGTGGCTTTTACAGCTCAGTGACGTTACCGCTTGCGACAAGTTGACTCTCCCAGATGCCGTCACTGCGGTGATCTGGAAGCTCTAGAGCACATCTTTCTCCGTTGGCCGCACTATCAACCGTTCATAACCGCACTTTCAGTGTCTCTAGATCAGCTGGGCTCACGCCCTCTCACTACGTCAAATTCATAATTGCAGGATATTGGGTGGGCTCCGGCTGACGAAGTCAAGAGCACGCCTGACATTGCTAAACCTTTTTGACGATGACCTGCAACAAAGCACATTCGAAGAACGCAACAAGGTACATGATGGGCTACCTGGAAACGGTGTCACGGAACGCTGTCTCCGTGTGGTTCATCTTGTTGCGTTCTTTAAATATGCACGTGTATAACCACCACGCCCTTCTTGTCTTATCTGTGCTTGCAACGAGTACGGAACACCTGACTCGTTACCGAAAAATGGGATAAGATAGGGACAGCGTACTGATAATGGTCGCAGCACTGTGCCTGGTGTAGATTGCGACCTTGAAGTGTCCCTACAGACCAGCCCCCCTCGTGTCCTCAGGTTCTCACCGAACTTATGCCACTGCAATACGCGCGTCCCACACCGTATTTTCCCAAAATATTGTTTCTCTATAGACCTTGTCGCGTTACCCTCAAACCACCAGTCTCCGTGCGCTCCTTAGCCTCGCTTTCAGCGAAGACACAAGAGTGGTTGTGTCTTCAACACTGCCGAAATCGCTCGTCCCATTGGGATGAATACTGGTGGCCGCCGTCTTTAATGGGTATGCCTCACGATAACGTAACATTCCATATAACTAGTCATCTGGTAAACATCTGGCTACCTCCTACCACCGGCAGTGCTGTCTGAGGTTTTCCCTGGGTTTTCCGAAGACTTTCTAGACGAATGTCGGCACTGTTCCCCTTGAAGTCGGCCCAGGACGCATTCTACCCCCTCTTTCCTCCACTCCTTCCCGCTTACCTCTCTCAATCTGTCCACGTCTGTACGCCGCTTATAGCCACAGTTGCTTCGCGGCGCTAACACGGAATTTAAAAAAAATCTTAGTAGCCTATCAATGTTCGAAAGATGAAGGGAAAAGAAGATTGCTTGCTTCCGCGAGCGATATGCACAGTTGCTCACCATTCACAGTTGTTGTTTCTACACCGGTTCCCGAGCGGGAGGAAATAATGTGCGTTGTGAGAGATCGAAACTACGATTTACACAGCTGATTATGAGCCATGTTGCCAAACAAATTCGAAACTGAAACTGAACAAAACAAAACTGCAACCCCAAGTGCACCGCGTACTTCCTCCTCCCAGCTAGTGCGTTCATTCACTTGTGTTAGTGTCGAGGTCGTCCTTTTGGCAGTTGCAGGCTTCCTTGAACGGGATTTTCGTCGTCCAGCAACCCCAAGTTTTCATTTTGGGCTGTGAAAATAACGGGGACTCCCTGAGCAGGATATAACAGGTTGTATACGATGAGTGAACATAGAGAGTACAGTATGTTACCGTAACGTTCGCGCTCCATATGGTCCCCAAAAAAGACCCAGGGGGCTGACGCCCATGCGGGGACTATCGCGCTCTCCACGTTGCGACCATTCCCGACCGATACCCATTGCCACATATTCATGACTTCGCCGTCCGCCTTCATGGAGCCACCACCTTCTCCAAAATTGATCTCCTAAAGGCATGCCATCAAATTCCTGTGGAGCCCGTTGACATCCTAAAAACTGCCATCACGACCCCGTTCGGATTATTCGAATACATCCGGATGCCTTTCGGCTTGCGCAATGAGGCGCAGACGTTTCAATGATTTATTGACGGAGTCACGCGCGGCCTCCAGTTTTGCTTCTGCTACCTCCACGACATTCTGGTGGCCAGCTCCGGCCTCACCGAGCACGAAGGTCACCTCCGGCAGCTCTTCCAGCGTTTACGAGAGTATGGCGTCGTCGTCAACCCTGAAAAATGTGAACTGGGCGTCTCTATCATCGAGTTTCTTGGCCATCGCATCGACGCCGCAGGTATCACCCCACTCCGCCGGAAGGTAGAAGCCATCGACACTTTTCCGCGTCCTGCCACCTGCCGCAAGCTCAGATAATTTTTAGGACTCATAAATTTTTACCGCCGTTTCGTCCCCCATTGTGCCCAGCTAATCCACCCGCTCTGCTCCCTACTTTCTGGGCCCGGTGGACCTTCCAAACCGCTCGAGTGGACTGCTGCCGCCGAGACAGCCTTCCTCAGCATCAAGCGTGCCCTCGCCGCGGCTACGCTCGCCGCTCACCCGATTTCCGACGCCCCTATCATCCTTACCGTCAACGCGTCCTCGGAAGCTGTTGGTGGTGCCCTCCATCAAGTCACCCCTGACCAGCCCCAGACCCGTCGCAGCGTACGCTCTCTCACGGGCACGGATTTCCGCCATCTCGTTCCCGACCACTGTCGACTACGCTTCAATTGCGCAGGATCAAGACCACGATGCCGCCATCCAAGACCTCATTCCCTGCCCTCAATCTCTGTCCATCCACAAAATTCCCTTCCCTGGAACGCCTTACCATTTGGTATGCGACTTTCCACCGGCAGCCCACGCCCCCTCATTCCGCAAGATTTTCGACAACACCTCTTCGACGTCTTTCACTCCCTGCACCACCCAGGAATCAAGGCCACTCGAAAGCTCATTGCGACTCGCTTTGTCTGGCCCTCGATTACGCGCGGCGTCCGCGATTGGGCCCGCCAATATTTAGCCTGTCAACGCTCAAGAATTCAGCGCCACACACTCTAGCCTCCATCACCGTTTCCTACACCCGATGCTCGTTCCCGTCATGTTCATCTGGACCTGGTGGGTTCCTTTCCCCATCTGCCGGCAAAGACTACCTTTTCACCTGCATTGACCGTTTCACCCGCTGGCCGGAGGCCATTCCCATCGCCGACATAACTGCTGACACGGTGGTGCGCGTCTTCCTCGACACTTAGGTGGCCCGCTTCGGCGCGCCCGCTATAATTACCACCAACAGAGGCCGCCAGTTCACCTCCCGTCTGTTCGCAGAGATGTGCCGTTTTCTCGGTTCCCAACATCGACAGACGACGGCTAATCACCCTTGCGCCAACGGCCTCGTGGAACGACTCCACCGCACTCTGAAGACCGCCCTGCGCGCACATGACGACCCCAGCCACTGGGTGGAACGTCTACCCCTAATTCTCCTTGGCGTCAGGGCTGCCATCAAGACAGACGCGCCTGTCTCACCTGCTGAGCTCGTACATGGCGCGACGTTACGACTACCGGGAGAATTCTTTGATCATGCAACTCTCGCCCAACCCGCTCCTGACCTTCTTGACTACGCCACACGCCTGCAGTCGTACTGTGCTGGCCTGCGACCACTGCCCACGCGGCCCTCTTCGTTCCGTCCCGTCTTCATTCATCCGGCTGTTCATTCCGCAATACATGTGTTTCTGCGGCACGACGCGGTTCGTAAACCGCTCCAACCCCCGTATGACGGCCCTTTTTCCGTCCACTCTCGTCAAGCGAAGACCATCAACCTTAGGCTTCCGCATCGGCTCGAAGTGGTCTCGGTGGACCGTGTGAAGCCTGCCTGTTTGCCTGCCATCACTCCGGTGCCCGAACTTTCTCACGCCTCGCACTGCCCGCCTGCACCGGTCCATCCGCCACGTTCGGTACATTGGGCACCCGGCCCGCCTTCTGTCCGTCTCATTCCTCGCCGGCTCACGGTCCAGGGGGGGGGGGGTACTTGTAGCTGACTACGATCGCTAGGCCACGCCCCTCGTGACCAGCCACGCTCATCGGGCACGCGTCATCATTCTTCCACCCGCATATGTTCAAGTCGCGCTCTTGCCCAGGAAACTGGTTATTCTTCCTGCTGCCTGATCTCGACTCCTCTCCTCAGATAAAATTATTGACAAAAGTGGGACTTTCGCCTAAGGAAATTAAAGCGCGACTGGACAACGTGTACAGGGAAGCCTCTCCTTCGTACGCAACGATAAAAGACTGGGCTAAGCAGTTTCGACTGGGGCGAGAGTCCACTGAAGATGATCCACGTGATGGTCGTCCAGTGGAAGTGGTGACACAAGAAAATTTGTCTCTTGTCGAGGAGCAAGTGCTGAGCGACAGGCGTCTGAAGGTGAAGGAAATCTCAGAAAGGCTGGGGCTTTCCAAATCAACCGTTTTTCGCATCATCGGCGAGGGCCTTCACATGAAAAAGGTCAGTGCCAGATGGGTGCCACGACTTCTCTCGTCAGTTCAAAAGCAACAGCGCGTCTTCTGTGCCAGAGAGTTTTGGAGCTCGAAGAGAACGAAGAAGAAATATTGATGTCAATTGTCACAGGGGGTGAGACTATGGTGCTCAATTATGATCCCCTTGCGAAAAAATGAGTCGATGGAATGGCGCAAACCAGGAGAAGCACCCCCAAGAAAAGCCAAGGTCACACAATCCACGAAGAAGATCATGGCAACAATATTTTGGGGTTGTCAATGGATCCTCCTCATCGGCTTCAAAGAGAGGAACACCACAGTGAATGCGACTTATTATGCTTCACTCCTGCACCGACTGCGAGACGCCATCAAGGAAAAAAGGCGCGGCACGTTGAGTCGAGGTGTCCGATTGCTCCAGGACAATGCCCCTGTCCACACGGCTTCTGTTGCCAAGGCTGCACTGAAGGAGTGCGGCTTCGAAGAAATCCACCACCCACCCTACAGTGCAGTCTTGGCACCGAGTGACTACTTCCTGGTCTCAAACTTGAAGAGGGATCTCAAAGGACGGAGATTTCAAAACGATAGTGAGGTGCAAGAGGCAGTTTTCCAGCATTTTGCCGACAAAACTTCGGACTATTTTTTCAAGGGTATAAGAATGCTGGTTGAAAGGTGTCAAAAGTGCATCGAAGTTAAGGGTGACTATGTCGAAAAGTAATACACTTGTTTCGTCTCTATATGACAATTAAAAGTTGGTCGGGCAGGAAACTTATGGAACCACCCTCGTCGTGCAGCGAACGGAGGGGCTGCACCTTGGAATGGCTGTCAGAGCAAGTGGCGAAAGTTGTGGCGGCGCTGCTATCGCGAACTACACAGTGCGCGGTGTGGTCCGGGCATGCTTTGCAAAGCATGCCGTCTGCGTCTAAACATTTCTGCGAATCGAGATTTTGTTCTGTTCTATTCTGTTGAGAGCAATTAATTATAGTGGTAATTAATTGCAATTATAATTGTATTCGTATTCCGCGCTTCCTCCTTACCAGTGCCGCGCATGCCAAAGGGAACCTGGACGTGGCCATTAGGAGGAGCCTAAAAAGAGGCTCGACCTGTCAATCAAATTGAGCGCTTTTCATTGGCTGCTGTTTCCTATCAGGCTGCCATGACACCAAAATTTTCCCGAAAATGGCGGCGTAGCTTGGAACGGCGAAACGAGGATTTCATGACAAAATGTTTTCATTGTTACTTAAATGTTATTCCGTAAGTGCACATTTTGTTGCAGTTATGCAGTTAGAATTTTTTTATCATGTTATGTGAAACACCCTGTATAGCTTGGATAGCCTGGGATTAATAGCGAACTGTATTTTGGCTCGTTATTCGAAAGAGAGCTCGAAAAGTAGGTGGAGCTCCAGGTTTAGGTGGGTCCCATTAATGGCCAGACTCCCTTTGGCATACACGGCACTGCTCCTTACTACACCCTAAAACAGAACTTCACCGCATGGCACGTTGTGCGCCAATCATTGCCACGAACGATAGGGTTATCGCTTTTGATTCGAGGAGAGAGGGAGGCGTACGCCTTTTTGTGGCAACTACCATATATCCTAATTGCCACAAAAAGGTGTACGCCCCCTCTCTCCTCGAATCAGAAGCGATAACTCTATCATTCGTGGCAATGGTTGGCGCACAGCGTGCTATGCGGTGAAGCTCTGTTTTTAGAGTGTAGCTCTCCATAGTCGTCTATTGCAGCGCCGCCGCCGGCTGTCGACGCCGCGATAGTCGCGCGGCGAGTGCGGTCGTGCCACTGTACCCTTCTATAGTTCACTGTACCACAGCTGCTAGCAGACGACGTCACTCAATGACGTCATCTACCCTTGGAGAATCCGAAACTATAAAGCTTTGCGGCTTCTTTCCAAAATTCGTGGAACTCCGTATTGTTCACGGACGCCGTTTATATTTGTGGACTGAGTCATTGAGCGAGGTTTATTTATTTGATCGGGAATAAAATAATTTTAAGAAACGTACTTTCTGGTTCGTCGTGGTACCTTAAGCTTTCGCTACAGCGCTGTGAATCTTAACTTGGATCACAATTTCCTGCTCTCCCTTTCTCTCCTTTAGATCCAGTCAGCAAATCGTCATCTCCAGGTGAACTTATGATCTATGACGCCGGCTTGATTGTCCAAGGTAGTCTACCTTTTCCTGGCGCTGAAATTAGACATTAGAACGGGCTCTCAAGGCACAATTCGCACTGCTACGAAAGAAGTGTCCTGTGCGATGGAAACAGGATAAATTTATCAACTAAACCCAAAAGCTTGCTTGTAACCAATATCGGCCATAGTTACGGTGCTATAACGACAGTGTTGCTTCGATATCTCGAAATTGAAACATTCGGTCGATTACGGATCCACACGTCGAAGTTGTCTGAAACTCCATGGAAAGACGACATTTTAGTGAGCTTTGCAAGGTTATTCTGCCGTTAAATTACTATCAGAAGGGAGCATCGAGAGCTGAAAAGCCGTCGTGTGTTATCCCGTTATCCGTTGCGTCGCCTATTATTGATAGCACATGTTTGTAGCTCCGTTATGGCAGAGTGATGCCGTCGCAGCTGCCAGAGGGATCATGTTGTAAATAATGTCTGAGAACAGATAAGTCAGTCCCTGGACGTTTGGTTGAGCGATGACACACAGACAAAAACAGAGAACTGAGGACTACCCTCATAAATAGCGCTTGGAGGTAGTTGGTAACTACTTGGTTTGAAACAAATGTAAGACCCCGACCCTTACCCCAAATCGCTACTATCTCCACTCACTACGGATTGAGGCATCTAGGTCTTAACGTAGAATCATAAAATCATGCCCTCTGATCCTTGAAGACGCGAATAGTGTTTCCAGGTACTCCTCAAACGCGCGCAACTTCGTTAACGGTAAGCGTATAAGTGTAATAAATGGAAGCTATAGGAGTAAACGTTGTGACATATCAATTTTTCCCCATGGCTTATGATAGCGTCGGATTATCACAAAGATTAATCATGTTCTTCAACTGTTCCGTGCAATAAAAGTCGAACGACGGTGATACACGATGCATATTGAAAACAGATCACTGCGGTGTGTGAGATGTCGTAACCGAGCGGAAATCTTAGAGCTCGCATCACAGCCAGGCATCCTCTTAACCTTGCATAATGAGCAGGAAAAAGGTAGGACACCGAGGCGCTTTATGCATGCAGTCATATTAAACTATAATATACCGTAATTATATTTGAATGTCTCTCCAACCTTTAGCTCCGCGCACAACCACTAGCAACGACCCACCGGGTTAGTATATTTGCACTTCTATTTCAACTCCCGTTGTAGTACACCCGCGATAATCGCTATGACAAATAATAAGCCGCCCAAAGTTGCCAAGCTCGCTAAATTCTATAATTGTTTGCGACTTACAGACTAACGCAAGCTTGAGCGAGTATACATCCCTCTCCCATATTGTGTCAAAAGCTTGTGGTGTAAGACAACTGTTTCCACAACTACGTAAAGCAAATTTTTGCACAGTTGCATGTGAACGACCTTGGTTCTGAAAAGGAGGAATCACTCTCCTTGTCAGCTTAAAGGGGCTATGAACTCTACCAAGCTAGCCCGCCGACTGTGTCGGCTCCAAACGGCGATTTTAACTTGCTAACTGTGACACCTTTTGTATATATGAATTTGATAGGTCCGTCTCTTCAATACATATAGTACACTGCTAGCCAACCATCTCCCCAATGACAACGTTCTCACTCCTGCTTTGTTGATAACGGGAGGCGAAGACCATTATGTAGAGCCATTATGTACCGCATTATGGCTGCAAATTAGGCTCCGCCTCCCGTTTTCAACAAATCAGAGACGAGAACGTTGTCATTCGAGATGATGGTTGGCGAAGAGCGTGCCACGTGGTGAACTCATTTTTAAGAGTGTAAAGCAGAACGTTATGTGTACCTCCGCGTTGGCGTCTGATTGGATGCTACAGTTCTTCAAATGACGTAACAATGGATAGAGGTATCTGGATGGCAGTGCGTCTAGTCGCCCGTATCCGAAAAAAAAGTGCATTTTTGTATTAACGCTGCACACGTTATGAAGAAGAAGAATTGAGCAATAAATCGTAAATAGAATTACGAAGCGTAGGAGAACAATATTACATCTGGCCGGTTTCACGTCAGTTCAGGCACGGAGGCAGGATTTTATTATTCATTTTACGCTGTTGGACATCATGTACGATGAGCTTCTAAATATAAAAAAATAATAAAAATCCAGGACGTCGATGGGACCTCCCTGCCTGAACTGACGTCAGGGATGGGCAGTATTTAAATACATCGTAATTAAAATACTATTTAAAATATAAATACATGTATCTATATTTTGTATTTAAATACAGACTCGAAAAATGTATTTATAATTATATTTAAATACCAATTTTCGGGTATTTATTCTTGTAAATACTTTATAAATACTCATAAATACAGAATATACTGACTCATATCTTAAAGTTGCCCTGCATTTCACCTTTCGTGAAGAAGGGCGAGTTTGGGGCGCAATTATGCCGGGTTAGCGCTAGCATGCGCAATCGACAAACCATTTTAGATAGGCGAGTTTTTCACTGTTGTTGCGGACAACGGTCGTGACTACCCGATTACATTGTTCTACGAAGCATCTTCGTCAAATTTAATACAAGCATTTGTTCATCGGCACCTGTGGAGATGCTGTTCTCCTTTGCGAATCTGATTGTACGGCCGAACAGAAGACGCCTAAAAGAAGCAGTCTTCGGGAAATTTCTAATATTAATTTTTCTATTATTTCTATTTCTCTTATTATACTATATCATTCTAATTTCTATTTCTATTATATCTGTGCTGTCTGGGGTTTTTCCTGGGTTTTCCTCAGACGCTTTCAGACATATGTCGGCACAGTTCCCTTAGAAGTCGGCCTAGGACGCACATTCCCCCAGGGCGTCAGTCGTGACGTTGCCCACATACGTGAGGCCGACAACGGCAAGCCCTATCACCACCCACCACCACCACCACCATCTAATATTAAAATCGCCATGATAATCTAACAAATAAATGCTATTCTTCCTTGCTGATTTGTCCGATGTATGATCATCGTTATTTCTGTAATTCCAGATAACATCTTCCTCACAGTATTTATGGTAGTAGTTACGGCATTTAAATACCGTATTTATATTTTGTATTTAAATACTCAAGTTGAAAACCCCCTCCCGCATTTACGGTTGGGTCGCCGCGGGAGGGAGACCTCCACGCCTAGCTGTGCGTGGCTCTCCCGTGTCTGGGGAAAAGGGGACCCTGGCGGTTGAGTGGCCCCGGAGGATGTTTAGGACCCTTAAGGCCCCTCCGGGAAAGCAACACACCGCTTTGGCCCCAGCTTCCCATAGTCGGGTGGTCCTGGAAGGCCCGGCCAGGGCTATCCAGCTTAGTCGCTGCGGCGGCAAGGGTCAACCTCGTGCAGAGCTACGCGCCTGCGCCTGGGTATAGTGTGAGGGCACGTACGTGCCACCGTGCGGAGCACGGTCCCCTGGTTGGGCTCGGTGGTGGGCGGCACGGCCTCCGCACTGAATCACACACACAACACATATGGCAAACAAACCCCTTAAAAACCCCCATGATCGGCGCCTGAAGAGGCGCTGCACCGAAGATAATCCAGCAACCGAGTTTTTCTACCAGAAACAGCCAGCATGGTTCCCTAGAGTCCTTGTCATACACGCAGATGAATCGATCAAGTCACAGTCAAAGCTGTCTCTATTTGCAACTGCTAAAGTTCTGGAACAGACGATAGGCAAAAATTACTCTGCTCGAAAGCTCCGCTCTGGTGACATCCAGGTGGAGGTCCAAGAAAAGGAACAGAGCGTATCCCTCTAGTCCCTGAAGGCAATTGCCGACATACCTGTCACGGTCACTCCGCACAAGACACTCAACATCGTAAAAGAGAGGAAGAGCTCCTGATGTGCTCTGACTCTGAAATTGAGGAGTATCTCAGAGAGCATGGAGTGGTCAGTGCACGGAGAATAATTATGCGTAGAGACGGCAACGAAATACCAACAAAACATGTCGTACTATCATTCCAACTTCACACTCTTCCATCTACAATACATGGTGGCTACCTCAACTGTAATGTACGGCACTACGTTCCAAACCCAAGGCGCTGTTTTAAATGCCAGCGCTTTGGGCATGGCTCACAGACATGCCGTGGACAAACAACATGTGCAAAGTGTGCGGGGAAGACCATGAGTCGCCAACATGTGAAAATGCCGTGAAATGCATCAACTGTAGTGGCAGCCACCCAGCATACTCCAGGTCCTGCCCACAGTGGAAGGACGAAAAGGAAACCCTGAAAGTTAAAGTTGAGCAGAATCTTTCTTATACTGCAGCGAAGGCACAGGTGGCATTTTCTAGAAAGGGCTCGTACTCCGAGGTTATGCGCAGGGAAGTGGCGCCACCTCGGAAATCTGTGGAGACTCAGACTGAGTCCCCACATAACACTCCCAACACAAACGTTGGGGACACAGCTCATGTGTCTCCCAAGGGAAACGTGGCCTGCCCAAAGGCTGGCCACAAGGAGGTCGCCAGCCCCAATCAGGCTGGCAATACCTCTTCCGAAGGGAATGGGGGCGGTGAGGGCTCGGTCCAAACCGTACCCCAGTCGATGGATGTCGATGACTGCTGCACGCCGCAGAGGTCATCGCCAACCCCTCAGAATTCCCCAGATCAACAGAAGGGGAAACAGCCGGGTCGAGGTAGAGGACATTTGCAGAAGGTGTCACCGAAGGCACCTCCAGCCAGGGTGCAAGCGCCCAAAGTACACCAAACATGCTGAATACGCAAAAGATTTTCATGCAGTGGAACTGCAGGGGAGTGCTTCCAAATGTTGATGATGTGCATGACCTCCTGGAGGCGCACAGGCCAATTGGCGTCTGCCTCCAACAGACATATTTGAACTCTGGACACACAAATCCGTCCCAACAATACCAAATGTTTAGGAGGGATCGCCCGGTGGTTACGCGATCCTCAGGTGGAGTGGCGATTCTAGCATCCCGGTCTGTTGCTGCAGTTGAGGTGCCGTTGACAACAACATTGGAAGCTGTGGCTGTTCGATTGAATCTCTCTACACCACTTACGCTCTGCTCAATATATCTTCCTCCTGCAGCAGATGTGCAGCGACAGGATATCGAAGATCTCTTAGACCAGCTGGCAGCCCCATGCCTCATTATGGGGGATTTTAATGCACACAGCCGTTTGTGGGGATGTTCAGATTTGGATTCGAGGGGCAGACTTCTTGAGGATTTACTCCTCCGCCACTCCATCACACTCCTGAACACAACACAACCAACATACTGCAGCACATCAACACGGACATTCTCTGCATTGGACCTTTCCATCCGTAGTGCGACCATTGCACAAGATCTGCAGTGGCACGTGATCCAAAACCTCTATGGCAGTGACCATTTTCCAACTTGGGTCGAGTATCAGTGTGATGATGCTGTGCTGTGTACGCGAAAACCCCGCTGGAGGCTGCAGAATGCGAACTGGGCGGTGTTCAGCGTGCTGGCTGACCTGACCCTACACAACACTGACAACGTGAGTATCGACGAGGCCAACGAATTCATAACAAACACGATAATACATGCTGCTACACAATCCATATCCAAGACGTCGTACTCTCTGCCCAAGCGTTCAAAGCCTTGGTGGAACGACGACTGTAAACGGACGCGCAAGGAACAACAAAAGGCGTGGGCTCGTTTGCGTCGATACCCGACAGTTGACAACATGATCCAATACAAAAGGAAGCGTGCTGCAGCCAAACGCACAAGGGAGGAGGCCAAGCGCAACTCGTGGAAGGAGTTTGTGGGTACATTGAACTCGCGAACTCCAGCCAAGGTTGTGTGGGACCGTATCAATAAGATCTCCGGGAAATACAAAGGGTTTACAGTGCCTTGTCTTTCACAGAATGGCGTTCCCTGTACGTCATTGGAGGAACAGGCTAACATACTTGGCGGACACTTTGAACACGTGTCTAGCTCCTCGCATTACAGTCAGCGTTTCCTGTCACACAAAACTGCTGCTGAAAAACGCATCATTAAACAACCTAAACAAGATACAGCTCCTTACAATGTACCCTTCAACGCACATGAACTTCAGAGAGCCTTACAGGCAAGAAAGAACACTGCACCTGGCCCTGACGGCATACACTATGACATGTTGCGGCATTTAACACCCCAGTCGCAACAAATCTTACTCTACTCTTTTAACCGTGTGTGGAGAGAAGGAACTCTTCCGTTGTCCTGGAAGCTAGCCGAAGTGGTTCCGGTTCTCTAGCCAGGGAAAGACCCGTCTGCTGCTATTAGTTATCGCCCCATCGCATTAACCAGCTGCCTTGAGAAGACTTTCGAGCGCATGGTAAATGCAAGGCTCGTATATGTTTTGGAAGAGGCAGGCATCTTTGACAAACACCAAAGTGGTTTTCGTTCGGGCCGAAGCACCCAGAACAACCTACTCCACCTAGAATCACAAATCAGAGAGGCTTTTGTTCGAGGGCAGTTCTGCGTACTCGTGTTTTCTGATCTCGAAAAGGCGTACGATACCACATGGCGTTTCGGGATTCTGCAAGATCTACACGCATGTGGTATCACAGGGTGCATGTACAGGTGCATCGATAATTTCCTCAGAGATAGAAAGTTTCGTGTCCGTCTGGGCTCAACTTTGTCTGACATCTTTGTACAAGAGAACGGGGTTCCACAGGGGTCTGTGCTGAGCGTTACGCTATTCGTTGTGAAAATGAACACGATAGCGAGAGCCATCCCACCTGGCGTCCAGTACTCCCTTTACGTAGACGATGTCCAGGTTTCCTACTCGGCATCAAGTATTTCAACAGCTGAGAGACAGGTGCAGCTCACGATCAACCGTCTATCTAAGTGGGCTGATGAAAACGGCTTCAGGTTTTCCGCGCAAAAGACAGCGTGTTCACCGCAGAGCTTTACGCGATTTTCCTGGCTCTGCGGCACATTCAACAAAACGACCTTCAAAATTCAGTAATTTATTCCGATTCGCTAAGCTCTGTGCGTGCGCTGCTTTCATGCTATGACAGCAAGAATCACCTCGTCAAGCGAGTACGAGCGCTTGCGACTCAACTTTGTTCCCGAGGCTTTTCAATCTGTCTCAGCTGGGTCCCCAGCCACACTGGGATCCCGAGGAATGAACGAGCCGACCGTGAGGCTCGGCGAGCGTTGGCACAAGAGGAGTCAGCTCTAGGACTACCCTACCAAGACATCCTGCCAGTGTTAAAGAGAGCTGTCTGCACACTGGCAGCAGGAGTGGGACATGGAAGAAAATAACAAGCTACACCTCACACAGCCAGACGTTTCCCCCCCCCGCATCGGACTGAACACATCAACAGATCATCCGAAGTTCTGTACGCGAGATTGAGGATTGGACACACATGGCTCACGCATCACCACCTACTCAGAGGTCAGGATCCGCCAGCCTGTGCGCACTGCGGTGACAGCTTGACTGTCTTGCACGTACTGGCATCCTGCCCTCACTTCGAACACCAACGCCAACAGTATTTCACCGCATTCTACAGATACCATGTCCCACTCCACCCAGCCCTTCTACTGGGTGACACCCCTCTTGTGCCCTTTGATAACGTCATTAAATTTTTGACCACGTGTGGGTTTCTTAGTCAGATGTAGATGATAAGCATTGCTCCGCTTTTATCCAATATCACCGAACTCCTCATGTAAATATCTCACTGTCACACTTGTAGATAGCTTTTAACTGCCATGCTCGCTTGCTATCGTCATCCTCCTCTCTCTCTTATCCTGGTCAATCTCATCGCTCATACCTGTAGATAGGTTTTAACTACCACACACTCTCTCTCACATCATCTTTCCCATAATCATCTTCGACACACTCACCATAGTTTTGGCGCTCTATGGCCTTTGTTGCCTTTGTGCCATTAAACACATAATCAATCAATCAAGTTGAAAACTATTTATGAAGAGTATTTAAATACCCCTGCCAACAAAGTATTTTGTATTTATATTTAAATACTCAAAAAATGTATTTATGCCCATCCCTGACTGACGTGAAACCGGCAATCTATTAAACCCGTAACTAAATACATGCGGATTATAGTTCATCAAATACATCAGATTGTAGTTCTCCTTTAATTGATGTGTTTTATGCTTAGATGCCCCTCGCCCGCGAAAACTGTACTCTTCATACTGTGAGTTACATTCTGCAGCATGTATGCGCAAAGGCATTTCGTCTCCACACAGGGAAGAGGGTAAAGCTTGCAGTAACCAAGGCAGCAATTAGGGGATATTCGTAGATCGATATGCGTGCACTGAAGATGCCAAGTACGCTTCTCCTTGAAATGTTGCCCCTTGATGTGTTGAAATTTGGGAGAGTGCCGCTAAGGACAGTCCACGCGGAAAACAGGGGAGGCCGTTACTTCACCTGTATTCCAACCATCGTTTCAAATGGCATCGTTCCCTGCCCTGAGTTGTTGAAAATGGGAGGCGACACCTTTTTTGTGACAATTATGCACTTCATAATTGTCACAGAAAAGGCGTACGCCTCCTGCTTTCAACAAATCAGGGCAGAGAACGTAGTCATTCGAAATTATGGTCGGACTACACGCAGAACCGTAGCGACGGGGGTACGAGAGGACGCCGAACGGCAATCCCTGGCAGGTTGGTTGGACCGCGACAGCTCTGACTTACATGTCATTTGGCGGCCCTTCCGCTAACGGCCTCAGGTTTGCAGTCTGACTATAGGGTACTACATGCATAGGGCATTGCGTGTCGAATGTATAGGATCCCGCGAGGAAGAGCAGTTATAGTCGAGGCTACTTTAAACCACAGACGACTTCGCGCCTGCGTGGAGCCGGCCATTTTGGTGCGCTTACATCCGGAACCAGAAAGTTACAGAGTATTCGGTTCGTCATGTGCCTCGGCAATACTGCAGCGCTTTCGTCTATGGCTTCGTGCAACTTCAAAGTCCTGGACAGCTGGAGGATGTTACGCCCTATAAAGGTAAACTACGTAGGATTTAACAGAAAGCGCTCTCGCCATATGAGAGCAAAACGAGGGTAGTGATATGTCTGTGGTACTGCTTTGTCTCAATACTGTGAAAGCGGTTAATTTCGCAGTATTAAAGTAACGATTTTTTGTTTGTTTGTTTGTTTGTTTCTTTCTTTTTTCTGGCGCTAGTGTTCCGCCCACATGCGCGTTTAGGAGTAGCCAGTGCTGACTGGGTTGGGACTAACGTCTCCATATTTTTCATTAATTTCCAATTCTAATAGACCTTTTCCTGTTTGTGAAGAAATGACGTTAATGTGTTCGACAGCGCCACCAGTTTGGTAGAGTTGAACTACGCTCGAATCGAGGGGCAGCAAAGTCGCGTTCGAAAGCCACGGTCTTGATGGGATTACGATGGTCCCCGAAAGGGACGCGACCTTCGGTCCTACTTTTCTTTCAGTAGGAGGCAGCGAACAAGTGCCCATTCGTGAAACCCAGCCTTCCCCTTCCGATTTGTTTCGATTTCAGTCTGTCTACCAACGCCATGATGACGTTTCTCGGGTAGAGGTCTATTCCCAAGATACACGTGTTTGTTTTCGTTGCAGCACAGAACGGTCTGAAAGGTGACCTTGGCGGCAGTGTGATGAAGCCTCGAGTCACCAAATAAGCTTTGCCTGAGAGTAGCGACACTGAGTTCCAGGGGCGAGCAGGAGAGGCAAGGCCATTTTGTTTCCGCGCCACGCTAGAGCCACTTCACAGCCCTCACGATGTCATCTGTCCAGTGCGCTCCGAAATTATGTTCCTGCTACGAGCAGCTCTCCGCGGTGGGTGCCTTGATAGCTTTGAGCTCACCTTGATCACCTCTGGACGGTCCCTTGGACAATACATAGATAATACAGCACAACAATCACACAAGCTTCCCTAACCCACGGCCTCCACGGCGAGCATTGTTATATGTTAGCTGTTTCTGCTCCTCAATTAGGGATGGCACTGGTGCGGAGCGGAAACAAGATGGCTTCCCTGCTCGCCTGTGGAGCTCAGTGCCGCTACTCTGACTAATAAAGGCCATGCATGTCGGCTGGCTCAGAGAGACCTCCGCAGAACTCCGAGCCTGAGACAGTGGCATATACGTGCTGGGTTCGGAAGAGCTGGCATCCCCTGTGTCATTGTGCAGGGAGGTGAAGAAAAGTGTGTTATTAAAAGTTAGTGATCCAAACATTTGCGACACTGAGACACTTCGAATTGGTGAATTTTATTTATTGCAATTTCTAGTGTCGGTAATATTTCCGCCATCGCTACCAATGTTCGGCTTCAAAAATTGCGACAAAATAGCAGTCGCTATTCATGAAGAATACTTGTGTTCAAGTATTCTTGGTAGTTGTAACTTTTGCAATACGTAGAAGCGGCATGACATCAGTTCATGGGTTTTTGTTTCATTTAGTTCGAAAATGGTGTGCCTCATACGATAGCTTGAATTGAAGTGAAATCGCTATACTATTGAACTTGCGATCAACTAAAGTTGCTGTTCTTCGGCGCAGGGTGAAGCAAAAGTAACTGCACATTAAGCTATTTGAAAAACATCCACTCTTAAATTATCCTCTTACTCTCCCTCTGCACACAACGTTACAATGTTACCATGTTTGTCACAGAATTATTCTTGAAGTTACCTGACTACTCAAGCAGATACAGCGTTGATTCGTAACAATTCGTCTTCTAAGTCCTATGTACTGTGCCAGAATAATGTATCCCCAATAATGACAGCACTAATACTGCTACATCATACTGGCGTGTATATATTAATAGACTTTGGAAACCAGTACCTCGCGTGATACTAAATACGGTACAGACCATCGCTGCACATGGTACAGTCATGTACAAAAGTTTGCGGAACACAGAAGCGTTGTCTTTCTCTCCCTCAGCTACATCCTCATGCCGGAAGAAAGCGGGCATGTGCACCCATTCAGAGGGGTGGACCAGTTGAAGCCCCAGGGACTTGAAAAGATGTCGCTTCGAGTTCCGTAAACTCTTGTACACCACTGTAGTTGGCGGTGCGCTGTTTGAGACAGAGCGTCTCCGAAAAGTGGAGGTCTTACTGACAATCCATGACAAATCAAAAGGTGACGTGACCTTGCTGAAAAATACTGCGAAGATCAATAAAGGACAGTCCCGTCCCGTGTACCTGGCTGTGGGCGGCCCTTCAGCAACGGACCATATCAAAGACACGGTGAAGGTAGACAAACACCGGGACACATTCTGCGTTGGGCTTCTGGACGCTCTCAAGCAGTATAACCTGGACGGAGCAGTCATCCATTTCGAAGCCACCCTTCTCGACAATAATTTGATATCTGCTGCCTTCGCCAGCGTAAGCCAGCGTTCTTTAAGACACCAGACGCGGCGGCAGTCCGCACGAATTGATCTAGTTCGTCTCAGTTGTAATCACCCTCCTGCTGCCTTACGTCTTTCAGCAAAACGGAAAAAAGTAGAGAACTCCGACTTAACATAAGAAAATAACAAGGTTTACTCAGATGTTTCGTCCGTCATGCGACGGACATCATCAGTGCTAACTGAATGAGAAAGTCCTTGGCCTACGAACAAAGGGGGGGGGGGGGGGACCCAGAAAGCTTCTAGAGTCTTGGCACATATGTGGTGACCTCTCGATTTGTAACCAAAAACGTGGCCCCCTTCCCGAACGATACTCACATCGCCTCAAATAGTGACTGTTGGTGGATTCTCTCATTCAGTTTGGCACTGATGATTTCCATCTAAAGACGGACGAAACGTCCGAGTAAACCGTATTAGTTTGTTATGTTAAGTCAGAGTTCTCTATCTTTTTCGTTATGTCGCATCCCGGCTTTTGGAGTACTTTTGCATCTTTCAGCACATCAGCACTTGCTTCTCTGCCCATGGTAAAACGCTGGTTCTCGTCGTCCCATCACAATCGGCAAAACGACAACAGTATTTCCCATTTATCGACGCAAGGTGGGTTGTATATGCAGGAATGAGGCTTCTGCGGCGACGTCACGTTTGGTCACGTGACATGGGAAAACACATAGCCGCACCGGAGTCACAGTAGGAGGGCATGCCTTGAGTTGCTGCAGTATTGTTGTGTTGTGTATATGCAGTATTGCAGGTATGACGTCTGTGGTGCACCCCCCTCCCCCATGTTTCCCCGTGTCACGTGACTCAAAGGCGCTCGAAGGCTGCGCGTGACGTCATGTGCAGGTGCCTTATTGAAACAATATAGAGGTACGTACACACCATGACGCGTACACAAGCATTATGGCTGCCATGTTACCACACACGCATGGCTTCTGTCCACGTGTTATCCACATAGAAGTTTTACTTCCTCTAGTTCCGTATAATACGCCTTATTTTTACTGATTTGCTAAACAACTAAGATTTTAAATTTCGTCTCGGTAACCGCTAGTACAGCTCGAAGCAGAATTAACTTGAACGCGCCTCCGACCTGCGGAGCGCGAAGGGAGCCCCCCTATCGTCGCTAAAGAAAAATAAAGGGAAAGGGTGTTTCGCCTGTACCAGTTCTGCCGCAGGGGTGTCCATGCCATGCCATGAGCTGTTGACTCGGCATCGCATTACCCTCAGCTATCATCGCGACGTTTGTTTCGTGTTGCGGCGATTATGTAAAGGTGTATGCTGGCCGATATCGCAAGGATTCAATGGTAGTGCAATGCCCGAATCAACAGCTCATAGCAAGGCGGACACCCCCGCAGCACAAGTGGGACAGTCGAAACAACCTATCGTTTCGTTTCGCCTAAGTGCCGCTATAGGGTGGCTATAGGGGGCTCTCCGCAGGTCGGAGGCGCGTACAAGTTAACTGTGCTTCGAGCTGTACCACGACTAATCACATAGGCACAACTCTGCCTTGATTGCTGCCTATTGATTCTTGAGTAATTTACACTGCTTTGCAGTTACAACGTTTCTGTGATATTTTGGACTCATCATATTGTTGATCCAGCTGACACGGTATCTCAGTGCCCTGTGGACCTCAAGATGATAGTGAGTAGCTTACGTTCATAAGACCTACTACCAAATTGTCTAGAAAAATTTCATGTAGGGCTTGTAGATCGGTATTGGGACCTACCATATAGAGATAACGAAATATTTAGGTATGAGCCTATGTTAACTGTGACGTAAACTTGGGGGAGCTCATTGGGTTTCACATAGGTTAACTTAACTTTTCTAGAAAACCATTCAACATGATATCACGGTGGGTCTTGCTCACCTCCCTTCACGACACACATCAAAGCCATTATCGGCATCACAACTGTTCAACTTGAAAGCCATTCGACTTCAACTTCAACTCACCATTCAACAGACATCCAACCGCGATTCCATCATACAACCTAAACCGGAGCGCAATGCGCAACATGCACACCTCGTTAGCTTTCGAAGGGACCTGGGCACCCTCGGTAGCCTATTTTGGAGTATCGGATGGATCATATACTGAAATACAATTTGTTGAGGCACGTTCGTTAAGTGTATAGTGGGGCGGAAAACGTTTGTAACGGTAACGGGAATGTGTTTTTGCAATTAACACGTATGCCTACAACGAGTCGAAGATACCAGCTAAATTCCTAACATTCTTCCGTGTCAAATACTGTATTTTTAACTCAGGTTATCACGTATAATGTGATTACTTGCTGAGCGGAGCTGTGAAACCAGCATAATTTTTCTTTCACGAATTAAAACACCATTTGTAACACCATACTCCCCGTCCAAGCTGGGTGTAAACAGGTGTATTGGACGTAAACACTTCTTTCAACACATCACTTTGCACCCTTAATGCTCGACATTGGATAAAATGTGGTGTATGTCAATATTACGCTTTTAGTAATGCTCTTCTTGCACCCTTTGCTTCAGTCTGCGGGATAGAAAAGGGTGTTTTTATAAGAATACACCTGTTTTGAGCGAATAAAGGTGTAAAATTATTGACTGTGTGATGTTAATAGAACAATGATACACATTCTGAACACAGAACATGTCGGTTTGTGTATGCCACTGCATGCAGCTATCACGAATAGTAAAAATTTGGAACACGTCACACTTCATCAATTTATTTTTCCTTCGTTCTCTGTCTCTCCAATATGCAAGGACGACTTCGAAAAGCACTCAATGCCGCAACCGTCTGGACATTCCAAGCCGACGCCGCAGTACCTGATAACGCTGTCACTCTCGGCTGGACGATTTAGATTGAGCAATTCCAACAACCCTGGAAGTCTGCAGGCCGTCGTTGCGGGGTCTCCGGAAACTGTCCGCTACACTGAGGCACGTGCTTTATTCCGCTATTCTTATAATGACTAGGCCTGATCATCACAGCGGTCCACAAAGTCAAATTTCTACCTGCTTCTTTGAATTGTTCTGCAGGTAGAGTGCTGGACAAACGTTTACGGAACACGTTCCGGCGCGTTCCTTCCTCAGAGTGACACGCTAGCAGCGAATGGTACCGTACGGACTTGCAAACAGGTGACTCGGTTGCGTATAGGCACGTGTATATAAGTGCGTACGCTCCCATTTGCTGCTTGCGTGTCACTTTGGGGAAAGGATGCGCTGGAACGTGCTCCATAAACTATTAGGGTCAGTTCTCACTTGGCGACGCACGACGAGACGTTGTGAGCTGTCGGCGGAAATAGACGCGCATTTCCGGCGTTGGAAGAGGAGAGAGGTCGAGCCAAAAAAATTCCCATACCTACGAGGGTGGATCCATAAGTTTCCGGCCCAAGGTAGAAAATTCGCGCGAATTGGAAAATGCCATTAAGGACGCGTGGCGCCATCTGTTGGAGGGCCAGAGCACCACCCTCAACCCTCTCCATGCTTTTGTCGGTTGGAGAGCGCCATTCCAAACAGCCAGGGTGCACTCTTCAGTTAAAATGGAAAAAATCGAGTACCGCGCTGTGATAAAATTCTTGACAAAAGAGGGCTTTCGCCTAAAGAAATTAGAGCGCGACTGGACAACGTGTACAGGGAAGCCTCTCCGTCGTACACAACGGTAAAAGACTGGGCTAAGCAGTTTCGACTGGGGCGAGAGTCCATTAAAGATGATCCACGCGATGGTCGTCCAGTGGAAGTGGTGACACAAGAAAATTTGTCTCTTGTCGAGGATGAAGTGCTGAGCGACAGGCGTCTGAAGGTGAAGGAAATCTCAGAAAGGCTGGGGCTTTCCAAAACAACCGTTTTTCGCATCATCGGCGGGGGCCTTCACATGAAAAAGGTCAGTGCGAGATGGGTGCCACGACTTCTCTCGTCAGTTCAAAACCAACAGCGCGTCGTCTGTGCCAAAGAGTTTTTGGAGCTCTGTCAAGAGAACGAAGAAGAAATATTGAAGTCAAATATATTACAAAGGATGACACTATGGTGCTGTACTATGATCCCCTTTCAAAAAATAAGTCGATGGAATGGCGCAAACCAGGAGAAGCACCCCCAAGAAAAGCCAAGGTCACACAATCCACAAAGAAGATCATGGCAACAATATTTTGGGATTGTCACGGGATCCTCCTCATCGACTTCAAAGAGAGGAACACCACAGTGAATGCGACTTATTATGCTTCACTCCTGCACCGACTGCGAGACGCCACCAAGGAAAAGAGGCGCGGCAGGTTGACTCGAGGTGTCCGGTTGCTCCAGGACAATGCCCCTGTCCACACGGCTTCTGTTGCCAAGGCTGCACTGAAGGAGCGCGGCTTCGAAGAAATCCACAACCCACCCTACAGTCCAGACTTGGCACCAAGTGACTACTTCCTGTTCTCAAACTTGAAGAGGGATCTCAGAGGACAGAGATTTCAAAACGATAGTGAGGTGCAAGAGTGAGTTTTTCAGCACTTCGCGGACAAAACTTCGGACTGTTTTTTCAAGGGTATAAGAATGCTGGTTGAAAGGTATTAAAAGTGCATCGAAGTTAAGGGTGACTATGTCGAAAAGTGATACTTGTTTCGTCTCTATGACTTAAAAGTTGGTCGGGCCGGAAACTTATGGAACCACCCTCGTATCTCTTTCACGGCGTTTGCAGAGAACGGTCACGTCTCCTGAGCTTTCGTCTGCTTTGGACGACGAAATGCCACTGTGGTGGAAACATGAAAATCGTGCGCTCTGACGGGGCGGCGGAAGTAGAGGCGCATTTCCGCCGCCCCGTCAGTGCGCACGATTTTCATGTTCCCACCACAGTCGCATTCAGTCGTCCAAAGCAGACGAAAAAATCAGGAGGCGTGGCCTTTCTGCGTCACCTAATTGGTCGCCAGCTGTCGTTCTCGGCAGCTCTCGCCGACGCCGTGTAAGAAGGTCGGCATGGCAGTTTTTTTTGTTTTTTTTTTGGCTTGACGCCTTTCCTCTCCTGACTCCGGAAATGCGCGCCAATTTCCGCCGCCCACTCACGACGCCGCGTCGGGCGCCGCCAAGTGAGAACTGGCCCTTAGACCACAACTGTACAATCGCCGATGATGAGAATAAGATGATCACTATCTCGATCGTGTTTCTGGAAAAGTGCCACGGGATCTATATTAATGGAACGATGCTTAAAACCGACCCTAGGAGCCAGAGTCTGAGGGGCTGACTTAGGCTTGCTTTGGCCGACGGAAAGAGAGACAGCCTGTACCATTTGTCAAGTCGATTCGGAGTAGCCTTTATTTTTTTTTATTAGTTCCGGCTCGAGTTCAGTTCCAGAATGGCGGAAAAAATTCGCTTCGGTTCCGATTCGTTTCGACGTCCTGGTCATTACTCGTACGTGGCCAACACAAATCGCTATTTCACCAGGGTTGAAAAAAATCCGGGTATTTTTAAAAATATCCTCTTCAGTGGGCTTTCTTGGATAAAACCCGGATATTTCTGGGTATTTTTGGAGAATATATATACAATGAAAAAATGGCTAGGAAGCAAGCGAGCTGGTGAAGATGATGCATAACGTAAAACCTCGAGACTAGGCAACACGAAGGGACATATATAGACAAGCCTAGAAATGTGACACAGAGTAAAAAACAAATGTGTTTTGCTGTTCTTCTTGATTTCGGTTGATCTGTTGTAGTTTCGGTATATGAAACTGCCTGTCCCAGTAACATTGAATGAGTTTCCGTTGTTTTCTGAAAGGTATAGAGTCCCGTGCACGCGTGGGTGAATGGCGCAAACTCTACACGCCTGTAACTATTAGCTGTCTTACTTCAGTTACAATGCCTCCAGGAAGCAGAAGAAAGCCTCTTCCTGAGTGGGCAGAAGTAAAAGAAAACGGGAAACAAGTTAAATCTGAAAAGTTCAAAAAGTCAAGCTAAAAAGTTAAAAAAGTTAAACGTTCATGTTGCACGTACCAGGGCTTTTGTAAACAGTCAACACTACAATAAAATAGAGCGCGAGTTTTCCGTGTGACGTTGAATTAAGATTGTCTTTCACATCACATCTGGACAGAACCTATAAAAAATCCGGATTAAATTGTGTGGATAAAATCAAAAAAAATCCACCGGATAAAATCCATGTGGATTAAATCCAAACAACCCTGTATTTCAGTGATTGGTTGTGTCATAAAAGACATCTCCACATCTCCACCCTCTATAGGTATGCAGGGGAGAAAAGTTGCAATGGCAGAGAAAGCTGAACAGTGATACAGGTTGCATTGAGATATGGAAAGGCGACGTTTGGATGTCTTCACTGGACGGCGCCAGTGACAAAGCAATCGTAAGACTCAGTCAGCTTTGTGCCTGTAATTGCGAACGCTCGATTTTTAGTTACTCGTGATTCGTGAGCGGATATTGACTTTATGCGAAGTTGCTCTCAAATGAAGTTGCTAGTTGAAGTTGAAGAAAAATTGCACAAGCGATCTACTTCTCGTTCGTTCCCGTTTTGCTAGCATACAATACGAGTTCAGCCGTGCTTTTTTTTTTTTTACCCGCACAGCGATTTTCTGGAGATAAATGTGAAGGAACGTTGCAGCTGAGATTTCTATAGTGTGGTTGCGTTGTCCTCTTAACCCCTTTATATGCAGGCAGGCTTAGTATGCAGCCGTTGCCTTGGCAGTAGTGGCTAGGGATTCTCGGAGAACCCCATCACACCAACTAGCATACTCCAAAGATATTACAGAACCCTCCCCTCCCGCAAAGATACCTGCAAAAAAGTCCAAAATGCCTTCAAACGAGGACAAGAATGTCCAGAAAGCCCCCTGATACGGATGCCGCACACTCCTACGGAATACCAACCATGATGGAAATCCTCTCCAGATCCCTAATAGCCACAGTAATAGATCGTGTGTCGTGCTACTACATCCAGGCCAACTGATTTGTGCCGAGCATAAAGTAGTATGTTTATGTGCGTGGGCGACGGTTGAGAACGCGCGTAAAGACGCCTTTCTTCAGGATTTATGCCCCCGAGAGAACATGTGCTACAAATTACTAGCATTACAGCTGCGCCAGAGACATATTTTAATTTCGTGAGTTGCACCAGATGTGCATGTCTACCCGAACTAAGTCCCTCATATACTAATGAGAACACGATGTTCGTGCCATGTCAAGCATACAGGGCGGCGAAACCCTCACTAGGGACGCCTCTGTGCCTCCTTTTCGTGGGGATCCTCGTTTCGGTTTCGTTTCTCTTGCTTACAGAAAAAAGTGTAATTTTGGGTGCGTTTTCTTATTGAACTCTGGCAACTCCCAGTTACTTTGAGCCGGCGAAAACTAGCCAGAGTAGCCATGGAGAGACAACTGTTCTCTACTCTGCTCTGAAGAAGGGTAGCCGTCGTTATGACGTCACACACAAGCTAGCAGACGACGATGCGTCGTCTGCTACCAATCGTCCTGTTGACAGACAATTTGAGTGGTGTTCAATTTGGGAATGTAGGACTGGTTATAAACTGTCGAACATTTTCAAACTCTGCCAGAGTGCACGCATCTGTGGTAAGTTCTTAAACAGACAGTATGCCACCACTTCCATATCGTCTCGCCCGTTAGGCCAGCCCGCCATTTTGAGCGCAGAGTAACTCTAGCCATTCGAAAATTACGGTCAAAGGTGGCTAATCTGGAGTCACGTGATGATAAAGTCCCTGACGTCGTTACCCAATTCCATGGCTGCTCGGGTTGAATAAGAAAACGCGCCCATTGGAATGAAAATGCGACTTACTTGAAGCACATATGTCGCATTCACAGTGCATTATCAGGAAAGATCATCGCTGGTAAGCCTTTTACGCGTACAATGCCTTGATGCGCAATCTGCGTCTCTTGATATGCAATCTGCGAATACTGCTCGGAAATATCCCCACGGCACGGTTCGTTCAGTGAACACCAGGAGGCGACTCCCAACCTTCCTGGCGCCAATATTAAGTTTTTTTTTTAAGCGGCGCGCACATGCTCAGTCCTTCAGACTTCCCTTAACGCATGTGACAATGATAATTATCATAATCGTCTTCATGTGTACAATTTTTTTTAAATATTCACGATGATTATGGACTATAGTGGAAACTTCCTGGTGCAAAAAGAGAGCGTCGAGAGAGTTGAACTACGCTTGAAGCTAAGGGCGAATAAGGTCGCGCCTGAAAGCCACGATTCTGAGAGGATTATACGATGGTCCCTGAAAGGGACGCGACCTTTGGTCCTACTTTTCTTTCAATAGGAGGCAGCGAACAAGTGCCCATTCGTGGGTCCCAGCTCTCCCCTTCAGATTTGTTTCGGTTTCAGTCTGTCTACCAACGTCATGATGACGTTTCTCGGGTAGAGGTCTATTCCGTGAGAACTTCGCTCGTGTGAATATGCTATAAAAGAAATATTCCCTTCTTCATGGCTGCAGAAACTTCCATCAATTATTCTACGTTCTTCATGCTTGTAAGGTTCCTGTACATGTACCGCTCAACATATAGTAAGAGTGGAGACAAGAGCAGCAATTCCTTCAGCGTTCCTTTTTGTCCGATAGTGCCATACCTTGTCGACCGGCATCGCCATCTTCGACATGGAGTACGACGACTTTCTCGGGACATGCGACGGGAACAAGCATCCACTCATGAGGGCTGTCGCTAGGGGTGTGGCCATGGTGGAGTCCGCAGGCAAACCGTGTGATCCTCCTCGATTGCACAGACTCTTCGACCGATGACACCTCCTTTATTTGCTTTGATTCAAATCACACTACTGTCTTTATTTTCTCTCTATCATCGTGGCCGTGATGTATTATATATAAACAAGAATGTTGTATATGCTGCAACATTTAAACAGCTCAAAGAGTGTTCGTAGCAAAATAATTAATTTACAGTTGCCACCTTGAATGTAACAAACACGAATAAATCTTCTGTTTTTCGAAGAAACAATTCGTCGTGAAATATTCGTTCCGTTTTATGGTTTGCTACAAGCTTAGCTATTCTCGCAAGGTTACATCCACTTTAAAGGAGCAAGGAAGGCACTTCGAATATGTACTTCTTTTTTATTCCATGAAAAACATACTATTTTCGGAAGCTGTCACGCAAAGCATTTCCATAGGCAAGCGCGCATTTCCTGAGAAAGTTAACAAGGGTGCGCGCAGCGGCGGCGACCTGTCTCAGGTCCTTGCAGTGCCGTGTGACGTCAGATCATCCGATCACTTTTATTGGCTACCGATAATCGTCTGCTACAGTTGTCTGCTACTGCTCTGCTACTGCCTAGCAAGGCGATCAGTCGGCTGCTTTGATTGTGTCGGACGCGGGACGAGCAAATACTGCAAAAAAGATAGGAGAGAAAAGAAGGCGCGCGCCTCATTATTGGTCGGTTGACGTGACGTCACAGATCCCCGAGATTGAAAGCCCTCTTGCGCGCACCAGGACCGCTCGCCGCACTCGTACTTTTTCCGCGAATATGTACCCTGTGGCTTGTAACCCCGATTTGTGTTTCTCCTTGCACATTTTATTTCGGTCCCTTCCATGCTCCTTTATCAAGACGTCAAATAACTTATGCGCAACGTGTGGCACTCAGCACAAGGGGTCCCATCTGAGCTTCTTGTAATACGTTTAGAATTTGCTGGTCTACAAACGGCGGGATTCTTGACCACCGGTCACGGGTCAGCAGGATCAAATTGCGCACCCCATCTGTAAAGATGCACAGAAAACATGATGGATCTGTGTTATTCAGGCGAACATGTAAGAAGGTGGTTGACTAATACGGTTGTGCCTGGTTACTATGGAAATGGGCGATCCCCTGCTGAGGCCGTCTCAGAAACGATCCGTCTGTTGTAACGGAAAACATTTAGTCAACAAGAAGCAGAGCGGCCTTGGACACTCATGTACGAGGTGTGTTCAAGTCAAACCGGGACTTTTCGCTTTTCGCAAAAGTAAAATTAACTTACAGGCGAGAAATAAGTTTTTGTTTTTCAACGTAATCTCCACCTGCACTAATGCACTTGTCCCAGCGTTTCACGAGGGCTTGGATGCCAGCAGCGTAGAAATCTTTACCGGCGCGTAGCAGCCATGATCGGACCGCATTCTTGACCTCGTCGTCGCAGCTGAAGTGGAGGCCACCAAGCAACGCCTTCAGTGGCTCGAAGCGATGGAAATCGCTAAGGGCGATGTCTGGACTGTAAGGGGGATGTGGCAGCAACGCCTAGCCACGTTCCTGTAAGGTGCGTGTCGTGAGATGCGCAGTATGCGAGCGTGCATTGTCTTGTAGGAGGAGGACTCCTTTGGTGATGAGCCACGGCTGCTTTTGCTTCAGCGCCTTATGCATATCCCTGAGAACCTGGTAGTAATATGCACTATTGATGGTGGTACCACTGGGCAGAAAATCAACATCAACAACGCCAGTCTTGTCCCAGAAAACCGTGGCCATGACTTTACCCGCAGACGGGGTGCTTCGGAACTTATTGGGAGCTGGCGAGCCCGGTTGCTTCCAATCGTCCTGCACTGATGTACGGCTGTCTCGGAACCGTTTGCACCACTCAAACGCTTTGCTGGGCCTAAGTGTATCGTGACCATACTGAGCCTGAAGTCTTCTATGAATTGCAGACGAGTTTACGCCCTCATTCACGAGAAACTTCATGACAATTCGCTGTTCGATGTGCGCGCTCACCTCGTTGTCGGCCATCTTGTCCAGCACGAGTCTTCTGTTTTGCACAAACTTTGGACCACCACGTGGTGAATGCGGAGGCCTGTCGTGTGTGAAAATGACGAAAAAGGAGTAGCGCGAGCCATTTGTACACTCAGGAGACAGAAAGTCCCGGTTTGACTTGAACACCCCTCGTGTATGCAGCACGTCTTATACGTATATGTACGCGTGTATGCACTCACTGATATCATGGTCCTGATATCATTCCCTTATCATGCAGAAACGACGTCATCCATCTGCCCCTGTAGCCCTACCTGGCAGTGAAAGGGATAATATACACTCTTAAAAATGATGGTGGTGGTGGTGATGTTGAAAGGGCTTGCCGTTGAAAATGAACTTCACCACATAGCACGCTCCTAGCCAACCATAATCTCAAATGATATCGTTATCTGCCCTGGTGCGTTGAAAACGGGAGGCGTACGCCTTTTTTGTGACAATTATGAACCGCATAAGTGTCACAAAAAAGGCGTACCCCTCCCGTTTTTAACAAATCAGGACAGATAACGATATCATTCAAGATAGTGGTTGGCTAGGATCGTGTTCATTTTTGAGAGTGTACACTCTAAAAACAGAACTTCACCGCAGAGCACGTAGTGCGCCAATCATTGCCGCGGATGATAGGGTTATCGCTTTTGATTCGCGGAGAGACAGAGGCGTACGCCTTTTTGTGGCAATTACCATATATCCAAATTGCCACAAAAAAGGCGTTCGCCCCCCTCTCTCCTCGAATCAGAAGCGATAACCCTATCATTCGTATGGCGTGCTATGCGGCGAAGCTCTGTTTTAGAGTGTACGTGGCACTGCCTGTATTCTACGCCACTTTTGCCATTTATGGCAAGACACTCGTCTACCATCATAAACAAGACAAAATTACGCGACGGATCCAATACAATTCAATACGCAACAAATATTCCCTGAGAGAAAGGAAACAGAAACAAGGGAAAGTTTTCTCATATACCAAAGAGGCCCATGCGAGAAAAAAAATCGTCTGAAATATGTAAACATTCAGCAGCATTTACCTCCTTCCCAGCAGACATGTATGAAAGCCCATGTGGAGTTGTCAGTCGCTAAAACCTGTTGGTACATCGAACCTGCACGGGTATACGAACATCCAAATATACGTCAACTGAATCATCTTTGCATCATCCTGGTGCGGCATTCAAGACCATAGCTCCTTCGCGACTTAAAGCCACGACATATCGTATGTCATCGTTCTCGGGAACAAACATTACGAAATGGTGGCGCTGACGACGGTCCAGACGATGGTCCACACAATGGTTCTTCACTCTAAAAAAAAAGAGCTTCACCAAGAGCACGGCGCGCGCTAACCATTGCCACGAGTGATAGGGCTATCCCTTCTGATTCGAAGAGAGGGGGTGGCGTACACTCCTAGAAATGAACTTCACCGCATAGCACGCTTCTAGCCAACCATCATCTCGAATGATATCGTTATCTGCCTTGGTTTGTTCAAAACGGGTGGCGTACGCCTTTTTTGTGACGATTATGAACAGCATAAGTGTCACAAAAAGAAAAGGCGTACGCCTCCCGTTTTCAACAAACGTTTTCAACAAACAACAGGGCAGATAACGATATCATCATCGAGATTATGGTTGGCTAGGAGTGTGCGATGCGGTAAAGTTCATTTTTAAGAGTGTACGCCTTTTGTGTCAGTTATCATACATCCAATTTCACAATTTTATCATTTATCCAATTTCACCCAAAAAGGCGTACGCCCCCTCTCTCTTCAAATCAGAAGCGATAACCCTACCATCCATGACAATGAGTGGCTCCGCTCTATGCGGTGAAGTTCTGTTTTTAGATTGTAGGAACAAAATTCATGTTACATGCTTATCGACCTTTTTGCTCTTTATGCATAGCTGCTTAATGTACCATTGACAGCTATGAGCAGTTATAATGAGGGTATGAATTAACTCGTCAAGAACGTTCCAACTACTTTAGTATGAGGTTATTCCGCTATGTGCCGTCCGTTAGCGGTTGGCATAAATGATGTACGTCGAAGGTGTCAGCAAGCCGTCGCAAAGCACAACGGATCAAAACACAGGACAAAGAAGAGAGGATATAACACAAGCGCCCCTTCCTTACTTGACAAAAACAGGCCCTGTTCGAAATATTGGCGCGTTAGTTACTTAGCACCAAAACACGTGTTTTTGTGCGCTGTGCTTATACGAATGAGCCCTAATGACTACGCTTGTCAAGTAGCTAACTCGCCAATATTTCGTACAGAGACTGTTCTGGTAGTGTAGATCTTGTAAAAGAACCTGCTCTCTACAGAATGTCAGCGACTCCCGGTCTTATATGCTTTTACTTTTGATTTACTTCGGTAAGTTATACGTGTTTCGACTGTTGCTCAACTATTGTTCAGGACTCATTCAAGATGATGCTTCATTACTGGGGAGGAAAATCGTGGAACTCCTTGCCTTTTCATTTGAGGGAAGATGCTCGTTCTAACAATGTCAGGCGCCTACTTATGATGTACTTATTAAACAATCGTGAAAATTTCATGATGAGTTGTTAGCTGAGTGCTAGTCGTTCAGTGTTTATAGAATATGTGCGTCAGCAGAACAGACTGTTAACTGTCAGATTATCAGTCGTGACATGCTTTGAGCCTTGAGCGTTTATTAATCGTCGGTTATTTCACCCAGGAAGTTGTGCAACAGTTACGCGCACCGCTCACTTCACTTTTAATTTCTTCCTTATGTTCTCAATCATTACTTGTCGTATTTTATATGTGCGTGCGTATGTATGTTGGTGCGTACGTTTATGCACGTACCTGTGCATATATGCTTAACTGTAACATATACAAGCATATAATTACTGATCCTCTGTTATATGTAACTTGTATGGTTTGCGGACTGCATCACAGGCCTTTGCCTCGCAGTCCACAATGGTAGCAGATTGTTCAATGTAATTTGGAAACAATAAAGTCAAAGTCAAAGTCACGGCAAAAAGATTCCGTGCAGGAGGCATGTATTGTGTAGACATTGTACGCATACTTCAAACAAATGAATGCTCACCATCACGGCTTAAGTACTGTACGTTGTCTTGAATAATGAAGGGCAGAGTTTCTCTCTTGGAAGTAAAGCCAAATATTCTGCAAGAGATTCGCGAATGTACATTACGCTCGCGAATGCAGACCGTGAGGAACGTGGTCCTTTCATGAATACGGATTGACAGCGGTATACGTATAGTAGCCGCTTGTGATCCTCACGGGTGCAGAAACACAATATCTGGCACTGCAATCACTGCAATCTGGGCTAACTCTAAATTAACGAGTTACAACCATGCTACCCTGCCCTGGCTGGCATCAATATGAATTCACCTGCCTGTCTAATTTTCGAAAAAACGCATCGTAAATGTACATATTGTTCTGATTTCCGGTTTTAAATCGCGTCGTTGGCAAGGCATAAAAATAACGAAATGAAAGTAATATACAGCACTTGATGTAACACAGATTCCTTTCAAAGCAACCTTCGTGCAATATATATCTTTACTCATCTCGCGCCAGCAAAAAGCAGCGACTGGGGCTTACTTGTGTTTCTCTTTCCGCAGCATCGTTTGTTTCTTGAGGTCGTAGGATCGAATTACGCAACGTCCGTCTCCTTCAGGATACGTCCACGATTCGTACCATGGAGCTTCACTCAGCTTCAACAAGATCGAAATTTGTTATCAGCTGCTGCTGAGGAAGGACGTCAACCAATATGACCATGTTACACCAAAGTGTCCTTAAACTTAAACATAGTGTCAAAGTAATACTATTAATTAATGAATGACATAACAATACTAATGAAAGTACTACGGGTTGGGCTAGTACGGGACAAAATCACCGTGAAGGGCGAGGGAGTTGAGACCCTCGTCTATACAACAAACCCCGCATATAACTTCGTACGACGACCAGAATTGACCTGTGGGTTACACCGATTTTCTTCAGCTTTTGTGCACAACTTGCTGTTAGAATTGTGAAGAAAACCATGAGAAGATTGAGACTCAAATTAAACTTATCCAGGCTGTACTCTAAAAACATGTTTTAAACTTGTTTGAAAAACAGGGCTCTCTGGGGCGCGTCATTATTTATTCACCAAATTCCAGCAGCAAATCACCCATGGGGGAGAGTGTCGCCCTTCGCGATAAGGCATCTCAATCATCATCGTCATCATCATAATCGAAATGCAGTCGATTGCCGTTGTCGCTCTCAGAAATCCACAGCGGTCATATTTCGCATGTATTTTTGTGTTCATTTTCCAATGCATACCATTCATTGCAGTACAGTAACAGAGAATAAGCATAAAGTTGTTTTTGTTGTTTGTTGTTAAGCATAAACTGCAGCCCTAATACCCAGTGTTATAATATATGTCGTTGACCGTACTATATAATGTTACGCCATCCCTGATTATCTCCAACGCGCCTTACCTTTTCGAAACTGACACTGTTGCTCGCTGGCATGGCTTCGCATGACTTCTTCCTTTGAGCCAGCGCTTGGCTTCCCCAGAGCAGGAACGTCAAAGGGAGGACCTTAGTTAACATGTCTCCAGTTTGAGCAGCGTGTCTGAAAATGCGCATTATTCGAGAACATGAAGAGTATGCTGTGCAGGAAAAAGTTCGCCACGCCAACTATAGTACATAATGACTTTCGACATAAAGACTAAGACGCGCAGTTAATCTCACAGCCGTATATGACATGCATTGAAGGGTGTGCATGGAATATGGTGGTAACCAAGAACAAAATTAAGAGAATTAAAACTAACAAAATTAAAACTAAGAAGGGAGCACCGCCGTTTGTTTCAGAATCACGAAAGTGTAGCGGAAGTGACGACATATAGCGCACGTCATATAGATCAGGTGACCGGAGCCGACCAATGTGCGATGAGACGTCGCCACAACTGGGACAAACAATTCAGCCCCCTGCGTAGATCGCGTAGACCGGCATAGATACTGGCAACGGACAAGTGAGACAATAAATTTCGCAGCAGTGTCGCTGCACGCTGTGAACTTATTTTTCTAGAAATAATTACGCTTCAATTAAGATACAATTAAGCTAAACGATCGGCCCGATTTCACCAACGCAGATTAACATTTGAACCCAGATCAACGGTGCTTTTACTTGAATTTAACGCTTAACTCTGCTTCACCAAAGGGAGTTATTGTCACTGAAACATTCATTATGTCACCAACTAACGTTTGCAAAAAATAATTCAGTGTTAAGTTCAAGTTATAGCATTTTAGCTACCCTTGGTCTCGATTCAGGAATCAGCGTTGGTGAAACCGAGCTGGAAGAGGAGAATTGTTTGTCCCAGTTGTTTCTCTTCACCCAAACTTCCGGAATCGCCTGGAATGACGTCACACTCACTCCTTATTTTCTTTACTCCTTGGATCATCATCACTTCCGTCTCCTTCGTCAAAAAAAAGAAAATGTACCCCGCAGCGCCCCTGAGCTTCTTCTGCTTCTTCGTCCTCACAGATACTGGCCTGATCCTGAACTGTCCCGCAGCAAACGCCTTCCCATAATCCTCCTTTTGTTTCCGATGCGCATCTTCTGTGTACATGCGCTCTTTCACTGCACATCTACCATGTTGATCCACGTCTGTCTGGCGGATTGAATGCGATGCGTTTTTATGAGCGCATTCAGTGTGACATGTCAAGTTCATGCGCTTCTGTCGCATTCATGTAAATGCGGATGTCTCGTGAACACACTGATATGATATACACCCATCCCAAGTTCAAACAGAGCACCCTCTCTTCAGAGAAAGACTGAATTACCCCCGAACATGAGGCAACCAAAATCCACGTATCACCTGTTATTATGGCTGAAATGCATTATGCACACTAAACAAACCAGAGGTAGGGGTGCCATAGACAAACCACCGCTACATAGTCCCGGAATGTGAGTAACACTTTTGGGGAATAGGGGTGGCCACAAGCATTGTTTATTTAGGCAGGCAAAAGATGGCGAGATGCACGGGGACCCACATTATGCATTGGACGTATCTTCATGAGGTAGACGGAGCCACCGCTGGAACTGAGACAATGGTTTTAGCTTTCCCTCGCATTTCTCTTGCTTTCACGAGACTGCTCTGTGTATCTAACTTGTTTTATATATTAATCACCTTACATCCTTAGCACCTTTTACTTCTTAAAATGCAAGGGGAAAATAATCCGAAGCTGCCCGACTCTCCACTACCTCCTTACTTTCTGCCTTAATTTGCACTGCGGACTGACTCGGCGAGCGCTGGCAGCACCGCGGAACACTACTGTCACGGACACAACTGTTTGCGTCCAGATTGAGGCATGCCATTTCGCAGTAAGTAATGAAGAACGCCAGTTGGGGCAAAACTGCTGCCGCAGCTGGTATAACAGAATATGGTACTCAGGCTTCGGGGTCCTAGAAAAGATATATTCCTCGCCGCGTATTTCACTGGGCATGCATAGTGACGGCCCCTTATTTGTTTGGGGTCCGCGCTTGGATACTTCGTTCGATAAGCAAGCATAATGAAGGAGACAGTACATACCAAGCACTTGATTTCGAAAAGAGTAAGTAAGGAAAAGTGACCAACTAAAGCAGAGTACCTTGAGCAGACTACTCAAGATACTCTCTGGAAGTTAGTCATGTTTACTGTAAAAATATGCCTGTCATACGACATTCCAATCATGATTGAATAAAATCGCGAAGATCGGACCTGCTGATAAAGATCGATGGAGGTGTTGTAAAATAAGTACAGATTCGATAGACACTAACGACGGCGCTAAGTCGTTCTACACTCTAAAAACAGAACTTCACCTCATAGCACACTGTGCTCCAACCATTGCCACGAATGATAGGGTTATCGCTTGTGATTGGAAGACAGAGGGAGGCGTACGCCTTTTTGTGGCAATTTTCATATATCCAAATTGCCACAAAAAGGCGTACGCCCCCAGTCTCTTTGAATCACAAGGGATAATCCTATCATTCGTGGCAACGGTTGGTGTACAGTGTGCTATGCAGTGAAGTTCTGTTTTTAGGGTGTATGACGCAAAAAAACACCATTCGTCCTCTCGAACAGCGCGTCGCAGCTCGACACATACAACCGCACAACTCAATAATGCTCGACTCACGTCCGTCCTGATTGCCTTGAGGAAACAAAAGATGGCTCGACGAAGCATAAAGCACCTTTACCAATCTTCTCGGTACCTCGCGTATACCCCAGACACACTTGTTGCACTGTAAGTTACAGGTGTCCCAAGCAAGGAACAAACACCTGGCCTCACATGGGACCCAGCCACGCTGCGCAAGGTGGAACTCTAATGAGATCCACGATCAGGATTGCGACTGTGTTCAGAGACAGATGCAAATTAAAATTTACGACAAACGACGTGGAAGCTACCGCCACAGCTGCATGTCGCATCTAGCTTAGGGACTGTCTGCAGGTTAGAGGAAGATACGTTGTGGATGCCGTACCTGTCCACTTCCTAGGTATTGATGGCGTCAGTGGGGTCTTACGCACCTGCTGTTACTGCCGCTTCGCCGACACATTCTGCGTTTACGATGTTTGTGCCATGAATTAGAGGCTGCGGGTTTCTTGGAGGCTACATATTTCAAAGCGAATAACAACAGAGGGGATTCTGCTGACGTCGAACTGAAACTTGAGTTATTTACCTCGTAAAATGTGTACATATAAGCATAACGGACACAGATAATCGGCATATTCATTGTAATGGCGATATTTTAGAAAGGTAAGGGTTACCAAGACACATGCGTATACAATATTCTACTATTAAACACTCTGAAAATTATCGAACAGTAGGAAAGACATACACTCTTGAAAATGAACTTCACCGCAGAGCAACCATCATCCCGAATGACATCGTCCTCGCCACCATAATTTGTTGAGAACTGGAAGCGTACGCCTTTTGCGTAAAATCTTCGGAGGTAACAATACGGGATTATGGTTTGCTGGGAGTGTGCTGTGCAGTGAAGTTAATTTTTAAGAGATAGAGTGCGGCCGAATTCCGTCTCGATGGTTATCTTTTTTTCAACATATCGATCCATCCATCCGTCTAGGAACACGAAGGCACACAGGAATGTCTCACTCTATGTAAATAGATGGTGGCGGTGGTGGTGAAGGAACTGCTTGCCTAAAAATAGAACGGGACCACTACACTCTGAAAGCTGAACTTCACCGCATAGCACGCTGTCCGGCAACCATTGCCACGAACGATAGGGTTATCGCTCCTGATTCGAAGAGAGAGTGCGGCGTACGCCTTTTTTTTGTGTAAATTTGGATACATGATAATTGACACAAAAAGGCGTACGCTCCCATCTCCCCACGAATCGGAAGCGATAACCCTATCGTTCGCGGCAATGATAGGCGCAGAGCGTGCTATGCGGTGAAGTTCAGTTTTGAGAGTGTAGACAGCCTATTTTTAAGCACTAACAGGGGGCGCTCCTGACCGCATAGCACCAGTGCATGGCACTAGCCGTAGGCCAATCATCTTCGCGGATGATATCGCTCTGTCTCCGGATAAGCTGAGAAAGGGGGCGTGCACCTCCTTATGTATCAACTTTGCTTCCAATCCGAAGTTGAAGAATGTAGAGGGTTGGGTCAAGATCCACTTGTCAAAAGTAACAACAAAAGTATAAAACACTGAAGCTTTCTTCAGTGTTGTTTTTGGTGTTACTTTTTTCCAATTCGAAGGAAAAACGATACCATTCTGAAGGTTGGCTGGACTAGAACGATTTATGCGACGAAGAGCGCTACGTTCTCTGTATTACCTTCGCTGGATTGTGCCGCTTTTCGAAAAACACAAGACAACTTGCTTGTATACGAGGGGCGTTCAAGTCAAACCGGGACTTTTGATTTTTCGCAAAAGTAAAATGAACTTACAGGCGAGAAATTAGTTTTATTTTTCAACGTAATCTCCAGCTGCACTAATGCAGTTGTCCCAGCGCTTCACGAGGGCTTGGACGCCAGCAGCGTAGAAATCCTTACCGACGCGTAGCACCCATGATCGGACCGCATTCGTGACCTCGTCGTCGCAGCTGAACTGGCGGCCCCCAAGGAACGCCTTCAGTGGCCCGAAGAGATGGAAATCGCTGGGGCCGAGGTCTGGACTGTAAGGGGGATGTGTCAGCAACTCCCAGCGAAGTTCCTGTAAGGTGCGTGTCGTGAGATGCGCGGTATGCGGGCGTGCATTGTCCTGTAGGAGGAGGACTCCTTTGGTGATGAGGCCCGGCTTTGCGAAACTGGAGGCGTTCATGAATGATAGTGTTCAACGTTCCCATAAAAAGGTCCGTCTTTCGAGCTAGTTCGAGACATGTTATCGGTCGGTCCTTGAGGATCAAGCGCTCCACAAGTTGGATGTTCTCAGGAACTCTGACACTGGGCTCTGAGCCGCCCGGGCCGGGATCGTCCTGCACGGATGTACGACCGTCTCGGAACCATTTGCACCACTCAAACGCTTTGGTGCGACTAAGTGTATCGTGGCCATACTGGGCCGGAAGTCTTCTGTGAATTTCAGGTGACATTACGCCTCCATTCACGAGAAACTTCATGACAATTCACTGTTCGATGTGCGCGCTCACCTCGTTGTCGGCCATCTTGTCTAGCGCGTGTCTTCTGTTTTGCACAAACTTCAGACCACTACGTGGTGAACGCGGAGGCCTGTCGCGTGTGAAAATTATGAAAAAGAAGTAGCGGGAGCCATTTGTACACTCAGGAGACAGAAAGTCCCGGTTTTACTTGAACGCCCCTCGTACATGCCGTTTTCACCGCTTCCGGTTTGTTGCCAAAACGACATCCGGTTTCACAGCAAACACGCTCTGCGCCAACCAGTGTGCCGATTGATACAGCTATCGCTTCTGATTTGAGGAGAGAGAGGGTCGTTTTCAACGAATCAGGAAAGCGAAAGATATAATTCTGAATGGCAGCTGCTTCCGAACGTCCTTAGTTGCGGAAGGACCGGAAGTCCCCGTGGCACCGGAAGTTGTGTCGGGGCTTGTGTATTTATTTATTTATTTTTTTTTGCTTTCGTGCTAGCGCCGCGAAGCAACTGTGGCTACGAGCGGCGTACAGATGAGGACAGATGGAGAGAGGACAGCAGGAAGGAATGGGGCAGGGGGGATTAGTATGCGTCCTGGGCCGACTTCAGGGGGAACCGTGCCGACATTCGTCTGGAAAGTCTTCGGAAAACCCAGAGAAAACCTCCGATAGCACAACCGGTGGTAGGATTCGAACCCACCACCTCCCAGTCAGCACGACACCAACGAGCGAGACGCCTTAACCCACACAGCCATGCAGGTGGTGGGGGGTTGTTTATGTTTACCCGAGAATGTCGTGTATTGCTTGTATGACAACCACATCTCCAGCAGCCGAAGACATAGGACAATTACGTTGGTTTGAAAGCCTACATTGGGTGTTGCTTGAGAGGCTAAAAGAATTATGTTTCTTTTCTTCCATTTCTCGCTGTGTTTCCAATGCTGTCCTGCTGAGACACGTCACGCTATGATGCACATGAAGCCTGCATTCACTGCATTAAAGATGTGATTATCGCTCAGTTTTACTTTGTACATGTGCACATAATGTAGATAGGTTTAAACAGAAAAATCTGAAATTCATAATTATTCTTACTCGATTGATAATTACAATCATTGTTGTCTTAAGGTAAAAAATCTAAAGAGAAAAATTGAAGCCAAAATTTTTTGTTAGAATCTAAGCATCATCATGCATCATCCCCAAATGTAAACATGAACATGTTTAGTAACCTGAGCTCAGGCTCGATTTTTTTCCTCCCTACGGACAAGACTAAATTGTCGACACGGTTCGAGGATTCCGAAACAGTAAAAGACCCGATATCGACGGTGTTTCGATTATTCTTGTTAGATATGTAATTGGACTACCATTACCATAGTTAGACATATTTTAATATGACATTATGCACTGGCATTCTCCCCAGTAGGATGAAAACAGCTAAAGTGACAGTGTTGTATAAAGGAGGTGACAGAAATGATTTGTCAAATTATAGGCCCATTACCATCTTGCCTGTTTTCACGAAAATACTCGAAAAAATAATGCACAATAAGTTGTAGGCTTTTCCTGCGAAACACGACAATATTGTGGACAAGCAATTTGCGTTTAGAGCTAGACGATCCACAGAAATTGCATTTCTTCATACAAAAGAAAAAAAAAATCATATCTTATTATCCTGTCCACGGTATCAGCAGCACAGACAATCTCTACAAGCTTCCTTAGCTCGGCTGGATGGCAGACCATTTGATGTCGTTAAGGTTCTGGGCCCTTGGACACCCGACCATCAGTTTCACGCCATGCAAGCGTTTGTGCGATTTTGCGCAGACTCCAAGTTTGTGGACACAGTGTGACTGACAGTGTGCGTGGACAGCGTGTGTGGACAGTGTGTGTGAGTGACTGACTGAGAGTCTTTGTGACTCATTGGTTTTATTGTAGATAGCCATTTGTGCTTTCCTAAGTGATCTGGAATAGCCGGCTCTCGTAATGAGTGTCTATTTCTCAATTTTTTTCTTTTCTAATCAACTCAACTCAACTCCAAAAACATAAGCAACATGGGAAATAAATTGCTAACATAGCAAACAAATTTTATTATTCTAAAGCTTTTGGTCTAACTAACCATATTGATCTCTCACTACAGTTTTATTATTATTATTAATATTAGTGGCTAACCTCACACTCTTAAAAATCAACTTCACCGCATAGCGTGCTCCTAGTCAGCCATCGTCTCTAATGATATCGTTATCTGCCTTGACTTGTTGAAAACGGGAGTGTACGCCTCCCGTTTTCGACAAATCAGTGCAGATAACGATATCATTCTAGGTGACGGTTGGCTAGGAGCATGCTATGCGGTGAAGTTGATTTCTAAGAGTGCACATTAGAGGCGAAGCCTTATTGTGTTAGGAACCAGATGCAATGGTCCCACCCAAGCGTGAGGACTTCAATTGGCACACAAAATATAACTTTTCAGATGTCGTGGTTACTAAATGAATTTGGCCTTTTTGCAGATACTTATATGTACATCGTCAAACAGGAATTTGAAAATTTTATTTTGGTGAACACTAGGGTGCAGGTATGATATGAGAGGTATGATATGGGAGAACGATATGAACGAGCGAATGAATTGATATATGAATGAAATGTTTATATGGTGTGTGAAAATGCTGTTATGTCTTGAATATGGATATGGAAAGTGGAGATATGTGTTACGCTGTCCGTACTGCAAGTGCCAGGGGCCTTTGTCAAGCTCGGTAGACCTTCTTGTCCCTGGTTCCGCTACAATGTGTGAAAACTAAAATTATATTATTCTGATTAAGGTGTCATTACTGAATAATAATTATTGGTTGTTTTACGTCGCGAGACCTCCGCGATCTTGAGCGACGCCACAGAGGTCGATCCATCGAATTATAGGGTTGCTGCCCTTTGTATTGTGCTTCCAAATCACTGCTGTTCCGTTCCGGGCTCGAACCGGTAACCTTAGGATCCGCAAGTGTCACAACTGAACATGGCACAGTGGTTACTAAGCGTGACAAAACGATATTACTCCTTTCGAGCGTACAGGCGTTTTGTTCAACTACTATATGACTGTGCAAATAGTCACTTTACAACCGAAGCGAGTAGCAATGTAAGCAAAGCGAATACGATGTGAACAGTTATACATAGAGGAACGGCACACACACACAAGGGGCATATGTACGTGATGCCTACTGCTTGCGACTCGCTTGTTTGTGGTTTATCCCATCTGATATCTCCATGCGTTGCAAGACCATTTATTCTGAGTAACAAACACGTGTTGCATATGGTCTTTCTTGAAATACAATATAGGAACAACATTTCCGAGGGTAACCAAGGAATTATGAGCTGCAGAGCTATACTGACACGCGATTCAAGACTATACCGTGTCGCAAGCAGGATACATACAGATATTCGTATGTACCAGCACACTCACCCCAGGTCATAGTCACGATTTATTTGTTGTTGTTGTTCGTTGTCCTCGTGTGCTGTCCTGTGGCGTTTTTGCGATTTCGAGCTCAGCTGCAGAACTACTCGGGGGGGATACACTTATTAGAAGGTAAAAGAGAATGAATAAAATTAGAAGAATATGTGAGCCAAGCGAAGTATATCGGCTTGCTATTCCGCAAGTAAATCATTAGACCATGCATTAAGAAACAGAAAAGAAAGGCGAAGGGAGAATGACAGAGACGGAAGAAAAAAAACTGGTGATGGTGATGTGCGCGAAGGTGGAATGTGAGGGTGGAGGCACTGCCAACCGAGATGACACGAGGCTTGGGGCCACAGGCTGTGCACGAGAACTGTGAACTATTCTGATACAACTATTCGCTTTGGGAGAGACGTTATCTCGAACCGAAATTCGTTTACAAAATTCTATGTTCGATTTGAAATTCCATTCGAATATACTGTAATTCGCTTCACATTCGAGAAATTCAAACATTCGCACGGTGCTACTACGTTTCTAGGAGGTAGCGCACGAAACATATGAGCTGTTCTTTTTCTTTATTGTTTAGCCTATAAACTACACGCCCTCTCTTCAAAAATGGAAAGCCCCAGCTTGAACGACGCATGAATGAACAAGAACCCCATAATTTCGTACGCAGTCGCTGCATTCATCATACTTAGGGGTCTCAATAAAAATGTCTCCCCACACAATGGTCATGTCCAGATGTCAAACTACCCGTAGCATCAATAGGTCTCGTGCTCCTTCGCGCGTATAGAGTACGTTGTTTACATAGCCCTTCGTGTGCCGCATCGTTATAAGGCTGCCTTGAAACGCAAAAACCGAGCAAAACGTTGGTTCACTATAAAAGCAAACCCGAGTTTGTGGCCAGTTGCTGACGCTGACACCATGGCTCTGGTACGTACCTGATTTATTTATGTGTCTGACAGGACTCGATCTGTTGTCCAACCGCTCCTGTTCGGTGTCAATAGATGCATTGAATTGTTCATACCTTGTGTTGGTGCGGGCTGATTTATACTTTTTTTTTACTTGTACTGTACTTTACGTCTTATTCCCAAAGGGGAGAGCTGTCTTCGTGATAGTAAACGAAAGAATGGATTGGTGAGCCACAACAGGTGGTTGATGAGCTTTTTAGCTCAGGTTACTCATAGACTAGTAAAGAAAGAACCATTGCGCTATATAATTCTTTCGCGTATTTTCTTGCTCAGGCGCTTGACCTTCAATGTCCAGATGCAAGCTTTACTTTTACTCCAACTGCAAATGTGGTGTCGTGCAGCATCTAAATCGGCAGTCAGTCACGGAACGTCGTTTATTCTCTCTTTGCTTCGCTCAACTTTTAATTTACAAGGACTGGTTTATGATTCCTTTCCAGCAAAATGGGAAGACATATATTAGGTCGGTACCTATGAAGTCTATTAAGGTATAGTGCATACAGTCCTGTATACACTTTCCATGACATAGAGATCCATATCAAGAAGCAACAATTCACTATGTTACATACACCCAAGTCTGTCTTCACTGTGCCTATAACCCAGCCCACGCGAAAACGGCTGGGTTAATTAGGTTACTGAAAGAGCTGTCCATATGAGACATCCAATCTACCAAAGATGCAGTTAATAAAATCATTCAATTTGATCTTCCGGGATGTGCCGTGTTACGCATGCATCGTGAATTTAACGAAGCACACTCCACGCAGCCAGCAGCCGACCCCGGTATTGACCATAAAGAAACTGAAGCACAACAGTTGACAAAAAGTTGGCGAGTGCCGGTGCCGGGTCTCGAATCTATACCACTCTGATTTCCCGTCGTGTGTACTACCACTACACTACGCCGACATGGTAATTGTAGCATATGGTTGTTGCTTGGGCGTTGATGTTGATGTAGGAGTGGGCGTTGCTTGTCTTTGTCTTAATCGCTTACTGAGCATGCACAACAACAACAACACTATTGTGGGATGATGAATGGGGAGTTTCATCGCCAGGGGCGATACTCTACCCCATTGCTGGTGGTGATGTGGGGAATGAAAGCCCCTTCACAATAAGGATCAACGTCCTATGGTGTCCAAAAAGCTCAAAAGAGCTTTGAGGGCAGAGCGTTGGTGGGCTGGATTTGGCCAGGGACCAATCACTTTTGAGAGCGAGGGAGAGAAAGAATGGGGGGGGGGCGAGAGTTCAGTTGATTAAGAGACCCGGAGGGTGCGGTTCGGGAAGGTTGGTAGTTTGGGCAATGATAAAGAATGTGCTCTAGATCTTCTAGAACACCGCAGTGACAGCGTCTGGGAGAGTCAACTTGTCTCAAGCGGTAACGGAAATGAGCTGTAAAAACCACATCGAATCGCATCCGATGAATTAATTCAGCATCTTGACGAGAGGTGTTTCGTGCCATGCGGAAAGCGAGCGCTGAATCAACTCTTCTCAGCATTGATGAGGGGAGAACGTCAGTTGAGACTTCTCAGCCTCCACAATTTACGTTGCGGCCATAAAGGAACCTTCCCAATGTCTCTTTTCCAGATACTGTTCACCAGCATGCTCATCTTGGTCGTATTCCTCACTACGGTTGCGCAAGGGTTCCCCTACGCCAACCGGATGCACGACCCTCATTTTCAAGACCACGGCGCTTACGGGCATGGCATCGTTACACACGAACACAGTTCCACCCGCGAGAGCCACGCTTTGCCCCACGGGGACCTGGACAGTCCGTCCACCACTGTCGTGTCGTCCAGCCACAAGAGGGTGGTCGTTCCGGGCGGCGGTGATGCTCATCGTAGTGGCTACTTTGCCCTGGTACCCGTCAATCGCATTTTCTTCAAGCCGTGGGGGACCGTTCGATAGCCTCTTAGCATTTCACTGAGCAATACCGTAAGAGTGTAGAAATGCTATGCAGTTTCGCGTCCTGTCGCGCATTGTTACTACATGAAACGGTTAAAGTGCCACTAAATCTCGTGTCTTCAGAATGCTACCAAAGTTATGTGACTGAAATCTTCTTGTCTCACTTTGCATTCCTGCAAAATATTTTGGCTCTATACGTGACGCGAAAGCTAGAGAAAATTATTCTTTATCTTTGAGAACTGTGACGTCATGTAGGCTCCAACGGAGCGCGCGTCTCTCATTTTGCAACGTTGTTGTCCTTCGCCGTCTGCCGGGGTGCTCACTTTTTGCACTCCGTTAGCAGAAGCCCACGCTACGTATCGTCCGACCACTCCGACTAGAGCCCTGCGCGGATGAGGTTTTTGGCATCCGCATCCGACCCGCATCCGCGCACACGTTACCGCATCCGATCCCCATCCGCACCATACACAACAGTTTACATCCGCATCCGATCCGCTGAGCAAAACGCACCATCCGCATCCGATCCGCAAAAATCCGCACGCTTCGAAATACGCGTAAAGACCGCCGGAAGCATGTTGGTATAATTTCGGATGCCTCCATGCTGTCACGGAAGGACTCAGTCATGACGACAAGCAAAGGTAAACCTTTCAACAAACGCGATATAGACTTCAGGAACGCGTCGAACGCTACCTCGTCGGCGCTCGCGCGGTTCGAGACGCCTGAATGCCTCCTCTCCCGTGTTGGCGCCGTGCATGGTCAAAGGTAAACCAGAGCATGCGCTCGCTGTCGGCTGTCGGCGCGCAATACAAATAAATTGCGGGTGGAAAAATGACAGCACGCGGTATATCCGCATCCGATCCGCTACCGCTCCGCTGCCTTCGTATCCGCATCCGATCCGCATCCGACCTCGAGCCATCCGCATCCGATCCGCACACCGCAGCAAGTGCTAAATTTTCATCCGAATCCGCAAGTATATTGCGGATATCCGCGGATATCCGCTTCCATCCGCGGATGGTGCAGGGCTCTAACTCCGACCATCGAGAAAACACCAAGGAGGGAGAAGTCATCTCTCCCATTTCCCCTCTTTCGATCAGCGTCACGTGACTTTTCCACCACGTGACCCTCCCCGGACGCCGGCGTCCTTGCTGGGAGACGAGTGCCCTCTCCAGAACATGACATCATTGCAATTTGTAGGCTTATGATTACGTCACCCGCTCCTGGCGTCATCGAAACTTGTGGAGGCTCAGCAGATCTTCAAAAATTGACAGAAATGCACAGTGTTCGTAAACAGGATTGAAATTTCGCGCATAGAATTTTCGAGGCACCTTCCTTTCGTGGACTAAATAAAATAAACGCTGTTTGCCGAATGCGGAGTGGCACTTTAAGCAGTACAGAAAAGATACGGACACTACCTGAAAGTGCGAACCCCGCAAGGTTCATTCGAGCACGATTTCTTGTACAGTAGCGGTGTACTATGAGAGGGCTATTTATGTGTTTTCTTCTTCGCTGCTTGGCTAGTAGGTTCGCTGTACTGGACTGCTAATCGCTTGAAAAGTGTCGCTCCTCGCATAAGTTTGACCAGATCAAAATTTAGGAAGAGTAAGCGTAGGAGCAGAAGAATACGATACATACTGGAACTTGTTTTTATAGCGCTCTATATTCTACTCGACTTACTGACTGTACTTTACTCTCTTTTTTGCGTGGTTTTTTGCGTGTTTGAAAGCTTCATTACTGGTCTGTACAGAAATGAGAACTTCATGTAGTCTCTGCACGAAAGAATTTTCAGGGGGTCACAATTTAGTTATGGTCACAATTTATTTAAATTCACAATCCAGACGGCTTGTGCTGCACTGTATAGCCACGCGAAGTAAGGGAGTCAATTAGAGGACCATCCTTTAGGTACCACGCTGCCCAATGCACTCAGGCTGAGTAATTCCACCATATGCACAACCTCTACTTCATATGGAGGGCAAGTCGCCGCCGAAAATATTCGTCATTCAGGCAAGACGTGCACGTTCCTTAAGGAGGGGCTCGTGAAATGACACTGTTGCACAAAGCGCCACACTGCGTATCGAAGTCTTCCGCTATACAACATATTAGCACGCATTTCTCCACACCTACTTGGCGCGCCATCTTTGTTTGCATGACATATAGGAGAGGGGAAAGTGTGTCAGTTTGTACGATGGGAACATTTCGATCCGGCTCTAAGTGTCGCGCATTGAACATAATATTTGCGCCAAAAATTTACTCTATAGAAAATTCTTTTCCTGCACCTACAGTCCTACACTTATATCTACGTCGTTAGGTAAGAATGTGTCTGTGCGCACAGTTGAAACCTATAGGCATAAGATGATTCTAGACATAGACATCTTGTTTTTCACGTTGTTGACAACCCTCATTGCCAAACAAATCCTAATCTAGAGGCTCGGCCTCTATAATATGCTTAACCGATGGGCGTTTCCCGATTGTTGTAACCAGGCGTGATGTTGTGACTACTACTGTACTGTGAATATTTGTCACGCTGTATATTTTTTACGCACTACTTACACTCGAAAATAAATGAAACAGTGAGTTTGTGCGCTCTGTGTCTTCTTCCCTTCTACTTTCGTGCTGCGTGAAGAGTTTACACTTTGTAGAGTAAACGAGGCCTCATCGTTACGCGAACGTGACGTAATCTTTGGGATCCAATCAGAACACCGCTTGCGGGGGCCGCAGCCGTGGAGGCAACCACACAGCCTTAATTCGCACGGAAAGTCACCGCAGCAACCGGCTGTCTGTGTTTAATGTCCTCTGCGGCGATGGGGCCAAGAGTGCAAGACCGTCACTCTATCTGTTTATTCCCTATCCTATTACCCCATTATTAGCCTATCCTATTATCCTACCCTATTACTTATTCGACATGGGCGTAGGAAGCTGGGGGCAGAGGGGGCGGTCGCCCCCCCCCCCCCCCCAGTTTTCGCACCGGGGCCCAGCCCCTCCTGACCTTGCGCTCTGAGGGTCTCGTCAGTCACGCCATTTTTCATCTGCACGTGTCGTCCGAGGCAGACTCGCTTTCAGCTCTGTTATCGCGAAGAGTGAAAACGAAGCCTGTTTAAAAAGTAGAAGACTAAATTCACCCGCATAGGTACTATCCACCCAATTACCCTTGTATCGCCAACTGTAGGATGTGACAAGCGTTAGCATGCCCACATCACGCTTCAAAAATACCCAATTACCCTACGTGATACTGTATGTGCGGACCTGCTGCGCGAAGAGTAGCGACACGCCATTCAGTGGCCTTCCTTAGGCGATACAGGAAGGCGCAGATTTCGTGAAGACGCGAGGAGTCAGTTCGCTGGTGTGCTTGATTGCACGTGTAGCATATCAGCTGTATTTGCCTCAGCAAGGCCAGCACGCTCTACAGAGCCTTTTTAGCGCAGCAATGAAACCCTTTGCAGACGAAACCAGTGCACTTTTGACGAGACCAAAAATGAAAAACAAAGAGACACGCCACCGCTCGCTTACTTCTATAGATTTGTCGTGCCACATATAATGAAATCATCAATACGTATTTCAGATTGTGCTGTTCTAATGCCCCCAATTCCCTTTTCGCCTCAACGTAAAAAAGAATGAAAGATGGCCTTCCCCATCCGCATTGCAACCTCCACAGTCATCGCATTGCTTGGACGCAGTGGCGGATCCAGACCCCCGGTTTGGGGGGGGGGGGGGGTTCTTTGGCGGAGCGCGTAGTGGGGTGGGGATAAAGGGAAATCCAATGTATAAACTGATGTTTTTTGGTGGCGGTGGGCGATCGTCCAACCGCCTCTTCCCCGCCTTCCTGGATTCGCCACTGCTTGGACAAGTCATTTCTTTTATGGGCATTAATGGCTCCCGTTTTTGCATTTGCCTCACTTCTCAACCTAGAACCATGCACCGTAGGGCTCTCCTCTTCTTGGGTTGGGTTCGGTTAGGTTAGGGCTCGCACCCCCTTGCCGTGAGGGACTTCGACGCCCCAGAGCAGAAGGTTCGAACAGGTGGTTACTCGCGTGCACTAGACTGCTGCCGCCATCTAGGTATAAAGAGAGCAACGTATTTCAGCGCAACGTTTACAGATTCGTAACTTGGTGGCGCTTACAGCGAGTTTGAGTTGGAACCAGTTTGAACGTAAATAATCTGGTAGAAATTGAATTTCTCACCTGACGAATTCCGGTACTCCCATCAAGAACCCCTAAATGGCTCAAACCCATTGCCTTGTAAATTGAAAGCAGAGAAAGAGGACATAGGAAATGAAACGGTGCATATCGCAAAAGGCAACGAGAAAAAAGCCGAAAAGTGCAAAATCCAGCGACTCGACGAAGGTTGATGGTGGCGGTCGGCCCGTTGTGAACGAGATGGTTGCCTGCCCAAGATGACAGCGAGGATCGTGCGTCCTAGGCCGACTTCGTAGAGGATTGTGCCGTCATGTGTGCTACAGCGTCAATGGAAAATCCAGGCATAACACTCAGAAACAGCACAGCCGACGCGGGACCTAAACCAAGGGCCGCCTTCCATGAAAGTCTCCGCACGCGAGCACGAAAACTAAGATGGAAACGCGATAAATAAATGGAGGGAGAAGTCAACCCGCTGGGGTGCATCGTTATTAATGTGATGGACGTTCTAAAAATTTAGAATATGTTATCTATATTCTTAATAAATATCGGTATTTATTGCTGAATATCAATCTATGTATGCATCTATATATATATCGATAACTATCACTATGTACTCCTAAATACGGATTTATAGTCAAACCTCGTATAGCGAGGCAAGACGTACCGGGAAAAATTCGATGAAAGCGACAATTTGATAAAAGGAAAAGTTCCATAAAAACAACCACTGTAGCTTCAGAAGCGTACAGAAACCATACAACAATCAGTCAAGCAATCAAGCAAAATTTGATGATGAACACATTAGAAGCCTTTCAGCTCAATATTTAAAAACGATTTTAAAAAATACAGCTGTACCAGCTGTACAGGCTTTCGTTGGCACTCACTTCGCACTAAACGATGCCCGCTGGGTGTGCACTTTTAATAATACGATTCGAAATGCATGTCCTCCGGTTGGCAAGGAGTGAAACTTGGAATAAAAGGAAAATTTATAAATTTAAAAAATCCGTTTTCTTTATAAACAAGTATGTGTGTATATACACAACACACACACACACACACACACACACATATACATTGGATGATGATGAGGTGGGCGATTCACCGCCGCTGATGCGGTACACTGCCCTATTGCACGCTGGGAAAGGATGAGGGGATGATGATGGGGGCCGTCACCAGACCGGCGGAGCACAAGTACTCCGCAAGAAGACGAAGGCCTTGCATCTGGTGGGCAGCGTTCGACCACGGTCCGAGAATCTTCACGAGGTTGAACGGCCGCTTGTTAATACGTTGCATAGAGACTTTCATTAGTGCACGCATACACACAATATCGATGGTATATCGAAAAAGCGCTAGTACCTTGCCTGCCTTTTTATAACTTCATATAACTTCATTCTGACGTGCGGTTGGCGACGCGTCACCATCGCCGTCCTCAGCTTGGAGTCATTATGAGTCGTCACTACTTCATTCTGATATCTCACATCTAATGCTTCACGTGTAATGGGATAGTGTACTGCTCTCCAGTGGTGAATCACCCAAGGTCATAGTCACGATTTATTTGTTGTTGTTGTTTGTGTCTGTCCCCTTCCATTTCGGTGATCGTTTGTCAGTCACCTTATGAATTACCAAGAAGTCAAAAAATCATTGCTGATCGATATTTTAAACAACATTAAATCATATTAATATGCAGCAGGCCCTCTTAAAAGCCATATAGTATTTCTATTATAACACGACTTCTTCGTACTTTAACATCTCCTTGTACTTGGTAAATATATATTTTTTCTATCACAGGTCATCAATGTCAACAACGTAAACAATTCATTCACTTTCATTTTATTGATTTGACTTCGTGTAAGCGTGACACATCATTTGAAGTGTTACCATTACCGCGCAAGTGAAGCGAGGTGGAGGAGGGGCAACGTAAACAAGCAAAGAGTGAGAAAATATGTGCCTCAACTATAACATACCTCAACAATACAACAAAACGGAAAGGAATATATCAGATGGAATTATAATATGCTGGCACTTTCAAGGTATGGTTAAACAGCAGTAATTTTTCTGCAGAATTTTGCGTCCTAGTGTACGTCCTTCGCACGGCAGGCTGTTCGTAGCTTCATTCTTTTGTCTGATCACATCGATTTTTTTTTCATGTTTGCATGCAGGCCCCTTTCTCAGCCTGACAATTTCCAACAATGAAGTATTCCGACCCTTTTGAGGTTCGTTTCCTATGGCGTGTTGTTCTTGTTGTTGTTATTTATATAGCGCCATTATTATTTTTTACGTCTATACCTCAAAGAAGAACTAGCGTGCAAAAATGCCGGATGACAGATGCCGTTACGTTGACATCAACACAAAAGGAACGCGATTCATCGGCTGCGTCGTTCCTTCTTTACAAGCGAAATAACGTGGTGTCAGGTGTTAGAGTCTATCCTAGCAAAGGGCGTCAAACTCTGTCTTGGCCTTCCTCAAGCGACGTCATACGCTTTAGCCATGGCAGAAGCACGGGAACCACCTGTATCAGCTCTCAGGATGCAAGGAACGTTCAGGCTCTACGTGCGGTTGGCGACGCGTCACCATCGCCGTCCTCAGCTTGGAGTCATTATGAGTCGTCACTACTCTTCTCTTACCCGAGCCATCCAGACACAACTTGGTCTTATTCTGAAGCACAAGCCACATGCACTACCCGATATCCCAACATGGGTCCTACAGCCTCCTGATGTAAGAATTAATGTGCTTGGACTTCCGGGAAAGCAGGATATACCAACGCATATTCTTCGACAGTTCAGTCTTGAGTTACTAAACAGCACCGCAGGCAGAATAGAGATTTTCACGGATGCCTCTACGACATCATCCGGCTCCTCGTGTGCGTTTGTTATCCCGGAGACGAATACCGAAAGAGCGGTGCGGCTGTCTCACGTCACCTCTGCGTCGGCCGCTGACCTTTATGGAGTCCTCTTGGCACCAAGTTTTATCAACTCTCAATCTTTAGTTGCTCGATGGACATCTATAGCGACTCGAAATGTGCGTTATAGACTCTAGCTACCATGTTTACTACGGGATCTCTGCCGTCAGCAGCGCAAGATGTCTTGCACGCATACCGTGCGGCAGTTTTAAAAGCTCATGACATCCAAATGCAGTGAAGGTCACTGTGGAATTGCAGGCAACGAGGCTGTGGACGCTGCTGCACGCCGGGCTCTCCAACTCAGGCGCGTCCAAATGATGTCTATTTATTTCACCAAGGGCGACGCGGGCTGAATGCTGAACGACCTCAAACAACAAATGTGCAGCACCTCCTGGTTAACAGGATCTGCTCGGGATTCGCTTCTGTACAATGTTGACCCAGAGCTTTCGAGCTTTCGAGCACCACCTTCTTTCCACCACCTGCCTACCAAACGACGACTGTCCTACATAAGTTACGGCTCAATGCACCGTACAGCGCACGTCTCCTCTTGAAACTTGCAAAGCGAGACTCTCCGAACTGTAGTGAGTGTGGTGCTGTAGAGGATGTAGACCACATCCTTCTCAGGTGTCAGAAATACGGTGATGCTCGAAGGGCATTAGAGACGAGCCTCTCTGGTGTGGTCTCCCGAACCTTCGACATCAGAAGCTGTTAGGTCATCCGTCATCCGACAAGGCGCTAAGGGAACTTGAAGGCTTTCTGCATACAACCGGGCTTACGGACATTCTGTGACACGCTGAAAGTGTGATGTGTCCTGTGTGTGCCCCCAGCGGTTCCAACATTTTACTCTCACTTGGTCGAAACTTTTGAACTATATATGTTGAACTCCATTATCATCTCTGTTCTTCTCTGGGCATCATCTCTTTGTTTTTTCTTCATCTCATCATATGTTTGTACTCGCTGTGTGTAAGTGTATTGGGGTAGCCAGTTCGACTTCGTCGAAACTCACGTCCCCATTTTTTCTTTATCACATCGCATCATATCACGTCAACATGACGAAGTCGTCTTCACCCGGCGAGGAGAAATCTTTGTTCTTTAGTATACCCCTTTATACCCTCTCAGTACCCCTTTAGTACCCCTTTAAGATGGGGTAGTCGCCATCCATGTTGATGGAGTGTACATATGGCTTTCCTTTTTTTTTTTCCTCCGTTACAACAACACGCAGCGCTGTACAATTAACTTAACCGTCGCATACGAGAGGCAGGATACAATATGTCACATTGCAAGAGCCAACAGGAGCACGGACACGTGACTCGTTAAGTGCGGTTACCGAATGGTTTTTCTAACAGCGCCGCTCCTGTTTCTCATGTCTCGAGCAAGGCCGCAGAGCGTTCCACTCCAATTCCCTGTCATTCTCGCACGTGTGCTATGCTTTCTCAAACACGCGCACTTGCTTGAGCGGGGGGGGGGGGGGATATTTATTAGACGAAAGGGAAAAAAACGGGGAAAGGTCAGCCAAACGGGACGTCGGCTTTCTATTCCGCAACAAAAAGAAAGTTGATGAAGCTGAAGAAAGAATAATAAAATAAAGAAAAGAAAAGAATGAGGACGAAAGAAAAAAGGAAGAATGGAGATGAAAAAAGAAGAATAAAATAAATAAAAAAGAAAAGAAAACAACTGGGAAGTAAATGATAGACCAACAAACGGTGACAAAAGAAAAGATAACTAACAAATAGTGAAAGAATGATGATATGGATTACAGAAGTTGACTTTAAAACAAAAGCATGGGGTTAATGCGTTGAGCGGAGCTTGTTATGGTACGTGAACGATACGTCCCTTCCGCTCTGTGGACTTGGGTCGCAAAATTCTACGGATCCCGTGTCTCGACTAGGTTTTGCTTTTCCTTTCAGGGTTAGAGGCAGTAATCAAGGCGGAGTGCCAGGCGTCAGAGCAGTGATTTGTCCAGACCCTACCAACAACCTCCCCCATTTTTTTCTGTACAACAGAGCTGTAATGATGACTCCCGAATTTTTTATTTTTTTATTTTTTCTTTTTTTTTTTTTGCTAACCCCTCTCCATTCCTGTGATGCTGGATAAACTACTGCGTCAGAGCGTCAAGCGAACTTCGACTTCTCGAGAGAGATACCTCGGCGAACGGCAAGCTACATCAAAGTGCCCGGAGCTAACTCGGAAAGGGAAATTCGAAAATGGTGCGCGTAAAGGATGCATGTTTCCTCGAGGAAGGTAAGTAAACTAAGAAAGAACTGGAACCGGATGTTAGAGGTAAATAGCTGCAGCCGCAGGCAATGAGCGCGTAGTATGAAATAAATCTGCGCGCAGCCGCATCATCAACCACGATGTTCCGGTAGCGCTGTCAACCCTTAATTACGTTTCGGGCGAATTAGTCATGCATGCGGTGAGGTGGTCCCCCTCTACAGGGGTATTAAGACGGTGGAAAAGTGAAGGGAGGAGCTGCTCGGATATAACTGATTCGTAACAGGATGTTCGCAATACTTCACTGGTGAGCGTCCCAAGGCAGTATCATCTGAACTATGTCTGTTGGAAAAGGTTGGCTCACAGAAGCAAAACTGGAGCACGACAGAGAAGACTCACAAGTCCACAAGACGACAGTCCTGGAGCAGAATGGGAACGCCATTCCAAGGGAGGTCCGACTCAGCAGTTTTGTCGGGTCGCCACAAGTAAAGGCACGGAGAACACGGAAGCGGTTGAGTGTGTTTAAAAGCAATCTATTTACTTCAATGGTCGGAGGCCCACTGGCCTGTATTTACAGCTTTTCAGCCGCAGAGCGCGGCAAGGGAAAAAGGGAAGCGAGAGGAAGGAAAGAGAGGACGGGAGCGCAGTGTTTTCTGAGAAGGAGAAAAGAGAAAGTAAAGGTAAAGAAAACCGTTGTACATCTGGCTGTGCGACTGTACTTGGCGAGTCGCTACAATACTCCCCCTCTAGTGAGGAACGAGCGAGAAAATAACAAAAATACTCGTCAGTGTCCCAGCACAAGTCGCTGTGGCCACCGTACCCGTCTGCCGGAGCGGGTGATATAAGGCTCTTCTGCATGTGTCCTCTGCGCTGCAGGTGGCTTGCCGGAGGGGTTTTCAAGACGTGTGGGTGTCTTTTGTTGAGGCAGGGTTCCCGTTCTGTCGCTGCTCCCGTTGCCAATTATTGCTGGCTTTAGTCTGTCAACACTGACGACTTCGTTGCGTCCGTTGATAAGTATAGTAAAATGCTTCCGGCTGCGCTTGAGAACGCGGTATGGGCCGTCGTAGGGGGGCTGCAGTGACTTTCTGACTGCATCGTGGCGAAGAAACACGTGCGAGCAAGATTCCATTTCCGGGCTCACGAACGATGCGTCGTTGTCCAGTGCTCTTGGTTGGACGGCGCGTAGTGTGGCCATAAACTGTTGAAGTTGGTGGGCATAGTTAGCGGGATCCGGAATCTTTGCTGCAGGGAGAGGTGTAATAAACTCGCCAGGGAGACGCAGCGGGGTGCCGTAAACGAGCTCCGAAGCACTGCAGCCGATGTCAGCTTTGAGAGCTGTTCTTATGCCGAGCAAGACAAAAGGGAGGGCATCTGTCCATCGAACATCCCCACGAGCCATGATAGATGACTTTAGCTGCCTGTGGAAACGCTCGACGAGGCCGTTTGAAGCTGGATGGTAGGCTGTCGTGCGTAATCTGTCGCATCCGATGATGTTGAGAAGTTCCTTGAAGAGGGATGACTCGAATTGGGCGCCTCTATCTGTTGTTACTGTTGATGGTACGCCGAAGCGAGCAACCCAGGTAGAAACGAAAGTGCGGGCCACCGTTAGGGCGGTAATGTCCTCCATGGGCGTTGCCTCGGGCCAACGGGTGAAGCGGTCTACCGCGGTGAGGATGTAGCGGTAGCCTTGGGATGGGGGAAGAGGACCCACAATATCTAAATGAACTCGCGCGAAGCGTGCTTCTGGTGCCGGAAAGGTTGAGATGGGGCTGGACGTGTGACGATGAATTTTAGAGCGCTGGCACGCGTCACATGTGCGAGCCCAGTGCCTGACGTCTCTGTTCATTAATGGCCAGAAGAATCTTGACGTGATGAGTCGTTGGGAAGCTCTAATGCCAGGGTGGGAAAGGTTGTGGATGCTGTGAAAGATGTCCTTTCGAAAGGCTAGAGGGATGAATGGTCGGGCTTTTCCAGTCGATGTTTCGCACACAAGGGTAGGGTTGGAATCTGGAAGAGTGATCCTCTGGAAAGTCAGCGTTCCTGGACTACTTGAAATTTGGACGAGTTCTTGGTCATCTTTTTGAGCTTCAGAAATGCCGTTGTAGTCGGTGCGAGCCGGTGGCGTTGAGTTTACAGCGTGTATCCGAGAAAGACAGTCGGCGACGTCGTTGTTCTTGCCTTTCACGTACTGGATGTCGGAGGTGAATTCAAGTATGAACGACATCTGCCGGAGTTCTCTAGATGTGTGGGATCCGGACTGGGCCTTCACCGATCTCAGAGCAAATGTCAGTGGTTTATGATCTGTGAATACGGTGAATTCGCGTCCTTCGAGGAAGTGACTGAAATGGCGAATTGAAGAGTATACTGCAAGGAGTTCTCGTCCGAATGTACTGTAGTTGCGTTCTGTCGGACTCAGCTTGCGAGAAAAGAAAGAGATGGGCTGCCACTCGTCGTTGATGCGTTGTTGGAGGACGGCGCCGATGGCGGTGTCTGATGCATCCGTCATAAGAGATGTTGGCGCGTCCGGCTGTGGGTAGGCTAGCAGAGTTGCGTTGGCGAGATGGCGTGTGATATCCTCAAAGGCAGCGTTCTCTCGATCGCCCCACTCCAACGGTCCAATTTTGTCGTTTTTATGCTTTTTGCTGAGAAGCTTGTGGAGAGGCTCGATGGTTTCGGCGCAGTTGGGAACGAATCGGCGATAGTAATTGACAAGTCCCAGGAACTCCCTCAGGCGACGTTTCGTCGTTGGAGCTGGGAAGTCAGTGATTGCCTGAACCTTCGTTGGTAGTGGTCGAATTCCGTTGCTGTCGATTTTGTGTCCGAGAAAGTCTAGTGATGACACTCCGAATTCGCACTTCGCTGTGTTGATGACTATGCCAAATTGTTCCAATTTTGCGAACAAAGCATTTAGGTGTTCCTCATGCTCTTCAGGTGACGCACTTGCAACAAGAATGTCGTCAATGTACGCGTGGTATCAGTCCATACCGCGGACGACGTGATCGATGAAGCGCTGAAACGTTTGCGCGGCGTTTCGCAATCCGAAGGGCATACGAACGAATTCGAACAGTCCGAATGGTGTGGTGACTGCCGTCCTCGTTATGTCATCGGGGTGGACGGGTATCTGATGGTAGGCCCGCTTCAGATCTATCCGTGAAAAGATGGTCGCTCCACGGAGTGATGCGGTCAGGTCTTGTATGTGCGGTATGGGGTAGCGGTCTGGGACCGTAACTCTGTTAAGAGCACGATAGTCCCCGCACGGCCGCCAATCACCTGAAGTAGCCTTGGCACCATGTGTAGCGGCGAAGCCCAGGGGCTCGAAGATGGTCGGACGATGCCTAGCTGCAGCATGTGCTCAAATTCGCGTCGGGCGATCTGGAGCTTTTCAGGTGACAGTCGACGGGGTGGTGCAAATGTTGGCGGTCCGTTGGTCTCGATGTGGTGGCTGATATCGTGGCTGACAGGTAGCTCAGTGTTTACAGGACGGGTGAGAGACGGGTACTTTTCCAAAATGTTGGAAAACGTGTTTGAAAGGCCGGGACGGATGGTAGTGAGATTCAGTGAAAGAAGGCGTGATAGCGTGCCAGGAGTAGTCATAGATGTCACTGAATCTAGAAGGCGATTTTGGCGAATGTCCACTAGTAGTCCAAAATAGCGTAGAAAATCCACTCCGATGATGGCGTAGGGAATATCAGCAACCACAAAGATCCAACGGAATGTTCGTCGCCGGCCAATGTCCAAGGTAAGGGAACGCTCACCGTACGTGTGGATCGCAGAGTCATTCACAGCGTAGAGTTCAGGTGCAGCCGGTTTGCCACGGCGATCCGTTGTTGACGCCGGGATGATGCTCACTTGTGCACCTGTGTCGACAAGGAACTGCTGTTTGGTGACGCGATCCGTGACATAGAAGAGTCGGGTGGGTGGGTGACCAGCTTCGCTTACCGCCGTTAGCTGCTGGCCGTCCCATTTCCCGCTCTCGAACACGGTGGTTGGCACTGTCTGGCATTGTCGCCGAATGTTTGGTGATACCAGCAAAGTGCATTACCATTGTTGCTCGGTGCTGGAGACTGTCGTCGGGCTGGCGCTGGTCGGCGTGAAGCTGATCGGCTCCGGCCTCGCTGCGTTGGGCCGAGCGACTGCACCATCTTGACCAGCTTGTTCATCTCGGCGCGGAGGTCATCGATGGCGTGGCTGTCCCGTGCGGCTAACGTGTCTTTGAGGTCTGTGATGTCCTTCCGGAGCTCCATTATAGCCGGGGGTTCGTGTTGGGATCCGACGGCAGCGATGACCGGGGAGCCAACGTCCATGATGTTGTCGGCCATGTTGGCGATGTCCGACAACGTTGTGCTCTTCGCTGACGCCAGTATCATACGAACGCTGGCTGGGAGGCGCTGAAGGAAAAGCTCCCGCAATAGAGTCTCATCAATGGTGCTGGCCTTTTCTCCGAGCAGTTGTTGCAGACGACGGAGAAGTTGAGTAGGCCTCCTGTCGCCCAGCTCCTCCGATGTGAGCAGCTGTTGTATACGTCGTTGTTCTGACGCTGATGTCCGGCTCATCAGTTGTTCTTTCAGCGTGTCGTACGGTTTTTCATCTGGTGGCGAAAGAAGTACATCACGAACCTCTGTGGCGACGGATGGGGCGCTAATGCGGCAACAACGTAGTTGAATCGAGTCGTCTGTGATGATATGCTCCGTAGTGCAAACTGTGCCTCCACTTGGGTGAACCAGACTTGAGTGTCGTTGGGCCAGAATTCCGGGAGTTTGATCTGAATGGCAGAGATGTCAGCAGGTGCTTGTTGAGTGGCCATTGATGTGGAGTTGACATAAACAGAAGGCAAGTCCAAAAACCGGGTCACCAATATGTCGGGTCGCCACAAGTAAAGGCACGGAGAACACGGAAGCAGTTGAGTGTGTTTAAAAGCAATCTATTTACTTCAATGGTCGGAGGCCCACTGGCCTGTATTTACAGCTTTTCAGCCGCAGAGCGCGGCAAGGGAAAAAGGGAAGCGAGAGCAAGGAAAGAGAGGACGGGAGCGCAGTGTTTTCTGAGAAGGAGAAAAGAGAAAGTAAAGGTAAAGAAAACCGTTGTACATCTGGCTGTGCGACTGTACTTGGCGAGTCGCTACAGTTTCATTGGTGTTCCGTGAAAAAGCAAGGCGCTTTACAAACGACGAATTCATAGCTTATGTCATGGGTTCCCGTATCTCCATCGCTTTTACACAGAGAAAAAAAAATGAACAAACGAAAAAAGACGAACAAATCTCATGTTCTGCTGCTCTCCTTTCATTTCATTTAATTTTATTTTTTCCTAACCTAGATGGTCATGGTGATGTGATAGAGAGAATAAGAAGGAAAAAAAAACTAGAATTTATGTCTTTCCGATCGTTTGTGTGGTTTACACCCAATAAATTTTATAAACGCCTTTTTGTGGCAATTTGGCTATATGGTAATTGCCACAAAAAGGCCCCTCCCTCTATCCTCGAATCAAAAGAGATAACTCTGTCATTCGCGGCAATGGTTGGCGCACAGCATGCTATGCGTTGAAGTTCTGTTTTTAGAGTGTAGGTTACGTTATTTGTCGGGGTTGAACGAAGTACAATAATATAAATATTTTAATACTTAATTATTATTTCAGTGTCTATCAACTAGTGCAGAAAGTTAATTGATAAATAAAATAAATTAAAGCAGATAAAATGGAAGTCACCAAATTAAATTCGACGTCCGAAAACCCCGTGGACACCGACGGGAGAACCCTCCCCTTTTCTCTCTCTCTCTCTCTCTTCTTTTTTCATTTTATTTTATTTTTTAGGGCACTCGTAGCTCTACGTGACTTGCTAAACTCTAAAAACAGGTGGTTGTGGTGGTGATGGTGAAAGACTCGCCGTTGTTGGCCTCACACATTCTAAAAACAGAACTTCACCTCACAGCACGTTCGTCGCCAACTATTGCCACAAATGATAGGGTTATCGCTCCCTATCATTTGTGGCAATAGTTGGCGACGAACGTGCTATGAGGTGAAGCTCTGTTTTTAGAGTGTATAGCGTAGCGTAAAAGCTGATTCACACTGCCGCGTTTACAGTTGCGCTTGCGTTTTACGTCCGCTGAGAGCGAATCATTGCAACGGAACATTGATTCGACGAGAGAAGGAGGCGTAGGCCTTTTTGTATCAATCATCATATACCCAAATTGACACAAAAAAAGGCGTACGCACCCCTCTCTCTTCGAATCAGAAGCTATACCCCTATCATTCGTGGCAATGGTTGGCGCACAGCGTGCGATGCGGTGAAGACGCGGGCAACGTCACGACTGACGCCCTACGAAATGTGCGTCCTGGGCCGACTTCTAAGGGAACTGTGCCGAGATATGTTTAGAAGCGTCTGAGGAAAACCCAGGACAAACCCCAGACAGCCCAGCCGGCACCGGGATTCGAACCCAGGTACCTCCCAAACAAAGCAGTACACTCTTAAAACTGAACTTCACCGCATAGCACGCTCTTAGCCAACCCTAATGTCGAATGATTACGTTATCTGCCATGATTTGTTGAAAACGGGAGGCGTACGCCGTTTTTGTGACAATTATGAACAGCATAAGTGTCACAAAAAAGGCGTACGCCTCCCGTTTTCAACAAATCCTGGCAGATAACGTAACCATTCGAGATGATGGTTGGATAGGAGCGTGCAATGCGGTGAAGTTCATTTTCAAGAGTGTACTTCCCTAAAAACAGATGAATGGCGGTGGTGGTGGTGATGAAAGAGCTCGCCGTTGTCGGCCTCACAGATGTGGGCAACGTCACGACTGACGCCCTGGGGAATGTGCGTCCTGGGCCGACTTCTAAGGGAACTGTGCCCCAGATGTGCTCTAAAAACAGAACTTCACCGCATAGCACGCTCTTAGCCAACCACCATCCCGAATTACATCGTTCTGTACCCTGATTTGTTAAAAAAAAGGGAGGCTTTTGGGGCCACTTATGCAGTGATGTTAACTGCCACAAAAAGGCGTACGTCCCGCGCTTTCCACAAATCGGGAGCGATAGCCCTATCACTCTATGCAATGATTGACCTTTACCGTGCCATGTGGCGAAGTTCTGTTTTTAGAGTGCATGCCGTTACTCAATTACTTGTAACTCAATCACCCTTTGAGCTAATTAAATAGCAATGGCGACCGTGTTGGCGCAACCCCGTTTCTTCCGTTGATTCTAATCTGCGACTGATCTGAAATGCAAAACCGTTGCCGTCTAAAGAGCGCCGTCCCGGTTCTTGGCCTTCCGCTCCCTCGCCGAGAGACCAGCCTGAGGCCAAGGGCGCACCTAAGCATCAGGGCGTTCTAACGGCGGCTACCGGAACGACGGGGAATGTTCTAAGCCTTTCCCAAAAGACATAAGAAAATGTAACGGCACCCTATGGCGTTGTACGATGATTGCGCGTTGATGTTTCTTTACTTTTTTTTTCTCTCTCTCTCTCTCTCTCTTTTTTCTTTTCTACACACGGGGGTAGAATGTGGTTGGCATTGCGTGTAACCTTCGTTGAAAAGGCCGTGGGCAGGGCGGTTATTGGCACGGCTGTGACGCTTGCAGCTCAGCTATGCATGGGTGTAACAGCATTTGAACGTTTTATAGCCGCATAGCATATAGGGAATGCTGAGTTGTCATAATTGTGAATCTATGTTCGAAGTACATCACGTGACCGCCAGCAGCTTGGTCAAGCACGGTCGTCGGCCGTCGAGCAATCGTCGTTGGTGGTAGCCTAGGTCGTGCTGAAGACTGGGAGGTAGTGGGTTCGAATCCCACCACCGGTTAATTGTGCTGTCTGAGGTTTTCCCTGGGGTTTTGCGGCAGACTTTCCAGGCGAATGTCGGCACAGTTCACCTTGAAGTCGGCCCAGTAAGCACACTAAACCCTGCTGTCCCCACACTCCTTCCTGCTCTCCTATCTCCATCTGTCCACATCTGTACGCCGCTCATAGCCACAGTTGCTTCGCGGCACTAACACGGAACAAAAATAAAAACATCGTGTGACGCTAAGGACAGGCTACATCCTTGTTCTTCATAGAGGGATTGATTTGATTTGATCAAATAAAAACAGTAATAGAGAGAAATGACACTTTGTCCGCATATTTCGGTGATAACGCGCACCGATGTATAAATGAGCCCCGCGTGGGTGAAAATGCCGGCGTAAATAGTGCGCGGAAGTGCTAGTGTTTTTTAGTGGCTACAACTGTCAAAGCCCACGAGGTGGTAATTTTTATGTAACACGGTTGGTAAGCTCTCGTAAAAAGTGTATCGGCATGTCCTTATTTCAATATATGATTTTTTAGATAATACGACATATATAATATTGGCGCCGAGAGGTTGCATTGCGTATCAAGGCATTGCACGTGTAACAGGCTGACCGGCGTCGATATTTCCTGGTGATGCATGACGAAAACGACGTATGTGTTCCAAGTAGGTCGCATTTTCATTCCAGTATGACAGTTTTTACGTAAGTAAGATACACTAAACGAGGATCCCCACCAAGAGGCGGCATAGTCGCGCCCCTAGTGAGAGTCTCGAAGTAACATCCAATAATCCGATGACAGTAAATTGAGGTAAGATCTTGATGTTAACAGTTGCGGCTATTTCGAACACAAAACTGTTCTTGAAGAGCTATCTTTACAAACGAACGTAAGACGACAAGATGACGTAGATAGACATATAATGTGACGGTCCAGAAACCAGGGGCAACGAGATACCAAAACGACAAGATTATAGCACCGGGAAAATAGCGGAAAGGTATTTGTGTCACTTTTACATGGTAGCGTTATAACGTTACTTTTGCTTCTTCGGATTTGCAGAGACGCTAGTATTGTGCTACTTTTGACTGGAGTAGCGGATAGTTCCGTTACTTAATGTCGATAGCGGGCACAACACTTGTTTACTCGATGACATCAACAACTCCATAACGTCATCATCAAAAGCCACGAAAGGGTCTGCGTCCGTCACCCTCTGTGTCAAATTTCTCGTCAAATGAGTTCAGGGTCACTGACACCTTGACGGCGTCCACTCTAATTGTGACCCAAAGATTTGGTATATTCAATCATGCGCTGGAAATGGAAACTGCAAGTGTATGACTTAATAGTCGCGAAGACATTGTTATCTCACGGAGTTACATCGAATTGTGACGTGAAGATTCTGCATCTTCAATCATGCGCCATTTCGGAACTTTGCCAACCAATCCCGGTGCGCGCAATCTCCTTCGGCCAACTGGAACTAGCGATGATGCCTGATGCAGCAATATCGCGAGGTTATGACGTGATAACTGTTTTTAGAGCCGTGAAGAAGAGGCATTTTCTGAAGATGCTTCGCCACCTCGGCCTGCCCATGCCTCTGCCCGCTGTTCAAATACTAGTGCTGCCGTCTGTCAACCAGTTTCTTAAACATGGCACTTCAGCGAAGAATTAGCACCTATTTGAAGTGTAGCTGGACTAAGGCACGAGGCTAGAGGTTGGGTGAAGTCCTCGTAGGACCGATTCATAAGGAAAAACGATATGTGTAAAGCGCACAGCGTGCACGCGTAAGCTCTTTGCAACAATTTGTGCCCTGTAAAACAATGGAAAATACGGTACTCTGCTAAGTAGATTGAAGTTTCCTCTCTTTTATCTGGTGTCTTCGCTGCATTGCTTCATTAGGTATGGCTGTGAATTTCAACGAAAGATGCGCAGACTCGATTGACGTAATTGTCTCTAATCAAGCAAATTGAAAGCAGTGGCGGATCCAGGAAAGTGGAGCCGAATGGCGATCGCCCCATTCTAAAGCAATAGATTAAACATTAGATTTCCTACTCTCCCATCCCCTTCCTACGCGCTTCGATAAATAAACTGCCCGTCCCCCAAAGAGAGTGTCTGTATCTACCCCTGATTCGGAGATATGTTGCATAATTTGTGAGATACCTCCAGCTTATCTAAACCAACGCAAAAATTTGCATTCAGATGCCATATACATCAGTGACTATCTCAGCTACACGCACGCTTGGCGCATGTGATTTGCTTGAAAGCAAACCCCGCACTTTGGGTTGCGTCATGGAGGTTGACGGATGCTGAGCCCATAACTTTCGATGGAGCCGAATAAATGAACATACAGGGTGTTACCCTCTGGAAGCCTATACAGCGTGCTATGCTGAATTATTCAATACGAGTACTCAATTACTATAACAGTTACTCATTGATTAGTCATATTGAATATTGTGCTGTCAACATTTTAAGCTCTGAAGGGCATTCAATCCTGGTACATTTCAAAGTGACTGGGCCTCGTATAGTGCGAAGTTATAACGCGAATCACGTGTTCAAAACTATCAAAATGGCGGTGTTGCGAAGGGAAGTTGAGACGCTGCTCCCAGGACGCACAATACTGAAGCGACTGCCATTACAGAATAACTCACTGCAATTCTGGGCGCTGAAGTGTTGCGCGTCACCACGCCGTCTGGGGGAGTAGCGTTTCAGCAGACCGTTGTAGCACCACCATGTGAATTGTTTTGAACACGGGATTTGTGCGTTTTGAATCTCCTTCAGGGCTCTATATGTTGCAACAGTATACCCTACCTCTGTATTGAGTAAATCGCCGAGCATGGCACGCCGGCGTCCTTAGACTTTTGATACATTAAAGATCTAACTTTTTAGTCTTACTGTTTTTTTCCTGTATTTCATGCTGTTGTTTTTTATCTTCAACTGTTTTGGAGTAGCGGGCTCTTGTCTTTTGTAGGAGACATCATCTCCATATGTTTCTTTTTATTCCAACTCACAACACCCAACGAGTTGCAGACGCTAACTTCTTCCTGCCGAAATGAAAGGGAAAGACGAAAATCGAAGCCTTTATTGGCTCCGCTAGCACTAATACCCTAGTCAGACGGCAAGTCCGTTAACGGAACGGCCGTTACTTCACCTGTATTCCAAACTAACCTAACGATTTGGTTTGCCGTCTGACTAGTGTATAAGACAAATGTTGTGTATTCTCATCAAGTAGGAAAATTACCAATGCAGGGCAAATCCTTTGCGCAGACAGGAGCTCTATCTGCATACCGTATGTGTTTCCCAAACTGTGGGTCGCGACACCCCAGGGGCGTCGTGGCAGATTCAGGGGGGGGGGGGGTCGCATATTGGCTCAGAAACTATAGAAAAGAGATGTCCATAGACTCTGCCCACTATTCTGCGTCCCAAAAATGCTCGTGGTAGCAAACCACGATGTCTGCAAAGCGAGCTCAGTTTAGTGAATGGGAACAGTTATCCGTGCTGCCACTCGTGTATTTTTCTGTCTGCGATGGTCTCTAGCCCGCCTGTTACCTGTGACGATATCGTCTGTCAAATTAAATTCCAGCGTCGGTCTTGTGTATTACTGTTCATGTATTACTATTACTATTCATGCGCCCAAATCGAAAAGCTTGTGGCATCGCGAAATCAGGGGGAGGGTTGGACGCAATATCTTGTAGTTCTGATGGGTCGCGTTGTCTCCAAGTTCGACTGACATATACTGGATAAACACGACTCCCAAAGGGAAGCCATTTTTGTACCTGCATACAATATGCGAACGATTCTAAAGGCCAGCACGTACAGTCCGAGTGTGTTTGCTAGAACTTGATTTCACCAATTACTCTGATCATGATGGAAGAGATCGGCAGAGATCAGCTAGCGTTAAGAGCACTCCACAAGCACTGCCCTCGCTAACATTGAAGACAGCCACCATCTCGAAAGCTCACAGGCACCGGCGGATCGAAACATGATTTTTTTTCTTTCTTTTCAGGATGTACGAGGGGTATTCAAGTCAAATCGGGATTTTTCGCAAAAATAAAATGAACTTACAGGAGAGAAATTAGTTTTATTTTTCAACGTAATCTCCAGCTGCACTGTTCCACTTGTCCCAAATCCAATTTGCACTTGTCCCAGCGTTTCATGACGGCTTGGATGCCAGCAGCGTAGAAATCCTTACCGGCGCATAGCAGCCATGATCGGACCGCATTCTTGACCTCGTCGTCGCAGCTGAAGTGGCGGCCCCCAGGAACGCCTTTGTAGAGGAGGTGGTGTCCCTCTACATGAGTCCTGACCGCCGATGATGGAATGTCCCAGCGGGCAGATGGACGTGGCCTCACGCTATGACGGTGCCAGTAGAACTGGCTGCCAGGCGTGCCAGAGGCACGTCATTGTCATCGTCGTCCGCGGGCTGCCACATCATTCCCCCCCCCCCGTCAGACGCGGAGCGGTGCATGCGGTTGAAGTCCGCGTCGATACCATGAAGAGGAGAATGATGACGGCTCGTATATGGTGGACGACTGGACACACGGCTTGTGCTTGTGACTGTTGATGCATCAGCAGCGGGATGGCGGGAACAAGAGCGCTGCGTTCCGGGCGGGTTCCAGTGATGGGATGTGAATGCCGATTGGTTGAGTGTCTGCTGAGTGCGTGCTGAGTGATTGCTGCCGAGCGTTGATTGTTGCTGAGTGAGTGAGTTGCTGAGTGCTGATTGTTGCTGGCTGAGTGCGCTGCTGAGTGGGCGACAGTACTGCGACCGGTACGACAGCGTGAATGCCGGTTGCCACCAGAGAAGTGTCGGGGAGGACCATCATGAAGTAGGTGGAGGCCGTAAAGTCAGCTTACTGTGGTCTCCCTGCGAGTCTTCGGTGGAAGAGTAGTCCCGGTGCGCCTTGCCTGCTACAGGGTGGTTCGCTGCTGGTTTGCCGAAAAATTTAGGACGGTGAATTGCCGAATTACGCCGAAAATGGTGTTCGTTGTTCGGGTCACCAAATGTAGAGGAGGTGGTCTCCCTCTACATGAGTCCTGACCGGCGATGATGGAATGTCCCAGCGGGCAGATGGACGTGACCTCACGCTAGGACGGTGCCGGTATAACTGGCTGCCAGGCGCAGTGGCGCGCGCCAGCAGAGGCACGTCGTTGTCATCGTCGTCCGTGGGCCGCCACACCTTCAATGGCCAGAAGAGATGAAAATCGCTGGGGGCGAGGTCTGGACTGTAAGGGGGATATGGCAGCAACTCCCAGCCAAGTTCCTGTAAGGTGCGTGTCGTGAGATGCGCGGTATGCGGGAGTGCATTGTCCTGTAGGAGGAGGACTCCTTTGGCGATGAGGCCCGGCCGCTTTTGCTTCAGCGCCTTATGCACATCCCTGAGAACCTGTGAGTAATGTGCAGTATTGATTGTGGTACCACTGGGCAGAAAGTCAACATGAACAACGCCAGCCTTGTCCCAGTAAACCGTGGCCATGACCCCGCAGACGGGGTGCTTCGGAACTTCTTGGGAGCTGGCAAGCCCGGATGATTCCCCTGTTTTGATACGCGTTTAGACTCAGGAGTGAAATGGTGCACCCACGTTTCATCGCACGTGATGACCCGATCAAGGAACGGCTGTCATTCACTGTCGAAACGGTACCTTAGCTCTTGGGAGATTTCTTGGGAGCTCTTGAGAGATTAGCTCTTGGGAGATTCTGCCGGTCAAACACGGAGAGCTGCCTCGGGACCCAACGGACACTAACTTTCCAATGCTGGAGGGGTTCATGAATGATAGTGTTCAACGTTCCCACAGAAAGGTTCGCCTCTCGAGCCAGTTCGAGACATGTTATCCGTCGGTTCTTGAGGATGAGGCGCTCCACAATTTGGATGTTCAGGAACTCTGACACTGCATGGGCCCTGAGCTGCTCCGGCCGGGATCGTCCTGCACAGATGTATGGCCGTCTCGGAATCGTTTGCACCACTCAAACGCTTTGCTGCTAAGTGTATCGTGGCCATACTGAGCCTGAAGTCTTCCGTGAATTTCAGATGACTTTACCCCTTCAGTCACGAGAAACTTCATGACAATTCGCTGTTCGATGTACGCGCTCACCTCGGTGTCGGCCATCTTGTCCAGCACGTGTCTTCTGTTTTGCACGAACTTTGGACCACCAGGTGGTGAACGCGGAGGCCTGTCGCGTGTGAAAATGACGAAAAAGAAGTAGCGCGAGCCCTTTGTACACTCAGGAGGCAGAAAGTCCCGTTTTGATTTGAACACCCCTCGTATTTATTAAGATATTCACAACATCCGTGTACAACATAGTGCACTCTAATGAAAACTGCTTCAGTTCGGTGTCCGCTGCGCTCCAAAAGCATAGCTTCCTAGCATAAAACGCCGAAGGCCAACCATTCCGCACAATAGTAAGTTTTAAATCATACGCTGCGGCCTTTGCGTTACGTAAGGGGTGGCTCTGCGCAATGCGCAAAGCTCTGTCTATGTCTTGCACGTGCGCCGAACCCACAACGTTATCCCTTACACAGAGGCGATAGGGTACGTATACGTATACTAAAACTCGCTAATGATACCGTTATCAGTCCTGATTTGTGGAAAACGAGGGTCATATACCTTTGCGTGACGTCTTCACAGCTGCATATAAGTATCCCATGCAATCGATTGTTTGGAGTTGGAATACTACCCTATAAACAATAGAGAGAAATCGGCTTCCAGTTGTTCTCATCTTTCAACGTTTTGTTATGCAATAAGTATTCATGGACAAATGTTAGCTACAAATAGCCTTTCCTTCGTTATATAACCACCCTCTAGGACGAGGCACACACGTTGACGAGGCTGCAAGAGACGACGAAAGCAGTGGTCACTTAACCCACTTTCCAGAGTAATGTTGGCTCAGAAGGGCGTGCCATCACGCAACAATCTCGTCTCCGGATCAAGCAATGCGCTTCCGCAAACAGTAAAAGCGTTTTTCCCCTTTGTGCGTTGCTACATCCGAATACCAGAACGTGTGCCACTTCGTAGGTCCTGTGAAATATTCGAGCGAGTATGAATCACTCTTGCGTGACGGACTGTGTGGCCATCCCCCCGAAAAAGGACGGTACTTCGCTGCTGTGCCATGTCTTCATGTAGGAACCACGACCTACTATAGATTATAACGACCACGTCATTAGCGGCTACCCCTATGAGGAGACCGTCCTATGATGTCCTAGGAGCTGCACATCGGCTCGCGAGCCCTACATCGTGATTGGACAATGGAAATTTGAATTTTGAACGCGCAGAAGCGGACGTACGATTACCGTACGACAGCAACAGCTCCCATGAAAACGCGTAGAATGATGATGATAATCAACTTCAGAAAGAAGCATCTCTCGTGGAACGTCCACCGTTTGTACAAAAATACTGAGCTGAGGTGAAGTATAAAGTATTGGAGAAATTGAAGAAACAATAACCGGGCCACCGCTAGCCTCCAAATGTCCACATGTGGCGATGGGAAGGGGTGCCTGTGACATGGTCGCTATAATCTAGTAGGTCGTCGTAGGAAGCTCTGAACGATTGTTTTGTTGGTAAGCAGGATGAAGCATGCCAGCTTCAAGTGCATGAAACTTCCGGCACGTCGTAAATTGCAGAGGGTTACATAACATATTTCATAACGAGGCTTGACGGGAACGAGATGTCAACGTGGTGGAAGCGTGAATTCGAATACCGCCGCCACCATCACAGACGTTTCATCAACCTTAGCTTCACTTTTTTTTATATACGGTTTTATGGAGCGCAAGCTGAAATGTACATAATGCAAGTAGCACGTGGAAAGCCAGAAGCATTTAAAAATTTGCATAGAGACTCTAGGCGGAATGAACTCAGACCCAGCCTTTTGTACGCAGTACTGCATACGGCGTTTTTCATATGAATGCTGCAGGGTACCAGTTTCTTCCCACCTCGTCATCATTTATCGTTGTTGTTATTTCTTCCTACCGTAACACAAAGTGGTACTTCGTTTTACTTATTGAACAGTTGTGCTCGTTATCTATACTGGTTACGTGCTCCGAATAATTGGCAAAAATGTTTATTAAGCTAGTAAGCAACTTCCCGCTCAACAAATGTATCGACATTCTGACATGCACGGCTCCACCTAACACATCTGATTAGCGATAAGCGATTTAAGTGTCAGGCTGTGTGTAGTCAGCAATTAATGGGACCCTCAGGAGCACATCCATGATGGTCAAAATCAAAGCTTTGGAACCAAAAATAGACAGAACGGCACAATGACAGCGCAAACCCTCCTTCCGTCTAATTTTTGTGCCGAAGCTCAAGCTTACCTCGTAATGGATTTTCTCCGTCAGTTTGCCTGCCGTTTACGCTGATTCAACTGTCGACAGCACACTCTCTGTTTCTTTCTGAGAACTGAAACAAATATGTCCTCCAGTTGGACGTACACATACATGCACATGTACAAAACATCGTACACGCGTACTTCCCAATCTCGTTTCGCCCACAATGTTTGAAAACCTTCTTGCCAACCTATTACGCATTCATTCTGTATTGTGTGATGTCCATGACAAACCCTCGTTTTCGGTTGCGACTACACATCTCAAAGCCACGGCTATACGGTGGCGCGCCTTCCTTGGCTATGAAATGTAGAGCGACCAGCTTTCCTGGCGCCCACAAAAAAATGCGGTTGGCATTCGGGGGGAGTCACGGTGGCTGCCCTTTGTCTTCATTATTGCCGTGATTTCACGCCCTCTTGTTGTGTGCGGGCTGCCGTCTCACTTTCAGTCTTCTGTCGACAGAGGCCAAGGTTTTTGTGTTACGATTGGGCAGCGGACGTGCAACGAGAATGAGAAAAAGTACTGCGACTTGAATGTGTCGAAAGGGGTGTAGACAGTGTGGAAGCCGTTTACGTAACAAAGACGTGACATGGGTGGGCCCGCAGGGTCGGGAGACAAAGGAACACGGGAGAACACCTGTGACTTAGCTAGCGGGGCCTACTAAGACACAGGAAAACAGAAAACAAATACGCGAGCTATACGAGTGCCCTCTGTGTTTGTAATCGTTTTCGTCGGAATCATCATCATCATCGCACCGTCGTCGTCATCGTCACTGTTCTACGTTCCACAGGTTTTTCAACAATGCAACCGGTGCAAGTGATGTGAGTTGCTGGCCTCTGACTAGAAGCCGAAATTTTCATTTTATGTTCCCTTTAAATCAAGCAAACCATGACCTGCATACAACGGGTCCCCGAAAACGTGTCAGTTAGTTATAATAAAAAACTACGCCACCTAGAACCGTGTGGTCAACGGCATTTGTTCTCACTTAGTTTTTACCACCCCCTGATGTTGATGTCATATAACGTAAGTTCTATTTGGTAAATTTTTGCGAACTGAATTCGGGAATTTGCCAAGTAAATGTCACTTTTTACCCCTCTCAATGTGAAGAGCGTGCCAAATTTACTGAAATTTACTGAAATTCATGATAATTGACACAGATATTGGGTAGCTATCCCATCGGGAAAAAGTAGCCGATCATCAAACATCGCTAAAAAAAAATCATGCTTTTGGGAACACCCCGGGCATAGCGCGCGACGACATTTCTAGGGCAATCGTTGTCGCTCCGACGAAAGGAGGATGAAAAACTCAACCCATACCGGGAGTGGCTGGTGGCCACTGTTCCTAGTGGTGGAAGAAGAAGAAGAAGAAGAAAGGGATAACACAGGCACGGCTTATCGCATCCAGCTTCCGCTGGGATCATGCCTTCGTTCTCCCAATTTCAGGAACTCTCACTTTTCTACCATCCCTCTGTGGACTGGGTTTGCAACCTCCTTTCGTCGTACTGACAACGATTGCGCTCAAACAGTCGTAGCGCCCTATGCTGTGGACGCTCCGAAAAGCATGATGGTCGACTAGTTTGTCCGATGGGATAGCTCCTCAATGTTCGTGTCAAATATCATGAATTTGGGTAAATTCGTCACGCTCTTCACACTGGTGGGGTAAAAAAAAAAAGGCATTTACTTGGCAAATTTCCGAGTTCCATTTACAAAAACTTACATAATAAAACTTACGTTACATGACATTCACATCAGGAGGTGGCAAAAACCAAGAAAAAACAACAACAACAACAACAACTTTATTACGGACGAAGACTGGGGAGTTTCATCGCCGGGGGCGATACTTTACCTGTTCGTTGGTCGTGAGGCGGGGAATGAAATGATGGGCCCCTTCACAATACGGATCGAAGCCCTGCGGTGTTCAGAAAGGTGAAGGGAGCCCTCAGGGCAGCGCGTTGGTGTGCTGGATGTGGCCAGGGACCGAGCAATTTTGTGAGAGAGAGGGGGCGGGAGTCTAGCTCGTTGAGGGATCCGCGGAGTACGGTTCGGGGAGGTTGGTAGTGTGGGCAGTGGAAGAACAAATGCCCGTTGACCGCATGATTCTATGTGGCGCAGTTTTTTTAAAAAATGACACATCCCAGTCGTGACATGACAAGGCCATGTAGAGACTGGGAGGTACCCAGGTTCGAATCTCGGTGCCGGTTGTGCTGTATGGGGTTTTTCTAAAAACAGAACTTCTCCACACCGCACGCTCTTTGTCAATTGCCATACCAAGATTTCAGACAACCGAGTCGCGAGCAGTACTTCACTGTATAGTTTCACTTCTGTGCACAATGGCGGAAAACTTGAAAGTGCGACATTAGAGAGTGCATTTAGTGCACCGTACACTATCGGTACTGCGCAATGCGCGAAGCTCTCTTTATGATGTGGGCGTGCGCAGAACCATCAACGCTATCCCTTACGTACGCAGAGGCGATGGCGTACGATGCATGAAAACTCACTATTGTCTGTGCGTCTTCCTTGGGTTGTTCGTAGCCTCTCATGAGATAACAGTACCATCCTGTGCCGTTGTTGGCATTCGGCACGTTAAGTAGTGAGGTTCCATTTCAATCGTGTAGCACAAACTGTGAATGTCTGAGCCTTGGGTATTCCCGTAGGCTTTTGAGACAGATTCAGCGAGTTTTCCCCGGAGTCAATATAAAAGGAACGGGATTCGTCCGTTGCGTCGTTCCTATTTTATGCGCGAACGAAACCGCTTATTTACACTTTCCCACTTCTGTCCTGCTCAAGAAGCGCGGCAATGCGAAGAGGACTGTCATTGGTTTCCTCAAACAATCTCCGTCGATGATTGGACGAATTGCTTCAGGGGAGCAATGAGAGGCCACTCCGTATATTGTCCGCCTTCTCCAGAAGGAGAGGAAGGGGGAAAACGTAAATTGCGCGTTCGTTCCCGCATAAATCACGAACGACGTAACGGATACCGTGTATTCACACGAGCGACACTTTCACGGAAGATTCCAGTGGAAGAAAAAGCGGAAATACTGCTCACGAAGACGAAGTTCCGTCCCGTGTTATGTTGAGCATCCACAAGGTCCCGGAATATCGGGACTGGCGTACAGCGCACTTAGCAGACGACACCGCCGGCGTCTTTTCCTGTCGTCTGCTACAGAATATCTTGTGGCTGTGTCGCAGGATATTCCCCAGAGTAATAGTGTACGTGAACGCACAACGTGACAACAGAAAGCTATGCGTTTTTCGCATCTCCCGCTGTAGTGTTCTCGGGAGTGTCGCTGCTGTGAATACACGGACAAATCCCGGTCTTTTTGTATTGTTGTAAAAGCAACCGCAAGCCTTACCGACGTCGCGCAATTACCACAAGCACTCATGAGACGCAGTTATGATGTCAGGCTCGATGTACGACGGGCCGTCGCTGATCTTCTAATATTTGTTCCTACCTATAGCTACGTTCTGTAAACAATGCTAGCACAAAGCGATATGGCATTCACAACGCCAGCAATGGGGTAGAGTATCGTCTCTATAGCGACGATACTCCAAAATCATCATTATTACGGTACTTTCCGGTGTATAACGGGCACCCCTATAGCGGGCCGAATTTTAAAAAAGTTCCATGTACAGGGTGTGTGCAGAAAAACATGACCCGCATTTAGGCACATAGCTTGTTGCCTACCTAACTAACGAACTTCCGGTGGCGCACGATGGCGCATTTATGCGTGCGAAATCTGCAGAAAAATTGTGGAAGCCATACTCAGCTTAAAAAATAAACGGAACAACGAAAACGTCGGCTTCCGTGCATCAGAATAGGGCAACATGGTGGACAACAGGGTGTATGTGAAAGGGCAACACGGTGGACGTAGGAGAGTTGTGTTCAAGTACCGCTAGGGGAGCTATCGGTGCATATATCGAAACGATGTCCCACATGGATGCTCATTGGCAGTACCCCTAGCGGTGCCTGCACATAACTCTCCTGAGACGAAATGCACTACCATACACTGTCATGACCGCCCTATTCTAATGCATGGAAGCCCATGTCTTCGCGCGCTGTTTATTTTTTTACACTGAGTATGGCTTCCAGGATTTTTTTTTGTAGCTTTCGCACGCATAAATACGCCGTCGTGCGCCACCGGAAGTTCCTCGGCTAAGTAGACAACGAGTTACATGTAAAAATGCGGGTCATGTTTTTCTGCACACACCCTGTATAACGCGCACCGCAATATTGCTACAACTCTACTGCCACCACTATGCATAATAAATCAAGGTGGTGTATAATATATGCATATGCTTTATTTGAAACATATTTAGTTGCGCCTCCCTTCTCTTTTGTTCTTCTTTTTTTTACCTTAATAGGCTGGAATTTGTACGACACCGACCAAAAAAGGAACTCTGCAGGAAACCATTTCCGTGTATAACGCGCACCGATATGCGCAGGACCTCCTTAGAGCACTTTTTTACTGTATAACGCGCACGTTATACACAGGAAAATACGGTAAATAAATAAACAACAATGTTCTTGTTGTTTGACAACCACAAATATTGTGCAGTGCTCACTCTAGGGGGCATCTGGAATGTCGTAACAGCAACACTGCTTCATTACACCCATTTTATGCCTTCGTCTGTGTGCGCAGCCTGACAGCATTCAAGCACTATAACGACGCAACTTCTGCACACATCACGTAACGGATGCGTTTAACTCGTGCAGTCCAACTGTGATTCATTGCGTACGGTCGGATGCACAATGTCGCAAATTGAGATAGATGCACAGTGAGCACGCGATGATTGCATCCACTCTCGATGCCCAAGAGACCAAAGGCACCGAATTACAAGTTACACAATCGAACGAAAGAGGAACTGCGCTTATGTAGTCGGCGTAACTACTGGGGAGCAGACCGGTCGCTTGCGTAACAGCGAAGACATACCCTTGTCTCTATAGTGCCCATTGTTATACGCGAAGCTCAGAAAAGTTACACCAGCATATCCATTGTGATGTTTATTGTAAGTCAATGACGTAGGAAAGACTGTTAACCCGTTTCTGCCCGCTCTAGAACTGAGCTACATCGGTTGTAATGATGCATAAGTGGTGTATTCCAAGCTCGATCCTGCAGCTTACGAAATGTTCGACCAGTAGCGTATGATGATGATCTTGGCTGCTGATCCCATATATTGTGTGACAAGATTAAAATACATCAGTGTAAGAAGTCTGAAGAGTGTAACTGTGACACGCCCGAACGCGATCTGTTTCTCCCTGATGCTCAAGGACCCGCAGTCGTCTTCTATTTTATTTTTTGAGCCATCTAGCATTATGTACAGGGGGAGGGCGCAGAGTCGTTCCCCGGCAGTAGGCCAGAGCAGGAATACGTTTATAGGGCTCTACCTTTATCGGCAGGCCGATAAAGTTGCGTAGACGTAGGCAAGCAGCAGGTGGACGAAATCCAATGAAGATGAAGCCTGGGCTTGGGCGAACCCAAAGGGACAGGCGACATTAAGCAGCTTGGTGTCTATTTGGTGTCCCTTCGTGTATGGACTAGGTAGGTTTTCCATTTGTCGACACCACACATTGGGGTAGGGGTACAACACAATGAAATTGCTTTTCATGGCAGGGCGAGAGCACTTGCTGTTTTTGCAATCAGTGTGATCGATAAGCATTGCGTTCTGGCCCATACCCACAGTCCTGAATATAAGCTAGCCTGTAGCATTACAGTCGTTTTGTCATTGGCTGTTATAAGTATCCCAAAACGCGATTACGACAAAGGAATATTCCCATCAGATATAAGTAAAATTCTGAAAAGGCACATCGTGGAAGCGGCTTCGTGTGCCATTTCTGGCACTACTATCCCAATGGTTACAGGTATAATATGCTTTCAAGCTGTTTGGGTAATTAAATTTGACGATGTCGCGTTCAGACTGGGCATGACTCTCCGTTGCTGAAGGCGCAGCACTTCCGCGTGGTTACGAATCGAGTCGAGCTCGAGCCATGCGTTTCACCCAGGTGTTTTACCTTCCGCGAATACGGTGCCACAGTACGAAGCACGCTAACTATTGCTGTACTAGGCACGACAAGCCGGGAGAGTACTCGTGCGTGCACAGGGGGTTAGGACACAAAATGCGCCCTGTACAGAAGAGGAACCCCCTTTTGGCATATAAGAAGGCATTCCTAGGGAAATGCATGCTGGACCCACATGCTGGACTTTGTTCAGTCTCCCGCATGTGAGAAGAACCGCACTATACAGGAACGGCGCGGAGCGCAGCGACGCACTGTTGAGTCGATACAAGAAATGGATACACCCAAGTGGTCTCACAAGTGACGTAGCGATTTTTTTTTTTTTTTTCTGGAAGGCTAGCGGGTAAATATTACCAAGAAATACAATTGTGGCTGCTACGCCCTGTTCAAATGTGGAAGGCCCGAGGCAAACCATGGTATACTGCGTAACTACACCAGGGCAAAGTCTCCGTGAAAACTATTGCGTCTTTAGTTTTCCTTGGGCCTCAGCAAGGCACCAAGTGAGCAGTAACCTCAGTAATGACTGCGCGTGTACCGTACAAATTTGGCTGCATCACGGTACTGCAGAACAGACAACATCGATTCATGTGTATTCTCATCAAGTACATGGATCAACTACGACGTGGATTCCCATTGGTACCCCAGGCTCTCGATGAACATACGACAATTCACTGAGCAACCAAAGAACATGCGGCCGGTTTCACGTCAGTTCAGGCAGGGAGGTCCCGTCGACCTCTTGGATTTTTATTATTTTTTAATATTTAGAAGCTCATCGTACATGATGACCAACAGCGGTAAAATGAATAATTTCTACGGAATAGTTTTCGCGCAAAAAATCCACAAAATCCGGCCCTGAATTCGAGTGTTTCAGTTTTGTCGTGTTTCCACGCGTATATCTCCCGAGTCTTAAAAGATACTGCAGTGATTTTTTTATGCTTTAGCATGCCTACAGGCCAGCAGTTCGAGTGCAAATTTTGGCGCGCAGGAGCCACGCTCTGTGATATAAAAAATGGCGAACATGCTCTCTCGTGTGGTTTTGTTCCAACTTCGACGCGTGATTTCTCTGACTGTAGATATTCCTCACTACCTTATTTGGTATCACTTCACTCCGCTTTTAATGCTCTTTTATCTGGTATATATATCGTGCGTATGCCCTCTACAGGTATCTGCCCAAACAGGCAAATGTTAAGGTATACTTTAAAAAAAACAAGGATTTTGAGCGTCCGTTTCTCGAAAGTGCCCCTTTTTATTTCTTTTATATTTTGCAAGGACATGGCCCCATGTTAGACCTTTCACCTTACGTGAAAAAATTCTGCTTCAAAAGGCGTACACTGGCGATTAGCGCGTTAAAACGCGGCCCTAGTCTGCGTGCGTACTTGTCGGAGCCCGGCTGCCGGTACCACGGGATGGCGGGCCTCCTGTGGATGTCGTACTCTGACTGTTTAAACTGTTTAAATTTGATTTCTTGCTTCAGCTCCGGAGTCGCCTCTGCCAATATGTATGTATTATTGGAATACATATAGACATGTATAGTTGTGTTGTGTATAGTTGTGTATATAGTTGAGGTGTAGTTGTGTATGTGTATAGTTGTTGTGTAGTTGAGTGTATGTGTGTTGTGTATTATTAATTGATAATGTCTTTTTCAGCTTACACGCCTGTACCACGGCCAACGCCCGAATGTGAGTAAAAGTTACAGGGCACGATTACAATAATAAATGAGATTCTCTTTCAGATCATTGGAGTCCACCACCGCAATGTATGTATTATTATTACAAAACGAGTATGGATGTTGATAATGTGGCTATCTTTCAGATTGTCCAACGTTGGATCTAGTGAACTGTATGTATTATTGAAATGAGTAAGTTGATATTAATTTAGATTCATTACAGATTGCTGGGGTCCACCACCGCAATGTATGTATTATTGAAATGTATAAGTTGATATTAATTTAGATTCACTTACAGATTACTGGAGTCCGCCGCCACTACATTGTATGTATTATTGATGTGGTTTCATATAATAACAATAACCGCTTTTTCAGGACAGTGCTGTGTCCAACGTGAGTTATTGTGTGGTAAGCAATGTGACAACGTTAATTTTATGTTTTCTTTCTGGGTCTGAAATGAAAGACTTTATAAAAAGTGTTATTGTGGAGACAATAAGACAAATATTAACAAATGAATAAATGTATGTTTCCTTTACATGTACTGTCTTGTGTTTCTTCTGTTACAGGTCGTGAAGGTTTGTCGGCTGGGTTTTTCTCCTTCACCTGATTGACATCACAGTTGGCACAGTTCCCAGCAGAATTGGCTTTAATAAATATATCTCAACCTGATTGGCATCACAATTGGCATTAATAAATATATTTTGACTTGTACTTTTTGTCTATGACTCTTCTTTGCATGTCTATGCATGTGATAAGCGCGCGGACAACCCTCCGCACACGCGCCGCGCGGGAAAGAATACTCGACCGAACCAGACGCGACGGTGGCGCTGCCCTGGTGGCAATGTCTGAGTTTCTCATTGTTGTAGTCTCTCACCCTAATAGTACTACAAATGCACTCTTAAAAATGAACTTCACCGCATAGCACGCTCCTAGCCAACTGTCATCTCGAATGATATCGTTATCTGCTGTGATTTGTTGAAAACGGGAGGCGTACGCCTTTTCTGTGACACTTTTCTCGGCCCTCTGCTGTGTGTGAGTGTGAGCTGTGTGAGTGTGAGATTACTCTATTAATGGTGTCCTGTTGAATCGCGTCAGTAATTTCAAGTACCTCGGTGTCCATATTGAGCCAAATATGTCATATAATTTGCATGTGGACATGGCAGCTGAAAAAGCATTCAAAAAGCCTTGTTTTCTTAAACGGTCGCTAAGACACGCTACATCGGGCACGAAACTTATTGCATACAAAATGCTAGTTTTACCCATTGTGGAGTACGCAAGCCCTGTCTGGCATCCGTACACTAAGTCCGCAATGCAGAAAATTGAAAAAATACAGAATAGAGCTTTGCGCTTCATCTACAATGAGTATCGTTCGACAGTGTCTGTTTCTGGATTACGTATTAGGGATGGTATTCCAACTATGTCTAAACGGTTTGACATGAACCGACTGAAATTTCTCTATAAAATTCACAGTGGTATGTTAAGTATCGACAGGTCAAAGTATCTGCAACCGCTGGTCGGTCGCCCACTTCGGCGAGCTCATGATAAACTTTTCACTGAGTTCAGTTTTCACTCTGATAGCTTCTGTTATTCATTTTTCCCTCGTACCATTCGCGAGAGGAACCGGTTACCTTTATTTGTAATAAACTGTGCTAGCGTTGACACTTTCGTGTCAGCATTAGATAGATTTTTTGAGTAGAATTATATTACATTGTATCTTCTCTCTCTCTGTTTTCATTGTATCATTGTTCTGCTGCCACTCCTATTGTAGCCCTTGGGCTAATAGTATGTTCTAAATAAAAAATAGATAAAGGCAGAGCCAGCATTTACGCAAACGCAAATTTCATAGAGCACGCCTTGCCAAGTGCCGGTATTGCGGCTGTCAAATGTTTGTACAAATCTTCTGAAAAAACCTGTGATTTCGGTTGGAATAGTGTGCTATGGCCATTGGCTTCTCAATTCATCAAGAAAAACGATACCTTTGCTTGGCTAATTTTCGAGTGCAATTAGCAAAATTAGCTTAATTAATTTGTGACGCGAATGCAAATGGCCTGAATCTGTGGCAAAAGTCTGTGTGTGTGTATTCCAAGTAGTTTCGTAATTTTCTGAAGTTGAACCTATTTTTATAAATTTTATGACACTTTCTCACCGGACACCCTGTATATTTCCTGTAGTCGATGAACAACATGTTAAATAAATTACATTGAAGAAGAAGTACGTGGGTATGTTTTCTCGTGGGAGTTAACTATTATTTAGTTACTTTTTCATTAAACAAAGATATCAAATTCTGCTTTAAAGCGCTTCTCAGTAGTATTTATTTTTATTTTTCTCGCTTTTCAACATTTTTTAGGAAAGGATTCGGAAGATTCGAGATTCATAAGATGCGTTGATTCGTAGAACCTTCCTTGGATTCGGTATCTTGATTCGGAACATTTTGGATTCGTCCCATCCCTAGTTTATTAAGAGGGGATACGAGTGAGGCGGCATCTCCGATTCACGATTTTTTCGCTCGTAGATGGCGCCACACGAACATACGGGTCTCAGCCTGGAGGAAGCTGTAACCATTACCCTTAGTACAAATAACTCACTCCTCCGAAGGATTGTGTAGTCCCAAAAACACGTGTGACCTCCATGACTATTGAGATGCAGGGATCTCACGTCATGTTTGGGTTGCCAAGGTCAACTCAGCTACAAAGAAAGAAGGAGGTCCCGACGAAAGCCAATTCTTCCCTTTTGTCCCTTTGTGGACTGCATCTGGTGACTTCTTGATGTTATGCTATCTTAGCTTGTCTGACTTTCTGGACGCAGCGCGGAGTCCAAATGTTATATTTCGTTGGCCCTCGCTTATTTATATTCACCTGCTGATTTTTCTTTGGCGCCTAGTTCTCACACTAGAACATTTTGCGGACGCATTTTGTATTTAACTGACTATTCTGATTTAGTGTATTTACCTTGCGTCTGTGTGCAAGTGAATCTAAATTTATTTGTCGCCACAAACATTAACCGAATAAGTCCTCCGAAACCTAGACAAGATAAGCCGTGCAGCAGACCTTTGCATTTTGTCTTCTTTATTTTTATTTTTTTCTCGGACAGCGTGGATGTGCAGAGATCCAAGACTGCAGATGCATACTCTAAATGAGGGGAACTAATGTTTTGATTGTAGATGGGTAGAAATCCAGCGAACCGGTAGAGATGTAGGAAGGGAGTTGCCTCAGGACAGAAGCCGCCGATATTTCGAACAGAGACTGTTGAAGAAGAACAGTCTCTGAAGAACAGTCTCAGAAGAATAGAAGAAGAACAGTCTCTGTTCGAAATATCGGCGGCTTCTGTCCTGAGGCAACTCCCTTCCTAATGTTTTGATTGATTGATTTGTAAAAGAAAGAAATGGAGATGTTAGTCCCGAGCCACTCGGAACTAATGCTTTATATGCTGTTAATTTAATATGTTTTGTTGTACCATGGCGAAATTTCCTTCTTATAGTTTCCACAGACGAGCGGCTGCGATAAAAAATGAGCTCTACAAAGTAGATATGATAGAATTGTTGAGAATTAATACAGGGAATAAATCGTTTCATCAAACTTCCCTTTAGATAACGTACTTTCGATCACTTAGGCAGAAAACAAAAAGTAAAAGTAGAGATGACTGTGTTATTGCAAGTGTTTATTGTACACGACGACAATCACGTTCGGGTTGCCAAATATATAGAGCGACACCATATCCTCTAAAATTCATTGAGTGGGTAGTACAAGTCATTCACTGGCGGGATCCGGAAAAAATGTCCCCGGAAAAAAAGTCCCCGGAAAAAACGTCCCCGGAAAGAATGTCCCCGGAAAAAATGTCCCCTGTGGATAGGCTACCGGGAGCTCCCGAAAGAAACAAAATAAGGGTGTTGATGTTAGGATCGCATGGTATTAGAATGCAGTTTGTTGCAGCACATTTACTGAACATCCTGTCATTGTTAATGCTTATTCTGTGCTGTGAAATGAGGGTCAACGTATTTCCAAGCAATAAGCTGAAGGTCCCCGGAAGAAGTGTCCCCTGTGAAGAGGTTACCCGGAGTTTCCCCAAAAAACAAAATCGGGGTGTTGAACAAGTGCAAAAAGTTGGGCTCGTTGATGGGATAGCATACTGCAATATTTGTGGACATAAGGTACAGACAGAACAGGCGTCAGAACAGAACGTGCGACTGAACAGAACGGGTTGTTGAGGATACAATCGCATGGTATTTAGGCCGCATTTTGTTGCCGTACATTTATTGATCGTCCTGTCATTGCTGATGCTTATTCTGTTCTGACAAGTAAGGACCAACGTGTTTCAAGGAGTAAGTTGAAGGTAAGCATGTTCACAATTACCGTCTAAGGATTGATTTGCTGTCGCATTTATATGGTGATGCTCACACAAGTCTGCTATAATTTATCTATAGAAGCAATAGGAATAGCGCCAAAAAAGCGTGTAAAGGTATCGAAAATGGTTAATCAAAATCTGGCTCAATAAAAAAATGGCTTCGGAATCTTTGTATGCAGTAGACACCGGGAGAGAAGAGCCCTTTAGCAATTACTGCGCGGCATTGGACGGACGATACGGTTTTAACGTCAGCCGAACACATGTGGATCAGGAAGTACATGAATAAATATAGAATTGCAGAAAAAAATAAAGAAATATAATATGCGGCATTTCCTTCTACTCGCCTCACCGTTGTTTCGTGCCTATTGAGAATAATGTCCTTCATTCACTCTCGTAACTTACTCTATTGCACCCGCAGTTGTAGGTATGTAGTCGAATTTTAAATACATTCTTTGGTATGATCAAAAAGTCGGTGCATTGTTTTGCGCTATAATCTTACCTGAGGGGCTGGGAACGTTGACATTTTTTTCGCGAACATTTCTTCCGGGGACGTTTTTTCCGGGGACATTTTTTCCGGGGACATTCTTTCCTACACCCTTCACTGGCAATCATCCACCAGGCACTTTCTTTTTGTAAACATGTCCCCAAAGAGTCTAGGCAGCTAAGACGCTCAGACTTGCAAATGCATGTTGCAGTACATCAGTGCAAATAGTGTTCCGTGAATTTTGGGAGCAAGCCTTTTTTTTTTTCAGAACTTGCCATTTTTTTAGTCAATATACCCAATAAGCACCCTTCTTTTAGGTGTAATATGTGACACCCCTGCTACAAATCAAAAAAAAAAAAAAAAGAAAGAGGAAAAAAAAACACCGTGTTCACAAAATATAATACATATATCACTGTCACACCATAGATGTGTGTTTAAGCGATTGCAAAGCTATATCGCATGCCTGCGGGACCATTTTTTCCACCTTGTGCCAGCGGGACCCTTCTTTCCGGGACCCTTTTTTCCGGGACCGTTTTTTCCGGGACCGCTGTTACACCCATCATTGGACCCCGAGCCCGAGAACTCGGAAGACTGAACTATCGAAAGCCAGAGGCCACCAAGAAAGGAAAAATATATATTCGAAAAGTTACATCTGCTACATCAGGTAGATCCACAACGCTGTGCTCAGGACAGGTATTCGGAATTAATGTGCTAAATGCTTTTTATGCATTTAAAATAACTTTGTATGACCTTGTCCAGCGCATGCCACTTTTTGGCAGCATCCCTCGTGCACTGGGGTTGATCTTACAGCTGTGGATAGAGAAAGAGGTTCTTTTGAAAAAGTTCAGTTGAAAAGTGAATTTCTACGTGGAGTCTTTTTCAACATTTTATTCATAAATTATTTATTTCGCAGACATCCTCTTGGAATTCCTTATTTTTCGGCCTTTCCATAATCCAGTCTTTGTCTGTTTGATATTACCTCATTAAAAAAAGAAAAAAAACTGTCTTCCAATTTCAACACATCGGGAGAGCGAATGATAACACCACTCGGTCTCACTGTGCCTCACCTCCCCTAACCCTACCGTTCTTTTTACGTACATGCGATGCGAGACGAATAGTGGCTGTGTAGTGTAGCAAAGCTTTCCTGGTCTATGCCGCCTATTCTCCCTATTCTCACTCAAGGCCTCCCCATTATTTTGCGACGACTTACTCAACGTGGATCTCTTCAGACAGGTTTCACGACCTCAATTTCGCGCTTCCGCTGCCGGGGAAACCCCTTCTGGGATAGGGTGCCAGAACAGTGACTGCATTCCGCGGAACGATATGAAGTTCTCTTCTGACCAGCAATGTGGCGCTACTGTACGATGGCAAGACGGGGCAGTTCACGGAGCCGTACATACCTTAAGCTTTTTCAATATTGTGAACAACTGGAGGCATGGACAGACATGACATGGACACGTAAATATTCAAGAAAGAATTCCGCGTAAATGCTACTGATTACATTTCACATATGTGCTACACTAAACGAGCTACGAACTTCCAAAAGCGAGAGACCGAACTTATAATTTTTTTGCTGCTTTCGTAAGGTTTTTAAAAACTTCTGCAAAAAAAATTGCAAATGTCTCCAATGCGAATTTTTTGAAATTCTAAAATCTATCGAACAAGGCCATTTTGGTCCAAATCGGTTCAGTATTAGCTGCAAAAGATCGCATTGTTTCGCCCATAGAGAATACATGGGGCCGCAGGAGGTCGTATCCCCTCTTAAATCCCGCGTATTAGCTTTTACGTCACCTCCGTGAGAATCAGGGTGTCGAACCGAAACGTTTTTCGCTTCGGTTTTCGCTCCGGTTCTATCATAAACGGTCTGCTCCCGAGCAAAAAAATAACGGTTCATACCGGTTTTAACCGGTTCCGCTTCTGGCGGGCATATTCATTCCCAGAAAAAAAGCAATGTTGCAAAATGTAAACCCGTTTGTTCCGCATACATGGTATTTAATATTAATAGGCAGCCGTAAAGTTGAAAGCTCCTGGTTCCTGCAGGTGACTGTATGCTCAAATAGGCTTTCTTCTTTCATGAAGCGCATGATACAGACGGACTTGTTTGTCATGATGTCATACGAAAAGTACCTTCTTGCTGGATTGGTACGATCGCGTCCCATCCGAATGCTGTTGTTGCTTCCTAGCCAGCAAGCACCACCGCACGAGTAGGACGCAAATCGAGGAACACCTTCACTCACAAACGCCGCTCGACGGCTCCGTTTTCATTTCTTCGTGTCCTGCCGACAAAAGAGGCGCCACTTCGCTTGCTCTTGCCCTCCCGGATACGTAAATGTACGTGTATTCAACTTCGCTGCTCTCAAACAAGGGACACGTTGCGCGACATTACCGATAGAGAAGTCGTGACCCAGCCCCCTTGGGTTGCTGTTTAGTTGGGGAAAGTTTGCGCGGATGAAATTAAAACGAACACTACGCCACATTGGTACAGAGTCACAACCGGTCACAGGTACCTCTAAGTCTATGTGCGTGAACGATAACACGCAAAAAAGGGAGCCTAAGGGTCATAGTATATCGACATACATTCCACCGTAGCAGGAACCCTCGTAAAGTATCCATGACATGGACTTCAGAACACACGACACACGAAGTTTTTTTCTTGAACCGAAAACCGTTAAATAAATGTTTCGGTTTCCCTCCTGAGCGAAAAAAGCGTATACGGTTTCGATTCCGTTCCGGTTCGCACCAAAATAGCGTGTGTTTTGTTTTTCGGTTTTCGGTTCTGGTTTTCGGTTCGCTCCGACACCCTGAGAATGCTCCGTCTGGAGTTTCGGTGGAAACCGACAGCAGCGCCCCCGTGTGCCATTCACACGCACTGCATTACCAGACCCGGGCGAGAGAACACATTACCCCATTCATGTATACTGTACTGCTAGGAACGCATGAACTCCTGGTGGCATCACCTATAGCCTTTGAGAATCCGAAACTATTCGCTGGTCCAATCGAAAATTCGTGGAAGCGCGGGGAAGAGCATTTATAATCAATCAATCAATACGATATAAAATAGACATCTTTTTTAGTTCGTCAGTTTTTCTCTTCAAAGCTGAATCGTTGGTTGCGGAACAAAAATTTTGTAAAAATTATTTCAGTTTCGGAACATAATAAATCCTCTAGGGCTGAGCTAAGATAAAAACCTGCTGGGATGTAAAACTGCCGCGTAGCCATGTGTACCTAGTCCAATTGATTGATTGACCGGAAAAAGAAAAATATGGAGAATTCTTGGAATCCCTTGGTGTTCAGCGTTGATCCCACGGTGAAGTGTTCTAAAATCTGATTTCGAAAAGTGTGATCGTTTCAAAATATAGACTTCAGTTCACGTCACGTGACGTGCGTGACAAAAATCCACCCTTATAACTTTATGTCACAATGTCAATGTACAATGTCACCCGCAAAAAATTAAAAATTGAGGAGAAATGGGGCACCAAAACACTATTTCCGATGTCACCGTTTACGTTTCCTTCCAAAGTAACGACCTGTCCCCAATCCTTGCCCCGATTAATCTGAATTGAGTACGTGAAGTAGAGCTTATCTCCGAAACTCTGAACAGCTGCTCCACTGTAAGGCAACATTCCGAGTGTGCTCTGATTATACAAGCACACCCTTGTTTTTTTCTTTCCTGTTTTCCAATGGGCGAGGAAGGCTAAATATAACCACGTATTAGACGCCGTTTTATTGCACACCCGGCAGCTACGATTTCCGGGCAAGTTTAATTTCCCGTTCCCGTGAGAGTGCGTAACTTTGAGATTCCTTTCTTTTTCTTTTTCTTCAATGCGTTTGATAGTCCGGAGTTATTTTTGCACGCGGCGAGGTAGTCACACCGTAGGAAAATCGCGACCCCTGTGATTCGCAGTAGATGAAACTTTTTTTCCCAGGGCTCATTTTCATAGGATTCGATGTCAGCACCGCGCGACAGCTGTGGCTGCGAGCGATGGATGTGGACGGCTGGAGGGAGGACAGAACTCGTCTATAGGGTCCCGGCAGACCTTCCAGACGGACATAGGTAAAGATCCACCTGAAGTCGAGCCTTGTTGTAGCAATTAAATTATAAATTTAACAAATCAGGAAATAGGACAACGTCGTTCTGAAAAACGTTTGTTCTAAGCAAGTTATGTGGCAATGCTCTGTTTTTAGAGTGTAACTACATAAATGGAAGATGTGACTATTAATCTATAGGGCGACCAATCTGTGAACAAACTAGCGATAAACTGCGAGAAAAACAACAGACCCCAAGATCGGTTATGATCAGAGGCAGATCCGGGATTCGTCACACGCCCGACGGTGCCCAAATCTCATGCAGACATTAAAAGTGCACCAGATGTTTCTGACACAGTGTCCGCCCGGGTGAACGAAAATGTGTATAGGCCCCAGAAGTAACCCTTACACCTCCGACTTTATAGTTAATGTGCGGTAAAAATTCATCTGTGCATCGTATGCACCTCGATGAGCCCTCCTGCATAACGATGCAGACACTCATGAGTCCCTCAACCGATAGGCAGCGTTCACACGGGGCAATTTCTTCCAGCAACTATAAGCAATTTTCAACTACGTGAACCCTCGTTAATATGACCCCCGATAATCTGACATACGCGACGACCATACTCCTGGGGAACAATGCACTGAAACCTCTGCAAATCTCCTCCGTTAATATGACAATTCCGCACTATGACCAAAATTTTCGGGAACGACCATGGTCATAATAACGAGAGTTCACTGTATAAGCAAGCTCGGAATCGATCCCCGACCGAGATGGTGGTGGTGGTTCTGGTGAAAGGGCTCGCCGTTGTCGACGCTCTGGGTGAATGTGCGTACTGGGCCGACTTCTAAGGGAACTGTGCCGACATATATTTCTGAAAGCGTCTGAGGAAAACCCAGAAAAAAAAAAAACCAGACAGCACAGCCGGCACCGGGAACCCCGACCGAACACCAGGGTTGGTAACCGAAAATATTATTGTTTCCGGTTCCGCTTCCGGTAACTGAAAAACTCGGCTTTTCGTTTCTGTTTCCATTTTTGGAGGATTTTCGGTAGCGGTTTCTGTTTCCGTTTCCTTTTAAGAATTGCGTTTCCGTTTCCGTTTCCGAGGTAATTTCGGTACTGGTTTCTCTTTCTCATCCGGAACTCGTACTGTCTGGTTTTGGCTTTTTCATGTCAGATATTCTACGAGGGGCGTTCAAGTCAAACCGGGACTTTTCATTTTTCGCAAAAGTAGAATGAACTTACAGGCGAGAAATTAGTTTTATTTTTCAACGTAATCTCCAGCTGCACTAATGCACTTGCCACTGCGTTTCAGGAGGTCTTGGATGCCAGCAGCGTAGAAATCCTTACCGGCGCGTAGCAGCCATGATCGGACCGCATTCTTGACCTCGTCGTTGCAGCTGAAGTGGCGGCCCCCAAGGAACGCCTTCAGTAGCCCGAAGAGATGGAAATCGCTGGGGGCGAGGTCTGGACTGTAAGGGGGATGTGGCAGCAACTCCCAGCCAAGTTCCTGTAAGGTGCGTGTCGTGAGATGCGCGGTATGCGGGCGTGCATAGGAGGATGACTCCTTTGGTGATGAGGCCCGGCCGCTTTTGCTTCAGCGCCTTATGCACATCCCTGAGAACCTGGCAGTAGTATGCACTATTGATGGTGGTACCACTGGGCAGAAAATCAACATGAACAACGCCAGCTTTCTCCCAGAAAACCGTGGCCATGACCTCACCCGCAGACGGGGTGCTTCGGAACTTCGTGGGAGCTGGCGAGCCCGGATGCTTCCACTGTTTTGATGCGCGTTTAGACTCAGGAGTGAAATGGTGCAACACTCAAACGCTTTACTGCGGCTAAGTGTATCGTGGCTATACTGAGCCTGAAGTCTTCTGTGAATTTCAGATGACTTTACGCCTTCATTCACGAGAAACTTCATGACAATTCGCTGTTCGATGTGCGCGCTCACCTCGTTGTCGGCCGTCTTGTACAGCACGTGTCTTCTATTTTGCACAAACTTTGGAACACCACGTGGTGAACGCGGAGGCCTGTCGCGTCATACAATAAAAAAGTGCTCTGAAGAGGTCCTGCGCGTTATCTAACGGTGCGCGTTATACACGGAAATATTTTCCTGCAGAGTTCCTTTTCAGGTCAGTGGTCAGTGACGTACAATTTCTAGCCACTTCTAGGTTGTGCTGTGGTTTTCTCCTGTATCTCTTAGGGTCAGTTGACAGATCCGGCGAAAGGACACTGGACTTCATAAACGGTCAATAATCTTGAATTCATTTCAGAAGTATGGCGTGATTGAGAAGGGACGCGAAACGGAAAGCAGAGAGGACACTGAAGTATACTATGATGTAGGCGACGACGACGACCGAGCTATGACGGAGCGAGGCTCGTGACCTGCTGTTTGCATTCGTCAGCTGACCCACAGCTGATCAGCAGCTGTTCCCGGAGAGCTGGTCATTAAACGCTCTGCCAACGTGAACCCATCCTAATTCTTATTCTAGTAGCTTTGCAGTTACTACATACTATGACAGCGACGCTGTTGCATCGGAGTTTAATGGATTTGACTAAATGTGTTTCAAATATAGCATATGCATACGTATATGATACACCGCTCTGGTTTATTGTGTATACTGGTGGCAGTACAGAATCTCGTGCACCATTGCGGTGCGCGTTGTACATCGAACATTTTTCAAATTCAGCCCGTTTTTAGGGGTGCGCGTTATACACGAGTGCGCGTTATACACCGGCAAATACGGTAAAACAGTTTTGTTTCCGTTTCCAGTAGCCAACCCTGCCGAAAACTTTAGAAGATGCTCGTCCACCGGCCATCATCGAGGGCAGCATTGCCACGTGACTCCCGATGCAGTGGTGTGATTTCGTTCGTGGGCTCATGGGTTCAAATACTGCAGGTTCAGCTGAGAAATAACTTTATCTTTCTTGTTTCTTTTTTTTTTTTTTTTACTAACGTCACGCAAACATGTCAATAGCCATTTTTTTAAGTTAATGGTGATCTCTTGGCGTAATAAACTGACTAAAATTTGATGAACAGCAACTAAAGGACAGGCACCAACATTTGGATTCAAACCCACATTCACCGGTCGCCGTAAGGTTGCTTGTGGGTGGAGCTACCGAGTTTCTACATGTGAACGCGGTCTCGAGATTGCTCGTAAGACGTTGGTTTGAGTTGCTTGGAAAAGTTGCCTGAACGTTGCCATAGCGTCGGTGTATAGTTTCATGCATCGTAGAGGCCATCAAAGCTGTAGAATGACGCAGATTATGGTAATATTTTGTCCTTCCCTATTCGAATCGCCGTCTCGTGCGGCTCGTTCACGGACTCACTTGCGACGAAATCCGTTACGGATCGTTGGCGCCGCCACGCCGTGCAGTCGTGACAAGTGCAAGGTCGACGCGTGTATAATTTTGCCTTCTCAATTCGTCCCCGCCCAATGGCCCTTGGAAATGAAGTCAGAATCACCAACGGCGTACTTCCATTACTTTCACGGCAGGTGATACGAGACCTGTCATGAAGGGCTCTCATCAAGGGCCTCTTTACAGTCACTGCTGACTCGGCAATATAACGTGTCGTTCCAGCTGAGAACTGCGGGTGCGCGTTCGGTCAGAGTCTGTGGGAGGGGACACGTCATTATGTTGTTGGTTATTATGATTCCAGGGAGGGACTTCTGTCCTAATTGTGATGATGATAGAGAAAAATATGGAGATGTATAAAGGCCCCGCTTAGCGTGAGATCGATGTAACGAAGAACGATTAGGTAAAAGTACATGACTAGTAAAGTTTTGAAATGACATGCTTCCTTTTTTAGAATCGGACTGGAGTCACTTTACCTTCGTGGGGACACTTATCCAGATTTGCTACAGGGCCTCCCCTGCCCATTGTATGAGTTGAAATAATAACGACAAGAGACGTACGGAACGTTGTACGGTCTCTCGACGGACAGCAAGCGAGTAATTCAATACTTTCACCGCATCAAATTGTATAAATATTCTGTTGTTTCTGTCCAGGGTTCTTGGAAGGCTAGCCGACTCGCTTCGTATCGCCGAAAGTGAGCGCATTCTTTCGGAATATACTGCTGTGTTTTGCTCACCCGGGCTCCTTTGGCAATATTTTGAATGTGCACCGATTAATGTTGCAGTTTTCATCCGTTTTGACAGCTGCGAAAGTTAGAGCAACGAAAGGCTATACGCTGTACCTTCGACAAAAACAAGGGGAAATTTACATCGACTCATGCCCGACGGTCTGGGAAAGTTACAGGGCTACACACCTATGGGACACAGAACTCCTCTGATTACGAAATCTGCAATTTTATGGAAAGTAATTGTTCTGTGGGGACTGCTGTCGGTAAGCCTTACAACACTTTCGCATGTTTTCAATGGGATGGTGACGTATCACATAACGTATATAAGACAGGCTTGTGATAAGTAATCAAACAACTCGGGAAAAAAGGTGCTGACGTCAGGATTCTGGGCGTCGGAGACTTACGCGTTTGTGTCGTCCATGTTTGTAGCCTGTCTCGGCTAATTCTCGTTGTTTACGCTGTGATATGTGATCTGATTACCCAGGGTGGGAGGGCTTCGATATCCCCGGTTGCGAAATTTCCCATCTCGAAATTTGCGGTCCCGAAACAAAGAAAATGTTCGACTGCCTCGTAAGGTGATATGCCGTGTTTAGCAATTCGATATCGTGTATTAACCTCTCGGTTTCATGAGTTTTCGATGTCTGCCGAAGTCGCTTTAGCGAATGAAAGCCACGTTCTAGCGACAGTTAGGCGTAGCAGGGCAGACACGCCGGAACAGCATGGTGGTTAGTATATATTATCAGATTAGCCCGAATTCGGTGGTTGCATGTTTTATTTGGCGCTCTATGGCCCTTGTTGCGTTTGCGCTAGAAAAATCAAATCATCATCAGCATATTTTACCCTGAGGGTAGTCTAATACCCAAGACGCACTGACGCAGGATCCACATCGCTCGCAATCATGATTAGGCGGCGATTGTGGTCGACCTCAGGTGCGGAAAAAGCGAGTCTCAGAACGAGACAGAGGCCGACAACGGAGACACTTGTCCCCCGTTCGCGAACGTGATTACGCACTTCAAGCAGTGTTGTACATAGCGGTGCTACTAGTAGCGGCGCCCGTATTCTCTATACTTTTTTTCGGTAGCGAAGTAGCGATAGCGCTACACGCCTAAGAACCAGCCACAACCGTCCTCCTCCCGCTGAGTAATGGCTTGCTTTATTCAAAAAGGAAAAGTTATTGCTTAACCCGCTACGTATTACACTTGCATGAATGTCACACAGACAAGAAACAGGGTCCTATCTACAGGAGCTTCGTAGTTCTTAAAAACAGAAAACACTGGGTAAACTTCCGGTGTCTGCTAAGCAATCGATATTGTGAGGCTAAATCGGCATCGGCATCATCAAGATCATCATAATGATCGGGACCTGACTATCGCATTCCAGTTGAACAACAACAACTTTATTTTGGCTTCGGAGAGTGGGGCGATTCATCGCCACAGGCGATACTCTACCCCATTGCTGGTGGGAATGTGGGGAATAAAATAACGAGCCCCGTCACAATAACGATCGAAGTCCGATAGTGTCCAGAAATGTCAGAAGAGCTTTGAGCGCAGAGCGTTGCTGGGCTGGATTAGGCCAGGGACCAAGCAATTTCGATAGGGAGAAGGGGCGGGAGTCCAGCTGAAGAAGAGACTCGGAGAGTGTGGTTCCGGAAGGTTGGTAGTGGGAGCAATGAAGAAGAATGTGCTCCAGATCCTCAAGCACACCACAGTGGCAGCAGGTGGGCAACTTGTCTCAAGCGGTAACGCCACTGAGCTGTAAAGGCCACATCGAGGCGCATTCGGTGGATTAATGGAGCATCTTGACGAGAGGTTGTTTCGTGGCATGCGGAAAGCGAGCGTTGGATCAACTCTGCTTAACATAGAGGTGGGAAGAATGTCGGTTGTCCATTGGCGGGAAACCAGGGGTGTCACTAGGCGTCGGGGAATTGAACGGCGGTCTCCTCTCAGCAGAACAATACTGGTCCGTTTTCGATACGAGAGTGCTGCTTCTGCGGCGCTGTCGGCCTGCTCGTTCCCCACGACACCACAATGGGCTGGAACCAGACTTGTACGTATCTTGAGTACGTACTCAAAATACAGTATTTTAAATACTTTTTCCGGTATTTTGGTACTCTACTCAATACTTTTTGCGACAAGTATTTTTAATGTATTTAAAATACTTTCTTCGGTATTTGCTACTCAGTACTCAAAATACTTTCCTTCCTCGTCAAGCCATATCCAGCACACTTTCCGCCGTGCCGAGATTTTCAGCTCACTGGAATTCCGGGAATTCGCGAATCTGTCATTTATCCTCTTGTACAATAGGCTGGTCCCACGGTTGGCCTTGCTTGTCAATAGCCAACTTCGCCAGAAAACCGTTCCTATTCATATTGCCAGGTGAATCACCAGGGGATTAGGTACAAGAGAATCCCGGCATTTATTTCCTTGGTCACCAAAGCAATAAACACGTGCCAGAGGTTGAAAGACCCGAACGGACATACAGGAGGGATTACGAAGTTTTTGGTCAGAACATATCAACAAAGTTTGCTTGGGTTCACTAAAGTTCACCAAACATTACTTCACACCCAGACGTTGCAAACGAAAGATATGCTTAAGCATGGCTTATGAAGTTTATTGCTTTCATTTGTAAGACCACGTTCAGAATACGCGTTTCACTTACTGCTAATACTAAAGTACTTTAAAGAGTATCTTAAATACTTCTTAGAGTATTTAGTACTCTACTCAAATTGCTTTCAGTTTTGAGTATTTTGTACTCTATTTTAAATACTTTTTACGTAGAGTATTTAGTATCTTATTTTAAATACTTTTGCGCAGTATTTTGTACAAGTCTGGCTGGAACCCACTGGAGAACTAGCCTGTGGCCTGCGGCGTAGATAGTGTGGTAAGCCATTAACACATCTGTGACTAGGGGTGCGGATGGGCCTCGTATGCCGGAATTTTCAATTGCTTGAAGTGCAGATTTGGAGTCTGTGAAGACTGCCCATTCCCGCGGTGTAAAATCAGCGATGTGTTGTAGAAAGAGAAGGATGGCATAGAGTTCCGCAGCTGTGGAGGAGGTTGGATGTGAAAGGCGTCTTCCGTGCACTACGCCTTCGGATGGTATGACGAATGCTGAGGCGGACTTGTTGCATAATGTAAAACCCCGAGAATAGGGAACACGAAAGGACAGACACAAACACGAAGTCTCAAAACTTTGAGACTTCTTTCTTTCTTTCTTTCTTTCTTATTTGAGACTTCGTGTTTGTGTCTGTCCTTTCATGTTCCCTATTCTCGGGGTTTTACATTATGCATCATCTTCACCAGCTCGCTTGCTTCCTAGCCGTTTTTTCATTGCGGACTTGTTTTTTCGGGATGCGCCATCGGTACTTGTAGAACACTTGTAGAAAACTTATCGTCTACTAGAGCATGAAAATGGGATATTCCAGCTAAATGAAAATTCCAGTTGAACATTTAGAGCGAGCTATTCGTTTCTGAAATATCTGCCCAGCAATATTAGCGCACAAGGTGAACCGAAGCTTACGTTCATCAGGTTCCACAGTAATGCTCGGCATGCTTATGGTTCTTATTATTTTTTATTATTATTATTCCGTGTTAGCGCAGCTAAGCAACTGTAGCTATGAACGGGGTACACACGTGGACAGATAGAGAGAGGACAGCAGAAAGTAGTGGGAGGGCATTATGCATCCTGCACTGAACTTCACGACATAGCCAAGGGGCGGATGCAGGATTTTTCTGAGACGGGTGTCCAGCCTTTGCCAGCATTGTAGATACACGATATCAGTCAATTAAACACTATGAGAAGGCAGAAATTGAGGTCAGGACATCCTGACCCCCCCCCCCTCTAGATCCGCCCCTTCATAGTAAGCTCCTAGCCTACCATCATCCCGAGTGACATCGGTCTTTCCCCTGATTTGCAGGAAAACGGAGAGGCGTACGCCATTTTTGTGGCAACCGAGCAGTGTACCGCCTCAGCAGCTGTGAATCGCCCAACTCATCAACATCCAATATATCTGTGTGTGTTGTGGCATTATGCAGTTCATAATTACCACAGAAAAGGCGTACGCCCCCTGTTTTCATCATGTCAAGGGAGAGATCGTCGTCATTCAGGATGATGGTTGACTAGGAGCGTGCTGTGTGGTGAAGCCCTGTTTTTAGAGTGTGGGCCGACTTCAGGGGGAACTGTGTCGATATTCCCCTGGAAAGCGTGCGGGATAACCCAAGGAAAACCTCAGGCAGCATAGCCGATCCGGAGATTCGAACCCCGCATCACCTCCCACTCGCGGCGTGGAAGGCGATCGTCCTGACGCGAGCTGGTGATGCTATTCGATAACGGTTTTGTAAACACCAGGTGCGCGCTGAGTCACTCGTGTCAGTAAACTGCCACGAGTGACCTATGAATGTACACGAGTTACGTCACCTATTGTTTATCCTGCTTCGGTACATGCCGATCAGTGGACGGTCCACCGTTTGTGCTCGCGACCTACCAGCGCCTTTAATGAGTTGCTTCACGTAATAGGAACAGGAAGGAGAACACAACGAGGTCCTTACGTGACTCGTTATATCAGAGAATCTTCGCTAAAAAGTCACTGCACTAGTTATACCGGCCCACGCCAACGTAGTCTTCTTGCTTTTGTCGGCTATCTTATATAGCACCACTATCAAAAGTTCGTGAATGGGCTTGTTTTCCGCATGCCTGCGCTCTTACAAATGAGGTGGTGGTGGTGGTGATGATGAAAGGGCTCGCCGTTAAAAATGAACTTCACCGCATGGCACGCTCCTAGCCAACCATCATCTCGAATAATATCGTTATCTGCCCTGATTTGTTGAAAACGGGAGGCGCACGTCCTATTTGTGACACTTATGCTATTCATAATTGTCACAAACAGGCATCCCGTTTTCAACAAATCAGGGCAAATAACGATACAGGAGCAAGAGCAGGAGGATCATTTTTAAGAGTGTGGTTTTCTTCTACACGTACGAATTAGTAACTATAAATTATTTTTTAAGGCTGCAAAGCTGTTATGAGCACTTGAAAACAATAAATTGTTGATATCCCCGTTTGTATAAAGCGTGTCGATTGTAGCTGGCAGAAGACAAAGAGAAGAGAACAAGGAAGTAGATGAATGGAGAAGATTGGAGATGGTTGAGGATGGAATAAAGTAGTGTAATCAGAAAGCTCCCTACAGAACATGAACGACAGCATCAAATCACACACATATGGAATTGGTGCATGCCTCTTTACGTATACAAACTGTTGTTGTTGTTGTTGTTGAATATGGGGTAGGGAAGGAGGATAGGGAAGGAGGATTCTGATTTAAGTGAGATATACTCGTATGTTCCTGCATATTATTTCTTTGATCCAGTGCTAGAAACCAGAGACATATGCCGTGCGTGCGACGGACGTGCTAGAGACCACATATGCGAGAGCAATAGCAAACATCATCATATAACATTCATCAGGACATAGTGTCCGTCTGTCTTTTGATATGTCCAACCTGTTGTGAGCGCGTCTTTTTGTGACACCAACGCTGTAAGGCAATAGCGTTACTCTACGTTGTGGTCTGACTCGAACATGCTGCCCAGTGACATGGTTTCTCTTTTAAGAGTGTGTATCACGTATCTGCGTGTCACGAATAAAGGATGTCATTTTCCTTGTTGCCCTGAGTTTATACGTGAGGGGAAATAGTTATCCTGTTGCTTCCTGTGGACGCGGTGCTGTCGCTGTACCCAGCGACCGTACGTCTGCCTGACGATGTGACGCCATTTGTGGGGAGGGGTGCTCGTGCATTTGGGGCATACTTCATAGGGCACATTGCAGTCCTTTCCTGAAGCCGTTCATGGGAGGGCTCAGAGGCAGACGCAGACCCTCTGTGCGATCCCTTATGTATTCCTTCCGTTCTCCCCCTATGGTCAATGGTACTTAGACACCGGTCTCCCAATGAATGATGTGCAAAATGATGTACGAGGGGTGTTCAAGTCAAACCGGGACTTTTTATTTTTCGCAAAAGTAAAATGAACTTAGAGGCGAGAAATTAGTTATATTTTTCAACGTAATCTCCAGCTGCACTAATGCACTTGTCCCAGCGTTTCACGAGGGCGTGGATGCCCGCCGCGTAGAAATCCTTACCGGCGCGTAGCAGCCATGATCGGACCGTATTCTTGACCTCGTCGTCGCAGCTGAAGTGGCAGCCCCCAAGGAACGCCTTCAGTGGACCGAAGAGATGGAAATGGCTGAGGACGAGGTCTGGACTGTAAGGGGGATGTGGTAGCAACTCCCAGCGAAGTTCCTGTAAGGTGCCTGTCTTGAGATGTGCGGTATGCGGGCGTGCATTGTCCTGTAGGAGGAGGACTCCTTTGGTGATGAGGCCCGGCTTTCCGAAACTGGAGGTGTTCATGAATGATAGTGTTCAACGTTCCCACAGAAAGGTCGGTCTTTCGAGCCAGTTGTCGGTTATCTGCCGGTTCTTGAGGATCGGGCGCTCCACAAGTTGGATATCCTCAGGAACTCTGACACTGGGCTCTGAGCCGTCCCGGCCGGGATCGTCCTGCACTGATGTACGGCCGTCTCGGAACCGTTTGCACCACTCAAACGCTGTGCTGCGGCTAAGTGTATCGTGGCCATACTGAGCCTGAAGTCTTCTGTGAATTTCAGATGACTTTACGCCTTAATTCACGAGAAACTTCGTGACAGTTCGCTGTTCGATGTGCGCGCTCACCTCATTGTCGGCCATCTTGTCCAGCACGTGTCTTTTATTTTGCACAAACTTTGGAGCTCCACGGGGTGAACGCGGAGGCCTGACGCGTGTGAAAATGACGAAAAAGAAGTAGCGCGAGCCATTTGTACGCTCAGGAGACAGAAAGTCCCGGCTTGACTTGAACAGCCCTCGTATTTTCTGTTTGACGTGTCACTGAAACTCCGTGCAGCGATAACATCACGGCCGAATGAATGTACATAATACTGACTGTAGATATGACCTGTACATATTGTAACTATTGTCACTGCCTCACGACAAGTTTAAGTTTTTAGGGTGTGTTATTGTGTGTAAATATTTTCTGAAACGAATGTACATAATATTGTCTCTAGTTGTCACTGCATATTGTATGGTAGTGTTTCGGGTGTGTTGTGTGTTGTTACCGTCAATAAATTTTCCTATTACAACATCACGGCACCTGGATGTCCAGCGGAATAGTTGTGCACCGAACTGTCGTACAACGAAATGCCCTATACACCGAGATGTCCCATACTTGGTGAAAGGGCGTTGAACGCAGCATTTCCTTACAAGAACCCCTAAGAATGCGGGCGCAGATTGTCCACGCCCTTGACTGACCTGTCCACTTCTCCTTGACCACGTTACAGTAATGCTGCCGTTTCTTCAATGTCATTCTTTAACCACGTCCATCTGTTACCCAAGCTAAGTAAAAAGCTCTACCTCAAAAGAAACAAGGCAGTCGGTGCAGTGCTGAAAGACATTCGTTCTTGGCACTAAAAGGTATTGCAAAACACCCACGAGCCAAGTCGAAATGAAAATTTGTTCAGAAATGCAATGCGGCTTTCCATTAGGGAGCACTTTTCTTCCTGGCATTGTTTCGTACTTTTCCTGCGTATGTGACGTCAACATGGCATGGAAAGTCTTCCCCGTATAATGACGTCAAGTGAACGTCGTTGAAATCAGGTCAAGAAGATCCTCTCTAAATATCTTTTCGAATCTTTACAGGTGTGTTGCAGCTCTACGGTGTCTAATTGCAGGAGATAACGTATATCATGCAAAGCTCTGCTGACGTCTTTTTTGCGCACGCACGCGAAAAAAAAAACGAAGGAAAGCAAAAGCGCTGCAAAGAATTCCTTCACCTCTTTTTGGCTTCTGCTTGAAGAAAAAAAAACCTGCAGCGAGGAAGATCCGAAAGATTGAATAGAAATCGCTATCAACTTCGCGTCGTCCAACATGAAAACAACTAAGTGTCAGTAGACCATCGATAACGCGGCCTTCGAAGTACCGTATTTCACCGCCAATCAATGAGTCGATTTCTGAGTCACGCACGCTGCGATTGATTCCGGAAGGTACGATAACTTCACGACGACGTTGCCAAGAGCCTATACTGACACTGCCTATCTCGTCAGCCGATATGCTGCGTTTCGTTTAATTACCACAGATGCATCGTGTCGTCCGCGATACGACGGAGACAGGGGTGTGCAAATGCAAAGTATGTGACCAAGGTTTCGCCAAACCGATAGTAGCGCCAACATCCCTCTACTCGCGTTTTTCTTGTTCAACTTGTAGATGACTTAAACAAAATCTTTTATGGGTAACGAATGACGCGCATCGGACTACAATGAGGGGGGGGGGGGGGGGGGGCTTGCTAGTCCGAAAAAGAAACTGCGAAATAAACAAAAAGAAAGGCAAGGAAGAAACTGCACTCTAAAAACTGAACTTCACCTCATAGCACGCGCTGCGCCAACCATTGTCGGGAATGATTGGCTTGTCACTTCTGATTCGAGGAGAGAGTGAGGCGTACGCCTTTTTGTGTCAATTACCACGTATCCAAATTGACACAAAAAGGCGTACGCCCCCCTCTGTCTTCGAATCAGAAGCGATAAACCTATCATTTGTGGCAATGGTTGGCGCAGAGCGTGCTATGAGGTGAAGTACAGCTTTTAGACTGTGTAAAGAAAAAGAAAGAAAGGAAAGGAAAAACATGGAATAAAAACAGGCACGCAGTGCAGTGCAGTACAGGCATGAAAGAAAGTCCCAAGAATGTCCAGTCAGAGGGCAGACGCAAGGCCCGAGTCTTTTAAGAAGCGGAGCAGGGCTGTGGTGATGGCACACTGAGTAGGCCTATGGACGGGACCAAGGAGTGTGGCCATGGACAATTTGTTGCAGCCCAGCTGTATTAGACGGCGATGGAGGGCTTGCCGTTGGGGAATGCGCTGCTGGCAGTGCAGAAGACAATGAGGAATGTCTGCCACCTCGCCATAGCTGGGACACAAGGGGGAGCTGGATTGGCTCATTTTGTAGGGAAGCAATGGGGTGCGGGCAACGTTGAGACGGAGGCGAGGCGATGCAACAGTGATTCCTCCTGACAGCTGCAGCGACACGCACTGAAAAAGGTAACCGAGGGATCGGTGGACTGCACGTGACTGTTGTCGTAGGCGACAGTAAGGGAAACAGCAAGTGCTCTAGGGAGAAGAGCAGTTCGGATGTCGCCCAAAATGCCACTGAAGCCCTTGGAACTGGTTCTCAAAATAATAAGTTTTTGAATGAAACACTGCAGGTGATAGCAAGGCATGTCTAGGGTCCGAAAGATAATTTTATTGTGGCTTTCAGTCGAAATGCCTTCGATCGTGATGGGCAGTACTTCAAGTACTTCAAGTACATGTACATAAGTACTCAAGTACTTATGTACATTTCTGAGTACTTTTACTTTAAGTACATTTCCAACTGTGTACTTTGTACTGTACTTTGAGTACTTTTGTGTAGTACTTTCCCATCAAGTACTCAAATCCCTGAGGCCTGAGATGCAAAGACAAATAATAGTATCTCTGTCAAGTAAGTTTTCTGTATAGAAGCAGTATTTTTGAACAAGAAAATAAATTAAATTGCTGTCCTCCTTTTTTTCTTTTTTCGCAGTACCTATACCAAGAGACGCAAGGATGAATGAATCAGGATAAAACTAATTTCCACTAGCACAGCTGGTTGCCGAGCAGGGGCTTTGGGGGCTTTAGCGACGACGCCCACAACGGCAAAAACGTCACTATAGGAGACCCGTTCTCTGGCGCCGTCCAGAGCAGTCCTTGCGCGACTGACACCGGCGTACGGGTGATGACCAACCAAGAAGGCGAAGAAGAAGAAAACGCGACGTTTGTTTACCTCCACGTTCCCCACGTGGTGTACATGCCGCTTTTGCTCTTGGTTGATCGTCTATTCCAAAGTATTCACGCCACTGACAACAGAATCACGTTGATTGTGGCAAGAACTTCCTTTTCTTCCATTGCAGTTGCAAAAATGGTACTGTGATGTTCCACGTAAGGTTTTTCTGCGCAGTGTGGCGACATGTTGCACGTGCCGCAGGGTATAGGACTGCGGATAATTTGGACCACCTGGGGTTCTTTTGACGTGCGCCGGAAATCTCCGACACACGGTGCTGGAAGCAATGTTTACCTCCCCCCACAATTGCGGAGGAAAGCAAGGAAAGCACAGCGGTTGCATGAAACCGATAACTGAGCAATTGACCGGACAGTGGGTACGGAAGTGGCGCAAGGCTCGCTCTCGTCGAGATACCTCCAGATTACTGTAACTGTCGGGTGCCTTTAGTGTGGACGCTCTTCCCGTTCGCAGGTCGCCGTTTTAAGGAACGTGAGCGGGCGCCCGGCAGTACAGTTCATATTCATGGGGTAGACTGTAGAGTATCGCCCCTGGCGATGAAGCTCCCCATTCACCATCTCCAATAAAGTTTTTGTTGTTGTTTCATGGGTAGGCATCAACTACATGGGGTTCAGAACTAGAAAAATATGCAATATTTGCAAAATATGCTTATATTGGCATTTAGATAATTAAAACATGAGCACTTTAGCAAATTCCGTCACCACCACCAAACCGTGACACGGGCCGCTGTGCAAACTGACGTCGTAATGAAGAAGAAGAAAAACATTTCTTCCTTGGTTCCGTTTTTTCCACTTGCACATACATTGCAAGGTTTCCCTCTTCAAGATATACTAACTTGCCTAGATTACTGCCCTGACTTTACAATTCGCAGTACTTTGTAACGTACTCTACTTTAAGTACAATTTAGAGTACCTTACCCATCACTGCCTTCGATGCCTTAAGTTCTCCTTGAACTGCACAGGTTTCTTTTTTTTTTTATGTTGCTTGGTCCAGAATATATGGTTGATTGGTAGATAGTGCGTTATTGTCGAACGATCTGCCTGCCAGTACGACGGCATGTTACTTGAGGGGAGTGTTCATCCAGGGCTAACTTCATAGGCAGCTGTGCCAAGATTTGCCTTAAAGCGTCTGGTGAAAACTGGAGGAAAACATCCAGATAGCATAGCCTGTGCGAGGATACGAGCACGGGACACTCGGCGTGGAAGACAGATTAACTTAATGGAGCATGGAACATAAATCTTTCCTTTGGGAAGCGCACCTTTAAAAAAATTGTTTACGAGAATGCGCGCAGCGGTGACGAACTCTCCAAGCTCCTTCTGGTCTGTTGTGAAGTCAGCTCATCCGAGCACTTTTATTGGCTGACGAGAATCGTCTGTTACACCACGGGAGCAAGGCGACATTGTCAATTGCTGTGTGTCAGACGCGGGACGGGCGGCGCCAAACACAACCGCAAAAAAGAAAGAAAGAACGAAGAAAGTGCACGCGCCTCACTATTGGTCGAACGAGATGACGTCGGGAGACTGGAAGCTGAGGGGAGCAGTTTTTTTGTTTGTTTTTTTCCGGTCCGCGAGATTGCAAGCTCTCTTGCAAGCGCGCTGCACTCGTACCTTTTGTGCGAATATGTACGCTCTCGGGCTTGTAATCCCAATTTCTACTACTCCTTCCACATTTGTTTCGAGGCATACCTGGGTAAATTACTTCTAAAATGAAATTAAATTACATTACTCATTACTGCTACTGAAATGTAATGAAATTACATTACAATTTCTACGAAAAAGTAATCACATTACAAAGTCATTACTTTGCCATTATTGGCATACATGTTCCCGAGTTTTGTGGAGGGCACAAGGGACAAAAACACAAAAGTTGACGAAACTTGCCTTCCCCGAAATTCGGGGAAATGTATGCTGACAATGTAACAGTAGTTAGCTTGTACGCTTCTATTTGTCTCTTCTACATGTCCGGCTAGTGTGCCACGTATGACGTATCGTTCCACAATATACACTCTTGAAAATGAACTTCACCGCATTGCACGCTCCTATCCAACCATCATCTCGAATGTTTACGTTATCTGCCAGGATTTGTTGAAAACGGGAGGCGTACGCCTTTTTTGTGACACTTATGCTGTTCATAATTGTCACAAAAACGGCGTACGCCTCCCGTTTTCAACAAATCATGGCAGATAACGTAATCATTCGACATTAGGGTTTGCTAAGAGCGTGCTATGCGGTGAAGTTCAGTTTTAAGAGTGTAGAGACGAAGGTGATACAAAGTATCAGGACAACAGGAAGATTGTCTGGAGGATGGGGTCCGCAAACAGTGATTCGCCCAGGCTACAACCGTTGACCTGTAGAACGTTTGTTTGTGGGTGCCCTAACTAAGGCAACTGGCTCGTCAAGGGAACTGGCGTTCCTTGTGCCGATTGAGTGCGTCACCGTTCATAGTGGGCGTTGGAATTCTTTTAACTCGCCGGTTCCCAACTCTCTGCCAAGTGCAAACACAGAACATACACTCGACTCTTTCGTAAAAAATATTGAGTAATGTCATTAAAATTACTGCCCAAGTGTAATTAAATTACATTACAAATTAAATAATGTAAAAGTAATGCATACATTACAAATTGCCAGGAAAAGTAATTCATTACAGGAATGACATTACTGTACCCAGGTATGTTTCGATGCATTCCATGCTACTTTAACCACAAAAGGAATGGGGACTCGTGAGAATAAATAATCGAGAAACAAATAAGCACCTCAACAACATTCCTGTACCCAGTAGCTCAATGTACGAAACCGCCGGTTATGAACGTCCTCTTAAATGTGTCATTCCCCGCAATTGTCATTCCTACAATGTAGTCCTGATTCTAAAGGGATGACGCGCGTGGGTTACAATACAACGAACTGCCTGAACGACGTGCAAATGTCACGTGGTACAATGTGCTGTTTCATTGAAGCGAGCGCGTGACGATACTTTATAATGGAATTTTTTAATGGAGGAGTACGCATTGTTTCGCATACTTGCCATCATTCAACGTCTTTGTCTTCCGGTGTAAGGAATTTCAATGATGATGCAGCTCCGTTTCGTGTCGTCCATTCCGTAAGTGCTGACACAGATTCCACCTTCCGGTGTTTATGGAAGCAAAGTCGTATTGTTCTTGGCGAATTTACACGTTGGGCTCCTACTGCACTTTTTTCTCTCGTAATATTCAGCCTAGAAGCTTCGTGTCAGTTCAGAGAAGTGAAGCGGGAAGTGACATAAAAAAAGAACTGTGGGAAGTAGAGAAAAGGAAGCTATGATGTGAATGAGGCCCGGCTATGCGAAGAATGTGTATGTGTGTGCGTGTCTGCCACCACGTGAGCGTTAGTGTGAGTGATAGTGATAGTTCATGAGTCTTGTATCTGCTATGTCGTTGCTTGTTGTGTTGTATTTGATACTGGTACACTGATGACTGCATAGTGATTTTTGTTACTTCTTTCTGAGTGTAAAAAACGTGTCTTGTAAATAAACAACTCTTCTTAATCCACGTAGTCTTAAAATAGAACTTCACTGCATAACGCGCTCCTAGCCGACCCTCATCTTGAAAGACATCGTTCTCCCCTGTGAATAGTTGAAAATGGGTGGCGTACACCTTTTTGTGGCGCTTATTGTGTAGCTATGTAATACCCTAGTCAGACGGCAAACTTAAGGCCGTGGGGGGAACGGCCGTTACTTCACCTTTAGTCCAACCATCATTCCGAATGACATCGTTCTCTGCCCTGATTTGTTGTAAATGGGGGCGTACACATTTTTTGTGACAATTATACAGTTCATAATTGTCACAAAAAAGGCGTATGCCACCTGTTTTCAACAAATCCGGGCAGAGAACGATGTCATTCGAAACGATGGTTGGATTACAAGTGAAGTTACCGCCGTTCGCTAACGGCCTTAGGTTTTCCGTCTGACTAGGGTATTAATTGTCACAAAAAGGTGTACCACCACTTAGCACGCTCTTAGCCAACCATCGTCCCAAACGACAACGTTCTCGCCCCTGCTTTGTTGAAAACGGGAGGCGGAACCTATTTTGTGAAAATTAGGCCTCACATGATGGCTACAACAACAACATAGACATGATGTATATTCTGATGATGAAGTGGGGAGGTTCTCCACTCTAGGAGTGGAAAGCTACCCCCATAGCTAGGGGCCTAATATGAGTTGTGACAATGATAAGTGATGACGATGATGAGCGATGACGATGAGAGATGACGGGAATGATCGGAGTGGCGATGGCGATCCTGATCGTGACGGTGGGAATGTCCGAGAGCGCTGTTGGGGTCACAATGAGTCCTTTAGGCCTGTCGCCTCAAAAAAGCCAACTACATGACGTAAGGCTGCCCTGGAGTGGCCCGCGGTGTCCCAAGGGCCGAGGATGCTCAACAACAAGTTGAAGGGGCTGCAGCCAAGGGTAACAAGCTGTGACTGCAGTGTACGCCTCTCGTTGATATAGGTCCGACAGCGGAGGAGTATGTGTTCTACGTTGGCAAGTACACCACACTCGTTGCACATAGGGCTAGCCTCACAGCCTAGCTGGTAGCGATAGAACGGATAGAAGGCCACATTCAGACGTAGCCTGTGGATGAGCGACTTCAGGGGACGAGGAAGCTTTGCAGGCAGCCGGTATGACAGCGTTGGGTCTACACTTTCCAAAGATGACCTATTTGGAATGTCGTGTTGCCACTGTAGGGTAGACCATGAATCGGACAAATGCCTGAGGAGGGATCTTCTGCCTCCTTTCGAGAGTATGATGGGCATAGAAGGCCGTTGTTGATGTGCAGCGGCACCGGCAGCGTCGGCCTCGTGGTTCCCAGTTATTCTGCAATGCCCTGGAACCGACTGAAAGGCAACGGAGTGGGAGCGATCTTGTAGGGACTTCAGGGCGCACAGGATACCTATCACCACTGAGGAAAGGGAACCGCGGATGCCCATGTTTTTAATGCACAGGAGAGCTGCTTTGGAGTCGGTATAAATTACCCAGTGCCGCATATGGCTACAAAATAGGTTCTGCCTCCCGTCATGTGGTTATCGTGGAAACCGCAACCTCAAGCTTCAATCTCAACCCAGGTCCAGGAATTGCTCTTTGTCTGCTGTACTAAAGCCCCCGGAAAGATAAATCGTGCCAAATGGATCCCTGATCCTGCCATGTCTCTTGAACTGGCTTTGCGGGGAGTACTTCTCAAACTGAAGCTTGAGAGTCGAGATATGTCCTTTAATATAATCGAGGACTTCAGCTGTGTCACACGACTCTGCGCCATGCGTCGCGACTGCGCGGTGCACCGCGAAGGCCGGGCGTTCGTGTATACCGCGATAGGCCCAGACGCTGTGGCCTGTGGGAGTGGATGGACCTCATGACGTAGATTTTGGCCCTTGTACACAAGTGAAATCGGACGTGAAAGCGAGGCTGTGTGATGCATCGAAAGCGTCACGTACTCTGCATGCAAGCGCATTTATGAGAAACCTCCGGGTCTCTGCCACGGGCTTCCTGGTAACGCAGAATAGCGGGCACGGCGTGGCATTTTTTTTTAATTTGTGGGGCGCTTCGCGATCCCCCTGGGGGTCGCGACCCATAGATTGTGAATTACTGATGCACTGCATAAGCGGTACAAAAGAAGAGAAAAAAAAGGCGTACGTCTTCCCTTTCAACAAATCAGGGGCGAGAACGATGTCATTCGAGATGATGGTTGGCTAAGAGCGTGCAATGAGAAGTAGTTCGTTTTTAACAGCAAGCAACGGCAAGCCTTCCGGCCATCAACACCACCACCACCATCGTTTTTAACAGTGTAGTCTATTACAGTTCCTGTCTCTCTAGCTTTACGCTCTTTTGAGTATCTTTACGTTCTTGGCAGCACAGGGTGAGTGTCGGAGCGAGACTAAAGCGAGATGATCAAAACAAAGACGAGCGCAAAGAGCAGAAAGGGAGTAGAAGGCGTAATTACTCTTAATTTACTTTGGTGCGTCTGAATTTGAATCACTCCAGTATGCTTCGATAGGATAATAAATTAGGATAGTTGATATTGTTGTATACTAGACTACCGGCGCGGAACGAAGACAAAAGTGAAGGCATGACAGGACAAAGCGCTACTCTTGGGCGAGTTAGCGCGCGTATGACGAAAAGCACGCGGTCGCGCGCAGCTGTGCATATGTCAAAAGATGGATCTAGCCCCCTCCCCCCTCTCAATTTCTGTCGTTACATAGAGTTTCAATTGACCTTAGGTAGTGTAGTAGAATACTGTCCAAGGCAGGACCCCTCGAGGAAAATCCTAGATCCGTCCCAGGATGTGACGCCCATATCTGCTGCTTTTGTGGCCTGTTTGGTCTTTCTGGACGGTATTTTACTTTGTGTATGTGTGTGTGTGTGTGTGTGTGTGTGTGTGTGTGTGTGTGTGTGTGTGTGTGTGTGTTTATGCGCTGTCTGTGCATGGTTTGAGCATTAGGTGGGCGCGGGTGCTGGGAAAATCCCTGACGCAAAGAACGCCGAGATTTTGCACACGTTGTACACAGAATCGTCTGAATTTTCATAAAAATTCAGTAAAACTCGGAATACATCGAACAATATGTGGTCAACAACAATTGATGATGAATGGAACAATATGTAAACAGACGACCAATACTCGAATACGGTAGGCAGTGTGACACAATACGTATTTTTCAGTGGCCTGACCTCAAAATTTCGCGTTTTTTAATTTACTTCATCGTTTTTGTGCCATGCATTTCCGCTATTGCGTGATAAGATATCATAATGAAAACGGGGAGGAACAAGGAAGACATTGGGGAAAATATACGTTCAATACGGAAATGCAATGCCAACACTCTCTCAAGAATCTCGCTTCTGTAACTGGAATGAAAATTACACCGTCTTACGCAGACGATCACATATGTATGTTTTCTTCACAATGAGTCATCGTTTACATCGTCGGTGAAGGTGTCCATATATTTTACACATCAATCACGTGAGCACAGGGCTAACAGACTTTCATGTTAGCCGGAAGTACTAGCGAGCGGTACAGTGTAATCAAATCGAAGATACGGATAAACTTTGCGGGTCATGAATCCTGCAACCGTCACGCAATAGCATGAAAATCTATTAGAAATGTGCTTGCTTTCATAAATAGATTTCTCTCAAGTCACACGGGACATCACATGACCAGCAGAATGAATATGCGAAGTCAGAATCCTAGCGTTAAGTTTAACAAAGTCAGCTTGACACAGTCAGCCATTTGTTCCTGCATTTGAAGTGAATAGATGCCGCAGAGATAACGGCATCTGCGGGACCTTCTTCGTTGTTCGTTTCGGTTACGTATATTCATCTCCCGAAAAGTTGTGTATTTACATAAATGTCCTCATAACGTGCTAACATCGTTCTGCTTAAATTTCGAATTGTGGAACACATCATACGCTCTAGAAACATGGTGGTAGTGGTAGTGGTGAAAGGGTTCGCCGTTGTCGACCTCACAGATGTGGGCAACGTCACGGCTAACCTCCTGGGGGAACATGCGTCCTGGGCCGACTTATAAGGGTACTGTTCCGACATATGTCTGAAAGCGTCTGAGGAAAGCCCAGGAAAATCCCCAGACAGTACCGCCGGCACCGGGATTCGAACCCGGGTACCTCCCAGTCTCGACGTGACTTCAGCGCATAGCACGCTGTGCGCCAACCATTGCCCCGAATGATTCGGTTGGCACTTCTTTGTCGTTCTGTTGCAAAATTTTCTGTTTTTAGAGAGCAAAAGAAAAAAAAAGATAAACTATAGAAATTAGTGTTTTACACGTCCTCCCGCGGTGAGCGGACTCCCATATCCATATTTTTTCCCCTACCATCATCATCACCATCATCATCATCACGTCCTCCCGTCATTTCGAATGTGACCAGGGTACCAGTGGAAATTGATGTTCTGAGACGGGAACGCAGAAGAAAGGACAAACACACAAAGCCTCGGGTACCAAAGAACAATGAATGAAGAAAGAAGGAAGTCACTCAAAATGTTAGCCAGCTGCAGGACATTCGCGAGGCTTAGCTCAATTGGTAGAGCCCTGGTCCGACAATCCAGAAGATGTGGGTTCGAGCCCTGCAGCTGGCTAACCTTTTCAGTGACGTACCTAGTCTCTTCTTCATTCAGGGTACTTGTGTTATCGTTCCATTAACAACAACAACAACTTTATTTTCGACCTTGGAGAGTGGGGAGTTTCATCGCCACAGGCGATACTCTACCCCATTGCTGGATGGAATGGGGGGAATAAAATAACGAGCCCCTTCACAATAACGATCGAAGTCCGATGGTGTCCAGAAATGTCAGAAGAGCTTTGAGCGCAGAGCGTTGCTGGGCTGGATTGGGCCAGGGACCAAGCAATTTCGATAGGGAGAAAGGGCGAGAGTCCAGCTGACGAAGAGACTCGGAGAGTGTGGTTCGGGAAGGTTCGTAGTGAGGGCAATGAAGAAGAATGTGCTCCAGATCCTCAAGAGCACCACAGTGGCAGCAGGTGGGAGAGTCAACTTGCCTCAAGCGGTAACGCCACTGAGCTGTAAAGGCCACATCGAGGCGCATTCGGTGGATTAATGCAGCATCTTGACGAGAGGTGTTTCGTGGCATGCGGAAAGCGAGCGTGGGATCAACTCTGTTCAACATAGAGGGGGGAAGAATGTCGGTTGTCCGTTGGCGGGAAGCCAGGGGTGTCACTAGGCGTCGCAGAATGGAACGGCGGTCTCCTCTCAGCAGAACAATACGGGTCCGTTTCCGATACGAGAGTGCTGCTTCTGCGGCACTCCATTCGCTCCATTAACGTTCAGATGCCGCTCCTTAAAACAGTACTATAGTGTCTTTTAATAATCGTGATCTTGTTTTATTTTAAACAGGTGTGTGCGTGGGGGGGGGGGGGGGACAAGGCAAAGGTACAGTGTTCAACAGTGATCTTGCTTGGTAATATGTTTAAACGTGGACGGATGAATTCAGCAAATTATTATATGGTACCTCCAAGTGTGGTAGTCCGGTCCAGTTGCGATGGTACGAGAAATGAAGAAAACATAAAATGCGAATGAGATAGATTTTAAAAAAAAGGAAAAACAAGAATGAAATTCTTGTTTTTCGCGAAACCACCAAAGTGCGCGAAACCACAAAGTGTTGTTGTTGTTTTTAAGTGTTGAGAGAGGTCAGCCAATATTTGGCAAAAGGGCAAGGGTGCAGGCCAGCTGGTACATGGTGAAAAAATTTGGAAACCGAGAAAAGGACAGAGGAGGGACTTTCGAGAACGTGTCGTGTCGTCCCTCCTCTGTCCTTTTCTCGGGTTCCAAATTTTTTCACAATATTTGGCTTGCTACTACTTGGCTTGCTAGTTTTACTGTTCTTCACTGAGGTTTTTGGTGACCGCCTCAGTGTTCCGGAAATATTTGGCCAAACGCTCGTTGCTAGAATTGTGGATCTCACGGCCCTAGACGACCTAGACTTTTGACGACATTACGAGGCCGATCGACCAGCGCTGTCGGCTCCTATCGTAAGGCGACGACGACATGCTTCAGAGTGCTGTTACATATCGCACAGATAATCGCGGTTGTGAAATGTTCCGAAACAGCTTTGACCGCACTACAAGGTTGAAAGACCTTGAAGTACTTTTCCCCCCTGTCTATAAGATCTTTCCCTACCTTTTTTTCTCTCTCGTGAAACGCACTTCTGCTTATCCAAGGTTGGTTACGTATGCCCTGCACGTCGACCTAGTCTTCTACCTCCCAATGTGGGTTGTAATTAAATCTTATAGCCCAAATCCGGCAAAGTTCCTCCCGTTTAAGCATCGCTCGATACGCAGATATGGGCAAGGCTTAGAGGTCGGTGACATTGACATTATTTCGAGCACAAAAGGGAACTTGTAGAATATAGATGAGGTTATTCTCTAGTGTGCTGTGGGGAGGACTTTGTCTATGAGATCAGCGAGACAAATCTTTTGATATATGCAAGGTCCGTGGAAAGTGAACTTAGATTCTATTAATCTGATGGTATTTCCTTGTGTAAAAAAAAAGTAGAAGGATTAAGGTGGTGACGGTGAGTATAGGTGAAGTAGAGCACAAGGGCACAGTGGTGTCACATGGACGAAGACAGAATAGAAAGTGTGTCAAGCGCGTTCAGTTTTAACGCTTACGAGAAGTATGTTATTGACGTATATGCCGACAAGAAAAAAGATACTCAATTATGGTGTTGGGGCGCTGTTTTATTCCATTTGGGTGTCCGCAAGCGAGGACACTTTTGTTTTCAAATGCTTTTCTTGAAATGAGTGTTAAGTTCACATTGTAAGGTCATCAGTAAAGTCTAATTGAGAGGACCACTGCATCAGGTGAACATGAATAAAGAAAGAACACACAATATTTTTGTACGAATTTCGTGCAGCTTCTCGACATTGGTAACTTATATCTTTCTGGTAACTCATTTTTCACGCTTGCAACCTGGACAAGCGACGCTTTGCCACCGTTTTCTTACCGGCGAATATCTGATATCTCTGCAGCACCTAAGGGGGCCTTTTCCAAGTCTTCTTGCTTTTACAGGTCCATATCTATCAGTAAAGCCGCACTGCTGAGGCGGGCGTTTCCTTTCGAACATTGCGTACGCTGTGTTATGCAAAGATTGAAGATAACATCGGCGTCATAAACAGGAACGGTGGGTGTGTCGTGCAATGGAAGCCACAGCGTTAGATTCGCAATGAATGTGGTAGCCGATAGAATCCATGGGAAGCATTCTGTGATTTTCTGTCTATGATACTCGGTAGCTCAGGTGCACTGGGGTAGCCAGTCCAATTTAGTCGTGACTCACCTCCCTATTTTTTTGTTTCTATCTATCATCATCACCATCACCAGTAGATCTTGGATCACACACTGTTTCCCTCTGAGCACGCATGACATAGCGTAATTTCCAAGCCGACCTGATATCGGCGTCTTCTCGTAACGATGTCATAAGTGTGAGGTAGACCCTCCCCAGGAGCAGTTTCTTTTATTCTTTCGGGCCTGTTTCTTTTCTTTCCTTCTTTTTTTTCTCTCTCTCTCTCTCTCTCTTCTTCTTCTTCTTTATATATATATATATATATTTTTTTTTTCAGTACTTTGAAGCTGCTTGGTGCGCTTCGGATGTGTCCTTCGCAAAGTGCGAAGTCAACTGAATGTGAGCTGTAGGCTTACATTATACATATCAAACAACATTTTAAGGGAAGTGCCTCAGGACGGGAGCATGAAATTTGAACATGACTTTTAAACGGGATCCCATATTATAGATCACGGCGATACCTTTTCGTATGTATGCTTCAGGCGTCTTCGTTCCGGAATCATAAAAGTGGCACATTGATACTGTAACGGTACCACAAAGGCAGTCAGAATCGCCTCATTATACACGCACGATATTTGATTGATCGAACTTCACAAAGAATCTCGTGACCAAGAGACCCGTGACAAAATAGTTGTTCTCGTCATAGTTTAGAGCAAGTTGTTGCTTTCGAGGTCATCTGTTGAGAAAGCGCCGTTTTCTGAAGAGGAAATTACTCGTTGTGTCACATCGACATTTCCGTCCGCCTTATAGAACAGCGCTCATATTCTCAGCTTGGGCTGAGGATTTGTTGAGGAGAACAGTTTTACAGTCGTCAGTACGTTGACCCCATGTCAGGGCGGTGTTCAGGATGACCAATCAGAAGAAAAGTCTTTATAAAAAAGAAACGGCCATCCGGCTCAGGCACTGTGCAATAACTCTGAGCGCGTTAAAGGTACGTACGTAGGTACATGAAGCAGCGGACAGGCAGTTCATGTTGACGGCGTAGACTAAAAGGTTGTTGCTTGTCAACCCAGAGCAACACACAATACACAGTTCCAACAGCATCGCATGCCTATTTACCAGACTCATTCTATAGTCATCTGGTGCTCACAAACAGCAGCAACGTTTTTGACAATGATTCTCCGAATTTTTGTACTAGACTTCTTTATCGCGACATCGGCTTCACCCATACGCGGACCCACGGGAGGCCAGGTAGCAAGCAGAAACCACTTCAACTCGAGCACCTGTCGTCTGCAAGGAAATGAAGCGTTCCTCTCGGGTGAGGGAGGAGGTGTTGGAATTAGGTCAGAAAACGACTCGCGGAAAGACGAGGGCTGGACGTGTACCTCGCCCGCTATAAAAGCTTTCGCCCCTGGTGTCCGGCGAAAGTTTTTTTTCACTCAGTCCCACTGTGTGTGTGTGTTTTGTGTGACCTGTCGTCTACTGGGATTAACCGATCGTCGCCATGAGGATACCGGTGGGTCAAGAATTGTGGATGAGATTGAGGAGTCAGAGGAGGAGACGTAAATCTAACCATTTGCGAACTCCTGCCGACAAACATTTTAGCTCGAGTTTTGTTTTGTTAACGAAACTAAAGGGAACTTCTAGCAGTACCTCAGCAACGGCAAGATTTTGGGGGAACCGGGTTATTTGAAGTAATTTTACGTATGCCGCAGAATAAGGCATTCTCGGGAACTATAAGAAGTTTTGGATAGCCTCCATACGACGGGATAGCGGTTATGTATAGTGCTCGCAACACGAACAAGCGATTTGTGAAGTGCAGCAGGCGGTTGGTAGGCAGAGAGAAAGTTCAAACGGTGAAGTCAGCCCAGGAAGCACGATCCCCCTGCTTAGTGGTGACGTTGCCCGCTTAAGCGTGGCCGGCTATACAGCAGGCGGTTCCACCCCCACCCCCACCATCCAACACTTTGGATGCTTATTGTCAGATGTCGAGTGTTACAATTTATGCTTTACCCGGTATTTATTGTAAGAAAACTGGACCCTTACCTCAAGAGCGCTTGATGTGACCGTACCAGTTGATTGTGTCATTTTAACAGGTTATGTTACGCGAGATGTATACTGCGAAGTTTGCTCTTGCGCGCAGATCATTGAGGCAGCTTTCTTTTTCTTTCGATTTCTGATTTCCTTTTCTTTCTTTCCTTTTTGCAAGCTTTCCTCCTCCTTCCAGAGTAAGAACGACGATTCTTGCGGAAAATGTTACCATAATAGTCTGTAGGTTTTAGAAGTGAAGAAGAAAGTTAGACCGTAGAAGTCCAGTCGATTAGGATGGTCGATTAGAATGCATTTCACTTTTTTGGAACTTGCACTTGTCATATGTGAGCTACTCTTAAGGAATATACGACGTTTCCGAGGCAAGGTGAGCTCATGACTAGCTACCGAACTGGAAACACCGTGGGACACCCGAAGTGCGAATTGCTGAAAAAGTTGTCGTCCTCGGTAGCTGAGTCGGTAACGTGCTGGCTTGCTGAGCTCAAGGTCGCGGGTTCAATCCCGGCGGAGGACGGTAGAAATGTGAGGGATACAAACATTACTTCCCGCACATTGATTTCCGATGCTCCCCCCGTGTATTTAAAAGTGTAGAATGGGGGAGCCAGTGTACCCAACGAACGGGCCGTACGGCGGACGGAAGAGGAGGCAACACGACAGAATTTTGGTGAATATGGGAGGGGGAGGGGGGTCATAGGGGTTCAAACCCCTGATATTGTGCCTTTGGTAATGCATTTGGGAGAGGGAAAATCAAGTTAAAATCCTCTCCTCCATGTAAAATTCCCGAACAACACGTTCGGAAATATTTTTCTGGTTATACGTTGTGCTGGTGAGAGAACAACAACATAAATTTGAGGGCGTGCAGAGAAGTTATCGGCCCAACCCACTTCAAATATACGAACGCGATCTCGTCATCGTGTAGACACAAAGAGCGAGACGCAGAAGGTTTGTAACGCGAAGCGTTCAGTTTTGCTCGGGCAATCAACAAAACGATGTCTGCTACAAGCGTGGAATTTGCCAAGGTTGAACTTCGGGCTGTCATGAAGTTCCTGTACTTGCAGAAGAAAACTCCAAGGGAAACCTGTGATTGCATGATGCAAGCATTAAGTGACAAGTAGCCCATCCTGCTCGTATCAACCGTGATGCCGGAAGATCACGGCGACATCCGAACGTTGTCAACACCAGAACTTGTTGACTGTGTCGTTTTGGCTGATCGGAGAATCTCGGCCAAAAAACAATTGTGGGGACCTTGTAGGCATATCCAGATAACGCAGTAGGTATTCAAAACGATACAGGGCAACAACGAGAACAAGAAGGATCAGACTATTGCGCTTTATTGTTTTGAGTATGTACAAACTCGCCCAGCTTTCCGTGTTAACTGTAGCAGTAGGTATGTCATTGGGGTTGCAGAAACCTTGGAAGCATTTTGAGTCTTCGAGAGACACTCTTCTTGGGCGACAGTCCATGGGATGTTGGATCTCGGGTTCTCCGCGAGGCAGACAAAATTCATGACTCGACGATCAGTGGGAGCGGTCATGGCCACGGCTTTCTGTGACAAGGCAGGAGTTTTGGGGGTGACTATCTCCAGAAATGTGAAACACTTAATGCAGCATACTGCTGTAGCTTGTTCTGCCGGTTAGGAGGCTCTGAAAGACAGACGGCGCGGGAAACTGCGGAAAGGTGTTTTCCTCTTCCAGGACAATGCACCGGCTCACATAGCAAGCAAGACAATGCAGGTCGTCAGAGACTTACGATTTCAGTTCATTGAACATCCGCCGAACAGAACTCTTTGCCGCATAACACGCTCCTACACTCTTAAAAATGAACCTCACGGTACAAAAAAGGCGTACGGCTCCAGTCCGTCAAAAATCAGGGGCGAGAAATTTGTCAGTCGGGATTATGGTTGGCTAGAAGCAGGCTATGCGGTGAAGTTCATTTTTAAGCAGCCCTTTCACCATCACCACCACCACCATCATTTTTAAGAGAATCCCAAACCAGCATCCCAAATGCCATTTATGCATTGATGACATTTATGCAGTCGTTTTAATTGTCACAAAAAGGCGTGCGCCCAGCACTTTCCTCAAAGCAGATTATGACTAAAAGGAGACACTACCTTCATCAGCATAACTATGGTCACGTCATTCACAACGGCACCATCACAATGATACCGTTCTTTTTCCTAGTTTGTTGAAAATGGGAGCCGTACGCTTATTTGTGTCAATTTCGACAAATGGTAACTGCCACAAGAACGTGTACTCACCGCTCTGCCCTTCACTCTTAAAAATGAACTTCACCTCATAGCACGCTCCTAGCCAACCACTATCTCGAATGATATCGTTATCTGCCCTGATTTGTTAAAAACGGGAGGCATACGCCTTTTTGTGACACTTATTCGGTTCATAATTGTCACAAAAAAGGCGTACGCCTCCCGTTTTCAACGAACCAGGGCAGATAACGATATCATTTGAGATTATGGTTGGTTAGGAGCGTGCTATGCGGTGAAGTTCATTTTTAAGAGTGTTGAATCAGAAGCGATAACTGTACCATTCCACGCAACGCTACACTCTTAAAAATGAACTTCACCGCATAACACGCTCCTACCCAACCATTATCTCGAACGATATCGTTATCTGCCCTGATTTGTTGAAAACGAGAGCCGTACGCCTCCGTACCCCTTTTTTGTGGTATGAACAGCACAAGTGTCACAAAAACGGCGTACGGCTCCCGTTTTCAACAAATCAGGGCAGATAACGATAGCGTTCGAGATGATGGTTGGCTAGAGGCGTGCTATGCGGTGAAGATCGTTGCTAAGAGTGTAGATGCAGAGCCGTTATGGTGTGAGTTGTATTGCTAACTGCGGGATGGGACAATCGCAAGCTTGAAGTTCAAGTATGCACTCTAAAAACAGAACTTCACCGCATAGCACGCTGTGCGCCAACAATTGCCACGAATGATAGGGTTATCGCTTCTGATTCGAAGAGAGAGGTAGGCGTACGCCTTTTTGTGGTAATCTGGATATATCACAAATGCCACAAAAAGGCGTACACCCCCCTCTCTCTCTCTCTTCGAATTAGAAGCGACAACCCTATCATTCTTGGCAACGGTTGGCACACAGCGTGCTATGCGGTGAAGTGATGTTTTTAGAGTGTGGTAAACTAGTTCAACAACAAAAACAACAGATAAATTAATGATGATGAATGGGGAAAATTCGCCACATGAGGTGCGGCCCACTAACCCAAGGCACAATGCGCAGGATGAGATGTGTCCTAGTGATGAGGTGATGAACGACGCTAAATTGCGGTCGATAGTCAGTTGAGTCAGTGAGATATCAACACAACGCTAGGCTAGTTCAAGCAAGCTGTGAAGTTCCTCTTTTTCTTATACTTTGGCCACAAAAGTGAAACACCCCGGAAGCCAACAACCATGTTCCGCTGGGGCTACCAAACCGAAACGAACGAATACGAAATGCCCAGTGCATGGCAAAGCGAAATACACCGAGTGAAACTAATTTGACGCCAACCACAGAAAGCTTCCTGAACGAAGTGAAGCGCGAGAGACAGCTTTCCGTTTGAATGATTTCTATGCCTGAGTGGAGCGTATCGCTCGCATCCGGTCTAGCAGCTCAAGTGCCAGGTCCAAAATGGCTATTTTAAATGAACCGCGGCATTTTCTCAAAGTAAGCGGGTATAAAAAGCCACATTGTGCTGGAAGGCGTGCTTCACCTAGTTAAGTGTACTGCCGAATATGTCGGAAAACTTACCCTAACTATAGCTTGCGGGAAATGTCAGTTCACAATCACTCGGGTCTATTCGTGGATGTGGAAATGGTTCATCACGCGAACGGCATGCTTTGGTTCGAACAGCGTGACAGAGTTATGCACCGATATGCTCGATGGCTGTCGCTAGATTAGAGGTGCACGTACTGTGTAATACCCTATCACCACCACCACCACCCTATCACGTCGAGACTGGCAGGTACCCGGATTCGAATCCCGGTGCCGGCTCTGCTGTCTAGGGTTTTTCCTGGGTTTTCCTCAGACGCTCTCAGACATATGTCGGCACAGTTCCCTTAGAAGTCGGCCCAGGACGCACATTCCCCCAGGGCGTCAGTCGTGACGTTGCCCACCTACGTGAGGCCGACAACGGCAAGCCCTTTCACCACCACCACCACCACCACCACCCAGACGGCAAAGTTGAGGCCGTTAGCGGAACGGCCGTAACATAGCCTGTAACCCAACCATCATTTCGAATTACCTCGTTCTCTGGAGTTACCTCGTTCTCGTACGGTGGAGCAGGAGGCTTTGCTGGTCCTCAACCAGGTGCTTACGCTCAACAAGCTCCTCCTCAACAAGCTTTCCCAGCTGCTTTTGCTCAAGGAGGGTATGGTGGTGCCGGAGCTCGTTCTCTGTCGTGATTTGCGACAATGCCTTTTTTGCGACAATTATGAACTGCATAATTGTCACAAAAGGTGTACGCCTCCCATTTTCAACAAATCAGGGCAGAGAACGATGTCATTCGAAATGATGGTTGGACTACAGGTGAAGTAAGGGCCGTTCTGCTAACGGCCCTTACTTCACCTGTAGCCCAACTAGTTCAACTTTGCCGTCTTTTCTTTCTTTCAACTTTGCCGTCTTTTTTTTTTAATTCCGTGTTAGCGCCGCGAAGCAACTGTGACTATGAGCGGCGTACAGACGTGGACAGATGGACAGAGGACAGCAGGAAGGAGAGGGAGACAGTGGGGTTAGTATGCGTCCTGGGCCGACTTCAGGGGGAACTGTGCCGACATTCGTCTGGAAAGTCTTCGGAACACCCAGGGAAAACCTCAGACAGCACAGCCGGTGACATGATTCGAACCCGTGTCGCCTCCCAGTCTCGGCGTCGAAAGCGACCACCCTAACCACTGTGCAACGGGAACTGGTAGTTTGCCGTCTGACTAGGGTATAAGACGGATGTATACCGATGTATAAGGTGGTTTGTATGCAGCGGTAGCAGACCTCTCTCGACACGGAATATGGGACAGGGATGCAAAGTTATGCAGGGCATTAGTGGAGGCGGGAATTGCAATGGTGGGGAAGGGAAAGACAAATAGAGAAACAGAATGAAACAGGGATTTTAATCGTGAGCCTGCGTTACAAGCTCTCCAAGAGGCAGTCTTAAAACTGGACTGATCCACATAACATGCTGAAGGCCTGCCATTGCGCAGAACGACAGCATCGTTACTCCTGATTTGTGAAAGCGTGGGGCGTGCGCCTTTTTGCGACAATAAACATGACTGCATAATTGTCACCGCGTACGCTTCCAGTACGATGTCATTCGGGATGACGGTAGGCTAGTGGTGCGTTGTCCGGCGAAGATTGTTTTAACTGTGTAGAAACTTGATTCGGTGAAAGATTATGAACTTTGTGTGGGGCTGATCTAACCAGTGTTCCCAATATCCCTCCGCATATCCCGCGGGAGGCTCGTAAAATGAGGTTTTTCTCTCGGAAATCAAAAGCGATACCTGAAGAGGTCCAAGATTTACCTATATTGTTGGAAAAGCATATATGAATGGTCTTTCCTGCACTCATGGGGCCTACATCAGCATCCAATGAGCACAATATTTACACAAAAGCAACTCGGAACTGCCTAATTCGGAACTAATAACTCCCTCATCTCTTACCCGGCTTTCACTACTTTTCTATGCGATCTTCTAGCCATTGAGGAGCGAGGGACTGAGAAAAGAAAGGCTTATAACTATGACTTACTTGGCGAGGGCGCGGCACAGCGGAACAATAGCTCTACCGTATCGCGTAAGCTAGTCACATTCCAAAATGACGTGCGACTGCCTTGTCTAGAGTGTTCCATAAGGAATGTCGAAAGTGTTACAAGGCTGGTGCCTTGCGCCTTTTGCACCGTAGAGTGGTCACCATATGTCCATTCAGACGCGACGCGATATACAAAGTGTTTTCTTTTCTTTTTCTTTCTTTTTTTTTGTGTGCAGCACGTGGGCCGATCATGTGATGTGATGTAGTGTAACACTCTACAATGATTCTGTATTTTCTTCGGCTTCGATGCAGGTGTTTATCCTCCTCGTCGCAAGCGTAGCCCTTGCCCAGGAGAAGGACGCTCCGTTCTCCATCGGTCTCGGTGTTTTGGCCCCTTCCTACAGCCAGAAGGTCGGCCCTGATGGAAGCACCAAGATCGACTTCAACCAGGAGAAGGATGGGTTCTCGTATTCCGTCAGCAGCGGCAGCCCAGGAGGCAAAGCGGCCGGTGGCAGCGGCGGGCTCCAGAAGCCCTACGCTCACATCAGCGTGAGTCAGCAGTTTCAGCAACCAGCTGCTAAACCAGCAGCCGCTGTTCAATACCAACCTTCCCCACCACCCATCCAAGATCAGCCTTACGGCCATGGCAGCCCTTATGCCGGTGCCCAGGCCGCAGGTGGAGCTCAACAATACAGTCCAGCTTACGCAGCACCGGCTCCCGCAGCTTACAACCCACCTCCTCAACCAGCACCTCAGCAGGCTCCTCAGTTTACCGGTTTCTCTGGAGCTGCTGGTCCCTTTAGTATTAGCAATGCCGTTCAGCACGCTGGCGCTGGTGCCGGAGGTGCCCAGGCGTACGGTGGAGCTCCTGTTCAAGCTTATGGTGCTGGCGCAGGCCAGGCTTATGGAGGTGCTGACGCAGGCCAGGCTTATGGAGGTGCTGGTGCTGGCCAGGTTTATGGAGGTGCTGGCCAGGCTTATGGAGGTGCTACTGAACAGGCCTACGGCGGTGGTGCTCCAGCTCTTGGTGGTCTTCAGTACGGTGGAGCAGGAGGCTTTGCTGGTCCTCAACCAGGTGCTTACGCTCAACAAGCTCCTCCTCAACAAGCTTTCCCAGCTGCTTTTGCTCAAGGAGGGTATGGTGGTGCCGGAGCTGCTCAGCAGGCTTTCGCTGCTCCACAGCAAGCGCTCGGAGGAGGTGCTTATGGTGGAGCGCAAGGTGTGCCGTCCCTCGCTGGTTTGAGCCAAGGCGGATTTGTTCCATCTGCTGGTTACGGTGGAGAAGCGCAAGGCGCACCAGGCGCTGGACAGGTTCCATCTTTTGGGGCTAACGTTTTCGGCCCTGCTAACCAAGGCGCCGCATACGCCGCACAGCAAGGACATCAGGGCTACGGTGCTCAGGGTCTTCCAGCCGGCCTTGCTGGAGGATACGGCGCCCCACAGGGAGCAGCTTACGGCGGTGCTGGCGCCGCTGGATATGGCGCCCCACAAGACGGAGGCTACGGCGCTGCTTCTAACGCTGGTGGTTTCGGCGCTGCTCTTGCCGGTGGTTACGGTGCTGCCCTCGGATCCTTCGGAGCTGGAGCTCAAGGAGCCGGTGCCGCCGGGCCATTCCCATTCGCTGGTGCAGGAGCTTACGGTGGTGCTCAGCAAGGCGCCTCTTACCAACCACAACAAGGACACTATCGTCAGTCTAAGTAAGATCTGCCACTCTTCAAGGGTGCCTTATGGAGATGTTAGAGAAGATATGGCGAAGTTCGTGCAGCGCTCATTCGTGGTGTTTTCTTTGATACCTTTTGTAGAATATTTATATAATGAGTGGGGAAAATGTGTGCCTTGAAACGATTGTTTGGGTAACGGTAAGAATAAGCCGAGTATGTTGGAAGTGAGCAACGGGGTACTAGCAGCCTTGTATACACCTTGCCCTCCGTTCCCTGTCTCGAGTCTTACGGTTTGGATTTCGTACACCGAGACAGGTGTTGTCCTTTTTGTTGTCTCGCTGAAACAACACAGAAGCAATAGTACTGGCTCTTCGCGTGAGAACGTGAATGGGCTAGGTACTTAATTTCCCCTGTGCCTTCAGCTTTACTTCTTTTTTCTTTCCCCCTTTTTCTGTCCGTGTCCTGTTGTACAGCTGGCGAACCATCGTGAAGAATTTGGTGTGCAAAATTGCTGGCCCTTGTAGTAGGCGTCTTCAAATGGCGTCTTCAGCTAATTGTCTACAAGTGGGCATCGTTCTCCACAGCGCGTGCCAAAAGAAGAGGGAATTCGTGATGAACGATCACACCTGAAACTCAAAGTATATTATGATAAATATTGAGACAAAATCTAGCGAAGCCTTTCAACAGACCGAATGTGTCACAGTCGCTGTACTATGTCGAACTTTGATTCCCAATATTATTATGATGTGTGAAGTTCATCTTGATATTTACATACTCAGGCTATTCGATCAGTTTGGTACTTTGAATAGATAAAACAGACCATGAAAGGGACGTTTGCCGTCACTTCCTCATACCTGTAGGACATGCATTGTTTTGCTTGCGCTGTAAATACACTGCGGTCATAAAGTGTGTTGTACATGACATGTGTTCCTACTCGAGTGTCAGTCTATGTCCGAGTGATCTCTTGTTTATTTAAACGAAATAAAATGCATTTCTATGATGAAATATTTTATCCATGAATCCAGTGCGTAACAAAGAACTAACTGTCAATACTCCCTTCATAGCGAGGTCGCAGTATATTAACCGACATGTATGTAATAAACATAGTTCTTGTGTAGGGAAAAGCCTCAAGACGAGAGCTGCCGATATGTCGAACAGAGATTTCTTCTGCTGGGCACCGTCCTTGTCATTTCAGACCATCAGAAAATTTCCGTGTATCAACCGAACACAAACAGCACGAAGAATAGGTTTCCAGTGCGGAACATAATTTATTTACGGAACAGGAAATAACGAGCATCAACTTAAATTACAGTAGAGCTGTGGGCAGTGCGCACATTACAAAGCAATGCGTTAACATACGAAACACATAGCGTGGACTAAGTTTGTGTATTGCACTGTGTTTTAACATGCGACGATAGATTCCTGAACGCGCTGTAAAAGGAGACATTTCAAGCTTTTGAGAGCCAGTATTGGATCTGGTTCGAGTTTACCATTTCAATCCAAATCAATGACTTCAAGAGAATCACACGAACTGAGAGTAATACAGGAAGGCTCTGGTGATCGCTCACAGCCGTTTTGGGGAGATTGCCCCCTGGAATCGCTCACAATCCTTCTTTGAGCACGTCGCAGCAAGCACCTATGGGCGAAACGTTCAAGTTCTTTCACCCTGTGGTGTCCACTTTTCTTCTTCATCTGCAGAAGACGCTTCTTCAGAGTAAAGAGCACGTCCTTATACATTTTCGGCGTCTTGTTCTTGAAGACAAACACGAAAATACACCTAAGGTCATCCAGGTCCAAATTCAGTTCCACAAAGCCACTGTTTTTGAACCCAGCCATCTGAGCGAGGAAACTCTCCACCATGCCCACAAGAACCCTCGAAACGTAGAATTCGTTGACAAACTTCATTTGCTTGACTGCGCAGAAGAAGCGGTCTGCCATTTCGGCCACGCGTCGCGTCACACTCTCCTGCACCCGCGGACCGGAATTAACCGTCGTGTCTAACTCCAGAGGAGAGAAGGCTAAGCTGTACGGCTCCAAGAACTTCAAGAGTCCTAACCCTTGTTGAGCATTGCGATGCCCTACGCAGTATAAGGGTTCTAACTTGCTGTCGAAATCCTGAAACACTTCCAGAGTCTCACTGTCGAACGCGAACCCACAGTAATGAGCGAAGCGTTGAGGCGTGGAACTGTCGCTCGCAAGGTTCGTTTCTATCTTGGACGAATTTGCCCACAGGCCGTACTTCTTGAAGCTATCGTTGAAGCACTTCAGGAAACCTTCAGCAGTGTCTTTGTTCTCTGTCACGAAAAAAAAGTCGTCCATTGATCGGAGCAGCATATCTGTTGGTCTGCGAACGTACGGTGAGAGGCATTCTCGCTGCAGCTCTTGAAGATAAACGTCGGCGATGTCAGCAGAGAGTATACATCCTTGTGGCACACCTCTTATGATTTTATACGTTTCCCCGCATAGCTGGACGTAGAACTGTTTCAGGTAGTCCCGCACGATTTCGGTTACTTTGCCTTCGGACGGTGTGATTGACAGTAACGGCACTAGAATCTTTACAGCCAGGCTACGGCGACGAGTGTCCTTCAGAGGCTTGGTGAGAGTCCTCCAAGCAAGGATCTGAACCGGAGTCCTGACGAGACGCTTTTTATTAAGGACTTGCAGACGCATGCAGTTCAAGACAAGCTGCGACACCGAGTGTCTTCGAAATATCCGTTTCGTTATGTCAAGTATTATGTCGTGATTCAGTGAACCGAAACAATCCTCGATGTCTCCCTTGACGAAGAATATCTTTGGCTTCCCTGCTTCCTTCCAGGCGACGACATATTTCTTCCAGCGAGTAAACAGGTCTTCCACTTCTTCGTCCTTGAGGCTCGCAATTAACACCTTGGCTGTTCGCAGCAGAGCTGTCTTCTCGTCTCTCTTCATCTTCACCACCAGTCGCACGTCTTTAGAGTCTTTTGGGAGCAGACGGCCCTTTCCAAGAAAGACTGGATTCGGTTTCTCTTCGCGAACCATCATCTCGTTTCGGGCAACCCAGGTGTTATTCAGGTCATTCCACGTCGATCTCCTGTAGTAAAGCAGTTTCCGTTTAGTCTTCCTCGTGTCCGTCACGTAGAAGAACGTTCTGATTAGACAAAGCATCATGTTGACGCACCACGCCACCATGATGTGCATCAGCTGATCTCTGAGCGCATGATCTTGCACCTTCCGCAGCCACGGGATGTGGTTCAGCTTGATTCCACGAGTGAAGTGCGCTACGGTTACGACGTCATGTTTCACGAAAGTCGGGACAGAAGACAAGTTCTTGAGTAAGCGGCGCCAGTTGCATTTTGTACCCAGAATGTCGTCCGGAATGACACGTAACATGAAGGCGTAGAGGAAAGCTACAACACTCTTCGTATCATTCCAGTGGTCACATAGGTCCCACATTGACAGTATGTAAGGATCCCACTTTAGCACTTTGCAATGCTCGTTCAGAAGCTCGTCGCTATTACAAATCTTGTACTTCTTCAGCAGATTCCTCAGCACGGCCTTCAGCGACTGTAGTTCGCTCGTTAATGACTTCCACGGTTCTTTACAGAAGATTTTCTCCAGAAGAGCCGCAGCATTCTGCGCGTTTGCAGGTGACCCTAGCATGTATTGAGACCGAAGCCTCTTCGCACAGCTTGCACCGTACACGATCCTGGCAATGTCTATCTTAGTTAACTCACGAAAGTCTTTTTCGGTCACGGATGAGATCACGCTCTTCGTCCGCTTCTTGTATTTCTTCAGCTTTTTCAGTGTACGGAGCTCCAATGTAGACCAAGACGTACTTCCCGACGGTTTCGAAGCCATTGGCGGTCTTTTCAAGGGCATCAGGGTCTTCTTTGAGGCCGGAGGGCCGGTCCACTGAACATACTGGTCGCTCCCAATACGCTCAAACAACACGCAGCTAGTTAAGATGTTCAAAGCATGCCTTGCTCCAACAACGTCCAAAACGTCCTTGAATGTTCTGCGCCCAAAAAAGACGTTCCGGATCGACAGCTTGAACCAAGACATGTGGAAGATGTCTGGAGGAGACCAACGCACCTTGTCCGAGGCTAGGCGTCGAAACGGTTCGTATTTCATGCCATCGAGCTTTTCGTTTATGCTTACAGGAACGGGCCTGTCCCTTGGCGAAACGATGAACCGATCTAGCTTGGGTTTCATGAGCTGGCATTGCCGCTTCTGGGGTTCCGTCAAGCTGGCTATGCGCTCTACAACGTCTGTCAGGACAGCGACCGGTGTGTAAAGCTGCCGCAGAATCTCCGGGACCTCGGTGATCGGAACATCTGTTGGGTAGAACAGGTTTATAAATGTCATTGTATCTGGCAATGGTTTTATTTTCGTCGCTATTCAAGCTGGTTGCACTGCCGCAAAGCGTTTGCATTTAAAACTATATTGGTGACACTGCGATATGGACCGCCTTATTTTCACGTGTGCGTGTGGGCTGACCGCGTATCATTCTGATTTGGCGTCCCGTTCTTATAGGTCAGACTCCTTTTGACAGGCAACCTGGAAGGATTTTGGGACCCAACACAGACACATTTATTGCGAGTTTTGTCCTTACATTTGGATATGCGACATTCTTAAAATAGAACTTCTTGTACGGCTCACAGTTGACCCTCGTAACTTCATCTGTACACCACCACACTCAGTAACGAGGAACCGGTACGGTAGCTCCCCTGCTTGATGACAATACACACCTGAACCATGCAAAGGGGGCTGCCCTCCACAGGGGTGGGCAGTAATACTCATCTTTTGTATTATAATACTAATACATAATGCTGCCTAGTAATCGGTATCATAATACTAGTGCGTAATACTTTGATTCTGACGTATTATAATACATAATACCATACTTGTGTGCATTACACGAGTAATATACTAGTAATACATTGATACACAACATGGGGAGAAGGGAATGAAAAGAAAAGCAGAAATATAGAATTTGTGCATCACTTATCGAAACAGTCATTCTCCAATCAGGTTTTATTTCAGATGCTTACATTTTGAGCATGTTCTCAAAGGGGTAGTCCGCTATAGTGCATGGCCTTTCCGAATATGATGAGATAGCGCTGATGAGTTCGATCACACTGAAGAGCTTGCTCTCAGTGTGGCAGAGTTTTGAATTCGTCCAGTATGGAGGATAATATGTGGGCCGTTCAAAAGTGTGTGACTGTCCACAGAGTACAGGGGCTGTACTGTAGGAACTCTTTCATACGACAAAGGGCTTGCAATGGGATGACTCACCCTTACGGATGCTGAACTGGAAGGAATGCGGGGAAGCCTCCAGTAACATCTGGCTCCGAGGTCACTCCCTTTGGGATAATTTCGGGCACGGGAATAATACGGGCCTTGTTCGTGCACAAATGTTTGTGGGACAGGAAAAATTACTGATAGTGACACTCAGCAGGTCGGACTTGCGATCTTTGGGAAAGTATTACACGGTCAAAGTATTATAATACGCTTAATACCTGGCTTTAGTGTGTTATAATACAGATACAAATAATTTCCAAAAATAATATTATGGGGCGCGGACAATTGCTCACCGGACAATTACTCACCAAAAGCTGCTGAGGCCGGCCAAATGCTCACCACCTCTTTGACCGTTTATGGCGCTCATATATTTGCCTTTTTTATGTTAGCCGAACTTCTTCGTTAGCTTTCTACGCTGCCTCAAATATACCTAGGAAATCCACCAGTAATGAGTATGAAGGGAGTTGCCTCAGGACAGGAGCCGCCGATATTTCGAAGAGAGATTGTTCTTCTGGGCCCAGAAGAAGAACAGTCTCTGCCGGACATCCCTAATTAAAACCCGGAGAATAAACGACACGTCGTGTTGTGACCGTGTCGTTTATGTGTCCCTCGGGAAGCGTGTTGTCGGGAAGCCTTCAACATTAAAAAACTAAAAAAGAAGTTCAGCTAACATAAAAAAGTAAAATATATGAGCGCCGTAAACGGGAAATAAAATCACATCACATAAAAACACGAGTGCGCATAAAAGTGTGGTGAAAGAGGCGGTGAGCAGTTGTCCGGCATCCGAGTATTATAATACATAATGCAAATACTCAAAAGTATTGCAGTGATAGTATTGTAATACAAAGTAGCACTATTGCTACCCACCCCAGTACCTGTATAGGTAAGTTCCCTGCATGATGACAATACACACCTGAACCGCGTACAAGAGCGCTATTTGCCCAGCGCCCCCTTCCTATAAGGAATGAATCCTGTTCCTTTTATGTTGGTGTCCACGTAACGTCGTCCTTCATTCGGCGAGAAGGGCTTTTTGCATTTTTTACACGAGCTATTTTCCCCAAATACTCCAGCGGAAGATGCGAAAGGAACCATAGCTTTCTGCTTCCACGTAAGCACGATACCTCAACGTCATGTCCTTTCGTACTCTTTTAATGATGTCCTGCGATTCAGCCGCAACATATCTTCAGTGTTGTACGTGACGTCGTTACAGTAATCGATACTTTTTTCGGTATCGCAGTGCGGATCGCGATACTTTTTTAAATCGGTGTCGGAAAAGTAATTCCGTTACAAATTTACGGTAACGCGATCTCCGTGTCGTTACCGATACTTTTTTAATGCTCCCCTCTTTGCTCACTAATCATATTTCTTACTCCTATTAATTGTCACTGGTCCGCGTGCGCTCCACAAGACGTCTGTGGTCACGCGTACGTGCTCCGTAACGGGAATTATACCAAACACATGTTCACTTTTTTTCTTGGAACCTGGAGGAACCATAATCATGCTGTGCTCAACCAAAGCGTTGAGGTCAACGAACAGAGGCCAAGACCTGGACAATGCGTTCTGAATTCCACGGCTAAGCTGCCGTGTCGCACTGAGTCACGCTCACATATGTACTGTGATGTTGTAACTTCGCCTAGGTTTCCTTTGTCATTGGACTCAACGGTATGTATGGGCCTGACACTATTGTAATTGTCATATCGGTCTCTGTCCGCTGCCGGAGAGGCCACGGCCTGCTAGGATGGCAGAAGACGACTTTGAGAACCAGCTATTGATAAAAATCAAGCAAAGTGTCCGAGCTACATAATAAATATGCTGTCCTTTTACTGCAAAACTGTCTTCTCCCAATTTGCTATTATAGGCGAGCTGCGCTACAGCCAACGTTTGCTACAGCTTTGGAGCGACGCCAGCGCCACGCTGTGGCGGGAGCGCGCATATATCCGCTGTCGCGATGGCGATAGCTCTCTTCTGTTTCGCTGGCTCGTTAGCGCTCACATCTACTGCATTCTCTGTTTGTCGAATTCTTCGTATGTTGTGCCATAAAAAACGAAAATTCTAATCGATGGGCTGCATTTAGGCAGAACAAACAATGTCTTTTGTGCCATAAAGCACCAAAACACCAAACAGCAAACAACGGCTACGCGATGATATCCACGCCTTGTATAACCATTTACTCGTTCCTCGGAAAGCCACACGGGAAGGATAGGAGAGAACGCTGGATCACAACAGTTCATTGGATTGAATAAGTTCATCTACGCCTAGAAACAAACAATGTGCGGCACATTTTATTTCACGATGAGGTGAGTACAAACATTTGCAGCCAAGTGAAAAGAAGATACCATCGAAGAGAACTGTCGTATGCAGTGCGTCGGTAGCAAGACGAACAATTTTGCAAACAGCCCTTTCATATTTCCACTGCCTTTCCTGATGCATACCACCAAGGAGATCACGGCGTGGACGCGGCTCACAAGAGGCATCGAACGACAGAGGGCATGTTACCGTATTTCGAAACCGTACGGTGGCCGCGGGCTACACATTTCTACATCATTGTGAACTCTGACTTCCTGAAGCACGTGAAAAAGAGCCATGTGATCCTCAGTGACAAGGATTTCCGGGGCTAGGTGCAGACATGGAGTCAATCATCATCCGCCGTCATTGAAAGCCGTCTTAGTCATGCCACCTGTCTCAATGGACAACATCTCACACGTAATAATACGTGTATAAATAAAAATAAGTAAATATACGTAATACTCGAATTCTGGTCACACTTGTGCCCTACATGGGCGACATATGTCCCACATGAGTTCTGTGCTGATGAATTTGCTTAGCCCTGTATTCTTGCTTCGTCTTTTACTGTAGGGAATAGGAGTTATTAGTATGATAAATGCCCACTATGCTGAACACTGCATGATATGGATTGCCATTTCGTGCACTGCCGGTCTCAGTAGCTCAGGTAGCAGCGTGTAGGCTTGCTGAGCACAGCAGGTGCTCAAGATTATCCGCAGTTCTATACCTGGCTGCATGTGCAGCATGTAGCTAGTCATATTGCAGAATCCCGTTACACGTAAATTTCCCAATTATTATTAAGTGTGTGTTAACACATGCGAGCCAAACAAATTCAGCACAGAAGATCTCAGCCATACCTAAGCGCAAACACAACACGCTCGCTTCGTCACTCTACAGCATGACTATGCGCGCGCTTTCCGCGAGGGGCGCTGTACCACAATAGCTAGCGGCGCCTCTGCACGTAAGCGAGACTTCTATGTTGCGTCAACTTTGTATTTTCAACAAAAGTACCGGGTAAAGTACCGCGTTATTATTTTTTAGTAACGGTAGCGGTACTCCGTTACTTTAACAAGAACTATCGACATCGGTATTTCGATACTTTTTACTCAAGGAACGAGTATCGGTATCGCGATACCATATTTCGGTAACGGGTACAACACTGCATATTCCGTAGCAGACGATAGGGCGAACAGTGTCGCCTGCTGTGTACGAATACTCAGCAGACGGTGAAACTTTCGCCCCGTGAGCGGTTCGTTGCTTTTTCTTCCACTATAGGGCTGTTGCACTGAAGTTTGCACAGCGCCATTTCTGGCCCAAGCGGCCACGGATCCAAACGTTAAGGAGTTTCATCAGCGGGTTTTGCATGATGTTTCAAACGGTATGGTGCCAAGGAAAGCTACAAAACCTGTAGGAAATCCACAGAAAAAGCGGTGCTTCTTGAAAACTGCGAACAACTCGGGACCGTGTATTTGAAAGTGCCGCGTCGTCTGCTAAACTAGGGAGTGTTGCATAATTTGGGGCGCTAATGTTGCTGCTCACTTGCGCCACCTGGCCCAGAGCAACAGGTCTATACAACATTTCGTGGGGATGTCGGCCGTGTAAATACACGGACAAGCGTATCTTCTGCAGAAATAGTCCTGTTGGCGTTGCCCTTTGGCTTAGAACCTTTTTTCGTTCTATCGAGCTTAGTCATTAGGGAAGAGATTAAACGAGGGATAAAAGAGAAATAGGAGATTTGTCTGGAACGTTCAGAGAGGGAAGGCATCTGTTAGTTTGTGTCTGTGACTCAAAATTTTATATCCTACAATGAGATCTTTCCACATCCAGTGACTTTAAATAAACCGTGGTGGTCGCAGCCGGTGCCCTTCCCTCGTGACGAAATCCTAAATACACCGTTCTACCGTTTCGAAATAACGTTTAAATAGGGCTACAACACTTGGTCGACAGAAAGGGCTGGGCGCTAAGGAGACTAAGGAACAAAAACCGAGACGCGGTGTGAGGAGACAAGCATGACGAAGTTCTCAGACAGTTGGTATTTCAACAATAACTCGCACATGAGAATTAGCACCGAATGCGGGCGAAACTTGTTTATGCCAGCTTAGCTACTTTAATTCTACAAGTTTTATTGTCATCATTCTTTGTTCCGTTAGAACAGAATACATATTTACATTGACCACCTAACGCTTCTTTAGTCGTAACAAAACCCGTGCTCACCATCACTGACAATGCAGCTGACAGGAATAGAATTTCCCGCGCCGCTTCTTCGCTTCCTCCAACAATAAGCTAATGCAAATACAACATGCCCTATCAAATGCCTGTTATCGTTGTTTCGTGCACCCGTTGCTCTCTGATACGTGATGATTCTCAACTATATGTGGTCTACAACATCTTAACTCCCACAAAAAGTGCATGACTTCATTTCATTACCGAAAATAAGCTTTAGAAGTTGCAATTACCTCGCCAAATGTCGGCGTGCAGCCATTCGGCGCTTCCCGCCATCTGTGTCGGATACGGATACGGATTGTTTGGGCTACAAAGCTTCTACCACGGTTGCCAGCAGGGCTTTTTCGTTCGGCAGTAGGTGCTGAGTTACGGTTTCGGAATCCCGGAGCATGTGAACCAGGCGAATAAGCGTTCAAGAATACACTTCCGACATGAGGCAACTAGTAGTCCTGTTTTAATAACCAATAATTTTCGAATTGGCCTTTGATTATTATTTTAACAAATAAAAATAGTTTTTCTTTCTGTGGCTTCAATTATACTAGCTTTCTGATATTGCGTGTTTAACCTTCTCAGGCCCTGGATTTTTCTTCTTATTTTTATTGTTTTATTTTTATGTTATTTTATTAGTTTAATATGCTTTTGCAGAGAACAGGGAACCGAAAAACATAAATGACAATGACAAATGACAATGACGCTATGATGAGAATTGATGTTCTGAGTCTGGAACGCATAGAAAGGACAAATACATACAAAGCCTCAAGTGCCTAAGAAATTAACGATGAAAGAAGGAAGTCACTGAAAATGTTTGCCAGCTGTAGGATTCGAACCCACATCCGAGAAGATATGGGTTCGAGTCGTACAGCTGGCTAACCTTTTCAGTGACTTCCTTCTTTCATCATGATGCTATTCCTGCATGCGTATATCTCTGGTATATCTAGTAGAGTCACTGAACAGCTTCAGTAGCGAAGCTATTCAATGACTCTAGTATGTAGGAGTTGGCATCGTAGACTGACGCCGCAGAACTGAATCTTTTCCGATTATCCAGTCAGTTTTATACCTAGCCTTCACATGTCCCATACATTTGTAAAAAAGGATCGTGTGGTTCCATTGTTCTTGTACACGTAGGACGAGAGAATACATGTATCTTTACGTTAGCAAAATGGTTCACACAGCATCGTGTGAAAGACGTTATGGAGTAACACCGTATGGAAATGCTAAACGAAATTAGAAATCCAGGATTGATAAGATGCTTTCAGGCATTCTAGAAGACATTGTATATAATGCATCAGGCAAAGCTGCCAGGATCAGGCAAACAGCATCACCTCACAGCATCACAGAAGGAACCTCGAACTTTTTCTTTTTTGCAGGTGTGTGTGTGTGTGGGGGGGGGGGGGGGGGGTTATACGTTCATTAAGAAGAAAAAAAAGAACTGTCTCACAATATATTTCTTTTGGGAAGCGAACTTTTCCTGATTTTACAAGAGTGCTCGTCATCTCTCCCAGTTCCTTTTGTCGTGTTGTGACATCAGATCGGCGGAGCGCCCTTACTGGCGCGGAAAGAAGCAAGTCGTCGACGTTTATCTGTATCTATGTGAACCTATGTAGGGAATCGGTACCATGAATACCGAAACACAACCTGCAACGACGTCAGAACATGGATCACTGCCAAGTGTGGCGTGCAGCGAACAGTGGCAGCAGACCCTTCACGTGTTTACGAGAACCAATGAGAATGACCGTGGCTCCTGCTCCTCTGACGTCAGAGCGCCACTCCAAAGTGCCTTAGAGGGTATGTATTGTGCCGAAAATAATTCTTCTTCCCTCGGTTCCCTGGCATGCAGTACAATGTGTCAGTATCTCTTTGAGCGTTGTGTAAAGGCTTTTTGTGTAAAAGATTCCTATTTTCATACAGATTCCGTTTCATTGCATTCCAGCCTTCTGAAAACTGACTATGAAAAACAAACATTCAATATCACCTTCAATATAAGAGCAAATATAACCACGCACATACCAATCTTAAGCTTATCTTACGCCAATGTAACGCTCTAAAAAGCATAAGCATCTCGCAGAGTGTATAAGCGTACGGTTGGACGGATACGTAATGACGTGCGATGCGACCGAGGCGAGGAAGTCATCCGCAGCTGAAATAGGGGAGCAAAATAGTGTAGTCTGGCAACGTTTGTCGTGTCTTCTGCCACGGAATGTGACACGTTTATTTAGTGGGTCGCCACTTATATCTGGACGGTCAACGAACTTTTCGTGGCCCTGAGTGGGGCTATACGCTGTTCTCGCACTTCCCGCTTTTTAAAGACAATTTTACAGTTTAAGGTTCCGAATACTCAACGGAACAATATTACCGAAGATACATGGCCGTAGCATCTGTCTCTTGAAGGCACAAACATTCGGACGGTAGCAGGAAATGCCGACATGTTTTCATTTTTCAGTATTATTTCTCTTTATCATTAAGGTAGCCATACCGCCACCGTGTGTGTCGTGAGTGGAATAATACAACAAATGTCATGACCTTTGAACAAGGTGTCCTTTGGTGCCCTGTTTTACGCATTGAAGAAAGACAATGCTGATAAATATAACTTTTTTTCGTTCCTCCGAATGGGTAATAGACATCGAATACAAAGAAAACAAAGCTGCTTGCTTATACCTGTAGTCCTGTTCAGCTCAAAAACGGAATTGCAACCGTGCATCTCTAACTCAACATTCAACACGTGAAGCGTATTAATATTTAAAGAGACGTGCTAGGTGTTATCTATCTATGTTAGGTGATGCTTTTCAGGTGTTATTTACCTCAGAACATGCTGCAAAGATATATGCATCCCTAAAAGGTGGTGGTTATTCACTAATCCTCCTGAATTCCCGCAGAAAAACGGAAATACTTGGTGACATGTCATTGTCTAGCGATCTGCCTGCCGGTCCGGCGGCAGGTTGGTCAGGAGGCGGTCGCCCTGTGCCGACTCCACGCGGTTAGCCCAGCCGATGAAGGGATTCGAATATGGGTCCCCTCACGGTCTCGGTGTTGAAGGTGGTCACCTTTGTAGAAGTTCGGGTCAGACGGAGCATATTAATGCAGAACGTTTCTCGTATCACACTGAAGCGCCCAACGACGTCGACTCTGCAGGTTCGCAATAGGGCAGGCACGCACATTTCGAATTAACCAGAGCACGTTAGTAATGGCTGTGCCAACCCTAGCCTCTTGTGGACGCTAGTGTTGTGAAATTGAAGAGCGTCGAAGATTGGGCGGGTTGGTGCAACATCAAGTAACACAGTAGCGCAGAAGAGAAGATCAATCAATCAATAGAACATAGCACTTGTCCTCGTCACTTCATCGTCCCTGTCTTTTCTTCCTGCGCTGTTGTGTTTCTTAATGTTTTGCAGTCTCCGAAGTGTTTTGCAGGGGACTTACCATTAAGCGACTCAAGTGCAGTATGTCTTTATGGTGGCTTAGTGTTTGTGTTGTGTGTGTTGTTATGTTGACGAGAAACCGATGTTAAACCGATTCAATTCGGCTGGGCCTTCACTGAACTTTGTAGCTCACTATGGCATAAACCATAACATGATGAGCTACCACAATGAAAGACACTAGAATAAAGGGACAATTGAGGAACAGGCATTGTTTTGAGGGCGTGCGGGTCTTTCCTACTGAGAAAATTTTGACTGCCGCATTACTTCAGAGCAGAAAGGAAGTGACATTTAACATGGCCGAAACCCTGTTTCATTCATCAGGACTTCTATCAGCAGCCACCATGCACAACATTTTCGCTGTGCAGCGTATTGTCACTGCGCAATAAAATTTACAAAACACCACGGTCTGATCTCTTCGTGTGACGTCAGCAGGCCTGCGTGACGTCATTCCTTCATAGGGAGCAACCGTAAGCTCATATTTGCCGCCGAAAGTTCCTCTGCTTCTGCTACGGCGCTTCAGCATCATGGACCCTCCCACCGGGACCGTGCACGTCACGAGGCGACGTCGACTTCCCTCGTTCTCTTACGAGCTCGTTGAAGGCGTGGAGCGTTTCTGGAAGGTATGCAGATCAGACACCTCTCGTCGTTCCTTCCCAATAACTCATGTTATTTTGTTACACAACACGTCAAAGCCAGAAGCAAAAATAAAAATATGCAGGGGCGTTTCACTTCCCATTTAAACGTTCCTCCCATATAATCATTAGAGACGGTTTGTTAAGAGCTCCTAAGAGATGGGCATACGTAAACAGGTAAAAAAGGTTCCAGCTCCAACGATGAATTTCTGTGGAGTCGGAGCGTGCTTGACGCCTTCCGTAAAGTATATTATGAATGCCATATCAAGCCCCTGCCACCATTATTTCTGACACTGATTTCTCCCCTTTAATTCCGTGTGAAAGAATCAAGAACAAAACTCATAGCATACAAGATAAAGTGTGTTAACTCCGCTTTCATTTTTCTTTCGTGTCCATCAACGTCGTTGTGCTTAGAAGTATCCACCTTCGTGTCCTCCGCCATGATGGCCTCCACCGTACGCTTTGCCTACAAGATGACGGGCACCCCATTTGAAGTTGCCATCGTGATCCGTCTTCACGAATGTGTACACTGGCCCCACGTAGCCGTGCCCTCCCCTCCTCACGCGGTGGTGCGCCGTAGTTTCCGCACTAGCTGTATCGACTGGTACCGATCGCTTGCTTCGTGGCGCTTGAACAGTCACAGGCTCTGGAGCGGAACCGTCGAAGCTACCACCGAAATCTCCTCCTCCTCCACCGCCACCGAAGTCTCCTCCACCGAATCCTCCGCCGAAGTCACCTCCTCCTCCTCCACCGAAGTCTCCACCGCCAAAGCCACCGCCTCCGAAATCTCCACCGCCGCCGCCGCCACCGAAATCACCGCCACCAAAGTCTCCGTCTTGCGCGCTCACTATGGCTACAGTCAGGCCGAACAGGAGGGCTGTCTGTAAAGTGACACAGTTCCATTATGTAGGAAGCACAAGTAAAGTGCGTAACTAGTGATAATATCCAGAGATTGTTTCCTATAAAGTCACAACCCTTTCAAAAGCTACATATCAACTGTTTCCTATAAGACACGTGGCCAGAACTTCTGATGAAACCGGCGAACCTTCCATGACGATGAAAGTCTGAGCTTGGGCTCGAGGATTAGACAGACCGACACAACCTTAGCTCAAAAGACCTATAAGGTCACGCTTTCATGGATCTTGTCCACCAGCATGCTCGCGTTTACGCTGTTTTATTTGGCATCGATTATTATTTATTAATTCGGTGCCTTCGCAGAAGGATTTCACGCTGGTGCTATCGTGACAGTTGGATTCTTGGATTCAACGGGTACAATAATACCCACCAGCTATTGCAACCATCCACATCAAGAGATTTTTTCCACATTCCAGAGATCGTTGTTTATACATGAAACAAGAAATTCCTTATGAGCGCGTTTCAACATACATTATGTAGCTCGTTAGGCCACTCCCCAGTCATCACCATAAGATAAAGTTGTTGTTGTCGCTGTTGTTAAGCTAGTACGAAACCTCATCACTTGTGGCAAAGGTGCCCTTCTCCGTGAGGCGGTGTATAGGAGAAGGTTAACATTTCAGTAAGCACGTCACAAACAATCTCCCATGATTGTAATACTCGATGAACTGACCTCAAAGTAGCTTTGTCCACCGCGTAATTATCGCGGGTTGAGATTAACGTTCAGTTACCGTTCACATGCAATCACGAGTTATATGTAGAATAATAATGTCCTCTGCTGGTTTGGAACAAGGCTCCTGCAAAACCTTGGAGATCCACGATGTTATCTTATTTCTGAAGGGCATAGCCGTTTATCGTCCTTCTATATGACAGTGAAGAGTTGGTGACGAAGCAATTGCTGTCCTCAGGAAAGACGTGCTCTGTTTCCAGGCAGCACTTGGCGTTGAAGCGCTTCTGGTTCTTCGCAAAACGTGAACATATTGATAGCGAAAGAGTTGCTTTCATTTCTGACTTCGTAAAATTTTAACGGGTTAGCGTATATGTCGGAGGAATTTTTCCTGACGATACGAAACTATATATTCGTCAGTAGATCGGAACGAGATACTGCTGGAAGGCTTCCATGACATACTATATGAACTCCCGTATGTTCATCATTTTCGGGCGGTAATTCTCCTAGGCGCACCGCGGCTCACACCTGTCAATTCGCCATACAGACCATAGAACTCACCTTGTAGAAGAATGCCATCTCGAACCGGCTGTGCTCCCTGAGGTTCCTGCAACAACTATACGACTGCAAGAACACTCAGCACCTTATATATACCCGTTCACCGATGAGAGGAAACACGCTTTGGCTCGATGGCGTTGTTCATCGAGCATTGGCAAAATTTACTTTCGCTCTTTTTCACCAGTGTGTTGGTCTTTCTTTCTTTCTTTTCTCTTTTTTCTCCACTTTGCCTGTCTGTCATTATGCGGACGTTTTCCTACGTGTGAAAGTATACTTTCGGTTTCGGTCTCGTGGTCAAAAGAGACAATGGCTGTTCCGCTTCAGAGATTACAACTTTCCGATCCAGGCTCAGCATTTTACTACTTTTTCTGGTAAAAAAAAAAGCCATACTTACGGCGCAATGCAGTTGTCCAATAAGCGTGTGCGAGCTTTCACCGTGAGCGTATTGTTCTCTGAAATGCGAAAGTCATTCACCCGTATCTGCCTGGAGCTCTCAAATGTGGTTGCCGATTTCTGCATCAATCCGAGCAAGGTTGAATCGGTTCCTGTCTGTGGAAAAGTGATTGAGAGGGCATTAGCGTGTCGTGAGACGGCGACTTTCCGTATGTTGTCCTTTAATTGCGGTGTGAGTTGGGGATAAACATATGCAATCATGCTCTGTACACAAGCAACGTGTGAGTGAACACATAGAAAACCGGTTCTGTTCCGGAAATCAGCGAGAGTCTACTCCGGAAGTGTCACCTATACCTAATTAAAATTATCCGCACGACAGCTGTCCTGCCCAGATTGCTCTGGGCATACTTTTCATCCTCATAAACTACTGCTTGGGGGTTCGCTTGGTAGCGACCATAGGCGCCGAGTGCGGGGAGGCTTGTGGGCTTGAGCACCCCCGAAACTTTCTTAGGGGGGACCAGGCCCCCCTCCGGGAATCTGCCCAGCTGACACTCAAGATGAAAGTTTCGAGGGATATCCTAAGAATCGATCGCGTGTTGCATGCGAGTGATGATGAGAATCCTGTAAAAGTTCGTCTCATAACGTCACAACACGAAATTCCTGATACCATGCTCGACCTCTCTGTATGAGGGGGGGGGGGGGGGGGTTGTGCCCCGGCCCCCTCCGGCAGATTGAAAACTCCCCGCCTATGGTAGCGACAGTTCACTTTTCAGTGCGGGTACCTGTACTGAAGCAACAGAAGGCAAATACAAAGCCGCTTGGATGTCTGCTCTACTCTTCAGCTCTGGTACCCCTATGTTAGCAGTACGATTTTATATTTAACCAAAGCCACGTTCGTGAATCGATTGCTTACTGTGTAACCAAGTAAATCATCTTTAACTTTGGTTCGGAGCTAGATGGGCTGAAGGAGGAGCCATTTTTTATGTATCCTGCTTTATAACATGAAATTATGAATCACAGGATTGGACATGCTTGCCGCTAGGTGTATTTATGCATGGTTCCTATATCAGTGTGCGAGCAGGGAGAACATTTCGTAACGAACTTGCTGAAGGATGGTCACGGATGTGTCCTTCCCACTCATCAGTCGTTATCCTTTTTCGGGATTGATATCGGTGGCACCATGTATCCTTGGGCGCACTAAGACCCCCTATTAACAAAATGTATTGCATGTATTGTTACGAGTGTTTGAGAACTCAGAGTAGAAGAAATTTGGACGAATAAATATGTCTCGTAGATGCAACCGGTAACTGCTGATGTTTACAAATGTCTTCGCTTGCTGCTCACTCTGCATGACTTTAAATTCCCAGATCAGCATTCCTGGATCCGTTGGCAATGCACACCTGCTTATCCCAGGGTTGTGTGTTCGAACCCAGCCGAGGACGCCAGCAATTTGATGCGCGTGGTACAAGTACGGGAACGGTTATATCCGAGGATCCGCGCGCCATTTGGACGGAAATTTTAAAAATGTGTGATATTCGGTTGATCTGGGATGATCATGTAATCACTAAGCTTTCCAGGATTACTAGAATAATTGACTACATGTTGAGCTCCATTATCATCTCTGTTCTCTGGGCATCATCTCTTTGTTGTTTCATCATCTCATCATCTGTTTGTACTTTCTGTGTGTAAGTGTACTGGGGTAGCCAGTTCGACATCGTCGAAACTCACATCCACATTTTTTTTTTCTTTATCACATCACATCACATCACCGGAATAATTTCTAAGCAACGTTATCTTCTTCCTGCTAGCGTCAAATTCACCCTGCACAACTCGCTGTTCCTGTCTCACTTGAACTATACGCCCGCTTAGTATGGGGTACAACCACTATCTCAAATGAGAACAAAATGTATACCTTACAGAAAAAGGCATTACGTGCGATGTGTACTAACAATTTTGTTGCTCGTAACAGCTGACTTATTTAAGAAATATACCATTATAAATATGCTATTTAAGTTGGACGACGTAAGGGTACTTCACTGTTATAAGAAGGAAACTGAAAAAAAAAAAAAAAAGAAGCTATAATTAACATAAGACTTGTCTTCGTGACATCGTGACTTGTCTTCGTCAGAAGCTATATATGTACCCCGGTATAGACGATGGGAAGACTGATATGTCCACACGTTTCGTACGAATTATGGCGTACGGAATCTGCGCAATACACTATACCGCGGATTCTAAACCATTGCATTGACCTTAATGTAGATACTGTGCACACCTCACGTAAGCAATTGCTGCAGATACTTGCCGAATGGTAAAGGTGGTTGCGAAACAGTAAGGCTTTTCTCGAAACCATTTTCGTTTTTGTTTGTTTGTTTGTGATATTTGTAGCTGTGTCATGTTTCAATTTGTCAATACTTCTAATGTTACCACGTATAGTACCATTTGTTCTTGTTGTATGTAGCATTATGATATTTAGTATGCTTTTCGATTGTTTATATCCTACATAGTTATGTGTCTAACATTGTTCCCGTGACACTCGTTTTGGTATACATGCTGCCTCCTTCTAATGTCGGCCGGAGACAAGCTGCCTCTGTAACTTTTTTCCTCGACCCCGCCCATTGTGCTGAATGGGAAATAAACTAAATGAAAACTAGAAATAAATGGAGTTTGAAAATGCGGATAAAATGCCGATAAAGCCGCTCGATATTGGCGCAATATTCGCATTCTATATCCGCAAGTGAGAATTAGTGTCTCTGCCGACGTCTCCTAGATGGAGCCATACTTGCGAGCGCACTTGGAATTCAAAATGGTGACGAACACCGTCATCCAATTACATTCCTTTAACTGCTATCATTGGACTACTGGGGATGAAATAATGTGTCTGAGCAGCTTGTACACACACAAGTAAACACATTTTTATCATGTAGGTCCTTTCCCCACAAATTTATTTCCGCATTATTTCGCATTATTTCCGTGTTAGCGCCGCGAAGTAACTGTGGCCATGAGCGGCGTACAGACCTGGAAAGAAGGAAGGAATCGAGGGCAGGGGGTTAGTATGCGTCCTGGGCTGACTTCAGGGGGAATTATGTCGACATTCGTCTGGAAAGTCTGCCGAAAAACCCAGCTAAGACCTCAGACAGCACAGTGGGTGCGGGGACTGGAACCCCCATCACCCCCCATGTAGTCTCGGCGCGGAACTAATGTCGTTGCGGATGCGTTCGCTGATCCTAGCTGCGGGGGTGCCGTGCGGGTGCGGATATTATTAGTCTTACCCGTTCTCACCTCTGTAACAATGAACCACTTTCATCGCAATATGGCAGTCGTCGGAAAAGCTAAAGAGTTCCTGTGGTCCAGGCTCAGAATAATTGAATGGCTATCTGCAACAATGATGTAAGTGAAAATTTGCACTTTGAACAAATTAGAAATATTAGAAATAATGAAAACAATTTTTTTTAAACTGGAAATTACTGCACCGATTTTCAAACGCAGCAGTGCTCATGTTCTTTACGCATGTATGTGAAGTAGGCCTGTATTTACAGACCTCTAAAGACTTCTCTTGAAAGCAATGCAAATTGGTTCGCATCGTTATTGCAGAGAGGCATTCAATTACTTTCCGCCCTGCTCACCTTTAAGACCCAGTCGGCTCGTTTGCGTCGTTCAACCAAGGTTTTTAATCATTCCTCATTAATCATGTCCTTCGCGCTAAATTTTATCTGTGAGTGCTCGTGACTCGCACTAGATCCATGTGATTGGTAGAGGTATCGAGATGCCCGAATATGTGCTTGCTGGAAATCTCATAGTTGTACTTTCAATGCACTCAATTATGGGATGTAGCCGGGTAGAAATCCAGCGAACCGGTATGGTGGCTAGATGAATATTGTCTGGTGTGAGGAGCGCCGCAGCCGGGCGGCCCGTTCGCGGAAGACGCCGTCAGGTGGCGCGCCAACACGGATGTATGCAGAGCCGTATATTAAAAGGGAGTCTGGCCATTAATGGGTCATGCCTATACCTGAAGCTCCACCCACTTTTTCAGCTTTCCGGCCAATGAGGTGTTGAAATATGGGGCGCTATCAATCAGCCTATCCTCACTATTTGCCCCCCCCCCCCTATCCAACATGGGCAGCGCCATTTTGGGTGGCAAGTGGATTGGATGGGATTGAAATGGATACCTCTCGCAATCTCCAAAAGTAGTGGATTGTTGGTGCAAATTTGATAAGCGCCACCTAGGGAGCGTAAGGCACGTCGGGAATTGTCGTCTGCTTCCGTCGTTGTACCGCTGCCGGCAGAACCACCTGTTGGGACACATTCTGTTGTCGGTATGATTTTTAAACAAATCTACATGAATAGTTGGAATATAAGAGGCAAGAATGTTTATATCCATGAAATCCAGCTGTTAAAAATAATATTGTACAGCACAGCGCCGTTTTTGTTACGATTTCGTTGTGATCGCCGTGTTCACTAGGCCTAACACCGGCGACAAAACGCACTATTTTCAGTTAGATATTGATGGATGAGCATAAGTTGAAACTGATTTCTGAGAAATTTATATTATGATGTACATTTGCAGCGTAAAATCAGGTTAGTCTGTGAAAATTTTTTGTCACGAAATCCCCGCTTCACTGTGTTTGTTTTCGTCGCCATTTTGGGTGGCAGTATGGTGTCATGGCGACCCCCTTGGTAAAAAGCAAACCAATCAGAGGAGCGAAACTGTGATTGACAGGTCAAGCCTCTTTTTGTGACTCCTCCCAATGGCCAGACTCCCTTTTAATATACGGCTCTGGATGTATGCGAAGCATGATGCGAAGATTCTCCCGAACGCTCCCGAAGCGTGTCTGCTGAACGGGCCGTTTTCGCCCGTGTGGCCGAGAAGTCTTGCGGAGGAATGTAACAGTGAGGGGTAAATATCAATGGAAACCGAACAGCTTAAAACACATTGAAGATCGCTTATCCAAGCATGCAAAGGATCAGGTGCTCAGCTTGGTATGTCCCATGCGTAGCTCGGACGTGACAGACCTGATGGCAACCTCCCCTTTCAACTTTTATATCTCTTCTTTTTATCAGGTTATTTTTTTTGTTCATTCTTACTTTTAGTTTTCTTTTTTTAATGTCATAACAACAAGGCCGGTTGATCTTTCTTTTTGTTCCTCGATGTATAAAGTTTCCTATCAGTCAGTGAAGACACGATCATCTGCAAATCTCAACCTGGCAATGCCAAAACAAGATTTATTATACACAGCAATAGAAATAACCTGTTTCGTCCCCTCATCATGATATATATGTACATACATATGCACACAATGAAAACAAAGAACATCTTTACACGAGTCTGAATGCTCACATAAGTGTATTCACTGGAGACGCGCCTCCTTTGAAAGGTTCTGCTTTTGCTCCGCTCTGCGCGAGAACGGTTAATGCTCTTTACGAGGAAGTGCATTCTCATCACAGCATAGAATTTTACAATGTTCATCGTGAAATATTCACTATGGGCTTGACGGCCAACATTCCCCTCGGCCAACAATCCCCTAGCCAGTGATGGGCAAAGTACCTTGCGTCATTAGTACTTCAAGTAAAGTACAAAGTACTAGGCAAAGCACTTCAAGTATTCATCATGTACATTGTGAATTTAATTTGTATCACTTCGCATTTTACTGTTTAGTATATGTGTCTTGCTTTTTTGACAAAACTTTGGCGAGCCGGCACTTCGTCGTCTACAGTCGAGGGATGGCGCAGCGAGCGGAATGGTTTGCGCAGTCACCGCTTCATAACATTTTGGCGCTTGCTTGGAAATGCAGTACCGCTGATGTGACGTATTCTTTTTGTGTTATGTTTGTTTTCTCTTGGCGCGGGACGGGTCAAGCGAAATTTTGTGCAAACATATGACCGCTCGTGCTCATCCATGCCAAGTCCAATACTGTAAACACGCATATTGCGCTCAGCCAGACGGAACAATTAGTGGCGCGGCTTTTGAATGCGCACAGGCTGTCCAGCTGTCTCCTGAACTTCTTCGTTGATCTGTTGCTGTTCCGTGCTGTGCTGTTGTCGGGCGAAGGATTAGTCACCAATCGTTTCGCGTGATTTCTGCAATGTTTGCGCACTCTCGTAACACAAAAAACCTAAGTTGGAGGGGACGCGGTTGAAACAAGTTTGTGTCGACATGTTATAGCCTACCGACATTACTCAGAAATTGCGAAACGAAACCGCAACCTATTTTCTTTATTTCCTGTCATCCTGGGCTTACAAATTACAGACCACGTTGTGGTGGTGCAAAACGCTTCATTTACTTGCACAGTCAACGGAAATGAAATAAAACTGCAAAGAGGCTGCATAGCATTTCCCATGTCATTGGACGTCAGTGGAGGAGGAGGAGAAAGGCAAAAGAGAAGAAGAAAAGGGAAGAAAAGCAGGCTAGGGGAGAAAAATGTGTGTGCGTGGACCATACAGCTGCTTGGAATGTAAAGTGCGAATGGATGTTTCCAGTTTGGTCGAGTATATAATTCGGGTCTGTTGTGCTCATCCTGGTCGTCACTAACCACGGCCCCAGACTTCGCCCATGTACAGTTCAGCACGCCGTGAACTGGGTCTTTGATGTCCCATTCGTCTGGAGATTACCTTCAGCTCGTGGATCTCGGAGTGAGAGCATTTCATAACATCAATGTCCCATCAATATGAACTTAATCAGATGACATAATTTGCAGTTACATGTAGAGAGGTAATCTGTCAACTGGCCTGTGATTGTATATTATACCCTGAATGATCGAAGATCACCCGCCTAGTGTGGTGTTCCGGTACCAATCTTCTACTATAACAGGCTAGGAAATTTCACGGGAGGGGGGGGGGAGTACAGACCAACTGAGATTATATATTTCTGGGCATTCCATGCTGCCTTTTGAAATACAACATGTTTAAAAAAGAATATGCAGAAAGTAAAAAAGGAAGCACAATGTAAGCCATCATTTTTATACGACTGTGATCTGCAGCAATCTAATCCATGTGACCAATTAAAAAAACGTAAAATGTAAAAATTAAAGCATGTGTGTCTTTTAGAGTGTCCATCATGTGATGCAATCACACATTGTGATATAAAATGACTATTATTTGCCAATGAAGGAAACAATATAAAAAAAAGTATAGAACCCTGCATTGGAAGAACTGAAATGACAATACCAATTCATTGTGCTGCCGGGTGCAGTATCATAATGTGTGGATGTCTATGCATTCCATTCGTTTTACATAATCATAGAAGTGTTGATACCTTTTCAACGTTCCAAGCCTTTCAACAATAAATTTGCTTCAACAAATATGATCTTTAACAGCACAAAAATCCTTTTTAGTAAAATGTCAGACGGCACTCTTGGTACTGCATCCCACCAAAAGCGCTAAAATGACGGCAAGAAGACGAAAACACACAGATAGCGCTATCCGTGTGTTTTCGTTTTCTTGTTGTCATTTTAGCTCTTTTTGTAGGGTGCATTTTTGATACTCTTTTGTGACTTTTTGTCTGGAGTCCAGTTTGGGTACTTGAGTACTTGATGGGAAAGTACTCGGAAAAGAGTACTTTAAGTACGGTACAAAGTACACGGCCTAAAATGTACTTACGGTAAAGTACAAGTACACAGAAATGTACTTAAAGTACTACTTGGGTACTTGGTACATCAAGTACTGCCCATCACTGCCCATAGCACATGCCATGACTTCTAGTATAGGCTGTCTGCATGCCCTTTACGGCATGAAAAGAACCTTGTGAAGGTATCTTCAAGTTTGGAGATAAGCTTGAAGAGTGTTTCTGAACAGTAGCGTAGGCCACCCCTGTTGAATTCTTTCATGTACGACGACGGATGGCCTGCGCTCTGTTCGTTTTTGCACGGTGCTTTTTCTTCACACTGGCGTTAGACGTATTCTCAAGGTTCACCATTCCACAAAGCAGTGCACCGCCGACGATAAAGTAAAATAAAGCACTTCAAAGACGCGACAGCGTCGTTATCCCACCCTCTGATACGTCACGCACGAAAGAACTCCGCCCGGGGACTAGCCAGAGCGCGCAGAAACTAGCATACATCCGTGGAGCAGCGCGCCTAGTGGCCGTCTTCCGCAACAGTCCCGCACCGTCGGGTAGGAGGCTGCGCCCGCTCCTCACACCAGACAACATTCATCTAGCCACCATAGAACCGGTAAGGAAGTATGAAGAGAATTGCCTCAGGACGACAGCCGCCAATACTTCGAACAGAGACTGTTCTTCTGCTTCTTCTCCAATGGTGGGATGGTTTTTCAAGCATCTGGTCGGCCGCTCCGACTCTATGCTCTGCTCTCGCTGTGCTGTTTTGGTGGATACCAAGCATGTGCCATCTTTACACCTCCCAAAGAGCAGCTCTACAGTGTCGCCTGCAATCGATCGCGGTCGCACTATTCACATTGGCAACCATCCTTGGCCCTTGGTCTAACCAGATCGACCATCGCCAAGCTCTTGAGTACTTCCAGATTTCTCTCCGGGACACCGGTCTCCTCTCTACCCTTGTGCCCACATACCTGTGTGCTGTGTTTTTGTGTGTTGTGTTTTTGCCTAGCGTTCTGTTGATGTCTCACTGACTCCACTGACTATCGACCCTTACACAGCGTCGTTCATCACCTCATCATCAGGACACATCTAATCCTGCCCATTGTACCTTGTGGTAGTGGGCCACACCTCATCTGGCGAATTTCCCCATTCATCATTATTAATTTATCTGTTGTTGTTGTTGTACTCAATGGTCACACCTCCAAGCAGTGGACCCGTCCTTATCATTTAAGATGCCAGACGGCTTCCCTCGCAGCTGTATCACTTCTGCGGCGTCTACGACTCAACGTCGCCTTGCCCAGCTTGCCACACCCCAGCAACGATTCCCCTTATCATCGAGGACTGTGACCGGTACACGTGTGAACGCCGCTTCGACGCCAACTTGGGCTCCTTGACCATAGACCAGTGCTCCCTAAACTTCGCCGACCTGCAGACCACAAAAATGTAAACGACACCGTCGCGACCCCCCCCCCCCCCCGTTTTCCTCCTCGCGATGCCGGACGTCTTCGTCTTCCGATCTCAGCGCATGAACGCCAGCGAAAACGGTACTCTGACATTTTATTGGAGCTACATTCAGAGCGAGTTCCCTGGGCCAAAACGTCTTGGGGTGCGTTGAGTAGTGGCTCTATCTAACGCGCTCGATGGGTACTCTGAACCCTCGTACTCCGGCGCGTCTGCTAAACGGTCTTTCAGATCCACGAGCGCCCAGGTGAAGTTTCCAAGGACGCCCACTGGTTTTGCGGCCTCCCCCTTCCTCCGTACTTCACGGAGCAGGGGGCTTAATCGCTTCATTGTCGTTACGGTCGTTACAAGCTAAGGAGTGGCGGGAAATTCAAAAAGGCGGGTGGGAAATTTAAAAAGGTGGGCACGTGATAGAACACGTGCACGGCGCTCTTCGCGCGATACGTGAAGGCCGTGGTACACGTCACGCGCAATGTGTCACGTGCCCACCTTTTTGAATTTCCCGCCACTCGTTAGAGCAGCTCTTACGCTGGAGCCGCTCATAGCCACAGTTGCTTTGCGGCGCTAACGTGGAATTTAAAAAAAAAACTTACGCTGGAGCGTGAGAGTTCATCGAGAGCTCAACGCTCCCGAAAACGAGTAACACCGTTTAGTAAAAAGGGGCGTGCTCCCGGTGCTTTGCACAATGGCAGGCGCGCTATCTCTGACGCAGCGCTTGTGCTTCCTGACTCCACAGATGATTTTCGTTTTGACAGCGGTCAGAAATAGTTCAATTATAAAACAGCTGTGTGGCACGCAGAAGTCTGAAACCACAAGCATGAACGTGCATGCGACGCTCACCGACAACGCAGGCGATACGGTTTTCTTAGGATTTTGGCGTATGCACTAATTCGAGAAGACGCCACTGCGCTGTGCACCGTGAAGGCGGGGCGTCCGTGCACTCTTAAAAATGAACTTCACCACATAGCACGCTCCTAGCCAACCATCACCCCGAATGACAACGTTTTCGCCCCTGATTTGTTGAAAACGGGAGGAGGAGCCTATTTTGTGCCTCCTCTCCCTTTTTCCCTCCCTTTTTCATCAAATCAGGGGCGAGAACGTTGTCATTCGGGATGGTGGTTGGCTAGGAGCGTGCTATGTGGTGAAGTTCATTTTTAAGAGTGTGTATGCCGCGATCACAGGGGTGACACTAACCCGCCATTGTTGTAACTACCCTCAAGCGGGTGCTTTTGGCAAAACTGCAATCTTGTCCTGGTCGCACGTCGTAGCAAACGTGATTTTAAGGTCATGTGACTCTGTTTACATGTCGTTTTGCCGCTTACCGACATATTTTCACCGTCTTAACACCAAGAGATGGACGTATTTTGCCAGCGTAAAGTATGCGGTGCTTCTTCCGCAACATGGTAGCCCATTTCACCTTAGTTTAAGTACATCGCATCTGCTCGGTAAGTCTTAACGCGCGGTGGTCATCCCATCTTTGGAAGTTGTCAACAATACGAGGCTTTATGTGTAAAACTGCGTGTTTTACTGCGAGATTATCGGATAAAAATAATTACCGTGATCGAAAAACATCCAAAACGTCGTCCAGAAACAACAACCGCATTGTTTACAAACGGTCTGGCCGCCGATCACGGGCGCCGCCATCTTTAAGGTCACGTGTGCCTTGACGTGTGCTGTGACGTACGACCAGGACCTGTCCAGGATGCATTGCGTTCGCCCAGCACGCTTTCGTCTACGGAACAATACATTGGATGCCCCCCCCCCCCCTGTGGCCGCGATAGACGCAGACGCCGTGGCCTTTAATGGGAGTGAGTGGAACTTACGACATACAGGGTGTCCCAGAAAACGTGTCATTGAATTATAATAAAAATACTACACCACCTAGAGTCGTGCGGTCAACGGCATTTGTTCTTACTGGGTTTTTGCCACCTCCTCATGTGATTGTCGTGTAACGTAAGTTTAATTATGTAAATTTTTGCGGGCTTAAGTCGGAAATTTGCCTAGTAAAGGTCACTTTTTTACCCCACCAATGTGAAGAGCGTGTCTAATTTACTCAAATTAATCATAGTTGACAGGGATATTCAGGAGCTATCCCATCGGAAAAAATAGCCGAACATCATGCCCGACGGAGGTCGCACAGAATAGCGCACGATGAATTTTTCAGCCCAAGCTGTGTCAGTCCGACGAAAGGAGGTGGGAGGAGGAGGAGGAGGAGGAGTGTCGTTGGGAGGAACCCGAGAGGTCTGCCTGCCTGATTAGGCGGCATGTTTCTCGGGAAGGGAAAGGTGGTGGAGAGGAGGAGAGGAAAGGGTGAAGTGGAAGACCGAGCGGAATCCGCTCGGGGGGAGGATAGCTGCGTCCATGGGCCGACTTCAGGGGAACTGTGCCGGCATACGCCTATTACACATCTGAGGGAAACCCAGGAAAAACCCCAGACGGCACAGCCGGCCCGCGGATTCGAACCGCGGACCTCCCAGTCTCCAAGCGCACGCGTTACCGCTGCGCCACCGGAAACCCAGCCCACCCCGGCATCGCAGAAAGAGATAACGCAGTCATGGCTTATCACGTCCGACTTTCGCTGGGATAATGCTTTCCCTCTCCCAATTTTAGGAACTGTTACTTTTTCTACTATCACTCTGTGGGCTGGCTTCGGAACCTCCTTTCGTCGGACTGCGAGCGATTGCGCTCAGAAAGACACCGCGCGTTATGGTCCGGTGCTCCGAAAAGCATGATATTCGGCTATTTTTTCCGATGGGATAGCTCGTGAATATCACTGTCAATTATCATGAATTTGAGTGAATTCGGCACGCTCTTCATATTGGTGGGGTAAAAAAGTGACCTTCCCTTGGCAAATTTCTGAGTTCAGTTCGCAAATATTTGCATAATTAAACTTGGGGTACATGACATTAACTTTACAAGGTGGGCAAAGCCTAATAAGAACAAATGCCGTTGACCGCATGATTCTAGGTGGCGTAGTTTTTTTATTATAATTCAATGACACGTTTTCTGGGACACCCTGTAGATTTTGGCCATCGTGCACAAGCCAAAGCGGCGTGAAAGCGTGGCTATGCGAAGCGTCGAAGGGGTCGCGAACCCCACATGCAAGCGCATTTATGAGGAACATCCGGGTCTACTGCCAAGGGCTCCCTGATAACGCAGAATAGCGGGCTCGGCTAGTGGCGGATCAAACGGGGGGGGGGGGGGGGGCGATCGCTCCGTCCCAAAACGTCAGGTCATACATTGGATTTCCCTCTCTCTCCTCCCCCGCTACGCGCTCCGACAAAGGAATGCCCCCCCCCCCCAACCGAGGGTCTGGATCCGCCAATGGTCACGACCTGGCATTTTTTCAATTTGTGGGCTGCTTCGAGACCCCCCCTGGGGGTATTAGTGCCGGGCTCTTCGCTTCCTTTTTGCTTTCGTGCAAGGCCTCCTCGAAGCGCTCTAAACAGAACTCCGGCCTGTCTTCGCCGTCGCGCTCGCCATTAATTCATCCTCTCATATTAACCTCTGTGAAGTGGGATATTTATTTTTACGCATGGCAGTTGTGGAAACACACGGTGTTGATTCCACGATCAACATTACTCTGCAATCTTGATACTCGGCCAATTTTGCCATGAACACCTTTCTTTCTTTCTTTTTTACCTGGTTGCGTTCCTGTGCCTTTCTGTTTCTCCGTTTGAGCAATTTTCCTACCTGACACGTTCGCCTGGGCGTACGGAAAGATCAGCATACACTTGAATTGTTCTAACATTTGCTCTACAATATCTAATGCGATGTAGACTTAATACACCCTAAAAAGGGAATTCCACGGCATAACACGCCTTGTGTCAGCCGTCCCGGCGGATCGAAGAAAGAGAGAGCGCGTACGCCGTTTTGTGACATTTAACGCATTCACAGTTTGCCACAACGATGTGGACACCTCCTATACTACGTGCAAGTTCTTGCAGGAGAGGGGAAAATGGGCGGAGAAATCACGTGGGCAGCGTTCCTCCACTGATCGGTCGGCGCGGAGTAACCAACGTGCTCGATGTTGTGGTTGCGGTTACATCGTTGCTTCCTTCCCACGTGAACCGACCTACGTGGACTCTCCGCGTGCAGTTTGTTGTGGTGGGGGGCGTCCAATCATGTGCCACGTTAGGTTACGTCAGAGGCTGAGGGAAAGGGGGAACTGAGGAGCTGCAGGGAATCGTGACCTGCATGCAGAGCGTATTTTCGAAAGACCAGGAAAGATAAATATATAATTCTAAATGGTGGTTTATTCTGGGCGTCTTACGCTGTGAAGTTGAGTCGTTTCGATTGTAATGAGGATGAGAATACATCATGGACAACGTAAGTATGACCTGCATTCTTTTTTTATTTTATCGACCAATTTAACAGACACAACAGCAGACAGGTGAATAACGGGGCAGTGCAGAATAAATACGCTTAACAAAAAGCGCACAACAAGCAAACAGTGTCACGAACGACACGAAAACATAGGAGGAGATCAGTCAAAGAAGAATCATTCACACCACTTCGTCCGGTCCTTCGAACAGTATTGCCACAATGCCACCAGTTTGGGTTTCTTCTCGCTTTCCAAAACTACTTCCGGTCCCATGGGTTGAGGAGGTGCAGAGATGGTGCATGCTGCACGAACTGGACTTGTCCAGGGTACGGAACAACCCTCTGGGGAGCAACTACGCGTTCATAAGAAACGACGTTGGAGACGGGTGCCTTGGGGTACGCGTAGTTGTAATAAGCGGGGTAACCAGCAGGGTATCCGGCACCGTACGGGGCATAGTACGGGTACTGGGGTAGAGCGTATTGACCGTAAACGTCGTAGGGCGAGGACACGAAATGGGCTGGTGCGGGGACACGTCCGGGCACGACTGGGTAGTTTGGCTGGAAGACCAGAGGAGCTGCCACTACGGATCCAGGAGCGACCGTCTTTTCGACGACGGTGGTCTTGGGAGGAACGAGGACGACTGATGCTGGTTTCTGAACGGTCACCAGGGGTTGTACGGGAAGGTTAAAGGCGACAGACGGCACAGGTGCGACCGAAGGAGTCTTGTTGATGGTGACGTGGGCTGGATCTTTGGGTTCGACTCCTGGTTCGTTGGTCTGGACGTCAGCGCGGAAGCCGTTCTCGTCAGCAACGTAGTTCACGACACGGACGCGTCCGTCGGCGTCGCGGATACCGTAAGAACCAGCCTTGTAACCAGCAGAGCCAGTTTCCTTGTGGAAGTTACCGCCGGATGTGTGGGAGATGTCGTAGCCGAACTGATAGTTCCCTAGGCCCTGGAAACGAGTATTTGTCAAGAAGATTGAGCAACGTGTCTGAAGTAAATCTGGCATGTTTATTGTCGTACATCTCTGTGTGCCACGAGGTTTCCCACGTAAACCACGTTTCGCGTTTCAAAGCTGCACTGTACACCAGCAAACGATGCACAAGATTGTCTCGATCGTGTTACGAGTAGATGCCAGAGGTCGGCACAGGTGAATCCCGCTCACTCATGTGCTCACTCATCTCCCACTCAGCTCTCCATTTGCTCAATCATGCTCAGCTCCACTCGCCACATTTAGCATGCTCATGAGTGATTTTCGTCAGATGCACGTGTAATAGTGGTAAAGATAGTCGATGAAGCGGCAAGCGCGCCTCGTAGTCTTTAAATGACTTTATGACCGTTCGCTACATTGAAATAGGATCAGTGAAAAAGTGTTCTGAATCGTTGTGTAATAGCTGAGACAATGAAACATCGAACGTTGACGAAGAGAACACTTGAACCTTGTAATGCCCAGTTGTATACTTCGATTAAATAATGCACGATTGTTGACGAAAAAGCACCACCATCAGTGGCGTGAACCCACACACTGCGATCTCCGGTAAGACATGGTGCCAGTTACACTATGCTAGCTACCCCCTCACAGACGTACCAAGCTGCCGTTAGAAAGACTTGAGTCTCGAGGGTGACTACGTGTCCATGTGCTTTCCTATACCATGACAGAATAACTGGTAGCATCACTGGACGGAGACCGGGATGTAGGGGGCTACGGATTCTACTAAGTGCCTTTTCGTCAGCTGTTATTCTTAAATCATTGTTAATCGATCATGAGTGCTCAACCCTCCTTGTCCCCCTTGCTACAATACTAAACAATTAACAATGCGCATTCGGTGTGCAGTGAGTATAGGACTGGATGACTTATAACGGAATAAGTATTAGAAGTGTACACTTACATCTTCCGACTTGTAGTGGGTGCTGGTGCCCTCTCCTTCCACGACGGGTACTGCCACAGCAGGCACAGTACCCCCGTTCGCGAACGCTGCTAGGGTGGCGAATACTATGACGAACTGCGTAAAGCGAGAGAGAGAGAGAGAAACATACGTCAGTTACATCAGGTTATAACTTTACAACACTAATCTTGAATATGGAGTGCAATGCGAGCATTAATTCACACTAAATGTGAATTAAAGTGAGTGCTTACGAGACGAATCCTAAAAGGTATTTTTGATGTATTAGTGTTCTTTTGCAATGCACTGTCTTTGAGGGTTCAAAGGTGCCGAACTGTTCAGGATTACTTGATGAAATACTATAGTACTATTGAAAACAAATCCATACAAAAGTTACTAGAAGGAAGATTTCCGAACAGCCACAATGATATGAGAGGAGTCTTTGTTGATGGGTTCTGGAAATAAAATCAGGAACGGCTAAACGTTTGACACATTTTACATGAACAATCTCAAATTTGTGTTCTCACAACTTTACATTAAGATTACTCAGAACACTTGATGAAAACAGTACTAGTATTTGCCACTCATAAGTCTACAGCACATTGCCAATAAATCATACTGTCCGATAGCACCATCTACAACACCAAACCACTCGGAGTACCTTCATGTCGGCAGCTTCTTCCTTGAACCTAACAAAGCTCTGTATGCCTTCCACACTGGCAGATACCGCTTTTAAACCCTTCTGGCCCAGTCACGTGATTGAACTACACCCCACGACACCTCCACGACATAATCGAGAGGCCAAAGAACGACGACAAACAGAAAATACATCTATAGACCACGACACACCCACTTTATCTCCAACCCCCATCCTCACTTTTTCACTCTCTTAACCTTTTTATCAAAGCCCGTATTATAACACTCGCTCAGATCCGGTATATGTGCATAATAGCCTAAAATAACCGCCTCACCCCTTTCTTTCTCGTACACAAAAAAGCAAAACGAAAAAAAAAAGGAAAAATAAAGTTTGATAGCGACGAAACATTCGATTTGCAGAATTTATTGCCTTCATCGACAAGTCTCGTACCGTACTGGCTATGATTCGTGAATGCAGACGACAAAAATGGTAAATTGCAGAATACCCAGTTGGATACTTTCGCTTTCGGCTTTGTAAAACGAGAATGAATGAAAGCGACAAGGTCAAGGTTTTTGTAGTTTTGCGTCCAGTTTCGGATATTTGAATGGTGAGGAATTAAGAGAAACGCTATTAACAGTGGGTGGCGCCCACAAGCGGCGAAGGAGTGTACGAGTCGTGGGATCTCCAGAAAGAGCCAGGGAGCGGTCAACTTGTCTGCCATCCCACGGCTTGACCGGACCGTCGCTCCGGAAGTGACCGATGGTTTTCTGGTGTATATGTACGATAAGTATTTGAATTAAAGGGTTTCTTAACCTCCGTATTGCGACTGAGTAGAGGCGGTCGAGGCGAACGTGGAAATACTTTTTTTTTTTTTTTGTCGACGGGTGTCTAGAGAGATAGATTTTAGTTATTTTATCATCGAATTTCGCCTTCACTTTTGGTCCTTTGTTAGCGTCGCTTTCTCGTCATGAAATATGGATCAGTGTACCTTTCGCTTTTGGCTAGAATTTTCAAATAGCCAGCTTTAGACCGAGCTTAGTGTAGTGAATCATAATTACTCCGATAAAGAAGGTAACCTATACTGTGAATTGATTACTTCCAGGATTACTTTCGATGCGATTGCAACTTTGTACTGTTTCGATGTGATTGTAACTGTTTTGCGAGTAATCTGTAACGCAGCTGAAGTTACTTTTTGAATTACTTTCGATTATTTATATATACAAGTTCTCAGGTTTCTTCTATTGAAACAGTGCAGAAGTTTACCGCTATCTTGTATGATAAATACTTTGAACGTGTTTTTTTTATAATTATCTCACTGTACTTCACATGATTAACATGCCTACTTTGTCTTCTAGAAAAACACTTGGAGACCTTTTTCGTTTTACATAAATTAATTCAGAACGTTATTGATTCTCCCAGTCTCCTTAATAATGTTTGTTTTTAAGTGCCAAGTAAACACACGCGTTCTTGTCTGACTTTTTACCGTTCTGTCATTTTAGTTCTGGCCCTTGGCATCGTATTCAGAGTAACTATAATGCGTCCTCCCGTGATAGTAGCATTGATAATTTTTTCGCCCTGTGGTGTGTTTAAACGTGAATTGCCTAGCTTGGTGCATTAGGCACATGATTGTTGATTTTTTTCTTATATTGCTGTAAGTTGGATAATTCCATGATAGGCAAGCAGCTTAGGCAAGTTCCATAGCTTGCCTATCATGGAATTTATCCACCAGCTAGCCTGCATTTACGCCATTCTGTTGTATGTGAATGTTTACAATGCACTATCTAGTAGGATTTTCAGATGATGGACACTTCTAAATAAATAAATAAATACTTGTACTTCGTTCCTGGGGGAAGAAGAATAAGGTAACAATGAAAACTACACATGAAATGAATGTAACTTCGGTGAAACCCAATAACACTAACACAGTAACCATATTCGAATTTCAGTGGCAATCATGGTTGTGTGATTGCATCTTTTATGAGCATGTACTTGTGATCGCAATTAAATTACTTCATAGGAAAGCGTTTTGCAGGTTCAGCGGTAATATACTGGGTGACATGGCGAATATGCGTCTCCTTCGTTGTTTCTCTCGCTTCTCTTCCCCCCCCCCCTTTGTTTCCACTGTTTTATCAGATTTATGCAAGCATTTATGTGCACGTACGTTGGCGTTTCAGTAACAGCAAATTTATTTGAATAAGTATCGCAGCGGCTGGGGTATGCCATATCAAACATCGGCAGTTTTCTGCTCTCATCTAAGTTCAGCGACATCTCTTCCGGCAACGAAACGAGGTAGGAAGGTGTTGTATATATTGAACTATAGAGGAAATATTGCGCATTAAAACTATAGTTCATTTAGGAATATCCAACCTAGCGTCGAGTAAGTAGAAGCGCTAAAAGATGTGGAATTTTTGCCATATCTGCTGACTTATGCATAATTTCTTCAGCGTCCCTTTAAAGTGTGACCGTTTGTACTCCTTACAGGTATACTAGAGTGCCCAGCCTTTACGTGTGCCAGCTATGAGGATTGTGAGGCGAGTGACATGGCGTCAGTAAGGCAGCAAAGTCGCGAGAAAAAATCACGTCGCGAAGACGGCGCCACCGTACTCTCTCTCCATCTGTAGACTGGTTGATCGTAGGAAGCTCTGGATACCTGCTTTCGTCTTCGCTTAAGGCGGTGCATCACCACCGACGCTCTATGGGAATCCCCATACATTTTTCAACTCCCGTAGCGCCGCGAAAATTCGGTTGATCTCCGTGCAACTGCTTTTAAATGGAAGAGGATGCTTAGATCTAGTGCCTGATCGAAGCAGATTTTGCGTTTTAGACTCAGAAATTTTTATATCGTCGTCGAAAGGTTTGGGAAAAGCTATATTTCGAGATTCCGCTCGCTTACAAAATAGAGCCGCCCAAAATCGAAAATCTGGCTCGATCACGCACTAGAAAAACATATCAAGAACCAATACCAACAAAAAGATTTCATCTATGTTAAGCCGTTGACTCGGCACACGAGTTTTTGTCAGGTATGGTCATCCGTGGAGTACGCCGCTTCAGAATGGGCAGCGCAGTGCTGCCATCTCTCATGGAGGGTATCGTCACAAGGCACAACAATTTGAGCGCTGGAAATGCTATACCGCTGCACGTGCAGGTGGACGACGAAGCCGACGTTGACTGTGACGCAGGAGCACGAGCACACGCAGCTTAGCCCTGCCGCAAATACGTGAACGGACTATACTATACATGAGCTGTTCATTCATCGATGTTTATTTTCTCGGGGGGAGGGGCGGGGGAGGGCATGAACGTGGCATGTCATTCCCCCATATAACGCCGGGACGATCGCGTTCAGCCTCACTTCATTGGAAATTGTGTATTAAAAACAGGAATGCAAGAAAAAATTCAGAGCACCAGTCAGCTATCGTATAAAGGAAACACTTGAAGCAAAACCATTGCGGACAGGCACGAAAGCTTCTGGCTGTTTGAGATATGGAAATAGCGAGTTTTAGTATACCGCTACCGGGAGCACCGTAGTTACCGCGTCTACCGCACTCTATCAACAGCTAAGATTCTGTATCACGCACGCTGTCATTGGTTCCGGTGGGCACGGTAACTTACCGGCGACGTTACCAACGGTATACTAAAACTCGCTAATAATTCATGAGTGCAGAACAGGGTTGCGCACTGAGATCACACTGGAGATCACTGAGATCACACTGAGTCACTAAGTCACTTAGTCACTGAGTCACTAAGTCACTGAGATCACACTAAGTCGTGTTGCAGGCAATGCTCGCAGCTTGTTGATGAATGTTGACAATAACGCCGCCGAGCACTTCAATTCCGTTATCGCGAAGTTTGTTGGGGGAAAGCGGATCAACTTCTGTCAGAGGCGGTCTTACCAAACACGCGCATTTGCCGCAGCCGTAACAGTGAACTCACGTGAAGGTTTGCATCATCGTGTGCACAAGGAGATGTGTCAAACAAAGCCAGGGAAGTACACTTTGAGCCTTCAAAAACGTTGTAGTGCACGTGAAGAGGCAAGGGCCAAGCGCCGTCTCAACACCAAAGCGAAGAAGGCCAGCCTTCCAGCCCTGCGTAAGAAGCCCGAGCGCCGAATTGCTGACTATGGGGAACAAGCGCAAAGACCAGACATGGAGCCAACGTCCTTCGCGACGGCATGCATCGACTACAAAAAATTGCTTGAGCTCTCAGAGGAGGAGCATGCCGCATTACAGGAAGACACCATAGAGCAGTCGCTGAGCCTCCGGTGGAAACAAGAAAGGAGAAAGCGGCTTACGGCGTCTTTTTTTTTTGGTAGAGTATGCAGGATGCGCCCCTCTACAAGTGCTTTAGTTACATGTCAGTATTTTGGGCTTTAGTTACATGTCAATATTGTGGGCTTTAGTTACGTCTGTCTGTCACTAATGCACCTGTTCAGTAGCTTCAAGGCGCTCGGAAACCATCACCCATTGTTGTGCACTTGCGGACATGAAAGTCGTTTCTGAACGCAGAAAAGGATTGCGCAGTGAACTAACACTGCAGTGCAAAATGTACAGACTAAAGGGTGTGGCTGACACTGAGCGTCCACCAAGCATCGGACAAGATCATATGGACGTGAACACCGCTGTAGTTTTGGGAGTCCTCTCTAGTGGAGCGCGATATTGAGCCCATGCTCAGTTCTGTGCTGCGCTGAACATGCCGTGTATAGTGACCGGAACATTCGTGAAATATCAGGACCAACTGGCGGACCGTAGCAAGGGTATAGGACAGAGTCACGTACCGGAACTGAGGAAGTAAGTGCGGTCTGTGGAAGTGCACGCATGTCTACCGGTACCAGATCCACGGCCAACTCCACGTATAACCAACCGTCAGTACTGCCTCTTCGTTGTAGGTACTGGACGACGCCTTGTGGAACGAGAAAAGGGTGGTGTACCTTGCGCGAATTTATAGCGACTGCCTCCTGCTAGAGCTTGTTGACCCTCGCTATCCTCGAAGCATGCGAATTAGAGTTCCCGATTACAGAAGGAAGTACGCCAGGCCAGAACAATTGTAATCAGTGTGCCGTGTGCTTTTTGCTAATCGAGACAAGGTCGTGATGTCGGCAGCCACGACGAGGACGAAAAAGAAAGCTAGAGAGGATTTCTGGAAGTTCCTGCGCGGATAGGCAAGATGACACTCACAATGACAATTTGTTACGAAATGCTCTCACTCCGAGATCCAGACTGACAGAACCACGAGCTGAAGGTCACTTCCAGACGAATGGGACATCAGAGACCCAGTTCGCGGCATGCTGATCTGTGCTTGGGTGAAGTCTGGGGCCGTGGTTAGTGACGACCAGGATGAGCACAACGGACCCGAATTATACAGACGACCAAACTGGAAACCTCCATTCGCACTTTACGTTCCAAGCAGCTGTATGGTCCAGGCAGACACATTTTTCTCCTCTACCCTGCTTTTCTTCCCTTTTCTTCTTCTCTTTTGCCTTTTTCCTCCTTCTCCACTGATGTCCAAGGATATGGGAAACGTCATGCAGCCTCTTTGCAGTTTTATTTCATTTCCGCTGACTGTGCAAGTAAATGAAGTGTTTTGTACCACCACAACGTGGTCTGAGATTTGTAAGCCCAGAGTGACAGAAAATAACAAAAACAGGTTGCGGCTTCGTTTCGCAATTTCCGCGGAATGTCGGTAAGCTATAACATGCCGACACCAACGTGTTTCAACCGCGTCGTGTCCAACCTAGGTTTTTTGTGTTACGAGGAATTTCATTTATTATATGCGAAAGCATTGCCGAAATCACACGAAACGACTGGTGACTAACCCTTCGCCCGACAAGAACACAGCACGGAACAGCAACAGATCGACGAAGAAGTTCAGGAGACAGCTGGACAGCCTGTGCGCATTCAAAAGCCGCGCAACTAATTGTTCCGTCTGGCTGAGCGCGATATGCGTGTTTACAGTATTGGACTTGGCATGGGTGAGCACGAGCGGTCATATGTTTGCACAAGATTTCGCTTGACCCGTCGCGCGCAAAGAGAAAACAAAAATAACAGAATAAGAAGAAGTTACATCAGCGGTACCGCATTTCCAAGCAAGCGCCAAAATGTTGTGAAGCGGTGTCTGCGCGAACCATTTCGCTCGCTGCGCCATCCCTCGATTGTAGACGACGAAGTGCCGGCTCTGATGCACCGCCTTAAGGTCTTTTCCAATATATATCTATATTTTACTGAAATCAAGAAATGTCACCGGCGAACCTTGTTCGATTTAAAATGGAATTACCCCCGTGATAAATGTCAATTGATACTGTTGACTTATTTATCGTATGCATTCGTCGAACCACCATATTCGAGAGTCAGCGATAGAAAGAAGAAGAAATGATGCCTGTTTCGCGCGCTCTGAGTCGAACTATGCGCTACGCGACACTTCACAGAAGAAGAGAAGAACAACTCTTTCGTCGCAAGACTTCGAAGCTGCGTTGATTTGGGTACGTCCACGCAAAATACTACGCTCAGTGTATGTGATTAGAGTATTTCAACCCATAAACATCAATCTAAAAAAGATCCGAAATATTTAGCCAATATTTTACTCGCTACTTGAACTGATCAATTTACAGCTTGCCGCCAGTAATGCGTCATCGGAGTAACTTTGTTCAATCGCTGATGACATGCTCGATTGTCGAAACGTGTATTAACTGCATCTGTTGGATGTCATTGCTTTATGTATGTCATTGCAAAAATACAGCGCTTCGACCTGTAAAGGCGCCCCCTATACTCCACACCAAATTGGTATAGCTCCATATTCATAGGATACGACAGTTACAATGTAGAGACAATCATAATGCAAGATATAGGCTCGTAACGTATAACAGGAACTGTACGAGTGCAACGCAAATTTTATGTCACCGATCGCTGAAACCGAGGACCGCGCGAACGTATTTGCATTCAACGCATGTGTAGGGAAAAGAAAGCAACTCCCTTCAGAAACAAGAAACGGAAGAGAGCACAACATACCTGTACAAATTATCTGCCTTGATATTACTACCATTGCATCGTCACTATGGAAATGGACAGTTCATGAAAGAAACAAGTATGTCCCATCTTACGCTGCCTGGCGCAGCGCGCACGCAGCTGTGCGCACATTACTAATGTGCGTGCAAGTACATTCGTGTCTATGTGCGCATGTATGCGCATATTTACATTTATGTGTATTTTGATTGCAGAAAATGGAACCAGAAACCAGGCAAGTATAAGTGCAAACTGTTCGTTTTGTCTCGTGTCTGTGTGTGTCTTTATCTCTTCTTCTGACGGATGCTGAACTATCAGCGGTACATGCACTAAATACCCTGTGACACATTGAAAGGTTCGAGGACGGGAGGACGTAGAGGCAGGAGGCCGTAGTTTAATATTCACCACCAATGGGCTCAAGTTCAAACATGAACTAAATTAAAGGCGGTCGCCAGTAAGCACTGAATGCATACGTAAAAATGACTGCATTTTTCGCGTCGGTATCGTAAAGAATAAATCACAATTCGGGAATCACAATTCCTTTTTCGGCAGGTGAAAAAGGATAATAGAAAAATCTATAGCCAGGAAACCGGCACTACTGTACAGGAACATGAAAGAAAGAAACAAAAAACTGCATGAAGTTCGTGCATCTGTTTCTTTTTTTGCTTGTACCCTTGTCTGTCACAGTGGGCAGTCTCGATTATGATTGAAATTAATGGCCACCTCACACGTGCGTACATAACGCCGCTCAGCGTGTAACATCACAGGAAGCATGGGATTCTATTAGTGATGCAAAACTATCGATAGTACAATCGATACTATCGGTAGTCGTATGAGAGTCGAACTATCGATAGTAAGAAAACCATCGATAGCACTTTCGATAGTCGAGTTTCCATAGACTACCGATAGTACTATGGATAGTCTGCTATCGTAAAACTATCGGGGAGCAGATAAAAATGGAAAAGAAAATGCCTCACTCATACAAGTTTTACAATACAACTTCAGACCTTCTGATGCCGCTCAAACCAACCACAAGGTCACGTGATACACTCTGAATTGGATTGATTGTGGCATTTCAGTCTCATGAGTGCGATTATGATAAACATCTGCTTGCAGCGCACCATCCATACATTACAGCTAACTCGTGTCGCACGTGATTGTTTTCGTTGTCACTGTGGCAGTGCGCAAACGAAGACAGGAACGAAAGCATTGATACTGAGAACCAAAATGTAGCTATCGATAGCAAAGGAAAACAAAAGAACGAGAGGTAGGTAGAGAGAATGAGAGAGGTAGGTAACTGGTGCGGCGCGTCACCTATAAAGCGCACCGCACCCGTCGCAGCCCCTTAGTGACGCCACTGCCCAAGAATTTTGAAGCGTTTGAAACGTGGGTCATACGGCTATTTTGGTTACACGCCTATACGTTGCGAACTTTTACTGTTATGCTCTTGAGAGTGGCATTAGTGAGTGCATCCTACGCTATCGCCTTTGCGTACGTAAGGGATAGTGTGGTGGTTCTGTGCAATGCTCTGTTTTGCGCGTGCGCAGAAGCACCAACGCTATCTCTTACGTACGCAAAGGCGATAGCGTACGATGCATTAAAACTCACTTTTGTTTCCCTGTTCTGATTAATTATTTTTCTGTTTCCAGGTCTGGTTGTACCTTTAAACGTACAGTATGCTTCTTTGCACTTTTTATTTTGCCCGTTGCCCTGGTGATACTGGTCGCCGTGGTCTACCGAAAAGATTTAGGTATTCCCCTTTCGCCCGCTAGAATTCATAATACATAATAGTGAGTTTCAGTGCATCGTATACGCTATCGCCTGTGCGTACGTAAGGAAAAGTTGGTTGCTCTGCGCACGCGCAAAACATAGAGTGTCGCGCATTGCGCAGAACCACCACGCTATCCCTTACGTACGCTATAGCGTTTGCGTGCGTAATGGATAGCGTTGGTGGTTCTGCGCACGCGCAGAACATAGACAGCTTTGCGCATTGCACAGAACCACAACGCTGTCTCTTACGTACGCAAAGAGCGACAGCGTACGATATACTAAAGCTTTACTAATACAAAGTTTTAGTATACCGGAATAGTGAGTTTTAGTACATCCTACGCTATCGCCTTCGCGTACGTTGGCGGTTCTGCGCACGCGCAAGGCACAAGCAGAGCTTTGCTCAGTGCGCAAAATCAGCGCGAAGCTCTCTTTATGTTTCGCACACGCCCTGAACAACCAACGCTGTCCCTTACGTACGGAAAGGCGATAGCGTACGATATACTAAAACCCCCTCACTAATCACTCTAAAACGATACAGGAATCTGCACTCAAACAACTGAACTTCACCATATAGCGCGCTCTTAGCCAATCACCATCCCGAAGGACATCGTTTTGCCCCCTGATTGGTTAAAAACGGGAGGTGTACGCTTTTTTTTTAACACTTATGCAGTTCAAAAAGAAAAGAAAAATGCGTGCGCCCCGCGCTTTCCACAAATGGGGAGTGATAAAGGTATCATTCTGTGATTCTGTGCAATGGTTGGCCTTCACAGTGCTATGTGGTGAAGTTCTGTTTTTAGAGTGTGTCAAGTCAAATATCGGTAACGTGACGTCACTCTGAAGGCGGGTTGGCTCCTGTTACCGGCCGTTGTTCGGTACGGAACGCCTTCCGATCTGCCACAACTTGCTAATTACTGTAAAATTAACTGTAACTACACTCAGAACTTCACCGCATAGCACGCTCCTAGCCAACCATCATCTCGACTGACATCGTTCTCTCCCCTGATTTGCTGGAAACGGGAGGCGTACGCCATTTTTGTGACAATTATGAACTGCATAAGTGTCACAAAATAGGCTCCGCCTCCCGTTTTCAACAAATTAGGGGTGAGAACGCTGTCATTCGGGATGATGGTTGGCTAGGAGCGTGCTATGTGGTGAAACTCATTTTTAAGAGTACTCCTGTAAAAGTATACTGCTGTACACTCTTAAAAATGAACTTCACCGCACAGCACGCTCCTAGCCAACCATAATCTCAAATGACATCGTTATCTGCCCGAATTTGTTGAAAACGTGAGGCTTGCGCCTTATGCTGACACTTATGCTGTTCATAATTGTCACAAAAAAGGCGTACGCCTGCCGTTTTCAACAAATCAGGTCAGATAACGATATCATTCGAGATTATGGTTGGCTAGGAGCGTGCTATGCGGTGATGTTCATCTTTACTAGCGGCAATGACGTTAAACTGGTAAAAGTTCCAGTTCTGCCCCATCCAGAACCCGTCCAGAGAAGGAACAGATTCGATGTTTCGAATAACCAATTTCAGAAGTGGAGTTTCAGGCTTTATCTCAGGGGACGACGTAAACGATCACCTGCTTTCAAATTACACACACAAAAGGGAGTGATATCTGTGGCGAGGGTTACTCCCAAAAAGGAGTTACAAGGGGCCTTCGTAACGAGGCTCACCCCTCTAAATAGATGATCAAAACACCCTCCGCCGTTATTTCTGCTACGCAGCACAAGGGTCCGCAGGCCGGAAAGGCGTTCAAGTTAAATATGATGCGAACTGTACCTCTACAAATGTTTCAGTTGTGATACCAGTGATGTCAAATTTTCTTCCAAATGGTTTATTACACGCTCTGTCTTTTCTGTTCCCAAAACAGAGGGTGCCGTTCCAGCACTCCAACAGTTAGGTATGTAACGTACAGGTTTGTACAAGGTGCCCAGTAGTAGAATTTCAGTGAAGTTACCGCGTACTAAGCGAAAAAGTAACTGAGTAGAGTATAATTGAGTCCAATGCCAACTACTCACGAATGGGATTCGTTGCTTTCGAGATACTATCGAGTTGCAGTTTATGATATTTCCGCCGATGTCTTCTTGGTACATGCTCTCCTCTGCGGACGTCATGCACGACAATGGCGTTCGCCCGGATACAAAACGGACATAAGCGTGCCGGCCGTCTTAACTGTACTTATGGTTTCCATTAACTGTTAATTTGTGTTATTAACGTATGTACCCGTACTCACGCGCTATGACCCCATGAAACAACGGTCCTCTACCTTGGCCTTGACAGACCCCGGAAGAGTAATTTCCCCAGAAATGGACCTCTGGGGGATGGGGGGCACAGAGCTTGCAAAGGAGGGAAGGGCTATATCTATATGGACACCTGTTTATGGGCATATGCATTGGTAGCCGAGTTGCATTGGGCAATCTGATATTTCAGGGAGGGGGGGGGGGGGTTGCATTGAAAAAAAAGAAAAACAGTTGGTGGAAATCCCTGCCCCGGACATTTACCAATGCGCCCTTCTAGTCTACACATTGTCCCGCTCCTTTAGACTGTAGGCGCCGCAGAAGGATGGTGGTACCCGGCAGAACCTCAGATGAAATGTATGCACAATATGGCATAACGCTCAACCCGAAAAAAATAAAGAAAAACAAGAACTGAAGTATCCGTTAGCGAGTAAAAAAATAAAAGTTAAGATACTAAATACGGACTTTTAAAAGTACAGTCAAACTCCTTTACAACGAAACTCAGGGGACAGCAAAAAAAAAATTCACAGTAAAGGTATTTTCGTTAAAAAGGATGTCCATTATTGGACCTATAGGCTCCAGCGGGACCGCAAAAAAAAAAAATTTGCTGTAGTGGTATTTCCGTTAAAAAGGTGTTCGCTATAAAGGAGTTTGACTGTATTTGTAATACACCAAGTTACTCAAGTATTTAAGACAGAGTAACTTGAGTAGAGTATTTACAAGTCTGATATGTCAAAGTCAAAATATACGAATAATTACCTGACTCCTAAGATAAAGGTGCAATGTCGCTTAACACTCGCGTATAAATCCACAAAAAATGCACTATTTTTTTCACAGTGGGGTTTGGTGATCCAACACGTGGAAGAGGCCTTGCAGAAGGTAAATACTAAGCGCTAACTGCTGCATCTAACGACATAAGTGTCTGCCATCCACTGTTAAAACAGAACTTCACCGCATAGCACGCTCCTAGCCAACCGTCATTCCGAATGATATCATTCTGGGCATTGACTTGTTGAAAATGAGAGGAGGCGCCTATCTGGGACAGATTATCTTCTCCCAAACTTGCGCCTCCCCCCTGTTTTGAACAAATCATGAGACAATGATATCATTCGGTATGATGGTTGGTCAGGAGCGTGCTATGTGGCGAAGTTCTGTTTTAACAGTGTCCGATGAACGCTCGCAGGCAATCCATGTACCTCAGCCATCGAGGTGATGCCTTGTATTCCCGAGACCGTTTTCTTCACCCACTATTACGATGCGAGGCTCAAGCAGTGCCTCAACAAAGTCGATTACGACGTTGGCTGTCTGCATGTGCCGCCCTCTTACGCCAATATGTCCGTCCTGGGAATGAGAGAATGCCAGGAAAAGTGCATCCGCAAGGTCCCCGGTGAGTTTCGTTCGCCGATCATGGTGGATTAATTTTCCATCAGTTGTTGTTGTCGTAACGATAGGGTGGGGCGTAATCGCCAGGGAAGATATCGCTGGTCACAAGGAACGAGTCATATAGGAGTCTCTACACTGTTAAAACAGAACTTCACCACATAGCACGCTCCTAACCAACCATCATACCGAATGATATCATTCTGTGTCATGATTTGTTCAAAACAGGCGGGAGGTGCCTATTTGGGACAGATTATCTTGTCCCAGATAGGCGCCTCCCCCCTGTTTTGAACAAATCATGACACAGAATGATATCATTCAGTATGATGGTTGGTTAGGAGCGTGCTATGTGGTGAAGTTCTGTTTTAACAGTGTAGGTAAGGAATCGCGAATCACTTGGGGTTATGCACTCCAAGAAACAAGGGTGTGAAAAGGTGGTAACTTGTATAGTTACCACCTAGGTCAACATAGCGTCTGATAAGGGGTGTAACAGGGTGGCAAAAGCAATTATCATATACCCAAATTGCTACAAAAGGGTTATGCACACTCTCAAAACAGGACTTCACCGCATAGCACGCTGTGCACCAACCAGTGCCACGAATGATAGGGTTATCGCTTATATGGTTGGAAGACAGAGGGGGGCGTACACCTTTTTGTGGCAATTTTCATATATCCAAATTGCCACAAAAAGGCGTACGCCCCCTTCTCTCCGAATCAGAAGCGATAACCCTATTATTCGTGGCAACGTGCATGCAAGGCAACGTGCCATGCAACGTGTATGCAAGCAGCGTGCTATGCGGTGAAGTTCTGTTTTTAGAGCGCACTCTAAGAAAAAAGGGTGTGAAAACGTGGTAACTTCTATAGTAACTTCTATAGTTACCACCTAGGTCAACATATCGTCTCTGATAAAGGGTGTAACAGGGTGGCAAAATCAATCATCATATACCCAAATTGCTACAAAAAGGCGTACGCCCCCCTCGGTCACCGAATCAGAAGTGGTAACCCTATCATTCGTGGAAGAGAGTGAGGTAGCAGGTAGAACTTTGCAACCTTTTAGGCACAACGTATTCGACAACTATACCTCCTAAATGGTATAACCGCTCCACCCTTGTTTCTGGGAGTGTGGCAATAACATGAATGAAGTGAAACAGACGATGGCTTAGTATGGTTGGACGTACATGTCGGCCGAATATCTGCTTTTTACTTCGTGCGCTATAGCATGAAAGAAACATAATAGAACATTCGAGTAGAACATCGAGTCAGGCGATCCATTGTCTATTAGCCATTCGATCCAATCGGGAACTGTATATATGGCTTCGGCTGTGACTCTTTCCTACCAGGTCATAACTTCCTTTTGTCTTCGTTTGCAGACGATATCTGCTACCTACCTTTCGAGTTCGGCACGTGCACAAAGACTGATCTCATTCCTCTGTACTACATGAATACTACGACCAACACTTGTCAACAATGGAGGCCTGAGAACGGAACGTGCATGGAGCTCCACTACGACTCGGAAGCCGTCTGCGAGCATCTCTGCGGCGCCGGAAATGGCGGTGCGTGCATCACTACTCGGGTGTCTGCGACGTAGGCAACACGTGATGGGCGCACTACAGACGCTGCCGCCATACCGCCGTTCATTCGTTCGGTGAACTCGTTCGCAACGACATAATCGTTTAATCTTCCTTCCTGGGCCAAATCAAGGCACGTGGCATGCCCAAGATTCGCGGACACGTCTCCCTAAAGTGCGCTTCGCCTAATAGCACGCGTTGTGTAAGTGAGACAACTGTACACTGTTAAAACAGAACTTCACCACATAGCACGCTCCTAGCCAACCATCATTCCGAATGATATCATTCCGTGCAATGATTTGTTGAAAATGAGAGGAGGCGCCTATTTGGGACAGATTATCTTGTCCCAGATAGGCGCCTCCCTCCTTTTTTGAACAAATCATGACACAGAATGATATCATTCGGCATGATGGTTGGTTAGGAGCGTGCTATGTGGTGAAGTTCTGTTTTAACAGTGTACGTTTGTACACGTGTATAGGTGAGAGGAGGATTGAAACGCGAAAGGAAGGAGGAGGACAGGAGAGAGCGAACACTTATCACGGATCACGTCGTTTTGATTGGTGATAACGGGCACCGTGTGACGAGCTTGATAAGGATTCTTCAAACTGCTTCGTCGCTTTCAAATGCCAGATTTCTTTTTAGAGGAGTATCGCTGGTATGAATGGCATTCCCAATGCCATCATACATCCGATACTTTCTGTTTTCACTATTATTGAAGTGCGTTCCATTTAAAATGAGTCGAGCATTTTTATAAAAACGTTGCATTGCAGTTGAACGAGGCTTATAGTGCGTAATGTTAAAAAGGGTGCAGAGATACTCAGTCTATTTTTTGTTTCCTCGTAAATTACATAATTCGTTAATTAAAATTATTTGGTGATTCTTTTAACTGCAGGGGCTATAGCAAAACTGTCAATGGCGGAGTTGTAGAGGGGTAAGGGAGTCTTTGATTCTCTTGCCCGTGATTATGTACCTCATCTCAATTCTGTATCTTTTTTCTTTTTTTCCCCGGTTTCAAAAAAGTGCCCCTAAAGTTTCGAAACACCGCCAGACAGCAGTACAAACGCACACGAAAAGAAGTGATCTGTTCGCGCCATTAGCGCCAAAGAGGCGCCATTAGCGCATTTTTGTGTGGGAAAAACCAATACCACCTAGGTAGCACCAGGCCTGCTCCCACGTGACACGGCGTCACACAGGAAGGCCTGCTGTGGATGCTGCTATGATGTCGATGAAAGAGCGAACGAGAAGAAAACTTGAAGCAAGTCGCAAAGCCAGGCAGGCCTCCGTGGGGTGACGTAAGCGCGCAGGCCTGATGCTATCTACACTCTTAAAAATGAACTTCACCGCATAGCACGCTCCTAACCAACCATCATCTCAAATGATATCGTTATCTGCCCTGATTTGTTGAAAATTGGAGGCGTACGCCTTTTCTGTGACAATTATGAACAGCATAAGTGTCACAAAAATGGCGTACGCCTCCCGTTTTCAACAAATCAGGGCAGATAACGATATCATTCGAGATTATGGTTGGCTAGGAGCGTGCTATGCGGTGAAGTTCATTTTTAAGAGTGAAGGAGATGTTGGAAAAATAAAATGAACGCAGCCGTGCGAATGCTTTCCGCAGATGCGACATCGGCTGTGTTGCACTGCTACACCGCTCTCGACTGTCTCTTTCCACAATACCAGTATAATTTAGAGCTATGAAGGAATCAGACACGTGTCGCTACGAGACCAAGTTGTTCATGAACGGTATACAACGTGACCATCTCTTTGCGCTACACATCGACAACTGGACAGCCCAGCCACAAAACATGCCGCCGATCACAATCACACATCTAATATAGCTGCAGCCTGCAGCTTCGAATAGCAGAAACGCGAACTCTTTTCATCCCGCAAATCGGAGAGCTCGCGAAGGGGGTTCGTTTGGCGCCGGCGGGCCTCCCAGCACAACAGCTATTACCACGCGGGCAACCTTTGTCCTTTTGTGTGTGTGCTTGGTGTGATCGTGTCAGTCGGGTCAGTTAATTCATTCTCACGAAAATGCTGTCAACGACGAGCTGGGCAAACCACATAATCAACGAAGGTAATTGCGATTTTGAGTGTGATCATGTGTGCTGGACGCCGACATGTCTAGCTTCTTCCGCAACCCCTTTTCTGCATCTGCATTAGCGAGTTCACGACAACAGTTCCGAAAACATAAGCAGCCAATCGCCTTGTTTCTTTTAAACGGGGGGATCTGTCCAAGACCGCCACAAGTTCTCACTGTCAACTTCCGAACTATATTTCAACATTTGGAATTCAAAATACTTATGTACAAGGAAAATTTATGTATGAATATGTATATTGTACATATCAATATTTATCTCGCATCACATTGCTAAGCTTGAATTTGACAGCTTTTTTTATACTATCAGAGTACTACTGACATATTGTGTCATGTCTGTCGTTCCGACGATTAATGGCGCCAGCAGAAATGATTCAGAGCATGATTTGAACAGAGAGCGCAAGAAGGGCAGGTACAATCTTGACATAGCAACAACGAAACTCGTTTGCACGCTGGCGGCAAACTCATGTGTGTCACCGGCTCCTCTCGGCCGCGCCGCGAACGCTGAGGAGGCAACCGCATTTTGAAACGCATGTGTGAAGTGAGCTGTATGCGTGTTTTTTTGTTTGTTTTTTTCACAAGGTACCGTTTTTATTGCAGGATCCAAGTGCATGACCAAGCGGAAGCTCACCATGTGTCATTTCTTGAAGAAAGCCATTCGAAGAAAAGTTTTCTACAACAGGCTGAGCAACGAGTGCCAAGGGTGGCCGACATTTTGTTTAGCGGGTCCCAATAAGTTCCAGGACGAAGAATCTTGTAGAAGAACTTGCATTGCATAATTATTGTGAATACGCTGTCATACAGGGAGTGCATACCACGATCTACGCCAGTTACACGCATACTTGCCAGAATATTCGACTTGCTGAAAATATACATTTCTTCCTTTCCACATAGGTACAGGTACAGGGAGTGATTTCAAACGTGGCCGACACGTGGTTGTGAGATGCAGGCGCAAGAGTAGTGTAAACGCGACCGGCCTACTTGTCACAAGCCGTTAAAAAATTATCGGCGCGTGAAAAATCGGGACGCCACTTTAAAAGGTTACAGTGTAGTCATGCAGTCAAATGCTACTGCCCTGCCAGTAGAATTTCTAACGTAAGTAACAGTAACAAAAAGCGTTAAAATACCCCAGTGCTGGGTAAAAACAAGGACAAATGCTTGCGGTGTGTCCTTCATTTTGTGGTACTAGTAGCACGGCTACGCTCTCAGAAAAAAGGGTGGGCAGTTGCACCTTTCAGGAGGTAATATTTGTCTATGTTGTGCCTAAAAGGTTGCAAAGTTCTACCTGCTACGGTAGCAGGTAGTGGTACGGCAGGTAGGTGGCAGGTACGGTAGCAGGTAGTGGTAACCCTATCATTCGTGGGAGTGAATGAGGTAGCAGTGCTACCTCATTCACTCCCACGAATGATAGGGTTACCACTTCTGATTCGGTGAGCGAGGGGGGCGTACGCCTTTTTGTAGGAATTTGGATATATGATAATTGCTTTTACCACCCTTTTAAGCCCTTTGTCAGACGCTATGTTGACCTACACTCTTAAAAATGAACTTCACCACATAGCAGGCTCCTAGCCAACCACCATCCCGAATGACAGCGTTCTCGCCCCTGATTTGTTGAAAACGGGAGGAGGAGCCTATTTTGTGCCGTGCATAATGGACAGAAAATAGGCTCCTCCTCCCGTTTTCAACAAATCTAGGGCGAGAACGTTGTCATTCGGGGTGATGGTTGGCTAGGAGCGTGCTATGTGGTGAAGTTCATTTTTAAGAGTGTAGGTGGTAACTATAGAAGTTACCACTTTTTCACATCCTTACAGTACCCCACAGTGTACCGTATTTGCTACTTTCCAGTATCTGGGTAGCGATCGCGCTACATTTTAAATTGGTAACGTGGCAAATAGGGGTAGGGGTGGACTCTTTCTCCACTACCGCTATTTTTCATACAGGGTGTTTTAAAAAACGTGTCATTCGGACTTTATAAAAAAACGGGGCGACGGAAAAATACGGGGTAAATGGCACTTGTGTGTCAACTGAATTTGCCATCTTGCAAAAATATTTTCATTTGATTTTAATTAAAATAAATTGAATTTCTTTAATAGAACTCCAAAATTTCCCAAGTCAACATATCGTTTTTTTTTTACAGAATTAAAGAGCCCGTAGCGAACTTAGTCAGATCCACCAAGAAATCCGCTCGATATTGCAAATGGAATGGTTGAGGCTTCAGAGTTTCGGGTATTCATCAGCGCACCAAATCAGTCGGAAAAATGCGCGGAGGGCAGGACATGCTCCTGCCCCCATGAAGCTAGAACAGTTTATCGCCGGACCGGAGTGCTGCACAAGACGCGCAGATAAGGCAGGTGACATTCCATCATACGTTGATAAGCAGCAAACAAAAATGATTCCGCCTCTTTTTTCCCGCCCTGCGTTTTTTCGACCTATCTTTCATGGGGGCAGGAGCATGTCCTCCTCTCCACGAATCTTTGCGTCTGATTTGGTGCGCCGTTGAATACCCGAAACTTCGGGACTTTTTTTTGGCAGTTCCATTTGCAATATCGAGCGGATTTCTTAGTGGATCTGACTAAGTACGCTACGGGCTCTCTAATTCTGTAAAAAACAAAACAAAAACGTTAGGTTGACTTGGGAAATTTTGGAGTTCAATTAAAGAAATTCAATTTATTTTAATTAAAATCAAATGAAAATATTTTTTCAAGGTGGCAAATTCATTTGCCACACAAATGCCGTTTACCCCGTATTTTTCCGTCGCCCCGTTTTTTTATCAAGTCCGAATGACACGTTTTTTGAAACACCCTGTATGTGGAAAAAAGTAAAATAACAGCAAATCAATTTATTCTTGTTCCTTTTAGTTGCTTTCTAATCAGACAAATTCATATGACCATCTTCTTGAATTGCACTTTCATAGGCTAGGCGCTGTCGAATAGTTTGGAATATGATTTGTGTGTGTGTGTGTGTGTGTGTGTGTGTGTGTTTTTTTTGGGGGGGGGTGCGCATTTTTAACTTCTAGCTCACATTTGCGAAACAGGTATGTATACCATATTGCATAACATGGACAACGAATAAGCTAGTTCCATCATACAATCAGTTGTTAAACTGTGAGCGTGTTGATAGCACATTTACAGCTTTCTCTCTCTCTCTCTTTTTTTTTTCATCTATAGTGTTCGGAGCAGATAAAGCGTCGTGTCCTTTGGAACAGGAATACAAAAATATATCGGAAACGCCCCAGATATCGCTCTAAACTACTTATCACTCTAAACGTACCGCCCACTGGTGTTTGTGTCGCAGGTGAAGCATTTCTCGCAAGATAGAACCCAATTGGGTTCTATCACGCTTGTCCTGCCCGAGGTGGATATTCGCCTCGGGCCGGCTCGGTGTTGGGGTGTTGTCCTTCTACGCGTTCTTAGTGCTTTAATCAAGATGCAATATCAACGTTCCCAGTACACAATGCAATGTAATGCTACAGTTACAGGTACTCCCCTAACGGTGCTCGATACTTTCATTAGTCATGCTTTCTTCCATCATCCCCAAAAGTAAACTAAACGATAATCATTTTCTCGGTTCACCGGGTATATTGAGTAATACATTCCATTGTTGTAAATGAATAATTTATTTTTTAAACATTCTATATGCACATATCAGCAGGGTTTGGAACCGGAACTGAACCCGAACCGAAAACCTGAAAACATCGTTATTTTCTGGCGAACCCGAACCGAACCGAACCCGAACAATTTTTTGCTTGTCCTGAACCGAACCGAAACTGAACCGAAAAAAATGCATACGGTTACCGGTTCGGAAATCGGTTCAGACTTGAAATAACTGTACTACTGACCGACCTTTTTTGACTCACCTGAAATGGTTCTATCACATCTTTCTCTTACAACCGTGTACGGTGAGCGTAAGCTCGCTTTCATGTTGTAAAATTACTGCCCATGAACCGGTTAAATCGGGACCGGAAAAAGTAACGGTTCCAATCCCTGTAAATGTCCCGACCGCTGACCGATTTCTTTTTTTTGTCTGTGTGTGTGCGGGGGGGGGGGGGTTCTCCTTGAGCCGAACCCGAGCCGCACCAATATGCCTGAACCCGAACCCGAACCGGACCAAAGAAAATACCGGTTCCGATCCCTGCATATCAGTAGCAAATTATACACATATGTTTATTCACAGTATGTCGACTAGATCAGAGGTCTGAATGGCCCTCGATGACGTACTCTGTGGTCCGCGGGTCCTTCGCCACCAAAAAGAACGAAGCTGCCCTCTTAAAAATTCAGTGAAGAATTAGGAATGAAACCAAATTTTTAGGCCTTGTTTTTAGCCTTGCCCGGCGCACTGCTGCCCCTGTCCATGTTAGGCAGAATACACGTATGTGAGCACTTGTGGCTCATGAACTTCACCACGGACACGGCAACATGGCCTTCGCGTGCACTTTGGAGGACTGCCACCGTAACTAATGTGAGGATTAATCATGAAAAGGGTGAAGCACGTAGGACGTAAGAGATGAACACGGGACAAGGCGCTTTACACGACGAATGTTGTTCAACTAGCCCAACTCACTGTTTTGGCGAGGATTAAGATGGGCCCATCTTGATTGTAACACTAAGTGAAATAGTACGTGGCACACTAAAAAATATAGAGACGGAGCACGTTATGTACAAAGGCCATTACGTTTTAATCTTTAGAAGCAAGTAGCAAAAACCCTACGCCATCCATGGTCAATAATGTCAGCTAGGTTTTTCTCTCTGAGCTTTTCTATTTCTTTTTCCAACTTGAAATTGTAGGCAAAGGCAACAATACAGTGCGTAAATAGGAGATAATTTCAGTGCTCCTGAAGTATCAAACATGCATCCTGCACACACGTCCTGGCTCCACAATGACTATACACCGCTCCTGTTTTTTGTGTATGCTTTTTATTTCATGGTACCATCAGGGTGTTTTATGGTAATTACCGCACTTTCTTTGCTGGGTGGCCCCCCATGACGTGGTCTGGGTTCATGGCGTCCCGCGACTCGATTTGAGTTTCAGGCCTCTGGACTAGATGGTACATGCTCGTTATGTACCCACGAACGGTCACTCCACCCGCTATCGTAGTTGTTCAATGCTTTGGCTTCCACACGTCACGTAGTCATATTCGTGTGCCATCACTTGCGTCTACCTTCTAAAAAGTGCTAGAAAGTTGCTGAAAAAAGTATTACTGAGTTACAGACACTAGGCTTCTGAAAATGTATCCAATATTTTCCTAAAGATACGTAACCCGGTGCTATTTTTCTGCACACCCCTTTCGCTGCACACCGCCTCGCTCAGGTAGGTTGTTCAGGTATATCTTCCTGCAGCTGTCGTTATTGAGTTGAAGCGCTGTGTACCGTGCAATACACCACTATTGGAATGCATTGTTTCCAATTTTGTGTCCACTTGACAGTGTGTCATCCTCACTCTCAACCCCCAGTACGTGATTCTACGCACGAACGTGTCGTTCTAGTTTCGAATTCCATCGCAGATCAGGATCAGGCTCACAGGAAATGGCTTTCTTGCCCGCTACGGAAGTTTTGGCGCTTCGTTCTTCAACCCTTTTCGAACCATGCTGTTTTCAGGCTGTCAATGTCGTGGCACATTCTAATTGAAATTTCTACGCAATGTACGGTATTAAGTCACCGAAATATGTTTTCTCCAAAGCTTTAAGCGATTTAATAGTCAGTGATCCTCACTAAGCGGTAAGTTGAAAGGAATAAACGAGGTTTGTGCTTGCTCCGGCTTTCGACCGGTTATCGCCACTGAGTAAATAGCGTTGAATATTTTGCGGTATTTACGTCAAGACTGCACTTACTGTGTAACAGGCGATAAGCTTTTGTTTGTAATATTCAAGTTTATCTGCTACAGTTTCATTTCTGTGCTCTAAAGATCGCGTAACAGTGTTCAAAAACCAAACGTTCAGATCGTTGTTCGAAGCCCCATTTTCCTCCAGAAAATCTACTGCACAGCGGTACATCATATCAAGCCATTGCGCATCTTTTTCTTTGACTGTTGTTGAGGTGATTCGTCAGTTCAGGTTTTTGCATGTGGGACCCAGTATCCCGTACGAATGAAATGCCCCCGAAAACGAAACTATGTTGCCGCCATTAGCTTACAGCACCTTCGATGTACTTTCAGCAACTTTCAGTACCACAGTGATTCATTCAGGTACTACCACCAACAGAAACAATTGTGACTGCATTTTCTTTTTTTTTTTTTGTCCTTGTTTTACATAGGGATGGCCCAGTGGCTTCAGCCTCATCTATCGGAGACCTTTCGGAATTTCTCCACATTTGCAGCAAATGAGCAGTGTTTCGAGGAGCCTTCAAATGCTCTCCTGGAAAAGAAGCAATTCTGGACAGAGAAAAGGACAAAGTAAGGTTTCCCATTGCAGGCAATCATATTGCAGGTGGAACTTGAAACATCATGATCGTGAAACATTATCAGCAAGATGATTCACGGTAAAGGGCATATGTCCGTTATATTAGTGCCGCAAGACAGAGGGATGACTCTTCACGTTCCCCATTATAAAAATGTGGAAAAACATAGCTTAGTTTTGTGGAACCTTTTGCTGGTCCTTTAACATCATCATACCCAGCCTACTGTCTGTAGCATGAGTCAGTTGTTCTTGTTGGAAGACGTGTTAAAATCACCAACAATGTCTTCTCATCACCATCCAGTGGCTCTGGATAATGCCTTAAACGGACAGCAAAAGCATCCGTACCACTCGATTTCAAAATTGTACTGTCATTTTATTCCTCGTGGACCACTGACCGCAGTATCGAAGATGCCACGCAAAAAAGTGGTGTAGTTTGACTGTTATTCGATGGAATACGTGACAAGAGCAGATGCCGGATGTTGCGGGAATGCCGGAAATGCCTCTTTGGAAAAACGAGACGTCACTCTCTATGAACCAATCAGGGTGCAACTTTAAGAAAAGGAATGTGTGGGCGTCTCAACGGCACCTTTCTACTCTCAACGCTGCCCTCTCAAACCTCAGCTTGGGCAGTGACATCACACCACACGTCGAACCTCTGCAGCTGCGGGAGAAGCGCTGATATTTAAAATAAAAAAACTTGTAAAAATTCTTCAGATTTCTTCATTTAATATCTAAGCATTTTTTGGACCAAAAAATTTGCCAAGTAGATTGTCAGCCGATGCAGAACATCGTGACATCAGTTTCGTAGATGGGTTTCCGGATGCGACCGACCCTTTAAAGCTGTTCTTGAAGTCCTCTAATAACCCGTAAAGGGGCGCTGCGGTGCAAAATTTGCAGCTTGTGGACTGAGAGGTTCTATTACAGTGACAGTAACATAGAAGGAATGGGATTCCTCTATTGCTTGGGATTTATACACGAAAATCACATGGCCAAATCACGTGGCATGAAATGAGCGCTGTACTCCCTGCGTTCCCGGCGACCGTGGCTTCAGTTTTGGCTCATTTGCTTATCAAAATTTGGGGATGGGTATTTTTATATAAGAGTGTGTTATTGGTGCCCAAGAACAGCCTCAAGAGCCTTGGTATTACTCAAATGGAAAAACAGCATCTATGCTGTTCTCATACCTTTTTTATTTTAAAAATCTGTAAACGGTGATCTGTAAATCTGTACGTAAACATAAATCTGTAAACGATAAAAACAGACATCTTGGATATTGAAAACTTGCACCAAAATTGTTCTGAGAGTCATGAAAATGTTGAACCTGTGTTGCTTAAACACGCACTATAGCAAGGGTCTGACATTTTTGGGTTAAATGCCCTTTCCCGTATTCAGGGGGGTGGGGTGGGAGGGTGAAATCAGGGTGATATTTTTAGACCAAATTTTAGGGTGAAATCAGGTGCTATTGATACAGTCGTTGGTTGATTCGTTGGTCGATTCGTTGGTCATTGGGTGATTTTTTTGTCTGCCCAGCAAGCAGCCCGTAGTTAAAGGGATACCTATTGGTCAGACATGCATTCCTCACGAATTATTGTCACAAGACGCAGCATACTGTAACATTATATGTGCTTCGCATCATTTATTGTAGCACACAATCTTTTCACCAACCGTGTGCAACATACATGCTAGCGGTCTCTTAGAATTAGAAGGTTGTTTTAGTAATAAACATTTTATTGTGCACGAGTTGCTACTAAACCGTATATAGTGCTGGACAAATGTATATGGATCACGCTCCGGCGCATTCTTCCCTGAGAGTCACACACTAGCAGTGAATGGGACCATATGGAGTTACAGACATGTGCCTAGGTAGCCACCTACCTAGGCCTAGGCCAGTCACCTGTTTGCAAGTCTGTACGGTACCATTCACTGCTAGTGTGTCTGGAGTAGGGTTGTCAATCTTGAGCCATTTTTGCAGTCCCAGGATTTTGGGATTTTTTGCTGTCAATCACGGGATCCCAGGACGGGATTTCGGGATTGTAACGACTTCAGGTGGTGCTTTCAAGTATAGTCCTGCGCGGGTCAGAATTATCTAACCCGGCATTATCTAACCAAGTCAATTTACCTCAAGTGACTATATCGGTGTGTTGTGCGCAGTTCATGTGTGCTCTGTCAATTCTACCTTTTCCTGAAGGAAGGCACTCGAAAATTCGCAGTGTAACCCCATTGGTAAAATAGTAACGATGACATTCTTACATTTTATTTATTTATTTATTTATTTTTTTCAGCTATGTCAATGCCACTCTTTTTCTATTCATGTGCATTTCACTGTTGCACGTGAAAAGAAGGCGAGTTCCGCAACACTTGGAAGTCACAGGAAATATTACTTCATAATTTCTTCAAACTGTGTAACATTCCACTGTGTAGCAGCAACAAAAAAGACGAATGTGGAAAGAAACAAAACACTAAAGAGTTTACAACACCATCGCTGCGTGCTTATCACATTGTACAATGTTTGACGCACGACCTGAGAAAGCACAGAGCGTCGAGGGTGGTGTCTCCCAGTTCGGGGCTAAATTTCGTGAAAATACTGGCTGCGAAACTGAAGGGTGGGGAGATAATCGGGCAGAATCGGGTTTAACCCGAAATAGTCGGGCCCTACATATGCCGTGCTAGCCAAGAAACTATGGTCAGGTTTAGGCACATTTATCTGTCTTTTCTGAAAGCTGATTCTGCCTAACGAATGTGATGTGCATTTTTTTTTCTTTGCAGGAAAAGTAGTGCATCATGGAACTACGTAAGACAGACATTTTCGTCATTGAAAGACCAAACAGACACGGAGGTCATTTGCACTTTGAGGGACCTTCTGCACTGTGCCCGAGATTTTCGTGAGTAACCTGCATGGCTCTTGTCTGTGATGTAGGTAGGTAGAGAACAAAACGGTCAGCAAATGATGGGGGACATGGACAGGTGGCAGTGACCCCTCTGAAAACATGAAAGGCTTTTCAATAAAAATTTTATTGTGTTTCGAAAGGGGATTTGCCAAAAATTTGCCTAAAGCTACCAAATTTAAACACAGTCTGTGGAATGTCCAAGGATGCAGCCTTTTTTTGCATGAACCCTCTTTGGTGTGTTTCATACTGATGCTGCATGTGTAGGGTCTGACTTTGCAGAGTTAAGACCGATTCCTCCAGATTATTTCCTCCCGGATCAGTTTAAGAGCAATTCGGGTTCAACGAGCACCCTTTAGTAGTAATTTGTATGCAAGCCTGATTTCAATATTATTTGAGTACAACAGTAAAAAGAGCCTCGCATTTTAGGGTCAAGCCCAGTAAGACCCATTCCCCAGTGAAGTAATTGGAGCGCGGAAATCCCTCTCCTATGCTATCTGAGCTCAACCGTGGCTCTCGGCGACGAGCACGAGAATGAGATTTGGATTATGTGCATTTCTCGATACTGCTATGCTTACAGAATGCATGTTGAAAAGAAATGAACGTCTTCCTTGTTTTGTAAAAAAAAATAAAGGGTTAGGGTGTTGATTCGTGCACTTTTTAAATGCGTGTCGAAATTGGGAAATTGCAAAGTGGTCATTGTATACGCGTGAACGTGTCGAACCTCTCTGACTTTGTCAACAAACTTTTTGAAAAAAAAAAACCCTGCTAACTCGTACCGTGGCTGGTTCATAATTAGGGAGTGACTTTTTCGGGTTAAACCTGATTCCGCCCGGTTATTCCCCCCCCCCCGAACTGACCTCCGACCAATTCGGGTTAAACCCGATTTCTCCCCGAATTCCACTCACTATGAAATCCTCAAGTGACTTTTCCACTGAAGACGAACAAAGGTCGCCACGTGTAACACATGTAAGAATTGGTCACTTACGTTCCCTGCAATACACCCATGTGTGTTAACACTGTCTATGTCTTCGGGGATTACTGCTGCAAGGTCAGGATCCCGCAAAAACAAAAAAACAACAACAACAGAAAGCGAGAGATTAGGAAATGACTTAATAGACAAGAGGAGAAACAAAAACACCCGGTAACACCCGAAGACACAATTATCACCCGATTTCTCCCCGAATTACAGATTTAAAAAATAGCGCCCGATTTTTACCCCCCGAATCTGAGAAAAGCATTTAACCCGAAAAAGTCACTCCCTATTCATAATACATGTAATAATAATGTATGTCACCTTACTTTATCAGTAGCACCCTATTTGCCCCTGAATCTGGGAAAGGCATCCAACCCCAAAAAGTTAGACACTATGCAAGCAGAGTAATGGCGAATTCGCTTGGTCAAAATGTTGCAATACGACAGAGCGCTAGGAAGTTTCTAGCCTTTTTATCCGCACTGTGTCACGTGACAGTTGCCACCCGAACATGAGTACCCGGAATATAATGGTTTCAGTTGCTCCTATCACATTAGGTGCGTCGCAGTCGCTTATCTTTGGGTTCTGTCGTCTGCTAACCCACGTGAACTTCAGCATATGGATTCATGACACACTCTCGCGGTGTGGATGTGATGATTTCGGGTAGTTGGGCAACCCACTGCCAGCTTGTATCGAGGCCGGGCGAAAAAAAGCGCTAGCTGGCAAACTCCTGGCGCTCGGAAAGTGCCACGAAAACATGCAACATTGCTGCACTTTGATCAAGCGAACATGACTGCTTGAGGTCTGGCAAAAAGAGTTGCCACGTAATGACCACCCGAATTTATCCCAAGACTCAGACAGTGCATTCACATACACCGGTTTATTTTGTGCACATTTGCAGTTGGGGATGTGTCTACCGAAGACCTCCTTCACTCCGCTGTGCTGCAGCTCATCGACATGTTCCACGACGACACGTCGGAATTCGTCACAGAGAAGCAGCGTCTCCTCCTCCGGAACACCTTTGGCAGCTTCCCTCCGGAGCTGGCGACTAAAGCGCGAGATGTAGTTCACAAACTTTTTTCGTGGCTCTCTCCGGAGACCAAGTGCCTCCTTCTGGAACAGAAGAACAGCCTGGAAGATTCGTTCCCAGAGTCTGAAGAATTTGGACGCAAAGTGAAGGTGGCAGACTTTATTCCATTCGGAGACGAAGACATCGAGGTGTGTTCCGACGACGAACTCTTTGTGAAGGACCAAGCGATGTTGGACATTGCGTATCACGAGCCAGAGCCGAAGAAAGTGACCAAGAAAAAGGTTGACGCGAACTGGTTGAGGCAAAAGGTGAAAGAGGGGTTGTCTGCTGGTGGCGGGCTGTTGCTGGATGAAGTGATGGACATTGTTCTTCCGCTGCTGGATTCCCATAAGTCAGACAAGGAGCTCGAAAGCGAGGTATGTTTCGAATTTGAATACGGAATGGGTATACCATACTTATACTCGCGCATACGGGGCACATTTTTTTACCCAAAAACATTGCCATTGTGTTGGTGCGTTCAATACACGGGGGAAAGTTGGAACGCAACAACTAAGCTACACTTACTGTATTTACTTGCAAAATTTGCGCACTTTCTCTCCCCCCCCCAAAAAAACAAACAAACAAAAAAAGTCGGAAAAGTTGGGGGTTCGCAAATTGCGCGGGAATGTTGGTTACAATATTCAAACGATGCAAAATTTAAAAATTTTAGTATGATGGTAATACAGGCTCTCAGTAGAGCCGATGTTGACGTTACCACTGCATTGCGCAAGATGAAAGAAGTACCCAAATACTGTGCAATTGCCGCCCGGTCAGGAGGAAAAAATTCCGACCCATTACCGCTCATACATACCGGTGAAAAATGTGTCGAGACACTCCCGAAAAATGCCACTAATCACACTTGACAACCGAAGGCACGCTATGCTCACCAACTTTGCCATGTTGTGCTGTCACGTTTGTCGTGGCGTGTTTGTCCAGCATTTCTTTCTGCATTTTGTAGTTCGAGTGACACTATTGTCTATCACGTTAGTGGACCATCACCCAAAAGTGTGCGCAATTACGCTAATTCCTTGCGTGAAAACTTTATTTAGTGATCGGACATTCCATCACGATAAAAAAAACTAATTTTTTTTCTCGGTCTTAGGCTGCTCCTTTAAAGTGAAACCCAAGAAACCCTGAAAGTAACTTTGCAAAAGTGCAAATTCAGCCCCCAATATAGGTGCTAGAGAATGCTAAGCAGTGCACATTCAGCACGGCTGTTTTGTATCTCGCGTTCATCGAAAATGCGAGAATGGATCTTCTTTCTTTTTTTTTTTTTGTATGTTTCACTCAAGAATCTGCTTTTCCACCTGGTATTGCTAGACTTTATCCTGTTTTATGGCTCCTGAAGCCAGATTTTTGCACCCGCCCTCCTAATTTTCAAGAAACATATACCGTATTTTCACGCGTATTAGCCGCGGCTTACGCGCGATATTTTTTTCTCACGGGCGCCCTGCGGCTTATCCACCGGTGCGGCTTATCTGATGACTATTTTTTCCTGGTATTTTCCCCATACGCCGATTTTAACGAAAGGGCCGACAGTGTCTCTGGAACAGCCCTGCCGATGCACGAACAGTGCGTAACAGGGACGGGTCCACATTCGAGTAGATTGATCTTCCTGGTGCATTCCCCCCAAGCAGCTTTAAGGAAAGTGGTGACAGTGATTCACGTCTTCTGGAAGATCACTGACCCATCAGTCCACGAAAAACACCCGACAAGGGCACAATCCGATCTTGGTAGAACTCCAGAACTGATCTCCTCTGCTGGACACTGTGCCGATCCCGGAGTATGGACCACAGGGTTTATGGACTTCTCTATGGTCTCCTTTGTCGCACAAATCAGTCGTCTCATATTGCCCCGCGGCTTATCTGCGGGTGCGGCTTATCTGCCAGAAAATTTTCAAAACGCCCCAAAAAACGCGTCCTGCGGCTTATCTGCGGTGCGGCTTATACGCGTGAAATTACGGTAATCCCAAAACACAAGGCCTTCGTAACGATTAGGGTCTCTGATGCTCAGCATTTTCTGAAGTACGCCAAAAAGCACTGGCCAGATGAGCATTTTTGCAAATTTGGTTTATTAAAAAGAAATCTGAATATATATCCTTAAGTGACCTTATCCTGAATAGATCGGAACAACTGGAAAATGTCGAGGAGAGGCTTGCATAACAGGGCAGAAAAGGGAAATCCCAGTTGGATTCCCATTTCTGAGAACATGTCTCGTGCCATTCTTGCGATGGGTCGCAAGCACAAGGGCTCCGAAGGCTAATGTAGTAATGCCATGCCATAAAGACCATGCAGGCGTTACCGTTTCTGTAATTAGCATTAACATTCTGCATTCATCATTCACTGTAATACGAATGTATGAGCACCTGAATTGAAGCACTTATTTTCTAGTCTGAATATTACTGCAGAAAAATTCCGATTTTGCAAAATGGCGTAGACAAAGATAAACACACCCTGAATATCCGGATAAATAAATGCAGGAAACTGCATACGCTTGTTACAGTGCGATGAGATGGGCAGTGAGTAAGGCCCATAGACATGATGCTGAATTAATTTCTAGAACAGTGCCAACCTATGGTACACTAAATTTATTTGTAAAAAAATCTATCTCAAAACCCTGTGCCCCTAAATTAAAGACAAGACCAGTTTTTTGAAGAATGACTGAACATGTTGAGCCAAGAGAAGGTGCGGCCTCTGATTTTTGCAAACTCTTGTTCTATAGCTCTCAAATGGTGCGTATTTGGTATGGTAATGCAAAATGAGCGAGTACCCCATCATGTGTGACTCTGGATCTGCGTGCCTGCCACTTTGTCAAAAGTGATGTAGCAAAACAAGAAGTGTCCAGCTGGAGTAGCTTTGTGTTCTATCTTAGGCCTCGTTGCATATTAGAGTTCGATGGAAAATGAAAATGCTGTCACCGTAGGTTTTACAATGCACACCTTTCACATTCTACAAGTATTTCAGCTTTTAATGCTCGCTATCTTTTCACCCTACATGGAATGTCGCTATTTGTGCAGGAGTTGTGAATCTTGCATGTTGAAGCTCATCTTAAACCATGATAAATGGGCCAGTGAATTGATTTGTGAGAGTTTAAATTTGTTTTCTCGCAGTTTTTTGATATATTAGGAGCTAGCTTCCTGACTGTTATTGGAGACATTCTGGCTCATCGTCGAGAGTTGATAAAAAATATAAACGAAGATGCTGTCAACTTAAATCTGCTTCCTGACGTGGTCCCAAGTTTCAAGAACAATCCCCAGAAGCCGATGTACGGCTGTCAGGTTACCATACAGGTGAGTGACACGGCGGAGCAGCTCTTTGCTCTGGCTTTGACTTTGACCTCAACCTTGGCTTGCATCATCACAGTCTGAGCAGGAAAAAAACCTCAAGAAGAGGATACAAAAAGAAGAGAAAAGGCTCAACCGAGACAAGGGCAAAGTTCCATCCAAGGATGGGGACGATGACTTTCAGTTGAACGTGGACTTTCTTCGAAGGCAAAGGTAAGCGGAACAATCTGCGGAGTGATGAATGACCACGACGAAACCTTCCACCACAAGATGTGCAAGAGTAGACTGCTTTCTTCTTTTCTTGTGGAACTTCATTGGCCGATCCGTAATGTCCAAAGTTCTCCATGTACAACTTAAAATTGTAGTGGGCTTCATCGAGTTCAAGTAGCCGTCCTATTCGAGGTGTCATTTTGGTCGCTCAGTTTCGTGCGGTTTTGTTTAACTTTACTGCGTTTGACAATACTGTGCTGCGCTCACTTACCTTTGAGGTGCTTGTATGGAGTGTACGACCTTCATTGTTTCAGTGCGGTTCCCCGTGGCTGGTAACGCCAGATCGTCGCCCATTGCAGTATTCTCGCGTAGGCATCATGCGGTGGCAGGCAGACGACACACACACAGGAAGCAGTCGAACAAAACTTGTTTATTGCACTCTGTGCGCCTTATTTTATCAAGAGATAACAGGCTAGCAATGCCCCTTTTATCGGAGGTGGTGCCCCCTATTACCACATTATCACGTCCAACTTGTATGGTCTCTTTTGAAATGGTGGATATGTAGAGCCTCGTATTTTTTGCTCAAAACGCGATAAAATGAACTTTTGCACCCCCAATCCGCATCACCCGCACTTAGGTTAAAACCCGGGACTTTGCAAAGTGCCGATCCAGCCACCAGTACGGGCACTGAATGATGCTGAGCACTCTGCATTCAGCACAGCCACTCGGCATCCCGTGTTCATCTCACAGAGCACTGCATAGGCCCCGCCTTCCTTTGATTCACCCGCCCAGCCCAATGACTCCATGTCTGTCCCAGCCCGATCCTGAAGAATCGTGGGTTTCCCAGCTCGAGCCTGATAAATTTGTATGCTACCTGGCCCATTTACTACAGAGTAGCGCACTATAACTAGAGCCTGAAGTTTTCGGGAAATTTTTTTTTCTAAATTCAGGGGGTAAAAATCGGGTAAACAAACATGTGCACTAAATTTGTGCGAATTCGGGTGAAGAAACTCCAGGTATGCTAAATTCGGGGTGAAATCGGGCTCAGTTGCTCAGACTAACTGTAATGGTTTGGTACAAACGGTGATGTAACTGCATTTGCTGCCAAACAAGTAAGTTAATGCATTCCTACAGACATCCCAGTGAGGGGAATTTGCCGGGTGAAAATCAGGTTTCGCCCTAAAGGGTGGACCTTCAATTCGGGGTGCAAATTCGGAGAAGAATCGGATAAAACCCTAAAACTTCAGGCTCTAACTATAACCATTGACCTGGCTAACTAACAGTGGCGCAGCACAGCCCCTAGTCTGATTCATGTTCGTCATTATAGCAGCGTGGGTCTAGCAAATATTTTACAATGCTCACTACAACATAATGCTCTCTATGGGATAGTAGCGAATAGGGTCCTAGGGTCAGTAGTCCACAAGGAATGAAATGACACTATATTAGTAGTAGTCTAGAATGGATGCGACTGTCCCTTTGAGTGTTGTGCTCATCTTGCTATGTTTCCAAGCCACTACTACATTACGAATAGAGCCTAAAGTTTTCAGGAAATATTTTTTTTTTCTAAATTGGGGGTAAAAATTGGGTAAATAAATATGTGCACTAAATTCGTGCGAATTAGGGTGAAAAACTTCCAGTATGCCAAATTCGGGGAGAAATAGGGTTCAGTTACTCAAACTAACCCTACTGGTTTGGTACAAACTGTGGTGCTTTTGCTGCCAAACAAGTTAGTGTGCATTCCTAAAGACATCTCAGTGAGGGCTATTGGCCCGGTAAACAATTGGGTTTCACCCTTCAGAGGCAACCTTCAATTCGGGGTGCAAATGCGGGGAAGGATCGGGTTAAACCCCAACGCTTCAGGCTCTGATTACGAACTCTGCATCGTCGACCATTTGGCCATCTGTGAAGTAGTCTATTTCTGTGACAGATGGAATCGCTTTTCATGTGTTTCTGCGTGTTCCCCGACTGCACCAAGTCATGGTTACGTGTATTGCTGTTCAGGCATTCAGAATTAAATGCGGAGCTTCAGACAGTCAAAGATGCTCCAGTGTTGCCACGAAGACCAACCGTTCAACCGGAGAGATATCCCAATGTCTACGACTCTTTCGCCGAGGCGAAAAAGAATGCCGCCTTTATTGCGGGTGCTAAGGTAAGGAACTTGATTACGTGCCGTGCATCAGTGTGCATCCTCCCATCCATTACGTCCTCCCTCGGGTTCCCGCCTGCGCCTTAGCCCTTTCGCTGTTATGATTACATACTCTGCTTAACTGTCGCGCATATTCTGAGAGGCTAGTGTTCTTTATTATTTATTTTAGACCGCCCTGCTGGGGGCCAATGCGGGAGAGGACGTACATTTCATAGCACTTAAGCGCAACTGCAGGTATGCAACAAGAACTGCAGTAGTTTACAACAGGGATTTTCACAGCACCCCTACCCTTAAGACACCCCTAAGTCTTGTAACGCACCCCCAAATTGCCTGCAAGAAAAGCAGCATGTGTGTGCGTTACCCCTCCAGAAAACTGAAATCCTAAAAAACAAACAAGCAATTACACATATAACAACAAAATGAAGAGCACGCATATCAGATTGTCCATCATTAGTCGTAAATGCCTAAGCAATTAACAGCACAGTTATTGATTTAGAAAAAGAGAACTTTTCGGCACAAACCACAGAGTTCGGGAGTGCATTCAATTGAACCTGCGTATAATATAACGCAAGAATATAACGCGAGACATCCACCCAATGGAAAAAACAATGTCGGCACAAAGTCGGCCCAATGTATAGTGTCAGAATAAAAGTTGTCGGCCTGACCTACGTAAAAGCGAACGGGCCAAGATCGGGGATTGACATTGGCCTAACGTGGCCTGACTTAATTTGCTGGAGTTTGGGCCAACGTGTATGGCCGACCTAAACGACATAGGGCTAAGTTAGTGCCAACATAAAACCGAGATTGGTCGCAGCTTGGGGTTTCCCTGGCTTCACCCTAGGCAGCAATCTATTTTTATCGATGGGCCGACCATGAGCCCCAGAGTCATAGAGCAATAGGCTCGACGTTGGATGGACGTTATTCATACTCAATTGTCTCGCAGCGTAGAGTGACAATTTATCATCCTTTGTTTTTTGTCCGTATTTTTCTCAGGAGGCAGTGAGCACGCCGTCTAAAGCACAGAAATTTCACACAATGAAACAATATTTCAATTAGTGCAAAAAATAGAGGGAGAATCATAAAAGCTTCCAATATGCCTGTGACCACCAGAATCAAACAGATCACAAAGAAGAGCAATTGCGTTTCTTGCATTGCCAACTCTAGGACGGGACAAGCGTAAGCAATTCTTTCGCGAGCAAGAACAGATACTGTACATAGGTTGTCCCGCGAACTTCCACAAATTCGAGATTCCTGTTCGTGCGTGAGTCAAGATGATGGGTGAGGTGTCTAAGTTTAATTCAACGTGTACACAAACAACAATGAAATGAGGAATTGCTGGTCGTATTAGCTCACCATGAAGGTAACGTGTCTGTTTCTTTCTGCTTTGGGTTCGAGACAATCTCATGGCCAAACCAAAGTCGGACTTATGAAGTGCTTCACCATTCCGCGTTTCCCTCTCCCCATGGAAACATGCTGAGGTTGGACCAAGCTTGGCAAGAGTTCGGCTGGCAAACCTAGCCGTGCTTTGCAAGTGCTTAGCCAACGAGCTGGTTCTTGGTACAGGTCTGCCCCTTCGCCGACGGCTTATCAAACCTCACTCTGCCTATCAATATGCAACATTGCACCAACGTTGGCCGGCCGAAAGAGTCGATGGCCAACTATCATCCCACTTTTGGACAACCGCCTTCTCTCTCTCTCTCTCTTCTTTTTTTTTTTTTGAGTAAGAGCTGCATTGTTTTAGGGTTTGTTTGCAATGCAGGACCAACATTGGCCCGCCCATATTCTGCAAAACTCAATAGCACACCCGCAAATCGCCCCACAACGTCGTTCGCCAACAACTGTGAGCGACATCATTCTGACGTTGGTCCAACGTGCAATGGCCGACTAAGTTGCACGCCAACCAAAAGCCGACTGCTGGCCGATGGTTGACTGTCGGCACTTTCCACTTGAGATCGAGAACACCATATGGTTTAAATCTTGCGATATGTATTGCTATTACCGAAAAAAGAGCGGCTGTGTGTTCTTTTCGGTGAATCTCTTCGCGACGGCCACCCAATGTTGGCCAGACGATGCATGCTAACGCTTTAACAACACCTCAACAAGGTGTCAGGGCGTGCTGTGGGGCCAGCGTCCGTTGACCAACATACCCTATTAGTGACATTGGCCCATGCTTGTTTCAATCATTCTTGGCTGATGAAGTCGTTTGCCGACCGACTACCGATGGACGGCCGATCATCAGTAGTCGGCAAATTCCCATTGGGCAGATCGCAGTGCCGTAAATCAGATAGGTTTCTGAAAATCAGAGGTTTAACCCAGAGTAGCATTCCTTCGGTCTTACACAAACAGCAGCTACTCTCTTAACGTAGCACAGAAGTCATTTTTAACACCCTGTTTTCTTCCTATAAAACTGTTAAGTAGGCCAGTAAGATGCACCATGCGAAGTAATTCACCCCACAAAGTCATAATTATCGCAGAAATTGAATTTAAAGTACGCCTCAAAAAGCGACCGTGCGCCACGGCGGTGGAGAGCAGTACCAGTCTGTGATCTGCCTGGAACCTCGCGCTGACTCTACAAGGAGAACGCTCGCTGTTTAGTCCAGAGAAAAGTTGTCTGCTACTCCGGTGTCGTCTGCTACTCGGCTGTTCAGGGATCTGAAAAAGCCTTGCTCCTGGCGCGGTCATGATTCGGCCACTCCTTTTGTCCCTAATTCTCTGGAAGAACTGGCAAAACTGGTTTACGGTGGCAAAGGGACAAGGCGCTGACCCCCACTGACCAGAGAACCAGAACGAGTTCTCCTTGTAACATCGTCGTTGACGTGGCATCATACCTTCTACTCCTCGTTACACCCGGAGTGGCGAGTTAAGGGTGAACGTGCGGAGCCATGTTTATATGAGTTTTTTTTTTTCTGGGACACAAATTGCACACATCAAAGCCTTTTGTGCTACTTGGTAAAATGACACACACACTTTCATCAGACGTCTTAATCTGAAGATTTTTTTGGGTGGCCCTCTGTACTTCTTTAAGGCACTTGTTGCAGCAACAATTTTCTTAGATGATGATGGGTTGGGAAGAAGACTGACGTAACTGGAGGCAGTTGTAGCCTCACGTGTCAGAGTGCTGGTTTGTGGTCGCATAGTGGCTGCTGCACATACTATGCGTTCAAGTAGTGTACAGTGTGAGGTACCACACAGGGGGTCCCCCTTTGAATTACGTTTCAGTATTTTGGGGGGAATGTACCGTTTATATGTGTTCATTTGCAGATGAGCTTACCTGCAGACATCAAGGTTGTCAACGCTCAGAAATACGAAGAGGTGTCAATACCACCCAGCAAGCCACCACCAACAAATATTGGCAGCAACCTTGTTGAGATCGCAACCTTAGATGACGTGAGTTAAAGGTCCTCGTTTGCGGTTTTACAAACTATTTGATTTCAGTTCTGGTTGACTGCCTGTGTTCGGCCTTTGTTTTAAAAGTGGTTGTAGCTGGCTTTAAATAACTTGGGCATTCCTTCTAACTTGCCTGCTCACTTGTTTGTGTCTGCATTCACTTCTGTTCAAATTTTGAACATGCAGCATTGCCCAGAGAATGGCACATGTTTTAATCGTGGCTAGATTTTTGGCTGAAAACAGCTACATGTATTCCCACATAAGTTGACGTCAGCATGGCCCAACAATTATCAGTAGAGCTGGTAGAGTGGACGAACCTTCTGCTTCAATACGTTCTTGTTGTTTTTAGATGCATTTTTAGGGTGTCTCACTTTACACAATCATTTTGCATGGGAAATATGTCTTCCTTCAGGTATGCCAGATTGGGTTCAAAGGAGTGAAGACTTTGAACCGCATTCAGTCGATGGTTTTCGACATGGTGTACAACACGAACGAGAACTTGCTCATCTGTGCCCCAACTGGGGCAGGCAAAACAAATATTGCCATGCTGGCAGTGCTACATGAAGTGAAACAGCACATTGATGGGCGTGTGCTCAACAACTCTTTCAAGGTATTATGCTCATTGCTTTCTACTTGAAGTATCTTGGTTGTGTAGAGTTGTTTTCCTAGAGTGGTGGTGGATCTGCTGAATTTCATCATAAATGTTAGCAAGGAGGAATAGCATCAAAGGTCCACTAGGAATGGTACCATGTCATATGATCGGTGGCATCTCATTCACTAGCAAGTAGCAACTTGTGCAAATTTCACAGTTGTAATTTTCTTGCAAATTTATCTCGTTAATGATGATTGGAAACAATTTGTAATTTGCAGCAAATGAGTTTTACTAAGTCAAAACAGATCTGAGTGCAATATAGTTTTGCATCATTGGTACAAATTTAGCACACTCTGACAACATTTACGCTACTGGCCATTGATTCCACATTCAGGCGAACATTATTTCGTCCACTCCACCCTCATTCTCAACTTTAGTGTCTGAAGAAGAGGTTGAGAATGAGGGTGATCATAAATGTGGATGTCACAGAAATACTGGCTGTTCTTGATATCATGGTGAAGTAACCCATCAGATAAGAGCATACTAGTGCAGACAAAATGATGTCGACATACTACGTATACAAGTTCTTTGCAATGCCTCAACTTCCAGCATTCTTATCCATATGGGCCCCATGAACCTGTTGTACAGAACGTACATCGTGAAACTAAAGTCCCACGAAATGATCCCTAAATGTCCTGCCTAGCAAATTATTACAGTAGAACCCCTTTATAGTGAAGTCGTCCGGACCATGAAATATCTTCACTATATCAGGGTCTTCACTATATCAGTAGTTCACTTTTTTCTGGCATGTATGACCCACAGAATGCATGTAAGCAGCAGATATTGGTTGTAATGCAATACACACACTTTATTTACATGAAAACACATGATAGTGAATACATCTGGAGCTATTTGAAATGTTGCAGTAAGGTGGTCTGCACAAGATTTTGCCTGGAGAATGTTAAGGAACTTTCAATCTTGCCCAACATTTTGTACTCATCCTCTCCAACATCCTTAGCATTTAATGCTCTTCTAATCACATCAAGTGCTGCTACAACCTCATGGTAACTGGGGGGCTCTTGAGGCCCTTCACTGTCTTCCACTTCCATCTCACCCTCAGCTTCTGAGGCATCTAATACCTCCTCACAGATCTCACTGTCTGACAAAAGACCTGATGTTGGCACTTCCTTGTCAATATCCACAAAGTCTCCAAATGTACAAGGCGCATCCAGTTGCTGTCGTGAGGCCAGCAGCACAAAGTCTTCATCATCACTGATGGTAACATCACACACAGGTGCTGCTGCACAATCATTGTTTACTCCCGCTTTCGAAAAGCATGCCGCAATGGTCCCTCTGGTCACAGCGTCCCACGATGATGCGATGTAGTGCATGGCTTTGAGAAGGTCAACAGTCGCCAGCTTTGTAGAATCCACGTTCTCCAGACGAAAGAGCAGGTACTGAACCATCTTCCTCCGAAAATGAACCTTCATTGAACGAATAATTCCCTGGTCTAGTGGTTGAAGCATACTCGTGGTGTTCGCTGGTAACAGTTGCAGCTTTATGTTTGCTAGTGGTGGTGACAAAGTTGTAGGGTGTGCTGAGCACCGATCGAGAAGCAGAAGTACGTGTCTGTTCTTGAGCCGAAGCTTGACGTCCCAGGCACGAAGAAATTCCACGAAGATCTGCGACGTCATCCATGCTTTTGCTGAGCTCTTGTAGTGCACGGGGAGGGACTTTATGTTCTTGAAAGCTCGCGGTTTCTTGGACCTGCCGACCACGAGGGCCGGTAGCTTTTCGCTGCCATCCGCGTTGCAGCACAACAGAACCGTGACACGGTCTCTGCTGACTTTTCCACCAGCGCTTCTGCTACCTTGCAGGTTGTAAGTCTTGTTTGGCAGCCGTTTCATCACATGACTGCCGTTTCATCACAATTGAAAACGTCCTTTGGTGCATATCCTTCGAAAATGGTTGGAAGCACTTCTTTCCACTCAGCGACTGTCGCATCGTCAACCGCATTTTCTTCACTGCATATTCTGTGGAACAATATTCCATTGCGTAATTTGAATCATTCAAACCATCCGTTCGAAGCTTTGAAGTCTTCATGTCCCAGCTTCAACGCGAGTTCCAAGGCCTTCTCTTTCATCAGTGGGCCGCACATGGGGATGTTCATTGCGTGGGCCTGACAAAACCACTTTAACACCGCCGTGTCAATGTCCTCGTAGGGGGATGCCCTCATTCTACGCCTCTTTCCATTGCACCCACCTGCAACAGCGTCTTCGATAGCTGCTCTCTTCTTCACTATGCCGGACACTGCCGCTTCAGAAATTTCAAATTTCTTCGCAATATCTTTGCGCTTCAGTGTTCTGGCGTCCACGTCGTGAAGCAGCTGCTGTCTTTCGATGATGGTGAGAACTTTTCTCTTTGACATGCTTGCAACGCTACACTAGCTCAAAATGCACCGCAATGCACGGCACGTCTGACAAGACAAAACAAAATGGCGAGCTTGGCTGGTTGGGTCATGACCAGGGCCCGGATTTTTAGGCACTAACAGGTAGCGCTCTTCGTTGGATAAATCATTCTAGGCCAACTAACCTTCAGAACCGTATCGTTTTATCTTCCGATTGGAAGGAATGTTGATACATAAAACGGTGCGCACCCCCTTTCTCAGCTTAGCGATATCATACGCGATGATGATTGGCATACTGCGTGCTATGCGGTCAAGAGCGCCCCCTATTAGTGCCTCAAAATCCGGGCCCTAGTCATGACTCATGACCACGCCTTTTATCCTACGTCATTGATCACGCCCAACTTCCGGAGCACGGCGGCGCTACGTGAGTTCCGTTTTCGACCGCGATGGCGGAACGAGCAATTTTTTCGGGGAAATTTCGGAGTTTCGGCCGACTTTTCTTCACTATACCCGGTTCTCGGGCAGAAAAGCCTTCACTATAAACGGGTTGCAAATACATGGGCGTCTATGAGCATTCAATCGGGACCGAGATTTCCCTTCACTACATCCGTTTCTTCACTACATCCGTTTCTTCACTACATGCGGGTTCACTATAGAGAGGTTCTACTGTAACAGAGTGAAATTAACTACTCTTAGAGTATGTAGCTTTATATCACCTTTAAAGTAGCACAGAAGTCATTTTTGACGCCCTGTTTTCTGTCTATAAAACTGTTAAGTAGGCCAGTAAAATGTGGCATGAGAAGTAATTCGCCCCACACAGTCATAATTATCGCAGAAACTGCATTGAAAGTATGCCGCACAAAGCGACCGTGCGCAGTTGTGCTGGAGAGCAGTACCAGCCTGTGACCTTGCGCTGATGCTACACCGTCCGCACTTTCCGATTGGTTTAGTGTATCTTCTGCTAGTCAGCTGTTCAGGCATCTGAAAAAGCATTGTACACAGGGACACTCCCACAGGACAATGAACGCCCATGGTCACCCTTTCAGTTCCTAATCCCCTCCGAGGGCACATGTTTTCAGGCTACAAAAGAAGAAAGCCCTCACTAGGCTGACCAATTGACCAATGGCTAGGCGGACCATTGACAATGAATAAGAGTGATAAATATGGTCGGTGAAGAAAGGGTGGGGCACTAAAATGGTATCGGTATCGATAACGATGCAGATATCGCGATACGCACTCCGATACCGAAAAGGTATCGATTACTGTAACGGCGATACATAGAACACTGGATATGGTACACAACTATCTACACAAGGCCTGCACAACTTCTGAATGAAAAACACGTAACGAAGGGATCTACTTTAACAGAAGCACGTACTACACCACTAATCAGAGTTGTAAAGCAATACAAATATCGCATCCAAAGTTTGCGTTCACGCTTGAACCGATTCATATGAACCTGTAACCGAATTCACATTTTTTGGTTCAGGTTACGATTTCGGTTAATTGCCGATGGTGCATTACAGTTACATTCCGGTTAGGGTTCTGGAAAAAATTCATGTTCCAAGCGCTTTTAGGTTTTCAATTCCATTCCAGTTTCAATCCCTGGTCATAGGTCGTTCTTCTCCTCCTTGTTCCACCCCTGGAGGCAGGTTGAGAGTGAACAAGCGCGGCTGCGTTTGTGTACGTGTTCTTCTGGGGAAAAAACTGCATGCATCAAAACCTTTTGTACTGCTCAGCAAATTGACGCATATACGTACTACTGTAATCAGATGTCTTAAAACTGAAAATGTTTTGGAAGGCCCTCTGCGCTCCTTTAATCCCCACAGTCGATTACTTATGACACGCATAATATTTTGTCCTAGATTGTGTACGTCGCACCAATGAAGGCGCTGGCTGCCGAAATGGTTCGGAATTTCGGCAAAAGGCTCGAGCCACTCGGAGTGGTCGTGCGAGAGCTGACTGGAGACATGCAGCTGAGCAAGGCAGAGATCATGAAGACACACGTGAGTTTTCTACATCTATGTGAAGCCATCCGATCATGTGAGTAAACAAGAGCAGCACATGACAGGCTTCTTTGTTTATCCCCGGCTGCAGATGTTGGTCACTACTCCAGAGAAGTGGGACGTAGTGACTCGAAAGTCAACAGGTGACATAGCATTGAATCAGGTGGTGAAGCTGCTCATCCTGGATGAAGTGCACCTTCTTCACGGCGATCGTGGGCCTGTGCTGGAAGCATTGGTTGCCAGGACGTTGAGACAGGTATGTTTCTGTTTCAGAAGGACGTTTTTTAAGGATGGCAAGTGCCATATTTGCATAATTCTAACGTGCACTTTGTCCCTCAAAGTTATTAGCACGTCACAATCAGGCGAGTCTTGTTCATATTGACGGTGTGCTTGCGATGATTACGTGATCAAAATTTTGATTCTTGTGTTTGCGAGTTTCGGATGCACTTCTCGTACCGGATTTTCTATCAGACTGTTTCGACACTAGCTTCTGCATTAACTGCTGTAATGATGTCGGTAAATTTTGTAATATTTTAACTGTTCCCCTTAAACTGCCAATTAACGAAGCATGATGATGAAGCATCTTGTATGAATGACAATTGACTGGAGGCTTGGAGAGGGCTATGACATTTCAATGATGCCTTCAGTGCGTCCCACATGTAATACTACGTAAGAATGATGTTTTATGGAATGAATGAGTACAGTCAAGCCTTGCTACAACGAAACGCAATACAACGAAATTCTCGGTAGAACGAGAGAATTTACCTTCCCCAGTCATGCTCCCACAGGAAACAATGTATTTCAGCTCTCGTTGCAAAAAATGATTTTAACCCGGAACCTCATTACAACGGAAAAAAAAAGGCCGCTCAGAAAACACTTTTTCGTCGAAAACGAGAGATTAATGCACGTTGAAGCTCCTACTCCTCAAGAGCGGGGTCAGTGGACTTCAGGAGAAAAAAAAAAAGAAGAAAACTGAGAGAGGGAGCGAGAGCGTGCGCATGGAACCACCCAGTCGCAGAGAGCACGTGCGCCCCGAGATTTCACTTAGCAGCGTGTCCTGTCATACGGCGTAGTTTTGTGCCTGGCAGCTCTCAGCGAGTCTTCTTTCTGCCTGCCAAGCCCACCATGGATAGCGGCGTAAAGAAAAGAAAAGTGCTGTCGCTGGAAGAGAAAGCTGCAATGATCAATGCAGTCTCTTGAGGGAGAAAGAAGATTGACGTAGCTAAGGAGTATGGCGTGTCCCCAAGCACACTGTCAACAATCTTGAAAAGCAAAGAAAAAATCCTGAAAGCGAAGGACTCCGGCATGAGCGCAGGTCGGAAAAGGATGAAGACGTCCCCGTACGAGGAAGTAGAAATAGCTCTCTTCACGTGGTTCATCGACATGGGGGCGAAGGATGTTTTGATGAGTGGAGCAATACTGCAGCAAAAAGCGAGGGACTTTGCCTCCCTTCTGGACGTCAATGATTTACCTCAACAGGTCGTCAGCGCTATTGATGTTTTGCATGCGTGCGTGATGACTTAGAAAAGGCCGTCAAGGCGATATTAGCATACGAACGATATGTCACCCCTTGCCTGTTCAGTACAAGCCAGACGAAGATGACAGACTACTTCCGTGCAAAATAAAGTGTGGTGCGTATTTCAACTGTCTCTTTCACTCTTTTTAATTAATTCTACGTTCAATATGATGTTTTCCCACAATTTGTACGTCACGATTTTATCGAATTTCGGTAGAACGTAATACTCGGTATAACGAAAAAATCCTCCGTTCCCTTGACTTCTGTTATATCGAGGATTGACTGTATTTATGAATGAATGAGTTTTTGTCTGGATAGTGGTACATTTGTTACAAGCAGTAAAGCCGTAGTGCCAGCAGGGCTAACAAAACTGACGAAGAATGATACAAGAAAACACACAGAACACATGCACTGAGAGTTACTGTTACTGTCTGTTTACCCCCTTTTCTGTGTAACCTGCTTTGTACAGATGCAGCTGTCTGCCTATCTTGGATGTTTATATGTAGGTGCCTATGCGTTGTATATGTTTGGTTAGAATGTGGGTTTCTTGAAAGTGTGGTTACTTGAAAACAAGTCCCTTCAATTAGTACAAGTTAAGAACCGGTGTATTGTAACTGGAGTGTTGCAATCCCTTTAATCCATTACAGTAGAACCCCTTTGTAGTAAACTCTCTGGGACCAGGACGAAATTTTACTACATCAGGAGTTTTATTATATCAGGTGCATGCATACGTATATATTCTATCGGGACCGGAGTTCTTGTTTACTATAAGCGGAGTTTTACTACAAGCAGAGTTACCATGACGAGGTTCTACTGTACTTTGCCACTCCTTGCAGGTGGAGTCATCACAGAGAATGATTCGTATAGTGGGACTTTCTGCAACTCTTCCCAACTACGAGGACGTAGCCCACTTTCTACGAGTGAACCCCAGGGCCGGCCTGTTCTACTTCGACAACCGTTTTCGCCCCGTTCCACTGGGACAGACTTTCATCGGAGTAAAAGCTCCATCTCCGCTCCAGCAGATGACCGACATGGATGAAGTTTGCTTTGACAAAGTCTTTGCAGTTGTGCAGAGAGGTTATCAGGCAGGGTTCTGTTTTTACCTTAGGCACAGTTCGTACACATACTATTAGTACTTTTTTTTTTTAAATGCATATCTGAAGTTTTTCTATTAGTGTTACGAATAAGCCATTCAGCATATCAAAACATGTACTAGTAGATTAAAGCATGAAGGGCCCAGTAGTATTGTTTACCTTAGCAGATGTGTTGTCCGTCAGATTATAGGAGCTAGTGCTAAAATCAGGATTTGCTTCAGGAGTTGTAAAATTGGGCAACAACAGGTGAGAAACCAGACCTTTGGATGGACAGTAAAAAGGGCACTTTTCGCATTTCAGATTAGCATGAATGTTGAGCAGCATTCACTATCACACATACTGGTGACTCAATTTGTACTTTGGCAAAACTTAGTTTTCATTCAGATTAATTAGTAAGTGTAATTAGTGAAGCATCCCTGACGATGATGCAAGTTGGGGTAAAACCGTGTTTACCAGGTTTAAATCTAGAGCCCAAGGATCTACGTGAAACACACAGGTGTTCCAAGGGAAAAAGTATCAACATTTGGATGCCCGAGTGGTGTGTGTGCTAATTAAACAAGCACGCTAATGATGCGAGTAAACGTGACATAATTTAAAATAAACTATCTTGGATCTATGCACATTGCAAGCAATGCGGGACTGCCAAGGAAGTGAGTCTTTTATGGAAGTCTGTTCTGAATTAGAAATATGGCACACTGACATTAAAGAAAACGTAGTCAGAAAGTCAAGCAAGTAGGGCAGGTTTTGGTGAAGAGTAGATGTCAGTTCTCAAGATGTAGATGTGCTTAACATGAAGACGATATTTCAAACAACTGTGCAGTAGAGTTTTGTTGTGCGCTTGTTCTTTGGTCTTCTAGAGCTACAATTAGGGCTGTGCGAGTAGCAAAACTTTCGAGCTTGAGTCGAGCTCGAGTAATAACAGATCACTGTTTGGAGTATCCAGTTGAGTTTGAGTACCGTACTTAGTCGCACAATTTTTGCACTTTTTTTACCAAAAAATGACACAAAGGTTGGGGGTGCGCAAATTACGTGAGGCATTAACAAGACGACTTGAAAAACGTGTGTAAAATCTGTTAAAGGATGGGCCTTCAGGTGAATAATACAGTAGAATCTCGATGATACGAATCTCACGGGGCAGCAGAAAACATTCATATCGAAAGAATTACACTAAAATAAAATGACATCTCGTATAACGATATCCCTTGTAAAACGATGGTTTGTGATTTAACCGTCAAAATATAAATTGTTTCTAATGGGGAAATGACCCGCGTACAGCGATGGAGACCGCGGTCCTGAGTACTTGTATAACAATGTTGGACGCTGTCTCATGTGCGTAACCTCGCGGCAGTGATATGAATCTCACGGGGTAGTGGAAAAAATTAGTATAATCTGAAATTCGTATCGAAAGAATTAAACCAAAGTAAAAATTGAGGCAAGCAAATAGACAGCGATTGTTCATTTTCCATAACTGTTAGTGAAAGAGGTCGGTCGTAACGATTTTCTCTCTTCATATTTGGCCAGTGCTGCCGAAATTTGTGAGATGATTCAAAAGGCCCAGCACGTGCTTTTCACGCTTTTCCAAAGCGAGCTTATCCTAAAGCGTACATGCGTTAGGCGAAGCCGTCTTGCGGAATGCTGACGCGTCATGTTGTCAGAAGGTTTCCTGACATGTTCCCTTCACGTGTGTCTGGTCACGGGGGAACAACCTCTGTCACATCCTCTGCTCGTTTGAATCATCCGTAAAGGCAAGATAATGCGTTTGTACCATCCGAACGTGCATGGGAAGAATCTTCATTCTGGTTGGGGCCGGAAAAGAATTTGTATCATCCTGAAATTCCTATCATCCATGATTGTATCATCGAGATTCGACTGTACTTTATTACGCTGACTTTATGACCCATCATCGCTGCTTCGGTCAGAAATAACGTCGCAGTCTTCGATAAATAAATACCAGTCGCAGGAAAACGCGATGACATTGCACATTATACAAATTTTTATTTTCACAACTTTTTTAGTGAAAGAGTGGGGGGGTGCAAATTATGTGAGTACATAAGGTACTTGGCGTTACATTAAATGATAGGTAATATGTAGAAGCAGGAAGAGAGCTATAAAATTATAAAAGCTTTATGGAAACAATGCGCCACCTAAGAACAACATTGCTAAATGAACGTTGCAACCAAAAGAAGCATAGAGAGATTTACAAGTTATTAGGTAGGAGAACTAGTCTGTCTACAAGGCGCGGTTTAACTCTTTCCTTACCGCTGCAAAAATTGGGGTTGCTTTGACAAATATATTTTTTGTAGCTGACAGTATCACCTCAAAATTTGTTGCTATATATGAAAATGCAGCCAAGTGGATGCTCTATCGAATGATGTAAGTTTCATAAACAAAGCTATCCATGTATGTCCCAAATTAATTTTGGGACACAAAAAAATTGGTGCGAACAGCAGAAACCTCATGAATATACGCCTGTATCCTGAACAAAAATGTCAATTGAAATGCGCTCCTCCCATGTCTGATGTGGGATAGACGTGTGCAACACCTCCATAGCCAGCAGTAGCCAGTTGAAGCTGGTTTGCCATTTATAGTCACTACTCAGTCTGTAGCCAAGTCGAGGTTAGCCGAAGCTAATAGTGAAAACAACATGGCGGAATTATGACAGCGATCACGGCTGCGCCGAATGCGTGTTTCCAAATGACAGAATCGTTGTGACAGGCTATATCTTGTACGGGTGGATTTTAATGTGGATCTAACGTGAGCTCGAAACGATATTGAGTCTCGAAAGTTGGCGAGTCATCATTTGTCGGCTCGAGTTTGAGTCGAGTATGAGATCGACTCGACTCGAACGCAAAATTTCGAGTACTTGCACAGCCCTAACTACAATATCTACACTGCCATATTACTGCTGGTCATTATCAATCTGTTTTCCTGTCTTCAGGCGATGGTGTTTGTCCACTCAAGGAACTCGACCGTAAAGACAGCCAGATCTTTACGAGAGTTGGCTCAGCAGCAGGGCAAGCTCGAAAAGTTCAGGGTCTCACCTAGTGTGCAGTACACTGCAGCTGAGAAACAGGTATTGAAAAAAAAAACAAAAAAAAAAATTGCATTATTGCATCAGACTTGTCTTGTAAGAGCAGTTAAATGTTCTTCCATTACTTTAGTGCTTTAGGATGTGGCAGGTCGTCATCCGTAACATCCAATTGAATCCAAGTGATGTTTTTTTGCACTTGGGTCTGTGTGGATTGCTTCCTGTTCTGTAAGGAACGGGTACTGTACCGTTTAAGGCTTTCTGCCGCGATATGAGTAGGGCCAGAAGTTTTCGGGTTTTACTCTTTTTCAGATTCGGGGAGTAAAAATCGGGGAAATACGTTTACACCCTAAATTCCTGCAAATATCGGGTGAAATTCTTTGCACTGTGCTAGTGCATTGTGGTGCAGGGAGAAATCGGGTCTGATATTAGGACGAAAATGTTTTGGGAAATACTTTTTTCTCAATTCGGGGTGCTATATATTAGATGGCCAAATTCATGCAAATTCAGGTGACTGACAGCAGGATGCATTCTCCAGTCCAAAAGCTTTATTTTATATCTGTACAGTGGCAGGATTCCTACACTATTAATATGTAGAGAGTGTTGACGGTAGGAGTGCCGATGACGTCTGGGGACTCGTCTACAATGACGCTTATCTTTGCAGTGGCTATCTTCTTTAAAAACTTCAGTTTGGCGGCCTCAAACACCTGTCGGAGGAGCTTTTCTCTCAGCTGTTTCGTACATGGCATTGTCCTCGTGGCCGGGCAATACCTTTTGAAGAAGCGCCCAAGTTCACCGTCTGCATGCTCCAGACTTATTCCTGCAAAGCAGACAGCGCGCACAAAATCGTGTATCGCACCTTCTGCTTCTTTTTTCCTAGCTCCACTGTCTTACGGTAATGTCGAAGATGGTTTATCGTTTCGTTCTCGCCTGCTCGGCCTTCTTGAAGTCCGCTTTCAATTTGCCATGCCGTGCCGACGCCACGTGCTCTCTGATGCGATCATAAGGCTTTTTTGCTGGATCTGGCGAAATCTCCAGGCAGCAGTACTTGCAGACCAACGTGAATTCCGCAGGTGTTTCACTGGAGTCCTGAAAAGCGTCCAGGCGCGCCTTCTTCTTCTTAACCTCAAGATCTGAGTACTCCCTCGCCCAGTCGTGGGCAGTCTTCTTTGGTCAGCCCATCAGGACAGCAGGCTTTGATCCCAAGAATAAGCGTCACACAAAGTTGCACGTTGCAAAACTGAACGAAGTTCGTGTGATAAGTGTGACCAAAAGCGTCCGACACTAACGCATGACGCATCCGTAACCGGGGAGAACGCAGAAAGCTTGCCGCTTGGTGCGCATGCGCAAATCAGATGTTGGATTGGATTGACTCGTCGCTCGGCTCGACACGGATTGAGACTGGCTGGTTAGCTTGCGCCCTCCTCTATGTTCTACGTTTGGCCGGCTTCTCGGGTTTTACCGACATCGTTTGGCCGGTTTCTCGGGTTTTACCGACATCGTCGGGGCACAAATATCAGGTTTAACCTGAAGTCTGATAATTGCATTTAGGGGGTACAAACGGGGAGAAATGGGGTTAAACCCGAAAACTTCTGGCCCTAGATATGAGTGAATGGTGTGCGAGGCTGGCAAGAGGTACTCTTCGTAACACGTTAGGGGGTGTACCGTACCTGATGTGGTGGCTCAGTTGTTGAGGTGGCCCTCTTTGCCATCTTGGTCCCTAGTTATTACGAGAGTTCTGTGCACTGTATTCGGCAGTGTACTGCCTGATCTGTACTGACAGCAGGCCGGGCAGTGCCTGTAATGGTGTGCTGCTCTGCACAGAGCTGATTGTTCAGGGCATTCTGTTTGTAAATTGAATTGTGCGGTGATAAGACAACCGTCCAGCAAAACTACTTTCCATGGTGTCTCGATTAATTGAGCAGGGTTTCCAGCAGTGCTAGATGTCATTTCAGTGCTCCTTTGACAAAGCACCAGCTGACCATGCCACATTTGCCTTTCGTTAAATCAGATGATGAGGTCCCGCAATGCAGCCATAAAAGATCTCTTCCCTTATGGATTCTCTGTCCACCATGCTGGAATGTTGCGTTCTGACCGAAATCTTGTGGAGAAGCTCTTCAGTGACGGGCTCATCAACGTGCTTGTTTGCACCTCGACACTAGCATGGGGAGTCAACCTGCCAGCACATGCTGTCGTCATTAAGGTAAACCCTGCAGCTGTTTCCTGTAATACTTTATAGAGCGTTGCATTTTGTTTGTTTTGCGTTTTGTTTTGGTCATCTTAGATTTGAGAAGGTATGGTAGTTTTTTTACTTGAGTTTTACCTGTGGTTGAATGACAGTGCAGTTCAGTGTGACGATGCTCAAGTGACGATGCAGATCAGGGAGTGAAAATGGGTTTTACCTAGGGGTGTGCGAATATTCGAGTTCTCGAATTCGAATCGAATATCAAATGCTCGAACTATTCGATTCGCGAATCGAATATCCAATATTCGATTTTTCGAATATTCGACTATTCTGTGAATATGAACGACACAACCCGAAAGTGGGCTTCACCTGATGCTTCCGTGCATGAGGTGAAGCCTGCTTTAAGAAATTGACCTTGCTGCATGACCAACACAGGCCGGAGGGTGTTTAGTTTAAAGGGAGACTCCGGGACAATTCGAAACTATTATAATGGCTGTATAAATAAGTTCGATACTTTCTTCCGAAATGAGAAATACAGTTGGTTTGGCAATCGGGGACACGTTAGTTGCCAAAAGAGCTGGGAAGCTCAAAACGAAACCGAAACTTCTGAAGGTTCCCTCTACTACCTCCTGTACCATGCGTGACGTCACCGGTAGTCTCGTGTGGGCCATCGGCTGTTTTTCGGGCACGCGCTTTGTAACTTTTTCGTGTCGCATGGATGACCAGTTGTCTGCTTCCTCGATTTCATTCTAAAATATTCGCCAGCAGTAAAAGCAAAACCTACAGAAAGCCGTACACGAGGAATACCGATGAGGTGAAGCACAGTGTTGCTGGACTGCTTTTTCGTGGAGAAGCGCCTAATCACTCAAAGGAAAATATTCATTTTCTAATCATCTGGGCCACTTGGGGATGAGAAATTGTATCCACTGAAATATCATACGGTACAGATTGATGTCGCAATGTTACCTCAACACGTTTTTGGTGCGGAGCCTCCCTTTAAGATAACGTTATCCGAACTTAGTTTTGTAGACATCGTCTGTGGAAGGGATGGCGCCCCTCCCACATACAGTTTAGCGGTGCCGACGGGGACTTTAATTTGATGTTTGTGAGGTTGCCTTTAAAAAGTTAAAACTCTTGAGTAACGACTACAGCCCACAAACAAGAAGGTTGTTTTAAAGATGTCCTTTATGTCTAAAATTTCAGCAGTGCAACTTCCTCGGGTGAGAGCACAGAAACTAAAGGGTGTTCATGGCAAAGCTGAGGCAGCATGCCAATTCGTTTGTTTCACAAATGGCCTGTGGTTGTCTGAAACAATTACAGCCTCATCCGTATAACATGCTACTTCCTGACATAAAATTTTGAAATGAAGGTAACCACTCCAGTACTCCAGTAAGTGTAGGCTCACCTGAAAAGCAGGAAGCACTCTGATGTAAAATTAAAGAGTAGGTGCTTTAAACAGAAGAATTGCGTGTCTCTCTTGTGGCAGTTAATGCCAGAAAAGTTACACTAAAGCCATGGGCCACAAAATGGAAACTTTTAGTGTGAAAGTCGCATATTGTAAATTTTGCACGAATATTCGATATTCGATTCGGTATTGGGACTTTTTTCCCCCATTCGATTCGGTATTCGATTCGACTTAAAATATTTGGATTCGCACACACACCTAGTTTTACCTGATTTAACCCCAGAACACAAGGCCCTGATCTTGTAAATTTTATAGAGGTGTGCGAATATTGAAATTTTCGAATACGAATCGAATATGAATAGTATCTACAAAATTGTCCTTAGAATATTGAATCGAATCGAATACCGAATATCACGTCATAGGATAACGGCTTCTAAGAGTCAATGAAGTTAATTAAGCCCCGAAAACAAGCATCGCCACAGTTGTGTTCTGCTGATCCTTAGAAAAATGTCCCAAGTGCTAATGAGGAATATGTATTAATGTACAGTGAACTCTCATTATTATGACCATGGTCGTTCCCGAAAATTTTGGTCATAATGCGGAATTGTCATATTAACGGGGGGATTTGCAGGGGTTTCACAGCATTGTTCCCCAAGAATATGGTCGTAAAGCGCGTATGTCAGATTATCGGGGGTCATATTAACGAGGGTTCACTGTATAGGCTTAGCATAAGGCATACGCGCTTATATGCACATGTACGGTAAAATTATTTTTACAATGAAACAGTGTGCAGTTCTCATGAGGCAAGCTGAAAACCGTAAAAAGAAACTTTCATTTCAAAAATCTTTCATGAACAGTGAACACCTGTGTTGGCATTGTAAAGTGCTGGTAAAACAGACAGAATGGAAGTAAAGAGCAATGACATGTTCAGAATGTGGGATGGCTTAGTGATGAGCATCTCAGAAGGAAAATGAAGGTGGCAAGTGGTCTCTTCTTGCATTGACAATTCCTTCCGCATTTGTCGTGAAGGCGAGAAACTGCACGGTTTCACTGCTCTCACGCGTGACGTCACACGTGAGACCATCGTTACTGTCGGTAACGCATGGTTTGGAATGGCCTCATGCATTATGGCGCAGTAAAACTGTGATCCTCGACGATGTTGTATGGACGCAGGTTTTGGCGAGACGCAGGTTTTGGCTGTGCATGCTATGGGACGGTGAACAGCGGCGTTCAGCTCAACGTCAACAAAATTTCGATATTTAACCGTAATTTCACCGAACTGTAGGCCTCATACGAACGTTCAGAGTTCTTCAGCCATCCACTAAAGCCGCGACTGTGCTGACGATGTATGAAACGTACCGCGGTCTCGGGTTTCGCTGGGGCAGACTTTAAAATGGCGGCTGCACACAACTGCGTACTACTAAATATACATTGTTTCTACGGGGAAACGACCCGCGTATAGCGATGGAGACCGCCGTTCCGAGTACTCGTATAACGATGTTGGACGCTGTCCCGTGCGCGTAACCTCGCGGCGATTTTCACCGCGATAAGATACAGTAGAATCTCGATGCTACGAATCTCACGGGGTAGCGGAAAGAATTCGCATCATCCGAAATTCACATAAAAAAGAACTAAACCAAAATAAGAATTGAGGCAAGAAAATAGACAGCGACTGTTCATTTTCCAATACTGTCAGTGAAAGGGTAGGTGGTAACGCTTTTGTGTCTCCGTATTTGGCCAATGCTGCTCAAATTCACAAGATGATTCAAAAGGCCTAGCACGTGCTTTCCACCCGCGAGTCGCGCGACGGTGTTCTAAAGCGAGCTTCTCCTAAAGCACGCAGGCGTTAGTTGAAGCCGACTTGCGGAATGGTGACGTGTAGTGTTGCCAGAACTTGTCCTGCAATGTTCTCTGGTTCCCTCCACGAGTTCTGATCGCTGTTTTCCCAAGCCAGTGCGATGTCACACAGCTTCGCGTTTTTCTAAGCATCTGTTTCTTTTTCTTTTGCTACACGCGGGGTGGCGCGCGACTTTTCGACGCGCTATTTAGGTCAGCCCTCGTTTAACGATGTACCCCGTATAACGATGGAATTCGCGATTACTGTCAATATCGTTATACGCGGGTTTCACTGTAGTTTCGGTTTCGGTTACCGAACGTATAGCGACGCATTCGCAAATGAGCGTACCTCGGAAGCTCCACGTGTCGCTTTGCAGCTGTTTATGCATGTCCGTCGCCACAACATACAAATTCCAGTGCACAGCCCGCAACAGCTTCGTAATAAGCTGCTATGATATTCGAAAACTTCTAATATCAAATTTTCGAATACGAATACAAATCGAATATCGCAAGTATTCGATTCGTATTCGAAATTTCGAATATTCGCACACCTCTAATATTTTAGTATTATGAGTATTGTGTTTTGTGACATGCGATAACGTTCACCTTGTGTTTTAGGGAACCGACATATACGACTCCAAGCATGGCAGCTTTGTGGATTTGGGGATCCTAGATGTGATGCAGATCTTCGGTCGTGCTGGCCGGCCCCAGTTTGACAAAGAAGGGCACGGAACTATCATTACTACGCATGCCAAACTGAACAAGTACCTGTCACTGCTCACATGTCAGTTCCCTATTGAGAGCAGCTTCCATGAGAACCTTGTAGACAACTTGAATGCTGAGGTCAGTGTGTGTTTATTATTTAGATTCAACCATAAATTTATGCGTGAACTACAGCATGCACCAAATTGCCGATGCAATGGAGTAGTCACGCTCATTATCATAGATCGCGAAGTTACCCGTCAAAAAGAACTCGTCACAAGTTAAGTTACCGTGTGAAAAACGTAAGTAAGTTAATAACGAAGTTCTTCAGCCTGAAATGTAACTCGCAGTTACGGGAGTTACTTAAAAAAAGAACAAGTTACTTCCAAGTTACTTGGGGCATAAAATGCGCGCTTGAGCAGTTGAGTTAGACCTTGAGTTGCCTGCGGAGGAGTGCAACACGCTTACATCGTTTTCGTGTATGTCCAACAATTCGAATGCTTTACATCTTACCCGTGATTGAATATCACGTTTTACGACATAAAATGCCATGAAAGAACCAGAGAGAAAGCAAGAAAATATGTGGACACAAGTGAAAAGTGAATTAAAAGTAACTTCGAACTTAGCTTGAAAGTTACTTTGGTTAGGTTAATTACCGGAAAAAGAAACTAGTTCCTCCGTAAGTTACCACACCGAAAAAAGTACCGAGTTAAGTTACAGATTAGCAAAAGAAAGGAAATTAGTTACAGTAACGAGTTACCTCGAACTCTGCTCATTATAGAACCTTTTTATAATGACATGGTCTAGAATGAATATACCGTATTTGCAGGATTCTAACGAGCACCTTTCTGACTCAAAAAGTGGGCTTAAAAATCACCTGCACGTTACAGTCATGTCCAAAGTTCAGAGAACAAGATTAAGAGCTTGGTGAAAGGTGGCTAGCCGCATCGCCATAGACACCACTTCGTTGTGGCCATCACGCAGTCGCTGCTTTTGATTGTAGCCTTGTACAGTAGTTGTCTTTAGTGTCATGCATGTGGGATGACCTTGCGTGCGCAACGACGTTGGCTGCAGCTGCAGTGCACACCAGCGTGCTCTGGCAGCCATAGAGCTGACAGTCGGGGGCACGCTTCGCACCAGAGTTGAGCACGCTCTACTCATGACGTTGTATGATAGTGCTCACAGTGATGCCACTCCTGTGCCAAAGGCGCCATTTTGCACCAAGCGTTTGCGCCACCCTGATAAAAATCTGTAATTTTGTGCCAAAGTGCTCCAAATGCAGCATGTTGTGCGCACAAAGCAGCAGCGGCACGCTCTACATATAAGTTGGCCGTTTCGGCACTTTGACCTTCGCCTTTTCTCGCCTTGCGTTACTCTACTCATGCACCGCGTTGGCATACTCGTGCACCTGAGGCTGCACTGCTATATTTAAGGCCCTCGGCTTTCTGCTGCGGCAAATTCAAAATTCCATGGCACCGACTTGTAAATTCAGCAAGTTTCCGCCGCGAGCAGTCAACGGCTGCTTGAAATGGGAAACACTTTATTTTCTTGGATAATGTGGGAGCAAAAAATATGTTATAAAATTACAGATTCAAAGCACTGTTGTGGCTCAGCATTACTTACATGATATCTTGTGTTCTCCTCTGATGCGGTCTGTTGTCTGCAATCAATTTATAACTGCTGAAAGATCTTTCAGCATTTACAGAGTTTATAAGAAGGACTTTACAATGCATGCCAAGAGGAAGTTACATTTTTCGGGCACCCTTTTTTTAGGGGTGTGCGAATCCGATGTCTACAAAACTAACTTTGGATAACGTTATCTTAAAAAACTAAACTCCGTCCAGCCTGTGTTGGTCCTGCAGCAAGGGCAATTTCGTAAAGCAGGCTTCACGTCATGCACCGAAGCATCAGGTGAAGCCCACTTTCGGGTTGTGCCGTTCATATTCGTGGAATAGTCGAATATTCGAAAAATCGAATATTGGATATTCGATTCGCGAATCGAATAGTTCGAGCGTTTGATATTCGATTCGAATTCGAGAATTCGAATATTCGCACACCCCTACTTTTTTTGTTCCTGGGCTGTAGGCATTATTTAATGCGTAGTTAACTTTCGGAAGGCAACCTCCCAGACTTCAAATCAAAATCCCGCACTGCCACTGCGAAACTGCACATGGGAGGGATGTTGCCCCCTCCTCAGGCGAAGTGTACACAATGAGCTTGGGCTAACGTTATCTTAAGCTAAACGTCAATCTGCGTGTGTTTGTCCTGCAGCATGGACAGTTTCGTAAAGCAGGCTTCTCCTCATGCAGGGAAGCGTCAGGTGAAGCCAACTTTCGGGAGGTGTCGTTCGTAATTTGGCGAATAGTCGAATATCCGGAAACCCGAATATTGAGTATTCGATTCGCGAATCAGATACTTCGAGTGATTGATATTCGATTAGAATTTGAGAACTCAAATATCCGCACACCCCTAAAAATAAGGGATTCAGTGAAATTGTGTACAAAACGAAGTATTCCGCGATTAATTCCAGATTCCGCGAAATTTCACGGAATCAAGGGAAACCGAGGGCCTTAACTATATTATATGTGCCTGTTACGCTGTGCCTGTGTGGTATATCCCGATCTGGTGCTCATGGTGCTCATAATGAGCAAGTGAGTAATACACTTTGTGAAATAAAAGAAATGCACCTTTGGATGTTTGCAGATATCTCTGGGCACTGTGTCTTCAGTGAGTGAAGCTGTGGAGTGGCTCAGCTACACATACCTCTATGTGCGAATGCGTCGTAACCCACATGTCTACGGGATCAAGTATACGACGCTAGTGGTAAGCATTCTCAAATGAGGTGCTCCGTCTGGTTACATATGTGTCGTGCTATCGATACTTAGTTATAGTAGCTTGCAGCTCTGCCCAACAATCAGAACCCTTTTTATTTATTTAGTTCCATGAAGTTGTTGTACCAGGGACAAAATGCTGTTGATTAGTCACTCTATCAATGTCCAGTCTTAATTACCTGTGTCATGTTATTAAATTTTAGAGTCATGCTCACTTCTGTATTGCTTTCAGTACAGCCCCCATATATGCTATGGCAGTGACTCTGAAGTTTGTCCCTGCACATGGGAGTGGGTAAAGAGGATAAAGTGTGGGAGGGAGAGGGGAGGGTAACAAGTGCCTGTTTGCTCACAAGGCAGCGATAACGGGGTATTCGTAGGCCACCTGGGGTCCAGGGAAGAAACGACTGCCCTTCACCTTGAAATCCTACACCCTTATTTGGCAAAAGGGCCAATGAGGTTACTCCACAAGCAATAGGGGAGAGAGGAAAACTGTTCTTTTTTTTTAGTTTCAAGTTAGCGCCACGAACTGTGGCTATGAGCGGCGTTCAGACGTGGACAGATGGAGAGAGGACAGCAGGAAGGAGTGGGGGACAGGGGGGGTTAGGGGTTAGTATGCGTTTTGGACTGACTGCAGAAGGAACTGTGCCGACATTCAGACACTATCGTGAGGTGCAATCTTTAACCATGGTGCCGTAGTCTTAAGCTGGTTACTTTTTAGTAGGGTTATTTTTGAGCTTTGAGCCTATCATTGATCACATCTTCTCCGACGTATCCAGTAAATCAGGTACAGTAAAACCTCGTTGAAACATACCGGCTTAAGCCGTAGTTTCGGTTTAACAATAGTTGAGCCAAGTCCCTGAATGAGTTGCCATTAAGCCTGATGTATTTTACGTCCGCTTAAACCGCAGTCGTTTTTCCCATACTTATCGTTTAATCCGTAGCTGTTGTAGTTCCGTACACTGCGAACGCCACACGGCCGGCCTTTTGACGACCTCGCTCGACAGCTCAACACTCTCAAGATAACAAATAACAACGGCATGGATTAAGAAGCGGAATTCCATGGGGCCAACCGGGGGTGTGACTCATGACCACAGAGTGTGGGATACAGCATGTTGCCTGCCTGGCCTCCCGCAACCCAGCCAATGGGATCATGCCCCCCCCCCGCCACAAGAAAAGGGGATACAAAGCGGAAAGCTATCAGAGCTGTGGAACGCCCTTCACCTCCTCTGTTCTCTGTGATCCTCCTAAGCACCGCCCAACCGGTAAAGCACAGAGTTTTGACCGTGAAGGAGAAGCTGCACTTGATTCAAGCCAGCAAGCGAGGAGCAAAGAAAGCAGGGCTAGCTCATGGGCGCGATTCTCGCCTGCTGACAAGCAAAGCTAACAGAGTTCTGTAATTCTGTTAATTAATATGTCGTTATGTCTTTTCTTTAAAAAAATGCCATTGATTTCTGTTCTTCTTCCTTGCCATTGAGGTAGGTGCTTATCTTGTATTTCCAGATATGCCATAGTACCGCTTAAAACTTAGTTTTTCCGCGTCCCTGCCAGGTACAGCTAGCTTAATGGGGTTTTACTGTATATTCCTACCAAGTTGACATTGCGAATAAGGATACTGTTGAAAGAGCATAAAACTGTGAGAACAGTGCTTGAGCTGACGCCCCTGTAATTCCTTTTGCCCTATAGGAAGACCCACTGCTGATGAAATGCCGACACGACCTCATAGTATGTGCTGCCAAAACACTGGACAAGGCAAAGATGATCCGTTTCGACCAACGATCAGAACGACTAGACTCTACTAACCTTGGTCGTACTGCTAGTCACTTCTACATTAAGCATGCAACAGTGGAGCACTTCAACGAACTCATTGAACGAAAGGCCCTCACCGAAGGTGACATCCTGGCTGCTGTTTCAAAAGCACAGGAGTTTGACCAACTTCAAGTGAGTTAAGAAAGCTCTCAATCTGAATCTGAATGATTTCTTCAAATGGCGAATCAAGTTTGAATAAGCAGAAAAGGCCCAATTTGAATAGTTTGGAATACCTCAATGTGAAATATTTTGTGATGTGCAGATTTTCTGCTCCAAGCACGTGAGCTTTTTCACCCAGCATAACGTACCGTGAGAGAAGGGTCTCTGTGTTATGTATCGTCAACTGCATTAGTGGGATTAACTGCATTGAGAGCTAGTCAACATATTCCATGTGTCCTGCTTTGTGTGCATCTCCTCATTTCTAAGTTTACAATGTGAATGTCCTGCACCTTGTTTTAGAAACTGCACATACAGGGTGTTTCACCTAACGCGATAAGAAATTCTAACTGGCGACGTACTTGCTGGAGGATTGTGTGACTTCTGGCAATTACCTTCTGGAAACTTTTGCCAACATTAAGGAAGGCTTTGGACAATTTTTAATTGTCAGAAATTTATTTTTTCAATTAAATTTTGAAAATTGCCAAGTGAACCTCACTTTTTTACGGAAATATGAAGTCTTCCACATAGGTGGGCATTTTCCTGCGGCCTCACTCATCCTCACCTCATGAAGCACAGGCTTTATTGACCTCACTCACCCTCACCAAATTTTGTTCACCAGTAACTAAAACTCAGTCGCCCTCATCCTCACATTCCATTTTGAATCTTGCCCTCACAAACCTCACCTCAGGGCATCAGGATCCTGAGAGTCCTCACCATCCTCATCCTCACATGCCTTCACCTTATGAGGCTATTCACAACCCTTATGGCCTCATGAGGGTCCTCATCCTCACGTGTCCTCACCTCATGAGGGCCCTCATGTCCTCACGGTGCCTCACGTACTTTCGCCTAATGAGGACCCACATGGCCTAACGAGTCCTCATCCTCACGTGCCCTCACCTCATGAGGGCCCTCATGGCCTCACATACCTTCTTCTCATCAGGACCCTCATGGCCTCAAAACCCCTCATCCTCACGAGGGTCCTCATCCTCACGTGTCCTCACCTCATGAGGGCTCTCATGTCCTCACGGCGCCTCACGTACTTTCGCCTAATGAGGACCCACATGGCCTAACGAGTTCTCATCCTCACGTGCCCTCACCTCATGAGGGCCCTCATGGCCCCACGTACCTTCTTCTCATGAGGACCCTCATGGCTTCACAACCCCTCATCCTCACGAGCCCTCGCCTCGTAAATACCCTAATGGCCTGACGGGCCTGACATGAGCCTCAAAAGAACTTTCCATCATGTTCACATGACACGTCAGTGTTGAACTACTGTGTCGGTAGTTGGTACTAATGATACTGTGCGGCATTAAACCGTTTATAGGGTTTCGTGCTGTGCTTGGATAAATTTGATAACAGTTGTTACTGTAACTGCGAGGTTTAATGTTAGTGTTTGGCATCAGCAAAGAGGAGCCCGAACCGCCGTGAACGTGAAAGGCCTCACGGCCTCATCTGTGAGGTTCCTCACGAAAGGCCTCACGGCCTCATTCGTGAGGTCCCTCACGAAAGGCCTCACGGCCTCATCCGTGAGGTCCCTCACGAAAGGCCTCACGGCCTCATCCGTGAGGTCCCTCACGAAAGGCCTCACGGCCTCATCCGTGAGGTCCCTCACGAAAGGCCTCACGGCCTCATCCGTGAGGTCCCTCACGAAAGGCCTCACGGCCTCATCCGTGAGGTTCCTCACGAAAGGCTTCACGGCCTCATCCGTGAGGTTCCTCACGAAAGGCTTCACGGCCTCATCCGTGAGGTTCCTCACCAAGGGCCTCATAGCCTCATCCGTGAGGTTCCTCACGGAATACGTTGCACCCTCATGTATTGATGGCCTCATGACGACTGGCCACATGAGGGCCCTCACGGTGGGCCTCATGAGGGACAATGCCTCGCGACTCTCCTCATAAGGAACATTCTGTGTGGTGTGGCCTCACTCACCATCACCTCATCGTCGTGAGGTGAGGCGTCTTCATGAGCGAGGACGCCCAGCTATGGCCCTCCACGGATAACCACAGCCCCAACAAAAACTATTCACAGTATCGCAACAGAAATAGTCGAAAACAATTAGTAAAATTTCCGCTCTAGGCCCGCCTGCTCGATTGCCGCAGAGAAGAGTGTACGAGAGACGCGGGGAGAGGAGGAAGTGCTCCTGCCTCTTGTTTTACCTTTCTTTCCCCCGCTTTTACCTTGATGCTGGTGACAACCTTCTTATCACGAAGAAAACAAAACAGCTGTCTTATCACAAAGAAGGCAAAAGGCGGTGACACTTCCTCCTCTAGACACGCATTTTGAGCGCGCTTCTTTTAGAAAATCTAGCAGGCGGGGCTAAAGAGTAATTTTTACTAATTTTTTTTCGACTACTTCTGTTGCAATGCTATGCATAGTTTTTGTTGGGTCTGCGGTTATCCGTGGGGGACTTCATATTTCTTTTAAAGAAAAAAGTTCGGTTGGCTTGGCAATTTTCAAAGTTCAATTGACAAAAATACATTTTCCTCAATTAAAAATTTTCAAACGACTTCCTTAATGGTGGCAAAAGTTTCCAGAAGGTAATTGCCGAAAGTCCTACAATCCTCCAGCGAGTACGTCGCCAGTTTGAATTTTTTATCACCTTAGGTGAAACACCGTGTATTTTGTTCTGTTACTTGAAGTTGGGAGTACATTTACTGGAACCTGCAATGCCAGTGCCAACAGTGTTGACCATTAGCTCACAAAATTTGTAGACTTTATTTATTTGACAGAATATTGTAGAAAATGTAGAGTGGGCTTCACCTAACGCTCCAGTGCAATGAGGTGAAGCCGAATTGCAGAACGGACCGCGCACCAAAGACACTATGGCAGTAACGTGGGGAGGGCTTCACCTAACTCGGTATTGTAATGAGGCGAAGCCGACTTCTCGAGTGGTGACAGGACAGCGATACCTTGCTTCAGTATTATGCGAAAAATATTCAAAAATGTGGATACTGCAAATATGTCGTGAATAGCATTCGAATAGCATCAGGTATTCGAAATTTCGAATATGAATCGAATATTTGCGATATTCGATTCGTATTCGAAAATTTGATATTCGAAGTTTTTGAGTATTCGTAAAAGTCCGAATATCCGATTTTTTTCGAATATCATAGCAACTTGTTACAAAGCTGTTGCGGGCTGCGCACTGGAATTTGTACGTTGCGGCGACAAACATGCATAGTAGAACACCTGCAAAGCGACTTCCTAGGTACGCTCATTTACAAATGCGTCGCTGTACGTTCGGTAACCGAAACCGAAACTAGTACGCTGTTGTGTGCAGCCGCCATTTTGAAGTCCGCCCCAGCGAAACCCGAGACCGCGGTACGTTTCATACATAGTCAGCACAATCGCGGCTTTAGTGGATAGCTAACAAACTCTGAACATTTGTATGAGGCCTACAGTTCGGTGAAATTATGGTTAAATGTCGAAATTTTGTTGACGTTGAGCTGAACACCGTTGTTCACTGTCCCATTGCATGCACAGCCAAAACCTGCGTCTCGAATGCGTTTTTTCGGTTCGGCACGAACGCAATGGTCAAGGGAGGAAACGTCCTGGCCTTTTAAGCACTGCTTTCGGTGCAAGACTATGACTCACTAACGCATTCTGAAGACGGGTGGATCTTGGTGGATTCTTGGTGGATCACAAAAGCCGCAGGGTCAACAGTCGGTGGTCACAATTAGGACAGAACACCGGGGTTTTCCGCCGTTCGTTCTCGAAACTTTGTTCATGGTCGACGAGGTCAACAGTCGACGGTCATAATAACGAGGGCAGAATACACGTGTTCTTTTTGGTCCGTACTCAAAATTTCGGTCACAGTCGGATTAACGAGTTGTCATAATAACGGGTTTAGACTGTATTTGTATTCGATTCATATTTGAAAATTTCAGTATGCGCACACCTCTAGTTTAAATACATAATTCGGGGTGAAATCAGGCGCTAGTGATATGTTCAGGTGTCATCTGGTAATTCTTTTTTTTTTTCTGTCCGGCAAGTCACCTGCAATTAAAGTGCACATTTTAGTCAACCTTAAGTACATTGCAATTTATGATGACAAGCACCATACAGTGTAACATCAAATGTGCTTCACATAGTTTATTGTTGCACTCAAATATGTAATATTTACATCAAACATGTGTATAAATGGGTTTAGCCAGAATGGGTCCTGAACTGATTCAGGAGGAATTGGGTTAAACCAATTGCTCTTTAAAAAGTCTGGCCCTATACGGAATGTACTCTCTGGTGCATTTGTGCACAATTGGATTGAATTGGATTTCTTGGAAAGTGACTTCATGCAATGGTGGTGGCGAGCAGTTCCAGCCCGTGACCTTGCGCTGATGCTATCCGCGCTCACTGATTGGTTCAGAGTATTGTCTGCTAGTCAGCTATTCAGGGCTGTGAAGGAGCATAGCACACAGGGAAACTCGGGCGTGAGGACAATCAAATCCTCCATGCGCATGGTCACCCTTTCAATTCCTAATATCCCCCTAGCGAACAGGTTTACAGACTACAAAAGGAGAAAGCCCTCACACACACAAAGAAAGAGACAGGCGCTGACCTTGACTGACCGCGAAGACTGTATGACATACCTGCCAACTCTTCCGCATTATCCAGGAGACTCCCAAATTTCGTCCAATCTCCCGATTGTACGAACGGGCCCTCCAATCTCCCGGAAAATTGGGGCCTTGGACTTTTTCCCTTTGATTTTCCTTTAAAATCTGCGCAAACATATATTCCTGAAGAATTCAACAGCCCGTAACACGTGTTGGAGGCTGTTGTACATACACTTAATCCGGGGCAGCAGGTCGCGGCAGATCGTGGGTTTCATTGTGTCTGTGTTTCTCGAGAAGATGCCCTATTGTCCTACAATCAAATCTGTATCGTATAGTTTTGTCTCCTCCGAGGCGCTCACCACACAGAAGAAATACCTGCATGGGTTCTCTGGTTGAGTACGACCAGCTGCGGAGAGTAAGCGACCACGTGTGACTGCTATTCCGGAACACGTTCCTAAAATGTGACGTAGCGAAGCGCTACAGGTACGGACTGACAAACACCACTGGCATCATAGGTGAAACGGTTGCGGCAGCATAAAATGCAATGCTGGAGAGCCTGAGACGACGCGTCTTCGCAATTGCGGTTGACAGAAGCAACGATGGTGTGCCGCAGCTACACTGGATAGTGGCTACATACGACGTAGAGAAATCGCAATACTGCTGCGGCAATGCTCTTTCGAGTGTAATGCGCAGCGTGTACCCCCCCTTCCCCCCTCCCCCTCGGACAATCTCCCAAGTTTTGAGTTTGTCAGGTTGGCAGGTGTGGTATGACGCTACGGTCGTCCTTCTCATCCTCGTTACACCCCGGGGTCAAGTCGTGACTCAACGAGCGCGCTTGTGTTTGTGTACGTTTTTTTTCTGGGAAAAAAAAAACTGCGGGCATCAAGGCCTTTTGTGCTGTTTGGTAAATTGGTGCGAACACTTTCATCAGGTGTCTTAAACTGAAAATATTTTGGATGGGCCTCTGTACTCCTTTAAGCAAAAAAAAGGAAAACGGACAAGTTAACAAAAGTTGACTGTGCAATGTCTGGCACAGCCATACCTGGACGTATTGCAGCAAGCACAACAGCTCAAGGACACAATTTCTTTGCCCCCACCCTTTCCAGGTCAGAGAGGACGAACTGGAGGAATTGGACACCATCCTGGAGATAAGCTGCAAACTCTCCGTGCCAGGAGGAAGCGAGAACTCTCATGGCAAAGTGAACATTCTCCTGCAGAACTACATTTCACGTGGGGTCGTGGACACGTTCTCTCTAGTGTCTGATCAGGCCTACATCATCCAGGTAACGTTTAATGCAATTTTTTGCAAAGTTCTACCTCGACAGGTTCCTAGCAGGACCAAAAAAAAGTGTGTTATTTATGCGAGCAAATGCGGTAATTCAGAATCAGCTCTCACTAGCACTGACTGGCCCTTATAAACAGGGTGTACTCCAATGTTACGTTGCAGAACGCGACCCGAATTCTTCGTGCACTATTTGACATGGTGCTGCGGTCTGGCGGAGCAATCATGGCTGGTCGACTGCTGACTCTCTGCAAGGTCGTGGAGCGACAGATGTGGAGCTTTGAAAGCCCGCTCAAGCAGTTCCCCGATATTGGCTACTCTGTACTGCGCAACATCGAAGAGAAAAACATGAGCCTCGACCGCATCCGCGACATGGTACCGAAGGACCTGGGTATGGTGTAGTTTGATTACGTCTTAAAGGTGCATAATATCGAACAACATATAGTACTAATAACATGAGTACCATGGAGTAATATGAGTAGAGCCTGGAGTTTCAGGGTTTAACCTGTTTCTTCTCCAAATTTGCACCCTGGATTGGAGGTTGCCTCTTTAGGGTGAAACTAGATTTTTACCCGGCGAATTGCCCTCGCCGAAACGTCTGTAGGAATGCACACTATCTTGTTTGTCAGCAAATGACAATTACATCACCATTTGTACCAAATAGTACACTGTAAAACCCGCTGATAATGATATCTCGTATAATGATATCCCTTGTAAAACGATGGTTTTGTGATTTTACCGTGAAAATATAAATTGTTTCTACGGGGAAACGAATCGCGTACAGCGATGGAGACCGCGTTTCTGAGTACTCGTATGACGATGTTGGATGCTGTCCCGTGCGCATAACCTCGCGGCAATGATACGAATCTCACGGGGTAGCGGAAAAAATTCGTATCATCCGATGTTTGTATAGAAAGAATTAAACCAAAGTAAGAATTGAGGCAAGAAAGTAGACAGCAACTGTTCATTTTCCAATACTGTCAGTGAAAGAGGTCGGTGGTAACGCTTTTATGTCTCCGTATTTGGCCAGTGCTGCTCAAATTCACAGATGATTCAGAAGGTCCAGCGCACGACAGTGTTCTAAAGTGAGCTTCTCCTAAAGCACACAGGCCTGCCTTAGGTGAAGCCGACTTGCGGAATGGTGACGTGTAATGTTCCCTGGTTCCCTCCACGAGTTCTCGTCGCTGTTTTCCCAAGCCAGTGCGATGTCACACAGCTTCGTGTTTTTTGGCATCTGTTTCTTTCTTTTCCAACACGCGGGGTGGCGATCGATTTTGTGGTGACGCACTATTTAGGTCAACCCTCGTTTAACGATGTACCCCATATAACGATGGAATCTGTGATTACCGCCAATATCATTACATGCGGGTTTCACTGTAGTTCGTTTGAGTAATAGAGCCAGATTTCTCTCCCGAGTTTAGCATACTGGAAGCTTTTCCACCCGAATGTGCATGAATTTAGAGCACAATGTTGATTTCCCGGATTTTTACCCCTCAAATTAAGAATAGAATATTTTCCGAAAACTTCAGGCTCTACATATGAGTAGGGTTACAGTAGCCAACCAATTTTCCAGACTTGCAGTGACTGGAAAAAAGTTTGAATAATACAGGGGTCTGAAAAACCTGCCGATCACTAAATTAAACCTTATTTCACCTCAACTGCACCAAAGAAGTCTGTAATAGTGCCCTGCCTCTCACGTGGCACCTGCGTGTGATGATATGCATTTGCATTTGCACGAGCATCACAAATTTGACACAGGGAGAGCGTGCCCAAATTGAAACTCGACTGCCGTCCCAATTCCCAAAAGTGCTGGCGCCAAAAGCTATGGCGTCACGTAGCGGTACGGTTCGGAAGTTTTAGAGCAGTCTCGCCTATGATTCTAATCACCAATTCAATCCAAGCACACAATCCAAAACGGCGGTTTCGAAGTTTCCGCCGTAATGCCAAAAATAGTCTTGTTGGTGCTTCTTGTCCGCAAGCGTTGTACGTGGTCTGGAAAATCATGCCTTCGGACTTTGGTTTGACAGGAAATATGCCAGTAAAAATGTATTACAGTAAAACACCACTTGGACGAACGTCACTTGAACGAACTATTCGGATGAACGAACTTTGCTAGAATCCCCCACCGAAACTTTATTGTAGCCAATGTAAATAATTTCCAGTTCAACGAATCCCAATGCGGTGCAAATTTCAGTTCTACGTATCTTTTCTATGGCCCCACTGCATGCTTCTTGATTCATCATGGCCACCGCCATGTTGGCTTTCGACTACAACTTGATTAGAACGCCAAATTTGGGTCGTAGCCATAGCTGCAGCCAGAATGCAGTGACATGCAGCAGAATGGCAAGTGACAGGCCAGAACGAATGTTCCCGTTCTTTCATCGTTTTTTTGACGTGTGTGCTTTGTGGCATTTTGTTTTTCTCAGCAAAATATGTGCATTACATAAACGATACCATCATTAGACGAGAGACAAAGTTTTATGAGGTTCGGACCACGGAAAGTGCGAAGCGGACATTGTGAAACAACACCACGGTTTGATTTGCAAAAGTGAAGGTTTCTGCTAAGTACCAGATATCTCAATGCACTTGTGAATAATGCAAAATAAATATCTTTAAATATCATTTAGGCACCACAGCTTTATTTTAATTCGTGACAGCAAGCTGCCCTGTACTGATTTCAGTGAACTTTAGTGAACTTTCACTTAAAGTAGCACAGAAGTCATTTTTAACACCCAGTTTTCTTCTTATAAAACTGTGAAGTTTGCCAGTAAGATGCACCATGCGAAGTAATTTACACCACAGAGTCATAATTATTGCAGAAACTGAATTTAAAATATGCCGCAAAAAGCGACCGTGCGCAACGGTGGTGAAGAGCAGTACCAGCCTGTGATTTGCCTGGAACCTCGCGCTGACGCTATAAGGAGAGCGCTCGCTGATTGGCCTAGAAAAATGTTGTCTGCTACTCCGCTGTCGTCTGCTACTCGGCTGTTCGGGGTTCTGATAAAGCCTTTCTCCTTGCTCGGTAATGCTTCGGGCGCTCCTTGTATCCCCAATTCTCCGGGAAAACTGGCAAAACAGGTTTACGGCGGCAAAGGAACAATGTGCTGACCCCCACTGATCGGCAAACCAGAACGAGTCTCCTTATGCCGTCATCGGTGACGTGCCATCATACCTCCTCATCCTCGTTATAGCTGGAGTGGCGAGTTAAGGGTGAAGGCGCGGAGCTATGTTTATGTGAGTTTTTTTCTGGGAAACAAATTGCACACATTAAAACCTTTCGCGCTATTCGGTATAATGACACACACACTTTCATCAGATGTCTTAATCTGAAATTTTTTTGGATGGCCCTCTGTACTCCTTTAAGTGAACTGTTTCTTGATATCCCTTGAAGTACGTTCAAGTGAAGTTTCACTGTAATCCTATGGGGAAGAATCACAAATCTCCGTGAGAGTCCGAACTACGGAACGAGTCAGAATAATCAATGTCTGCTACTGTAACAACATAAAAAAAAGAGGGTAAAATGGGGTTGGGGGTAAAAATGGGGGTTCTTACATTCGATATGAACACGCTGCGGAACACGCTGCAATTAAGGTGCAGTGCTTATCATTCTCCAGTGCCCATATCAGTGGCTGTATTGGCACTTTGCCAATTTAGTTTTTGTGGGTGTAAAAAATGGGTCTTGCCGGATTTAACCCCAGAAGAACAAGACCCTAGTTATGCTGCATGCTGGCCGCTTGATGGACAACAAATATTACAGCATCTACAGACGAAATGGGCAACGAAATGGGCAACGAAATGGTTGAATGACATGGGCACGGATCAACTGTTGCAAACAGAAGAGAGAGATTCGTTTGAATCAGGGTGTCGAACCGAACCCGAACCCGAACCAAAAACCGTACCCGAACCGTTATTTTTGCCGGAACCGAACCCGAACCGAAATTTTCATGACACTGTTGAACCCGAACCGGAGCAGAACCGTAAAAAATAATAGCGGTAACCGGTTCGCAACAAAACGGTTCGGACATAAAAGAAGTCAGCATAAGAGTTCCTCTCTATCCCCGAGCGAAGACACATTGGTATCATCATCACGCGCCTATATCATAAATTTCAGAAATGTTCACCTAGCAGTCAGACGACGACGTATAGTAAGTATACTTTCAACGTCTTTTTAACATGTTGAAGCGCAGTTGTCCTTGTGAGCGCCGCGGCTAGCGCCCCACGCACGCGGTGCGGCGTCTACTCTTCAGAGACCAGGTGCCACGCGGACGAATAAAACACGAATGGAGTAGGCCAGTTATATAGCTCTACAGGACAAATATGTGACCAAATAAGCGCCCAAGATTTCCCTTTACACGTGAGCAGCACAAATTAAACAAGTCAGAAACATGAGAAGTGGAGAAGGAGCGTACGCAGAACGGTGCCTGTTTGATTGGTCGTGCTTTGAAAAGTAAATGTGGTTCTGCTTATTGGTAGCGCAGTTGTGTCGTCGTGACACATTGCCGTTGTGTTGTGGATTAACAAGTACACTGCTGTGAGCTCGGACAGAGTAAGGCTTGCAGGCTTATTTTCGACATGCTTCAGTACGGTTTCAGATCGATTCACGCTACGAAGGCAGTGTGCCGACAAGTACTGTCGTCTATGTTACGCTGTCCATCTTATTAGGCTTCCTTTAAGTGTATCTTGCTGGCACTGTGCGTGTGAAAAAAGATATTTTGGGAACAGAAAGTAGCAGGACTACACCGCTTCAACAGCGTGAACTCTAGTTGCAATAAGTGTTCATCCATTTCTCATTTCTCTCACTAAAGGGCTACCTCACCTCTAGAGACGTCAATGCAGACAACAGCAGTAAGCTATTAGTCACGCATTTCCTGATAAAAGTAGTTTTATGGAACATATAAAACGGAAGCGTTGAACCGGTTCGCGAACCGGTTCGGGGCTGCGAACCGGTTTGCGAACCGGTTCGGTTTTTGGCGTGGCCGAACCGGAACTGAACCGGAACGAAATCAAAACAACGCGAACCCGAACCCGAACCGAACCCGTATTCTTTGCGGTTCGACACCCTGGTCTGAATACCTCTTTTCGTTTGCGAGCTGTGTGTCGGCTGTGCATTACTTTTCAGTTAAACCTCATGGCACGAAGGACGGTATATTTTATGTAATTGCGTTTAAAGGGACGTATGCGGTTTTGTTCTCAAGGTTGCCTGCGGTCTGTATCAGCATGATTCAGCAAGTGTCTCAACTAGACACTGAGTTCCATGGAAGGGCAGGAAAGCAAGGAGAGGGCATTTTGTTTCCACACCACACTAGCATCACCTGACGGCGCTCACGATGTCATCTATCAGGCGTGTTCCAAAATGTTGCTTCTATTGCAAGCTCGCCCTTGACCTCCTCCCAATGCTTTCGTGGACAGTTCATAGATAGAGATGCACAACAATCACACACGCTTCCCTAACCCACGAACTCCACGGCAAGCGTCGTTATGTTAGCCGTCTCTGCTCCTCAACTGGGGATGGTGCTGGTGTGGAGCAGAAACAAAATGGCTTCCTTGCTCACCTGTGGAACTCAGTGTCGCTACTCCAAGCCGTGCAAGGAAAAGTATTTGCATCACCTTTATTTTTAGCAGTATCAAGTTACCCTTCAAAGGTTTCAAACTTACCTTTTCTGGAGTAGCGGGTAGTGGCATTCCGTTAGTTAGTCGTCTTTGGTGGCGACTGACTTATCCACAACGTTATTGCAAGAGGCCTCTTCGTGATGCATAATGTAAAAACCCCGAGACTAGGGAACACGAAGGGACAGACACAAACACGAAGTCTCAAATTGAGAGAGCATTCATTAAAAGTAAAAAATAAAGCTTCAAACTCTGAAATTGCAAAACATTTGGAAGAATGCTCAGATTGCTTCCCTCCATGGGATGAAACAATTGTAAAGGCATCCGAAGTGGACCCTCACAGAAGGCTTTTGAGAGAGACCCTTTTCATAACTTCTTGTGGGAACTGTGTCAGCAAACCATCCGTAATCCTGAGTCCGGCCTTGAACAGACTGCTCGTTCCCCCGAAATGACCTCTTATTTTGTTCTTAACTGGTGTTCCCTTCCCTTCTGTTTGTATATAATTCTTGTTTATGAAGTAAAATTTTCAGCTGTGTTGAGACTTCGTGTTTGTGTCTGTCCCTTCGTGTTCCCTAGTCTCGGGGTTTTTTACATTATGCATCATCTTCCTAGCCATTTTTTCATTGTCTCTTCATGATGCTTGTTGTTGGCTGACGATATCTGATACTAATGATACTTCCTTACCGCAGGGTTGATGGTGCATAATCCCAAGGTTGGCACGCAAGTTCACCAGTATGCACGTCAGATACCTTCAGTTGTGGTGGTACCAAGCATTCAGCCGATCACGAGGACAGTTCTCAAAGTGCAACTGGACATCACAGCCGACTTCATTTGGAATGCTAGTGTGCACAAGGGCTCGGAAGCTTTCTGGATCTGGGTGGAAGATCCCAACTCTGACGAGATCTACCACTACGAGTACTTCATTCTGAACAGAAAGCAGGTGAACCTTCTTAAGCTCTCCAGAGGCACGCGATATTTCCACCAGAAAATGCAAGTGATCGCACGTCCTCCGTCCCTTAGCTACACTCATTGCTGCGAAAGCTGCCATGTACAGTCACCATTTGACTTCACTGTAACGTTTTAACTCTTTCCTTACCACCGCAAAAATAGCCATTTTTGGGTGGTTTGACAAATATATTTTTTTTGTGACCTGACAGTACCACTTCAAAATATGTTTCCATATATAGGAAACTGTAGCCAAATTAAGGCCCTATCAAATGATGTATCGATGAAAGGTGGAAGTCACTGAAAAGGTTAGCCAGCTGTAGGGCTCGAACCCACATCTTCTGGATTACCGGTCCAGGGCTTTACCAATTGAGCCAAGCTAACACACCTCCCCAGCGACTTCCAAGGGCGCGTCGTCTGAAGGGACAAATCAACCACTCTCTCTCACTCATCCCCCTTTCACTCTTACATTTTTCTCACTCATGCACAAATGCGCAAATTGAGGCTTTGGATGTATTTGTCCTTTCTATGTTGTTCCAGCCTCAGAACATCAGTTCTCTCAAATGATGTATGTTTCAGAAACAAAGCTCTCCATGTATGTCCAAAATTGATTTTAGAACACAAGAAAAATTGGTGCGAACAGCAGAAAAATCTTGCGAAGATGCGCCTGTATCTTGAACAAAAATATCAATCTACAAGTTCCAGAATATACAAAATGTGGCAAATTTTGTCAGAAACAATATCTGCAAATATCAACACCCTGGACTAAGAAGTTCATCAGTTGTGGTAAATCGCGTCAACACTCACGATGTTTATGTAACTGAGTGATAGAGCTCATTGAAGGAGTAAAACAGAAATGAACATTATAATTTCTGAAGAAAACATTCGTTTCTTGCTCAACTTCCTCGTTCTTGTGCTACATTTTGCTATTTCGCTGCTTTTCAACTCCTCCCGGGTAGCTTTGACACAGGAAGAATAGCAAAAGTGCAAGTTATACATATCCACACATTCAGGACAAAAACATGATTACCTAACACATTCAGCGTCGTTATTCGCATACTAATCGACGAAGTCGAACCCAAATACAGTCGAGCCCGTTTATTACAATCTTCAATATAACAATAACTCTGATACTACAATGAAATTGTAGGATCCCGTCAGCAAGCCCATTGAAACACGTGCAAACAAAACTTCGTTTGTACAATGGTCATAGGAATGCCTTGCTCGTGTATAACAATGGGATTTTGCTCTGCGGGGGAAAAAATGAGAACAGAACTCAAAGAATAGGGTTCCATTCGTTCAGCAATGCAAGCTAGGTTTCTTGGAACACTTTTGAGGCCACTTTGCGTCCTTGGGGATTAGACGCCCGAGCAGAGGGATTAGTGAGTCACGGGACAAAACTGCGTAACCGCAGCTAACGCACGCGACCTCGGAGAGGGTGGCGGAGAGACGTTTTCCTCCTTCTCCTTTCCTCTTTCTCCTTTTCTCCTCCACTTCGACACCGGGAGTGCCTGCAGAGCCGACAGCACACATTGCAGATTGTAGGCACGTGAATATTCGACTGCACTCGCAACCATGGCGTCCGCGTCGTCGGGAAGTCAGCTGAAGAGAAAAGCTATCAGCCTCGAGACGAAGCACAGCATCCTCGACGACCATCGTTCCGGGATTCCAGTGAAGACCTTGGTTACAAAGTATGGTCTTTCGCAGCCGACTGTTTCTACAATCATCAGGAACCGGGACAAGATCCTTGCGTCCGCGACACTGGACGGTACGTCCGGGAAACGAAAGAGAATGCGGGGAGCAGCACTCCCGGACGTCGAGGCCGCTCTCTACAAGTGGTTTCTGGAAGTCCGTGGCCGGAATATCCCCGTAAGTGGTGCCGTTCTCACAGCGAAAGCGAAGCAACTGGCCTTTCTGATGGAGCACGAGGGGTTCAGTCCTGGAAACGGTTGGCTGCACCGCTTTAAAGAGAGACACGGCATCCGATTTAAGAAAATCGTCGGCGAAGCAGCCTCCGCAGACATCTCGAATATCGACGAGTGGATAGATATGCACGCCGCGAAAATCGCCTCGTACGACGAACGGGATGTTTTCAACGCAGATGAAACTGCCTTGTTTTTTCAGCTCCTGCCGTCACACACACATGCATTGAGGAACGAGACGTGTGCTGGTGGCAAGCACAGCAAAGTTCGAGTGACGGTCCTACTGTGCTGCAATATGGACGGCAGCGATCGGCAAAAGCTGTTTGTGATCGGCAAGTCAGCGAAACCACGAGACTTCCGAAGTCTGTACAGCCTGCCCGTGCGTTACAGGAGCAACACAAAAGCATGGATGACGAAGGTGCTGTTCGCCGAGTGGCTTGTCGAGCTCGATCAAGAAATGGCAAGGAAAGGCAGGAAGATCCTCCTCCTGCTGGACAACTGCAGCGCACATCGCGTCAATCCCCGGCTGTCTAACGTGGAGCTACTGTTTCTACCTCCAAACAGCACCTGCAAAACTCAGCCGCTTGACATGGGAATCATTGCAAACTTCAAGGTTTGCTACAAGCGGAGAGTTATCGAACGGATCCTTCGCGACCTCGGACCCAACCCGGCGGCCCGTACCACTCCCGTGACGAAGATTACCCTAAGCATGGCCGTACAAATGATGTACGCTGCCTGGCATGAAGTGAAGCGCCAGACAGTGCGGAACTGTTTTGTTAAAGCTGGAATACGCGTTCCTGACGAAAACACAGGCCTGGTAGATGAGGAAGTGGAGGCAGCCTCAATCCAGGGAGAAGTGGAGGCAGCGTGGGAGCGGCTTGCGCCCTTAGACGACGTGACCCTCGAGGACTTCCTGAACGCAGACAGCTGCGCATCAACGCGTGAGGAAGCGACAGATGCGTCCATCATCCAGGAGGTGTGCCCAACCCAAAACGATGAACACAGTGAAAGTGAAAACGATGATGAAGACGACCGCCCAGTCACGGTGCAGCGCGCTGTGGAGGCTATCACGGACCTCAGCAAGTTCGTGGCTGCACGCGGCCTCGACCAAAACTTTTTTTTGTGCTTGGATAAACTAGAAAAGAGTGTTTGCAACAGCGGTCCAAGGCTGAAGCAAACGACGTTGTTTTCATTTTTGCAATAAATCAGGTATGGCCAATCTGCATTACTGTTGTTCTCGCATGTTTCCCGATTGTACCACATACTGCGCGACTATTTCGCGAAAACTCGCATATGACAATACTCTGTTATAACAATTGAAATTCGTGTTCCCGTCAATATTGTTATAAACGGGCTCAACTGTATGCTTCAAATGCGAGTACAGTCAAACTCCTTTACAACGAAACTCAGGGGACAGCAAAAAAAAACATTGCAGTAAAGGTATTTTCGTTCAAAAAGATGGCCATTATTGGACCTATAGGGCTCCATCGGGACTGCAAAAAAATTTGCTGTAGTGGTGTTTTCGTTGAAAAGGTGTTCGCTGTAAAGGAGTTTGACTGTATTGCGCATTTGCGAAAGAGATACGGCACGGGAACGCGAAGAGGCGACCAGGATAAAACCTCCACACTGCCTCCTTGGCACAGAGCCAGCTTCATGACGAAGCTCATTCTGAAGTGTTTATAGTACCCACCAAATGTCACCACTTGTTCATATCTGCTTTGGAGGCCGAGTAGCGCTGCTCGAAAACCGTCGATCATCCGGTGATCGACGCTGTATGCGTGCGGTAATGAAAGAGCTAATGCGTAGACTGCGAAGACACCAGCTGCAAAGCTTTAGTACCCAGGTTTGTGACTGCGCCCAAGACATAGTGGACCTGGTCACTGTGACCTCATCTCAAACCCAGCATCTAACGCTCCGTGGTGCTGGTGCGTTACAGTTAAGCCTGGCTGTGGCTGCACAACTTTGCTAGCTCACCCCACCCCACCTCACCCCACTCCACCTGGATTGTACAGTATTGGGTATATGAGAGAGAAAAATTGTGGTTATTACCAGCTTGATAACGATTCTTAGGTGGTGAAGAAGGAGACGCAGAACCTGGTCTTCACGATCCCCATCTCTGAACCGCTCCCACCACAGTACCTTGTGCGGGTGGACTCAGACTACTGGCTGGGCGCGGAGCAGACGATTCCTCTCATGTTTCATCACCTGATATTACCCCAGAGACATCCTCCACACACAGGTGCACAAAAATTGTTTTATTCTGTTTTTGCTGTGACGACCATGCTTGAAATTTGCAACACAATCTTGAGATAATCACTCGAAAATCACTTACAGTCGCTGATAATTTGGACTCCAAAAATTCGGACTTTCCAATTTTGGGGGACTATACTGTTGCCTATTGGCACTGTCAAACGCCCCATAGTACGAATCTATTTCCACGTCCAATAATTTGGACCATTCCTCGGAAGGCGGGCTTGATCTTGATTATTCATAGAGGCTGAATGTTTAGGGTTTAACCAGATTCTTCCCCAAATTTGCACCCCGAATTGAAGGTTGCCTCTTTAGGGTGAAACCCGATTTTTACCCCGCAAATTGCCCTGACTGAGACGTCTGCAGGAATGCGCACTAACTTGTTCGGCAGCAAATGCAGTTACATCGCCTTTGTACCAAACCAGTACAGTTAGTTTGAGTAACTGAGCCAGATTTCTCCCTGAATTTAGCACACTGGAAGTTTTTCCACCTGAATTCGCATGAATTTAGATCACATGTTTATTTACCCGATTTTTACCCCCTGAATTTAGAAAAAATATTTCTCGAAAACTTCAGGCTCTAATTTATTTATAGTTGTCTTACTTCACACCTGCATGGTTTTGAGGATTTACAGTCTCGAGAGCGCCAGAAATGCAGCGAAACAATCCGCTCTCGTGCTCAACATTTCGTACTGCTTTTACGGCGCAAAGGGTATTTGCATCTTATCTTTCTTATCTTTCAGTACAGAAGGTAGCGCTAAGAACAGATGACCACTAAGAAGATGTAGACGTGCCGTCTACATCTTCTCTTAGTGCTATCTTCTGTACTGCAATGCACCAACTAGCCCAACAACATATACTGCTTACCTTTAGAGCCTGAAGTTTTCAGGAAATATTTTTTTCGAAATTCGGGGGGTAAAAATCGGGTAAATAAACGTGTGCACTAAATTCATGCGAATTCGGTTGGAAAAACTTCCAGTATGCTAAATTCGGGGAGAAATCGGGCTCAGCTACTCGAACTAACTGTACTCGTTTGGTACAAACGGTGATGTAACTGCATTTGCTGCTAAACAATTAAGTTAGTGCCTTCCTACAGATGTCCCAGTGAGGGCAGTTTGCCGGGTAAAAATCTGGGTTCACCCTAAATAGGAAACCTTCAATTTGGGGTGCAAATTCGGGGAAGAATCGGGTAAAACCCTAAAACTTCAGGCTCTACTTATCTTTCAGTATGGGTACCTTTGAGTATCAGAAATACTGAAATGGCTGACCTCAGCTTCACGGGAGGATGTCGATGATGTAACTACGATAGACGTGTCTGGTAGAGGTGAAAACATAAATTTATCAACGATCGAGGCTAATGTGTCATCGCCGTTTGACAGTTCAGCGGCCTTAGCAGCGACATTCTCTTCGGCATCAACAACATTTAAAAAAGTAAAAACGAGGGCAGCGACGAGGATGTTGAGGACCCTTGCGGTGGTGACCACACTGATGATGCACTCGCCGAAATTCACCTCGATACAGCAGAATCTCGATGATTCGATCACGGATGACACAAATTCTTTTCTGGTCCCGGACGGAACGAATATTCTTCCCATGTATTGTAGTTCGTAGTTTTGATGATGCAAACTCGCGGATGATACGAATGAGCCGAGGAAGCTACAGAGGTCGTTGACCCGTTACACACGTGCGCCGATCTTCTGGTTCCATTACATCATGTTACTCGATGCAAGCAATGACTTTCCCGCTCGTGTTGGAGAGATAGGATCAAAGGGGTTAGACAGCCCTGATCCTGGTCATATTATCACTGTTTCGATCTTTTTACCTCCTTGTCCTGCGCCACAATAAATAGAGCCTGAAGTTTTCGGGAAATATTTTTTTCCAAATTTGGGGGGTAAAAATCGGGTAAATAAACATGTGCACTAAATTCATGCGAATCCGGGTGAAAAAGCTTCCAGTATGCTAAATTCGGGGAGAAATCGGGCTCAGTTACTCAAACTAACTGTTGTGGTTTGGTACGAACGGTGATGTAACTGAATTTTTCTGCCAGACAAGTAAATTAGTGCATTCCTACAGACATCCCAGTGAGGGCAATTTGCCAGGTAAAAATCGGGTTTCACCATAAAGAGGCAACCTTCAACTGGGGGTGCAAATTCGGGGAAGAATCGGGTAAAACCCTAAAACCTCAGGCTTTAACAATAAGCCACAGAGCTGGGTGGTGGTGCACTGGTTTAGCAAAAAAAGAGCGACCAGAACACGTAGAGGGAACATATCGGGGCAACTTCTTGCGACACAAAAGAGAGACTTGCTATGTTGCGGTGGAGCTGAATCGAATTGCTGAAATTGCAAAGCTGAATCTCTGCGGCAATTGATTTCGGCAATGTTGGCCAAAAACGAAGACTCCAAAACGTTACGATCGACTTCTTTCACGGAGAGTAATGGAAAGTGAACAGTCACTGTCTATTTTCTTATCTTACCTGTTACGTTTGGTTCATTTCGGATTATATGAATTATTTTTCCTCACCCCGAGAGATTTGTATAATCGAGACTCTGCTGTACATTGTTGTGCTTTTGGGCAACCAAAGCAGATACATGCACATTATTTTTTTTAAAAGTCAGTTTGAATATTCATAGCGAAGATTTTTTAAATAAAGTGGATTTATGCAATTCACTAAAAATTTGAACTGCCGGATAATTCAGGACCAATTTCGTTGCTCCGGGAAATCCTCAAAATCTGTCGGCGACCGCATTATAAAACATGATCACATTGTTGAAAATGATAGGTATAGGTAGGGCCTGACTTTTTCGGGTTTTATTTTTGGCCAAATTCGGGGGGTAAATATCGGGTGATATTTTTCATTTGAAAATTCGGGTGTATTCGGGTTAAATCCCGTTACGGTATATTCTGTCGTCAGGAATTCGGGTGTATTCGGGTGATTTTTTTTTTGTTTAATAAAAATTTGTCTTAACATGGAACTAATGTTTAGCAATGTTATCAAACTTTATTTTAATGCACGCTTATGAGCGTGCCACGCGACCCGGATGTTTTCGGGTAGATTTGGGTGAAACCCGAATTTTACAGATTTCGTTCGGGGGGTAAATATTGGGCGGATACGGGTTTAACCCGAAAAAGTCAGGCCCATAGGTATAGGTAATAAACATGCATGCCTTCTGCAGAACTGCTGGACTTGCTGCCCCTGCCTGTGAGCGCTCTCTCGGACATGACCTACGAGGTGCTGTACAACTTCAGTCACTTCAACCCGATCCAGACGCAAATATTTCACACACTGTATCATACGGACAGCAACCTGTTGCTTGGAGCTCCTACGGGCTCTGGGAAGACCATCGCTGCAGAGATTGCTATGTTTCGGGTCTTCAATGTCTACCCTGGTGCTAAGGTATGTGAGGTTTTCACATTCTCGCTCACATTCGTTACTAACGGAAGAAGAGGGTGGAGTCTTTGAATCGGAGCATGGGCTTTTGAGCAAGGGAGTGTCAGTTGCTGTGCACGTAGGCTCTTTGAAACAGGGTAGCCTCCAACACGAATAGCGCTGACAACTTGCTGACGATTCCCAGCGATGTAACGCCGTTTTAACCTAACGTTGTAACGTTTTAACGACCCTCTAAAACGTTTCCCGTTTTTGTTCTGTTTGTAGTTGTAGTTGTGTAGTTGTGTGTTTGTCTGTTGTTTGAAATGTAGTTGAGTTGAGTCTCCGACCAGATTTCCATTGAACTGAATGCACCTCATGTCCGCTAATCATTGCTCCGCTCCCTGAGATAACACTCTATGACCTTCGCCACAAACAAGGACAGAGCGGCCAACCTGTCAAACCATTGTTTAGGTTCACTGTGTTGCTTTACGCTTTTTCCTCCATTGCTGCCAAAGCTGAGGCAACGCCACCTAGATACAGAGGGCCTGCTTGTTGCCTCCTCTCCCTCCTTCGCTACGCGGAGATATAAAGTCAGAATTCGCCGTTCTGCAAATTCAAGAACTCGCAAATGATTGCAGCTAACTTGGAACCTGTAGACTTGGATCTGTAGACAAAAAGTGTAACACACTTTCCAGAAAATGAGTCTTGAGAAAGATATGGGATTGTTTTAAAGATTTCCCATTTAGTGTGCGGGGACGTTCAATTCTCATGAATCCCTCGTGTTATGAACGATTTTCCGAGGAATGCATGCCGTTCATGAGTCGAGGGTTGACTGTATTAGCGTTTCGAAAAAGACTTTGAGAAGAAGGTGGATTTTTGCCATTGAGTAACAGGTTCTGACTGCTTGGTAATGTGGACCAATTCTCTAGCTCTTCGAAGCCGGAAGAATTAGTGGGCAACTGCGACAATTGTTCTACTTCTAGGCGTTGTCATTGACGTAGTTCAACTCCTTGCAGATCGTCTACATAGCCCCTCTGAAGGCACTCGTACGTGAAAGGATAGAGGACTGGAAAGTTCGCCTGCGTGACAGACTCGGCAAAAAAGTGACAGAACTGACGGGAGACGTCACTCCAGACTTCAGGGTGATCACGACAGCCGATGTTATTGTGACCACGCCAGAGAAGTGGGACGGCATCAGTCGGAGCTGGCACACTCGGGGCTACGTCAAACAGGTCTCACTGATCATCATAGACGAGATCCACTTGCTGGGTAGGTACCACAGGAAAAGAATATGTCGCGGTGCTCAATAGTAAAAAACTAGGGGTGTGCGAGTACCAAATTCTAGACTGCGAATAGTTTTCGAATATTTAAAATTCACTGCGAATCGAGTACGAATAGTTGGAATCAGGATTTCGAATACTTTCGAGTAATAAGAACTAACATGTCACACATTTCTTATTTATTTTCTTCCCACAAATGTACATTTTGGAGACTCTCAAACACACTGAAATAGTTGAACCTTCACTTGGTTTTAAATTCAGGCAGTCTTGGCGCACTGAGGTACACTTAACACAACACTTCTTAGTCCAGTCTAAGCACACTGGAATACTCTGTTCAGTTGTTGTTCAACAGTTCACAGGTTGTCGTGCAGAAATGTCAGCTGCCTGACATGCTCAGGGAGTAAGGCAGCTCTGCATGGTGTAGCAACATTTCCTGCTGCTGAGAATGCCCGTTCACTGGAAGCTGACGTTGCTGGAATGGCGAGGTACTTGCGTGCTAGCCTGGATGTAGATTGGAAATTTATCCAGTGGTACGTTCCAGTCTTTCACCATGTCGCGGAGAACCGATGATATTTGCGTCGCAGTATGCCTTCCCGAAAAACTACGCGTGTCCAAGTTGTACCTCTTCACTTGAAAGCTGTGATCGACGAAGTGGCACGTTAGGCTTATGAAGCTGGCGTTCGAGCGTGACGTCCACATGTCGGACGTAAATGACATGGACTCAACACCATTTTGTAAGGCGGTTTCGAGTTCTGCTTGAACTTCTCACCTTGTGTCGTGAAAGAGTTTCGGTACTAGCGTCCGGGATAGCGTCGTTCTTGAAGGAGGGCAGTAGTCTGGTACCGCTTCGGCCAGAAGTTCTCGAAACCCGCGGTCCTCGACCACACGGTACGGTTGGTAGTCTAGGGCTATCATGCGTGCCACTTTGACATCCAATGCTTCTTTACGAGCACGTGGCAGCTGTCTCTTTGTGGCGAACTTGTCGACTTTGCTGTTCCGCCTTCTTAGCCTCATGTTTCTTCTTAAACTCAGCATAAAGTAGGTGATGTCGCTTCAGATGATTCACGATGCTGGTTGTGGACCCCGATGGTGTCTGGATGCGCGCAGAGCACCGGTTGCAACTAGCAGAAACTGCCAATTCTTTTTGGAAGTAGTCCCACACGGCGCTTCTGTTTGTTCGCTTCGCTGCCGCGTTATCCTGCACAACTTCACAATCGTGTCCATCATCCTGCAGTTTTTCAGTTGTACACACAGCCGAACTTGCCATGCCCTGCGCGACTCGTGACTGCGTCTCAACGGTTTCATCAGTTGCACGTGGTTTCGCCAGTTTCGCTTCGCTTCGCTTTGGGAGAGGAGTGGCGAGGAGCGCGAGGAGGAAGCTCACGCGCGGTGACGTCACCACGCAGCGCTACCAGTCTAGCAGCACGCACGGGTGTCTTTGCGTGCATCTCTGCCGGTGGGCAGATACTCGAAAAATATTCGAAAATTGCGAATAGCGAATATCCTTTGCGAATATCAACCGAATATAGCGTATTACTCGATTCGTATTCGAAAATTCGAGTACTCGCACACCCCTATAAAAAACGTGAGTTGTATGTGTGAGTGAAATATGACAAAGTGTTTGGGATATTCCCCTTGCTGTCATTAAAGCCTCCAACTTTACGCGATTCCGTGAATCCGCGAAATTTCGTGGAAATGACGATCTTCCGCAGAATCGCCCTTTTTCCGCGGAAACTCCGCGGAATGCTGTAATTCGCTGTGTAACTAATAATTTATGCTCCCTTAGTCAATAATGCTTATTAGATCTAAAAAAGCCCTTCGCTAAAAAAGCCTCGTGAGAAAAAAAAGCTTGCTTCGAGCGATGCGTGCAAACGGCGCCGACAGCAGACGCGCGACCAGCGCGAGTCACATGGCACGGTTCTCCTCTCCCCGCGTGTTGTAAAGAAATGAGAAAGGGTCAGCGCGCACGTGCATTCGGGGAACGGTGGAGAACGAACGCCTTCCTGGTGTCACGTCGCACCTTAGGAAGAAAACTGCGCGGGATCGCGCTCGGGAATACAGAAACGCCGTATTCTATGAGGACGGAGGCATCCTTTTTTGCAAGGTGTGTGCTAAGTCTGTCGACCATCGACGTAAATCTACGATCAACGACAGCGTAATGAGAAACAGGCACCGCATGAACGCCGACAAGTTGAAGCGAAGGCAGGAGGAAACGCAGCGAGGCAATAACGTTGCTGCTGGTTGTTCTGGACTGTAGCAGCGTGATGTAAGATTGCAGACGCTGGACTCTGTGGTCACAGCCCGGGAAGCAAGAATGGACGTTGTTACGGAATTTCTGGAAGCACTCATTGGCGTTAATATTCCGCTGAAAAACGTTGGACGCCGCAAAATAAGGAATTTCTTGGAGACGCGAGTTACCAACGGCGGGTTGATACCGGGCCCAGCGCACTTCGCCGTCGAATTCCAGAACTGTTTGAGAAACACGAAGATTGGCGTGCTGCGTGGGTCGACAGTGTCGGTGGAGGTCGACGAAAAGAACGTGGTTAACAGAAAATAAAAGTGTGTTCATCTCTTTGAGGTACTGACTGGCTTGATCTGAGTGCATCTGCTTCCAGACATGCATTTGTGCCACACTTGCAGAATGGCGCGGAATTTGCGATTTTTACTCGCGGACGCCCGCGGATTTGACTTTGGAGCCCCGTGGAAAAATTAATTTTCCACCACAGAAAATTGGAGCCTTTAGCTGTCATCAAAAAGGTTGAAGAAAACCTTGACTGTGTTGTCGAGGGAAGAACATCAGGATGAGAGCCTCCGATATTTTGAACGCAGACATAGAAGACCAGTCTCTCATAGAAATATTGGGGGTTCTCATTCTGAGGCACGAAATCACTTTGGCCCGCCCACTAGGGTGTTGCGCCGTGGGGGAAAATACAGTGCTCGCGCGTTCTGCAAACTTTTGTTGAGCACTGTGCAAAGGTCCAGCACCGTACAGGATGCGTGGAGATTCATGATGATTAGAGGCTGAAGTTTTCGGGAAATATTTTTTTCTAAATGGGGGGGGGGGGGGGTAAAAATTGGGTAAATAAACATGTGCACTAAATTCATGCAAAATCGGGTGAAAAAACTTCCATTACTCTAAAATCGGGGAGAAATCGGGCTCAGTTATTCAAACTAACTGTACTGGTTTGGTACAAATGGTGATGTAACTGCATTTTTCTGCCTAACAAGTAAGTTGGTGCATTACTACAGACATCCCAGAGAGGGCAATTTGCCTGGTAAAAATCGGGTTTCACCCTAAAGAGGCAACCTTCAATTCGGGGTGTAAATTCGGGGAAGAATCGGGTAAAACCCTAAAACTTCAGGCTCTAATGATGATACCTGGTATAACGATAGCTCTTCCAGAACAATGATTTATGCTTTCACATTCAAAATACATGTATGCATTGCATTGTTTCTACAGAGAGACGGCCTCCATAGAGCAATGGAGATAGCAGTTTTGAGCCGTATAACGATGTTCAACACTTTTGAAAGATGGAAGTCTTCAACACTTTTCCACTCGCGTAACTTTCGCACCACATGGACTACTGGGTTTTCAACTCTTCCTCGATATCATTAGTTGCTCACTCATATTACCGTAATTTCACACGTATTAGCCACAGCTTATGCGCAATTTTTTTTTTTCTCACGGGCGCTCTGCGACTTATCTGATGACTATTTTGCCCTGGTATTTTCCCCATAGCCAGGTTTTAACTGCAGTCACCTATTTAGTGACTCTAGTTTTAACGAAAGGGCCGACAGCACCTCCCTGCCAATGCACGAACAATGCGTAACAGGGGCGCGTCCAGCTTCGAGTAGACTGACCTTCCTGGTGCCTTCCCCCAAGCAGCTTTAACGAAAGAGGTGGCAGTGATTCATGTCTTCTGGAACGCCACTGACCCGTCGATCCATGAAGAACACGCAACAAGGGCACAATCCGACCGTGGTAGAACACTAGAACTGACCTCCTTTGTTGTACACCATACGAATTATCATATAATTATAGTAAGTAAACTGAACACTTAATAAGCAAATGTGTCCCTGGCATGCCTGTAGCGCGCGGGGCTGCACGTGGTCGCACTTTCGGGAGTTGGCTGCGTCGGAAATCTCGTTTGAGTAAACCACTGGGCACGTTCATATGTTCGAATTAATGGGCGTGTTCCCTCATTGAAATATGCGTGCCTTTGATGGGACCTGAGCGGAAGTTCGACTTATCCAGAAGTTTGAATTGAGATTTCGAATTAACAGGATTGCACTGTGTTACGGTGTCGAAATGCTACAATTCAGAACCTTGTGGCCGCCCTTGGTGGCTCAGTCGGTAGCGTGTCCGCCTGCTGATCCCAAGATCGCGGGTTCAAACCCAGCTGAGGACGGTGGCAACTTGGTGGATGGGTGCAAGTTGCTTCGACACACTGTCTTCCGCAAGGACATTAAATGTGGTGTGGCGAGATTTCGGCACACGTTAAAGAACCCTCAGGTGGGCAAAAATTAAGGCCCTGGGTTTTCTGCGATTTGGCGGAATCCGGAATTCATCGCGGAATCTTTCGTTTGGCACGGAGTTTCATGGAATCCCTTATTTTTAGGGGTGTGCGGATATTCTAGTTCTCGAATTCAAATCAAATATCAATCACTCGGAAGTATTTTATTCACGAAACGAATGCCAATATTCAGATTTCCGAATATCTGACTGTTTGCAGAATATCCACAGACACCTATATATCCGCAGATATACACCAGAATATATACACCAGAATATCCGCAGACACCTCCCGAAAGTGGTGACACCTGACGCTTCCCTGCATAAGGTGAAGCCGGCTTTACGAAGCCCAAGCTGCAGTAGAACACAGACAGATTGTAGTTCAGCTTAAGATAACATTAGCCCAAGTTTATTGCGCAAACTCTGAATGAGGAAGGGGTGGCGTCCCTTCCGTGTGCAGTTTAGCGGTGGCAATGGGAGATTTTGATTTGATGTTTGGGAGTTTGCCTTTAAAGACTCTTAAATAATGCTGACAGCCCAGAAACAGTCAGAGGAGAACATGAGATATCATGTACGTAATGCTGAGCCACAACAGTGCTTTGAATCTGTAATTTTACAAAATATTTTTGTTCTCACATTATCCAAGGAAATAAAGTGTTGCTCATTTCAATCAGTCGTTGACTGCTTGCCGTGGAAAATCACGGAATTTACAAGTTGGTGCCGCAGAATTTTGAATTTGCCGCAGCAGGAAACCAGGGGCCTTAGCAAGAATTAAACCACAGACCCGACCACTGTGGCGCCGCTCATGATCGCAGTTGTCTCGTGACGTGAACCCCAAATTATTATTATTATTAGAAACATGTGCAAGTGTGTTTCGCTCTATCTCATGATCTCAACAGGTGAGGGCCGTGGGCCAGTTCTGGAGGTGATAGTGTCCCGTGCCAACTACATCAGCTCCTACACCAACCGCAAAGTGAGGATAATCGGCTTGTCAACGGCACTAGCTAATGCACGAGACCTTGCGGACTGGCTCGGCATTGGGGAGGTTAGTTGACTGGCTACTCTTTATGAGGGGAACTTGTTCAACAAAAACTTTTCTGTGGTTCAGATAGGGTTATACAACTTCAAACCTGCAGTGCGACCGGTCCCGCTGGAAGTGCACGTGTCAGGGTTTCCCGGCAAGCACTACTGCCCAAGAATGGCGCTCATGAACAAGCCAACATACCGTGGTACGTTTGCTCGTTTGTCAACGTTGAAATCTGGAACGTTGATGAGTATTTCTAAGCGGTGCTTGCGTGTACGCTTTGTGTTGTAGCTATTCTGCAGTACTCCCCGGAAAAGCCAGTGCTGATCTTCGTGTCATCACGACGCCAAACTCGGCTCACGGCCTTGGACCTCATCGCATTCCTGGCAGCCGAAAACAACCCAAGGCAGTGGCTACACATGCAGCACGAGGAGGTATGCATTCAGGTGCACTGAAAACCAGGAAAAGTGATTGCACTTGGTCCTGCAACACGCTAGTGTGTCATGTCACACGATCTTGTTTGTCTGTCATGAACTACTGGCACCATCTTTATCATCACTTGGCGTAAAACCTGAAAATTCCCAAAAATGAACTGCCAAAGTGCAAAGTCATGCCGGTGAGAGTCAGTGTGACTGACAGGGGGTGTGACAGTGTCTGTGGACACTGTGTGTGAGTGACTGATTGACTGTCTCTGTCACTCATTGTGCTTATTGTATTTACCCTTTTTTTTTTTCTAAGTGATCTGGAGTAGCCGGCTCTCGTGATGAGTGCCTCTTTCTCAATTTTTTTTCTCAAGACAGCCGTTCATCTTAAGTGTGAGACGTGCAGTTTATTATTTTCCACCTGGAAATCTGCTTCTCCACCCCATATATGCCCACGTAGACCGATTTTACCCTATTTTACAGCTCAAGAAATAGGACTCTATTTTTACCCCCAGAGCTTGGAAAGATGTAAAACCGGAAAACACTAGGGTCTAATTATTCGCCGGTTGTTAACAAATTTCGTTGTAACTGCTGTTTTGCTAATTCATGGTGTGTAGAGGCGGTCTCTCATGTTTCGTGCGTTCGAAATAAAATTTTTCATGCATCCAGATGGACTCCGTAATAAGTAGGATACATGACCAAAACCTGAGGCTCGCCCTGGCGTTTGGAATTGGTTTGCATCATGCTGGTCTGCAAGACAAGGACCGCAGGATTGTTGAGGAACTGTTTGTGAACCAGAAGATACAGGTCAGTGTTTGCTTTGTAGTATTGGCCAGTATTATATCTACATTGTCTCGTCCTTCTGTCTAATTTTATGATACAGGTCCTCATTGCGACTTCCACTCTTGCCTGGGGCGTCAACTTCCCTGCCCACTTAGTTGTTGTGAAGGGCACTGAGTACTACGATGCAAAAGTGCAGCGTTACGTAGACTTCCCAATCACTGGTAGGTATGCAGATGCACTGATAGAGATAGTTCAACTGGAAAACCCATTTTCCCCTCCGTATAACTGGGAAGTGCCCAGTTTGAAATGTTGAGATATGGCAGTCATCTAAAAAGCCGCAGGAATTGCACGTGCCCCTCTTGATTTGCTCTGGTACCATTCTCCTCTTGCCTGATTATCCAAATTTTGCTATTGGTTATTCAGGCTTTAAATGGAGGCAGCAATTTGCCCAAACCAGCGTTATCCTAATCCACTTACCAAGAAAGGACTATGTCATTTGATCTGCTTGATGTTCATCCCCTCTATTTTTGTATCCCTTGTATTGATATGCATAAGTATGGCAATACTTCTGAATGACTAACATTTCAAACCTGTATGAAGCGAAGTGCCTTAGGACGAGAGCCGCCGATATTTTGAACAGTGACTGTATTTTTTTTTTTTTTTTTAGAGGTGTGCAAGTGTTCAAACTCTTGAATATGAATTAAACATTTCTGATATTTGATTCGTATTCATACTAAGAAAAAAAATTATATTCAAACGTTTTGAATATTGGATACTTTTGGATACTGTTGTAGCAGTTGTTTACTCATCTACTCTGTTACATTACAGTCAAACTCCTTTATAGCGAACACCTTTTTAACGAAAATACCACTACAGCAAATTTTTTTGCGGTCCCACTGGAGCCCTATAGGTCCAATAATGGACATCCTTTTTAACAAAAATACCTTTACTGCAAATTTTTTTTGCTGTCCCCTGAGTTTCGTTGTAAAGGAGTTTAACTGTATAGGCAAAAGCTTGTTTGAAAAGGTGCCATTAAAGTATACGTTTTGCTCACGCTTATAATTGGCAAGGCATCATAACTGTGACATGTGCTCATTTGCTGCTGAAGTCACTTCTGCTGCTGCCTGATCTGCTTTCACATAGGTGTTTTCTGTCTAAACAGTTGCCACTCTTTTTTCTTAGATGTTCTCCAGATGATAGGACGTGCTGGTCGACCTCAGTTCGACGACCAAGGTGTGGCCGTCGTCCTTGTTCACGACCTCAAGAAGAAGTTCTACAACAAGTTCCTCTACGAACCGTTCCCCGTGGAGTCGAGGTGCGGTTCCGCTAGCACGACGGCTTATTTTTGCGACTCATTTCAACCATGTTTGTGTCTATAGCCTGCTGCACGTACTTCCTGACCACATAAATGCGGAGATTGTGGCCGGAACCATAACTTCGATGCAAGACTGCTTGGATTACATGACGTGGACGTACTTCTTCAGGAGGCTCCTGCAGAACCCGAGGTACTCCATGTCGCCTGCGGCCGCTCAGTGGCGCTGTAATGCAATGCTGGTTGCAGTTAGGTAGTAGTGGAGGGGGGTGGGGGACAGGGGAAGGTCACGCCCTCTCGCACAAGGCTGATTTTCCAGGGCGTTTTTGTAAATCGGAGTTGTGCAGTGACGAGACTGCATTCAGCAAAAATATTTTGCATGACTGCACTCCTGGTTGACAATTTGATTAAATAAGCCCTTAAATTTAAAATCTTAAATCTTATTAATTTTAAATAATAGTCATTTCACAGCTTCTTGTTTTCAGCCTCATTTTCTGGAGTCATGTGTGTATATATATATGAAAGTGTTCTGCTACAGAAGAATGCTGGTTGACTGAAGTTTTAGGGTTTAACTTGACTGTTACCCGAATTTGCACCCTGAATTGAAAGTTGCCTCATTAGGCTGAAACCCGATTTTTGCACACACCTGATGCACACTAACTTGTTTGGCAGCAAATGCAGCTACATCACCATTTGTACCTATCCGCTACAGTTAGTTTGAGCAACTGATCCCTATTTCTCTCCAAATTTAGCATACTGGAAGTTTTTTCACCCGAATTTGCACAAATTTAGTGCACATCTTTAGTTATCTGATTTTTACCCCATTAATTAAAAAAAAAAAAATATTTCCCTCAAACTTCAGGCTCTACTTATAAGTAGAGCCTGAAGTTTTAGGGTTTGGCCCAATTCTTCCCCGAATTTGCACCTCGAATTGAAGGTTTCCTCTTTAGGGTGAAATCCTATTTTTACCCGCCAAATTGCCCTCACTGAGACATCTGTACGAATGCAAACTGCATTATTTCGCAGCAAAGGCAGTTATATCACTGTTTGTACCAAACCAGTAGAGTTTTTTTTTAGTAATTGAGCCCGATTTCTCCCTGAATTTAGCATACTGGAAGTTTTTTCACCCGAATTTGCATGAATTTAGAGCACGTGTTTATTTGCCTGATTTTTACCCTCCGAATTTAGAAAAAAATACTTCCCGAAAACTTCAGGCTCTACTTATATAAGCAGGCGTTTCTTCATCACCCATGAGCTTCCTCTACCCTTCCTCATACATCCCAGAAGTGCTGCAACAAAACTTTGAAAAGGCCTGAGATTTCGTCCCACCCACCGAAGCTGATTGCTGGAGGTCGTATCATTGACCTGCTGTTTTTTCTGGTCTTCACAAACAGTTACTACGGTCTCGAGAACACAGAGTCCAAGTCCCTAAACCTCTACTTGTCCAACCTGGTCAACAGCACAATAAGGAAACTTCAGGATTCTCTTTGTGTGGACGTTGATTCGGTGAGAACTCTGTTTGATACAGTTTTGCAGAAAGTAGTGTCCCTTGCAACATCATCGAGGATTGTGGTTTCACTGCACTAATGAACGAGGCTGTTCCAAACTATGAATTACCGTCAGGAAGAATGGTCTCACCCGTGAGATCACAGCGAAACCATGCAGTTTCTCGCCTACACGGCAAATGCAGAAGGCATTGCCAGTGCAAGAAGAGAGCACTTGCTACATTAGTTTTCCTTCTTGATAACCTGTGAGCTGAGATGTGCTCATCAGTAAACCATCGCACATTCTGAACATGTCATTACTTCCATTATTCTTTACTTCTATTCTGTCTGTCTGTTTCGCCAGCACTTACAATGCCCACGCAGGTTTTCAGTGCCCATGGAGTGCAAGTTGTTTTTGCGGTTTTCAGTTTTGCCTCATGAGAACAACACATATTGTTTCATTGTAAAAATAATTTGATTGTACATGTGCAGATAAGCATGTATACCTGGTTTTAAGCCAATGCACAAATACATATTCCTTGTAATAGCTTTTTTCAAGTGAATGCCCAGGGGCATTTTTCTAAGGAACAGCAGCACACAACTGTGACAATGTTACCTTACCGGGGCTTAATTGTTACTCTTAGAAGACTTTATCCGGTTGGCCCAAGATGCATAGTGACCCCCCACTCCTTCCTGCTGTCCTCTCTACACCTGTCCACGTCTGTACGCCACTCATGGCCACAGCTGCTTCGCTATGCTAACACTGAATTTAACAAAAGTAGGAAAGACGTAAAAAAAAGAAAAAAAAGTAAAATAGACTTTATCTTATGATGTGATATTCGAAATTTGTTTCGATATTCGAATTGCAATTTTGCAGATATTTGTAAACGATTCGTACTTGAAAATTTCAATATAATATTTATATAATATATTATAATATTTATAATATATAATATTTGCACACATCTACTAAAGACTGTTTCATTCAGTTCGGTGGCCAGAAAAAGCTTGCCAGTGTTTCGTTGGTGAAGGCTCTTCCTGCGTGATCACATCTGCCGGATATGGCAGCACCGTCGTCATTGGAACGGATCCATCAAGCACAGATTGATCTCGTCAACAGTCAGTTCGGCACATGACTGTGTTGTCCATGTCAGTAAAATCTGCCAAGAAAAATGGGAAGGCAGCAGGTATTTCCAAGCCTCCATTACACAAATAATTGAGGATACAGCAAAAAAAAAAAAAAAAAAGCAACCGCCATCATTTTACCTGACTTTCGAAGGCTAAATCACTTCAGACCAAAGTCACTTCGTTATTGCAAGCCAAGATCGCTACGCGTGGTGTCTCTAAGCATCAGAAGCACTTGCACTGAAGGCAAGAGACAGATGGGGAAACTTTTCTTTAATCATGTCTGAACAACAGGCTACGTAGCATCCAGAATTTCGGTGGCTGTTGCACACCAATTTTATGGGGGGGGGTATCACGATCCCATGACGGTGTCTGACAAATCGGTCGGCGACTGTGTTGTGAACTTCGATATTTACTCGCCTATAGTACATACCTGCGTCTCATTGCCTATTTTCTCTGTGCTTAACTGGTAACCTTAGACTGTTCATGCATGATGTTCACTGCAACTTGCACAATGTCCCTTCAAAATTTGCCAGGATGAGAGGAGCTTGATTGCAACAGCACTGGGCAAGATTGCATCATTCTACTACATGAGCCATGAAAGTGTGCACCTGCTGTACAATACAATCCGTGTGGAGTCCTCTGTGGAGCAAGTCCTGAAGGTGCTCACAGAGGTCAGGGAGTACAACGAGCTACCAGTACGCCACAATGAAGACCTTCTCAATGGGTAAGCTAATTGAGGTATGCGTTAAACTGGCTAAATTGTTTTATCCGTCTCTTCAGTGACCTTGCAAACATGTGTCCCATTGCCGTAGACACCAGCACCCTCGACAGTCCCCACACCAAGGCCTTCCTTCTGTTTCAAGCACATTTTTCACGCCTGCAGCTACCATGTTCCGATTATATGACGGATCTGAAATCTGTTTTGGACCAGGCAATCAGGGTGCTTCAGGTAAAAAATGTTCTATAATTTGTTCTTGTATAGAAGTTAATCATCCTGATAAGTATAACTACTATTAAAGGTAGCTCATTGCAGGATCTTTGCACTGTTTGACACAACGGTTACAGTCGCCGACCGATTTTTCGGACCTCGATTTTTCGTACGTGCTCGATTATTCGGACTCATTCGCGGAACGGCCGCGGGTCCCAGAGAGTTGATGTATAAGAACGTCCAAAATTTCGGACGCCGTGCAGCTCCGTCGCTCGATGTTTCGGACTCCGTTTGCGCAACTCGCGAATTTCTCTCTTGAGGTGACGGAAAATATTGGTATCATCTGAAATTCGTATCAAAAGAAATCAACCAACTATAATATTGAAGCAAAAAAATAGGCAGTGATGATTGTTGATTTTCTATTCCTCTGAGTAGAAGAGGTCTGAGAAGAGGCGTAGCGCTTTTGCATCTTCGTTTTTGGCCAACAGCCCAGCATGTGCTGTCCGCCCGCGAGTCGCGCGACAGAGCTGTAAAGCGAGCTTCACCTAAAGCACGCATGCGTTAGGTGAAGCCGACTTGCGGTCTTGATGACGGCGGTGCCTCTGTCAGTGTGCCTACAGTGACGAAGTGTCGCTTCGGGAAATAGAAGCTGATGTTATCAGGCAGAGCTGGAATCGCGTTAGGAAAGCATCGACAAATTTTTCCAGCCTACTAGGGCTTAGTAAAGTTTATTTTGAAGCGAAATTCGTTTTTTCGGACTTGATTATTCGGACTCTTGCGCGATCCCCGCCGAGTCCGAAAAATCGGACGGCGACTGTAAACTGGAATGTAGATCAAGGTTTTTCAAGAACAGCCTCAGCCTGTATTCTGGTTTATTATATTGGTATTTGGTTTTGTGGTAGCCCATCTGCAGCGATACGGCAATTGGGGCTGTTAATTACTCTTCACTGTAAATTACATACCCCGGCTACGTGGAAAACGGACTGTGGCAGGAGCATGACTGCAGATAGGCTGCCACAGTCTGTTTTCCACATGGCCAGGGTACGTAACTTACAGCCCCAACTGCTTAATACAGGAAAATGTTAACACAGTGCAGTTCCGTTAATTCGAACTCGAAGGCGACTTACAATTTGTTTCAGTAAAGCGGATTCTGAAGTAAAGGGAGCTGCTCCGAATGAGGAGACAGTTTCATAGATAGGTTCGTTACATCATGAGCGCATTGTATTGCGAGCCAGAATACAGAGGAAACAAGCATTATTCTCCTATATGTATCACGCTTAGTGAGATACAATCCCATTAATGCACTCCCGTGCAGAGTGCAGACGTCACAGATCTCAGAGTTGCGCCCAGGTCTGTGATGTCAGACACACAAGAGTTTCGGTATCCGCAGTGCCCGTTTTCTCCGTTTCTATTATTTATTTCTATCCGTTTCTGTTTCTATCCATTTCTATTACCATCTTCGCTGTGAAACTTTCAATTCCAGTTCACATCGATGCAAAGCACCATTTCTTACGTTTATCTGGGATAACCCGGGATGACTTGTCGCAATCCCTTTAAGCCCAACCCAATCGCGAGCCCCACGAACGCGAATATTGCCAATCCAATTTGAGAAAATATAATGTTGCTGCCTTTTTCTTGGTTGTGTAGCCAACAGGAACGGTCTTGCTCTCCTCAAAACAGCAAGGCGCGCTTGCTTTGCCGAAGACGAGTAAGCGGCATCGTTCCATACCGGTTGCGTTTGCGCCTACCGTTACGGCGATTCATTCCGTACTCTTGTTTCCTCTAGCAAGAGCTTTCCTTTTACGAGAAATTGACTTATAAGTAATATGGAAACTTGGCATTTAATAAGCAAAGGTTTCTCTGGCATGCATGAGCAGTGCACCCGCCGCATTCGACCCGATGCGTAGTTAGGAGTCAGGTGCGGCGGGGCAGTCTTGTTCAAATAAACTGGTGCGCGTCATACGTTCAAATTGCTGGGCATTTTCCCCCATTGAAGTACACATGGACTTTGCCAAGACCCCAATGTCAATTCGACTTACTCGGAAGTTCGAATTTACAGGATTGCGCTGTAATATCGCAAGAGCAGATAATCAGCTCATAACACAGAGCACGTTGGTAGCAGGAAGAAGAGGAATGTTAAACTGCATTAAATGAGTGTGCTGTGCTTTCCTTTGTCTTTTATTTTTCTTGCTTCTTTTTAAATCCTGTTAAGCCTTCCCACTGCTATTTTTGATGCAGTCATAACTAGGAGTTATTATTTATGTATACAGTAGAACCTCGCTAATTCGATATTGCTTAATTCGAAATTCCGGTTAATTGGAAGGATTGCTGCAGTTCCGTCTTCGCGCGTTGCAATCTGACCGCATAATTTGAAGAAAACTGACCCGTATCCCGCTTAATTCGTAAGCCTCCCACCGAATTTCATCTACCATTGGCTTCCAACCCACTCAACGACGAGCTGCCGTAAAAACCTCGTGCTTGCTCCCTCGCTGACTTCCCTTTCCCAGCTGCCAATCACGCGCCTCAACCTTCTCGCTCCTCACACTTCCTTGCCACCCAGCGTCCCACTCCGATCTGTGCTGCCATTACGGATTATGTGAACCATGTTTCGGCTTGCTTTCGTTTCGCGCTTTTATTGAGATCCACTTCGAAGTCCACCTCTTGCCTGTGGAGAGACATTCCGCGGGTGAAGTACAACACGCTGACAATGAAAGAAATGGTGTCGATCATCGCAGCTGTGGGATCTGCAACGTGCTGTAAGCTCCTGCCAGTGATGCATGCTCCAAGGAGGGCTTCGCGTCTTTCAAAGAGTACATCTGGATAGAAGACACAGTACAGACCTGTGCTGCAACTCTAACGGGGGACATCGGTCTGAACACGGAGCATGCAAAATGAACAGAATGACGGCGGCGCGATGAATCTGCACGCGCGCTGTCGTCTTTGGAAGTTTGTTATGCCAACGGCGCACGCTGTGGTATGATGGACCTCGTAGCCCATCTTGAACGAACGGTGACATGCGATGTCATTTTCAGAAAGCAATAGACGAAGAAGATCTATGAGGTCTTTAGATATTTTCCTACACCATGTGCCCAGGTTCGCTTAATTCGAACACCCGCTTCATTCAAAATTTTTTCGCTGTCCAGACGATTTCGAATTAACGAGGTTCTATTGCAGTAGAATTGCCACTACATATAGTATTCTTACTGTCATTACTGATGTCATTAGAAATGAATATCTGTTGTGTATCAAGTAACTACCATGTGAGGAACCGTAAACCCTTTTTGTTGCACGGCTTTTTTGCAGGCAATCATTGACATAGTTGCCAACCAAGGCTGGCTCTGTCCTGCTCTTAGTGGCATAACACTCATGCAAATGGTGATACAAGCACGGTGGTACAAGGACAACACCCTCCTGACCCTGCCACATTGTGAAGCAGAGACACTAGCAACTTTTAGGTATGGGACGTCACTTGAATGTACTGTAAACATATTTTGATTCGTGAAAATTTCACGAATTTCACGACCACTAAAAGATCGCGACAAATTGTGCACGCTTATAAAAAGGCATAGTGGTGAGTAGATACGTTCTGCCACTTACTTGCCACAAAGCAACAAAAACTACTAAGGATTCATATTCCTTTATATCTACATGCTTGGAGCCAGTCCTGATTGCAGCCCTGCTCCTGGTTTTGTCTCGTCGCGATGGAAGTAGCAATCTTTGTGGCTGACGTATGTACGTACGTACCAGATGACAAAGGTTTCCCTTTCATCTAGGTGTTCTACGGTTCTTTCTGACCGTTCTTTTGGACTCCAAAAATTCGAACCTTCCATTTACTAGGACCAAAGTGGTAGCACCGTCAATCGTCCCATAGAGCCAATGTATTTTCGCGTCCAATAATGGGACTCCTTGGCAAGAGATCTGTCCAATTTTTAGTACTTATTTCTCCTGCAGCCTGCTTCATTTTTAGTATGTATCGTCCCTCAAGCGCCAGATTTACAGGAAAGCGCCGTATTTCCTGCGCAGGATAATTAATAGAGCCTGAAGTTTTTCGGGAAATATTTTTTCCTACATTCGGGCGGTAAAAATCGGGTAAGTAAACATGTGCACTAAATTCATGCAAATTCGGGTGAAAAAACTTCCAGTAGGCTAAATTCGGGGAGAAATCGGGCTCAGTTATTCAAACTAACTGTAGCGGTTTGGTACAAACGGTGATTTCACTGCGTTTTTCTGCCGAACAAGTAAGTTAGTGCATTCCAACAGACATCCCAGTGAGGGCAATTTGCCGGGTAAAAATCGGGTTTTACTCTAAAGAGGCAACCTTCAGTTCGAGGTGCAAATTCGGGGAAGAATCGGGTAAAACCCTAAAACTTCAGGCTCTAATAATTCAGACTGCGCTGCGATGGTCACATACCAAAACAACTCATGCTTTGAAGTGTGGTGTGCATGCGCAACATTGAACAAAGAACATCTCAAAAAGAATTAGTGGAATGTCGTGCTCAGTGTCCAGTGAGGACCACACTTCTGTGGCGGAGGAGTTTGGTGGAAGATTTACTGCTGACTGCTCAGTCTGGTCCAGCACTTGTAGAAGACCTTCGCACACACTTATTACGAGCCATTTAATTTCATGTGAATGCTTTTGAAAATCCCCAAAATAGATCACTTAATAAATTTCTTTAATGTGGTGTAAGTGTATTTGTGCTGGTGTTGTTGTTGAATTAATTGCCTTAGCTTGCTTTCAAAACATTTGCTAGAACAGATCTGCACTCTTGCTCTTCCAGGTCTGTATCTGTTGATTCCCTCCCAGAAGCTGTAGACCTATACTGGAAGGATGCAAGAGCTTTGAAGTCTGCGCTGAAGCACGGCATGGAAGATAGCCAGGTCCAGAGCGTATGTGCCAATGAAATTTACTAAGCTCTTTTGACCAACTGAAGGTAGCTATAGCTGACACTGTGAATATGTCTTCTGAGCAATGTTAATGTACAGTTGTACCATTTTGGAAGTTTTGCAACTGGTAAAATGTTTGGAAGCTTCGGTGGTGTTTGTGGGCACCTGCAGTACATATTTATTTTTTTCTTCCAAGGAAAAAAAAACACTTTCCTGAAAGAACGTATTGCTGTGGCAGTTACTGTAGCCACACAGCTGTGCATGACAGCAGAGCTTCTGTCAACGAGAATTCTGTGCAGAACCATCATCGAGCTTTAATTCTCAAAGCAGTACAGTAGAACCCCGATGATATGATCCCGGATGACACGAATTTCGGGATGATACGAATTTTTTTCCTATTCTTCCCATGTATTACACTTCGGATGATACGAACGGGTTTTCCAGCGATTACCGATGATACGAACGAGTGTGAGAAGATGACGGTGGTCGTTCCCCTGAGTGACGTCATGTCACGTCAGTGATGTCATGTCATGTGAACGAATCTGTTGTCAATGACTGGATGACCGAGACGCTGCCGTCTCTTATTGCTGGGTACGATGCACGTGACGTGTTTAATGCTGACGAGGCCGGCCTTTTCTACGACGTACAGCCGGACAAACGCTTATGTTTTAAGGGGCAGAAGTGCCAGGGTGGCCAGAAGAGCAAGAACCGAGTGACCGTTCTTTTCTGCTGCAACGCCGACGGATCTGAAAAGACTGACTGTCATAGGGAGGTTTGAAAAGTCGAGATGTTTCAAACACGCAGGCAATTTGCCCTGCGTCTACAAGGCTAACAGGAGGGCCCAGGCCCGCATAAAAAATGCAAGGCCTGGCCCGGCCAGCGGGCCCGTGCAGTGCTCTAACCTGGACAACAAGGTGTCGTGCAGCAACAGAAAGATAGTGCTGATTGTCGACCAATGTTCCGCCCACCCGGAGTACGTGGAGCTACGAAACGTGAAGCTTGTGTTTCTGCTTTCAAATGCGCCGAGCCATTTACAGCCGTTGGACGCAGCAATAATTTGAAACGCGAGGCACCATTTTAAGGCGCTGCTGGTCCGGCACCTCCTTGCGAAGATGGAAAGGGAAGACAAGGACCTTCAAATAAGTCTTTTGGATGCCCTACACTTCGTTGCAGTGTCGTGGGATCGAGCAACGAAGGACACAATCCAGAACTGCTTCCGTAAGCGCGGGATTGTAACCAAGCTGTGTCGACATGCCTCGAAGTTGAGGAGAATGACTTAGTGATCGATGACTGGGAAGATCTTGGAGCCGAACGCTCTGTCAGTGATTTCATCACTAAGGACCGTGGAAGGAATAGTGCAGCAGTCGATGCCACAACCAGCTGTCATGGCCAGCGGCAGTGATGACAGCGGTGAGGCAGAGCACGTGGAGTTGGCTCCGCCAATGAGAGCTGAGGCGCTGCACGTGCTCAGCATTTTACGGCACTTTATAAATGGTGACGTTGTTGCGAGTGACAGCACGTCTGCTCTGTTTTGTTCGTTTGAGCAAAGTTTGCTAAGGAACTTTGATACAACACAGATACAAAAGGATATAACAGACTTTGTCCCTCAAAAATAACGAAAAATAAAAACTTCACCTTGAGGTTGATATCATCGAGAATATATATACCCAACCAACATGTTTTTTTCCTAATATCCTTGTTCACAGGAAGCACAGTGCTGACCTTTAATCGACCATCGTTCATGAGTAGAGTTCTTCATTTTCGGGTTAAACCCTATTTTTCACGATACTTGCACCCCAAAGCGACTTTTTGAAGTTCGGTCGTAACCCAATTTCCCTCAATGGTGATTTCCCCCAATTGTGTTCCTCCCCCCCCCCCCAAAGAAATGGGGGGGGGGGACGAATTCCCGAAAACTTCAGGCTTTATGTTGCTTTTACCCAAGAACAGTTAGAGAGTTGTTTTTCTGGAATGCAGGTAACATTGTTATGTTTCCTTCTTTTTCTTTTTTTCCCTCCCTAGATCCTGGAGACTCTTCAACATCTACCATGCCTGAATGTCGGTCTCTCCCTTCAAGAAGTATCTGTTGCTGAAAAGTTGAGGTGGACGCCTGTGCAGAAGGGGCCCACAAGTAAGCAGAAACATTACTGAGTGTTTAGCCCTTCTCTCAGTGCTGTTTACAGTGAACCATCATTAGAACAAAATTGCTTTATGCGAATTATCATTTTGTTTGAAATTTCACCGTGTCCTGATAGAAATGTACTTCAAACTGGATTATATGGAGTTTACTGCGAGTTGACTTCACATAGTATGATCATAGCATAGTAGATGCACGGTAAATAGGTAGCTGGCAGAAGCCTGCATGGAGAGGCATCCAGAGACGGGAGTCAAAATGGAGCACCATTTAGTGACACCAGGTAGCGACACATGTTTGTTGCATCAACGTTCCCCTCCACAGAGGCAGAGAGAGAGAGGCATGTCGCGTGCACGTGCCTTCAACGACATGATGCGCGCATAGCTGCCAGAGTCTGTACGCAACTGCTTGGATCTAGAGTAGGAAGCCTCCCTCATCGAAGAGGCGGGAAAGGGTCGATGGCCTGACACAGCAGAGGAATTCAACATTCTGGTGTCAACGCCGAAGGAGATAACCAGTTTGCCCGATTTTTTTCCGCATGCACATGCTTGACGCAACAAAGGGTGACCATTTACCGTGGGACACAGAAAGCTCAAGGAGTGTGCTAGTAGAAGGAAACCTCCAAAAGTGGGACGTACTGACGAGGGGAGCGCCATATTGAATCAGCCAGCGTTGCTGCAGCAGTGCTCTGCTCCACCGCTGAGCTTAGTGGATAGCGTAACGAATACAGGGTGTTTGCTCTAACCTAACGTCTCCAGAAAGCGATAAAAGAGGAACGAGCACTACTTTTCAGCTACCTGACTAAGAAACAGGTGCTACTAGTGAAGCAGTACCTGCTTTTTACTCAAGTAGCAGAAAAGTGCTGCTCGCTTTTCCGTTATCGCTCGCTTTAAATATAAATTCTGGACACATTAGAGCAAACACCCTTTATACACAGCGCACTAATTATTAGAAAAACAAGGCCTGTGCTCGAAGAAGAAACACGAAGTGGTACACAGGCCAAGCATCAATGTACATTCCGTATAACGGTTGTATATAGGGAGTTCAGGAGGCATACGTACCGGCATGGCACAAAAAGAATGCGATAAGCATACTCCAAACATAACGCAAAAAGTTTTTTTTTTTTTTTTTTCATTAGCACACAGCCCTAGTCCATTATTGAAACCTTAAGCTTGCGAAAAGCACAGACGCCACACCTGATTTACATCATCTTCACTTACGATTAAGCCTGGAAACTAACTTGGCGTAGTGCCAATTCAGCCACTAATATGAACACTGGAGAACACTGAGCTTTATGGATTCAGGACGGCTGTTCTGCATCTTATACACACTCATATAATAAAATGCTAGAAGTAGCTTTTTTTTTTTTAATTTCCACCCTAAGTACGTTTCTCAACCCAGTGTCACCCGCTTTTTACCTTGTTTTACATCTCACGAATTAAAACCCGATCTTTACCGTCGAATCAAAAAAAAAAAAAAAAGAAAAGAACTTCTCAAAAAACGAGCCCCTAATCATAAATGCGCACCATTTTAGATGCTATGTTGCATTATGTCCAGGCGGAGCCGTTCCGGACGATTTCTGGCTGGCTGTGCAGACCGGCCGTGAGTATGTGCTGCAGATAGCGGTCTCCAGCCCCGTAAAGTCGGGAAGGAAAGGAGGTTCCGCCAGCGCTGCAGCCATCGCTCCAAAGTTTCCCAAGCCCAAAGATGAAGGCTGGTTCCTCATCCTCGGCCACAAGGAGAGCAAAGAACTCATCGCACTCAAGCGCGTCGGTAGCTGCCGGTCGCACACCTCCAGGCATCACGTGAGAAGTTTACGTGTTGACATTCACACTGTAGTCATTGCAGTTTTTTTTTTTTTTTTTTGCAAGAAGTAGTCTATATATAGAGCCTGAAGTTTTCGGGAAATTTTTTTTTTCAAAATTCGGGGGGTAAAAATTGGGTAAATAAACGTGTGCACTAAATTCATGCGAATTCGGGTGAAAAAACAGCCGGTATGCCAAATTCGGGGAGAAATCTGGTTCAGTTACTCAAACTAACTGTGGTGGTTTGGTACAAATGGTGATGTAATTGCATTTGCTGCAAAAAAAAGCAAGTTAATGCAGTCCTACAGACATCCCAGTGAGGGGAATTTGCCGGGTAAAAATCGGGTTTCACCCTAAAGGGTGAACCTTCAATTCGGGGTGCAAATTCGGGGAAGAATCGGGTAAAACCCTAAAACTTTAGGCTCTATCTATATAATTATGTGTAAGAGCAACATGTCAGAGTTTCCTACCGATAAGAAGAATTCGTCTGACCCAAGATGAGCCTTGCTGCTTTTCTTTGTGTCATGCGCAAGTCTCTAGCTTTCTGTGATTCCGTGAAATTTCGCAGAATTTGCTATGTCTTGTGGAACTTAGTGTTTTCCTCAAAATTGTCTGTTTTTTTTGCAAAATATTCAGTGTCTTAGGGAAATGTGTACAGTTTCCAATCGATCTGTGACATTTTCCAAGTTAAACCCGATCATTCGCGACTGCAATGCCTGACATTATGGATTATGTTGGTAGCTACAAGGCTGAATTTACCTGACGGTAAGGAAATTTAACGAGAGGAACACCCGGAGACAGATTGATAAGAGTTATGTATTGATTAGAGTTATAAGATGTTATGCTGATCATGTGAATCACCGCATGCGTTGGAGAACCGTTATCGTAACATTGGTACTGTCCAAGGGGACGTGTGTCAGTAAAAGAAATTAAGATAAAACTAAACTAAGAAAAAAAAAGAAACTGAAGTGGTGGTTCCCACTGGTCCTTGGAACCCTTGAATATCCTGGAATTTGAAGATGCTGTTTTTCCAACTTCCAACTTCAAAGTTTTCCATAGTCCTTTGATCCTTGAAAGCCCTTGATTTTCCATCTTTCTTATTCATGTGGAGCTATTAGTGCAAATTATGCGACTATCCTTGCGTTTGCTGACCAAGAGTGAGGGAGGCTCCACCTCCTGTATGCCAGCCAATAGGAGGGTGCGGAGGGCACACTTCCCAAGCCTCTGCTCTTGCCTAAGAGATGGCGCAGTGTTACAGTTTTTCGCGTGTCGCAAGGCTTCTGCCATGGCACACCAATCTAACCAACTGCTTCGCCGTCCGTTAACCGCCGTACGCGCGACTCCCGCTTGACCTTGTTTCCATGTTGACGGATGGCGAAGCCATTGGTTAGATTGGTGCGCCATGGCAGAAGCCTTGTGACGTGTGAAACAACAATAACTCTGCGACATCGCTTAGGCGAGAGCAGAGGACTGGGAAGTGCCTATCTTCCGCATCCTACTATTGGCCAGCATCCAGGAGGTTGAGCCTCCCTCGCTCTTGGTCAGCAAACGCAAGGATAGTCATGTATTCTCTCGTGCAATAACTTGTAGATGCTGAAGCCGTGGTCATATACTGTGCTTTACATCCTTTCCAAAATGACGACTGAGCTTCAAAAGGTCCTTTAAAGACCCTCGAATTTTTGTTCCAAAATTGAATGGAACCACGTGAAATAAAATGTTTTCGCTTTCTTCACCTTCATTTTCGCAGATGACCTTCATGTCACCATCAGAACCAGGACGGCTGGTGTACACGTGTTTCCTGATGAGCGACAGCTACCTCGGACTAGACCAAGAGTACAACATCTACCTGGATGTCCAAGATTCTGTGCAGAACACGTCAAAATAGGAGTTGTAATGTATTGTTAAAAAGAATGAACTTTTGTAAATGTTCTTTAAAAGCTTGCTGGTGTCCCTCTTTAAATCCCTTAGCTATGTGCTTGTAGAGCCATCTCTCATTCGCATGTTCCAATCACAAAGCGGCCGTTAGCCAAGTTTTGTTTTCGAAGCATTTTTGCTGTCTGTACCTGATGGCCCAGTCAATCCCTGTGGTGCGATTTGATTCAGGTCAGGCATATGGGTCATGAGTCCAAGTGCTGACTGCCCATCTCATTAGACCATTCATAGGCACACGTGCATTTGGCTGGTACAGGTATGGCGCTTTCTAATGCCTTCTTACCGTGTTGGCAATTTTCCAATCCATTGTCCGGAATTTGATGGTGAACCTTCCATTTAGTTTTATTCAGAACCACCGAAGGGCCCAGGCCATACCACGAGAAGCGTTTGAAGTAGTAACAGAAGTACTGCGCACTGTACTAACCCCGTATTCACACGAGTCAGTTTTCTGCCGGCAGACAGTCTTGAAGGAGTGAGAGGGTGGTCAAGGAAAACGGGGTCACCACCTGTCTGAAGACGCCCGCTCGTCCTCTAGCATTCACACGAGTCGGTTTTCTGACAGTCAGTCCTCTTTTCGCTCGTTGCACTGGCATCTCGTTTGTGTCCAGCTTAAGATGGATCAACGAAGGAGAAAACTTATTGCACTGGCACTCCTCATTGATGACGAGGAGTGCAGGCACATGAAACACCGAGATAAGATGTGGGCAAAGGAATGGATATTGAAGAAGCGTCATGGAATGCAAAACTTGTCTCAGCGTTCCTTTTCGGTTGGAAGAGTAGCTTGTAATTATCGTATGCGTACTGTATATACCTGTATTGGAAATGTACAAGCAAACGATTATATGGAGTCAAAGTTTGTTCACGGAAAGAAATGTCAGCTTTCATTCTTACTTTATATTCCGCTCACTGCATTGCAGGCATGCATCTATGCATTGGATAATTGTTCCGAAGCTGCCGCATTAGCAGATATTATACGTGTGTGTAGTATCATTTTCAGGGGAAAGCCAAGCATCGTTGGCGTTCCTGTTCCGAATGGGCCACAGTGCAGTGAATACCATTCTATGGGACACATGCAAAGCAATTCTGGCCGAATTTGGACATTTGATACAGCTACCAAGAAGCGAACAGGAGTGGCTGGACAAAGCCCAGGACTTCCAGATGTTGTGGTAATTTCCTAACTGTGTGGCAGCCATGGACGGCAAACATGTCGAAATCGTGAAACCTGGAAAAAGCGGATCGCTGTACTGCAGCTACAAGAAGTCGTTCAGTATGATACTTTTCGTGCTCGTTGATGCGCGGCAGAACATATTGTATGCTCACAGTGGTACACCAGGCTCTGCAAGTAATGGTGGCGTCTGGGCAAGAACGCCATTTGGAAAGCAGTTTTCCAATGGCACCGCAAACCTGCCTACAAGTGTAAGGCTCACCAACTCATCCCTGTGTTTGCCAGCCGTGATAGTAGCTGATGACGCCTTCCCGTTGTCCGAAAATGTCATGAAGCCCTACCCTGGGCTGTCCCTCAACCCGGAAGAGAGGACCTTCAACTATAGGCTATCAGAGCACGGATAATTATAGAGAGTACATTTGGAGTGCTTTCAAATCGTTTCAGGATTTTTCATACGAAAATTTACGCAACCCCAGAGAAAGTGTCCTTGCTCATACAAAACAGTTTGCGTTCTCCATAACTTGCTCAAGCAGTGCGACTCTTCCTTCACGCGAACTGCACAAACTAACTGCGTCACCCAATCAAGGGCATTTGATATGCCCGCACGTGCGCACGATATTCATCGCGCGCAGCCTTTGTGCGCGACACTCTGCGGACGTACTTCAGCACAACTGGATCTCTGCAGCAATGATGGAACCTGTTTTGTGTTCGTGTTATTTTTTTTAACATTAAAATGTGTACCTATTGGCTATCACCTGTCTATTGAAAATCTAAGATCTGGCTACAGCGCTGATAGCAAATGTAATATGTTTTCTAATTTACTTTTTTTCTTTGGAACCACAGGGATTATAAACGTGCACGGCGGTCCCCTGCAGTTGCTCAACCCATATTCTAGCTGTGCATTCTTCATAATACCCCAATTTTCTTTTGAGTCGTTATGGTCACTTGGGCTTCCCACGCAATGCAACAAGTGTTCTGTGTTTCACTTACGTCTCATACATGTGCCCTCGTTTTCACCACCTTTGAACCCCACTTCCTCGGATGTTCCATTCTCCCGCACAGTTTGTCCTTTATCTTTTATGTGGGGAATGTTCATGGGTTCTTTAGATCCCTGTCTGCTGTCCTTATTGGTTCTGGAAACCTGTTGTACGTTTGTGTGGTTGGTTATTTGAATCCGTCTGGCAAATATATTTGCATAACCTGGAGAACAGCCGGTGCGTGCACAAAGGACCCCTCCGCGAGCAGGCAACACTTTTGCATGAAAACTTTTGTTTATTGTCTTGCAAGGCACAAATTACAGATCATACTTGGCACAATCAGTCTGTGATTTCATTTAGCAAAGCTAGTATGCTTACTTCCGCCTCGTCTCGTAGTGTCACAGGCATTTGACGTAGACGGCATTCAACAATTTGCCAAAGGACCTACACTCATCGGCCTGTAGTGATGGTGCGGCCAGTGCCGTTGCAATTTCATTTAATGCCGCCGCCCTCTCACTGCATTCGTCGCTGTTCTTGCTTTTCCTCTTGTGCTGACGAGGAGCTGGAAGACGTGGGGACACGATAGCTGCATCATCTGGCGAGCTGTCGAACTCCTGTTGCCCCATTGTTTCTTCTCCTCCTCCTTCATCAAGTCGAAGAGGCTCCAGGGAATGCAATACGCTTGCATCCTGCTCCTCAACCTCAGGAGGTATGCTGTGCTCCTCATCCCGCTGCCGTGCCTGGGTGACACAAGCAGCCAGAAAGGCAAATCAATTTCACTCAGAAGAAAGGTACATTGCATGTACCACCATGGGGGTGATCGCGGACAGAAAAGTTTAGCCCATAATAAAAATATAATCTTCTCCCTCGCCTAGCTCTATTCACGCTTCATCCACGCGTATTTGCTGTCATCTCACGCCTAAATACAGTGATTCTCAAGCGCTTACCTCTTTCAATCCAGTAATTATGACAGGGCCAGACGGGCAGTTTTGGTCAAGGAATGTGAAGGCACTGTAAAACTGCCATTTTCCAGTGTATACTTTTGCCGCGGATCCGCTGTTTGTTGCTGGTTTCGTGCGCTTCTCGTCTTCATATTGTCGCCGTTTCGACGAAAAAAGATTCTTCAGAATATCTGTTCAGGGAAATGCACGGAACACTTTAAAAACGGTGTCACATTTAGAATAAATGAACTACGAGGATGCGGCAAAAGCGAAAATTATCGCATTTTATGTGCACCCACCTTTTGTTATGTGGACGTCTGCGTGCTTTTTAAGTTCCTCACATATTTTTTCCGAAATGTGGTGTTTTTTGGGAACATTCCGGTATGTTCGTCGCTCAGCTTCCACAGGGGTGGATGTTGCTCTACTATTCAGATCAAATCGAATACAAACACGCTGTTCATGCTTGCGGCCCGCTGCGTCATCTTCTCTTGTGCCCGCAACAGACGCCGTCGGTCGTCGGAATCTGTGGCGCCAATCTGTGGAATTGGAATGCCAACGATGCTTGGCTTTACCGCGAAAGTGGTACAACGACACACCGGCGCAGCAGCTTTGGAACAATTATGCAATGCATAGATAGATGCCTACAATGTAGTGTTGCATAGGAAGCTTTTTTTCTACGTGTGACGAAACAGACACGGAATACAAAGCATGAATTTTATAAACGCGGATATTTCTTTCGCTGGACAGCCGTTGACTACATATAATCGTTCGCTTGCACCTTTCCAATACATGCATAAAAATATAATAATTGGAAGCTACTCGTCCTACCGAAAGGAAAATAAAAATTTAATTTAATTTAGTTTAATTAATTATTAACTACCTGTAGCTCGACATCACAGCTTCATCGCCAGACCATCACTTGTCGGCACGCTGTCGCGCCTATATTGATGCTCAGCATCGAGATACGCTTCATTAGTGGAAAATAAAACCGAATGTGACAACGTCTATTATTAGAATACTCCGACAGGCGTTTGGGTCGTCCACACGGAGATTTGGGTTAATGCTGTTTTACATTCCATAGCGCTTCTTCGGAGCCTATTCTTTGGCCCATATCTTGTCCCGTTTCTCACGTGAATGCACTCTGAATCATCCACAAGGAGCCCAAGCCCAAGCAGCCAAATGTACCGAAAGTCGGGTGCAATAGGGGTGGACGGGTAGGTGGAAGGCCTTGAACAGACTCGTGAAACTAAGGAACATCGATAAGACACATACCGTCTACCCCCTATTGCACTCGACTTTCAGTACATTGTGCTGCTTGGGAGCCCAATAAGTTTTTTTTTCTTTCATTGGTCCATCCTACGCTAGACTCAGATGATACGCAAGCGCGAATACAGAAGGGATCGGAAAACTGCCAGCCGCCGGGAAAATGACTCGTGTGAATGGTGAGAACGAGCAGGCGTCTTCAGACGCGTAGTGACCTCGTTTATCTCTGATATCCTCTCACTCCTTCCCGACTTGCTGCCGGCAGAAAACTGACTCGTGTGAATTCTTGGTATCGTGATACCACGCATGGTTGAAATAGGCTTTGGACCTCTCTCCGATGTTGCTCCTCTTTACTGCTATATGGGTGGTCAAAGGGTACTCCTTACATTGCACTCCTAAAACAGGGGGGGGGGGTCGAGGTAGCTTGCCGTTGTTGGCCGCACTCCAGTGGGCATCGTCAGAACAGAACTTCACAGCATAGCACCCTCTCAGCCAACCACCGTTCTGAACGGGGGGGGGGGGGTGGCACAGAAGAGGGAGCGGCGTGCTAACCCTCTTGCTCTGGGATTTGGGTAGTCCAAGAGGACTACCCACCACAGAAAACATGCGAGCATCCCTCAGAAGTCTTCATTGGGAAGCTTCCTGTACCACGGTAACCGCCAGGATTATTGGCGAAGTTCCCCATGCGCCGCCCACCGTTCTGAACGGGAAGCTTGCGCCTTTTTATGACAACTAACGCGCGGCCAACAGGTGGCGCAGCCGCGTCACACAAAGTCACACACCGCGCTTTCAACAAATCATGAGTGATAACGGTATCAACAACAACTTTATTTTCGGCCTTGGAGAGTGGGGAGTTTCATCGCAACAGGCGATACTCTACCCCAGTGCTTGGTGGAATGGGGGGAATAAAATAACGAGCCCCTTTACAATAACGATCGAAGTCCGATGGTGTCCAGAAATGTCAGAAGAGCTTTGAGCGCAGAGCGTTGCTGGGCTGGATTGGGCCAGGGACCAAGCAATTTCGGTAGGGAGAAAGGGCGAGAGTCCAGCTGACGAAGAGACTCGGAGAGTGTGATTCGGGAAGGTTCGTAGTGAGGGCAATGAAGAAGAATGTGCTCCAGATCCTCAAGAGCACCACAGTGGCAACAGGTGGGAGAATCAATTTGTCTCAAGCGGTAACGCCACTGAGCTGTAAAGGCCACATCGAGGCGCATGCGGTGGATTAATGCAGCATCCTGACGAGATGTGTTTCGTGGCATGCGGAAAGCGAGCATGGGATCAACTCTGTTCAACATAGAGGGGGGAAGAATGTCGGTTGTCCGTTGGCGGGAAGCCAGGGGTGTCACTAGACGTCGCAGAATTGAACGGCGGTCTCCTCTGAGCAGAACAATACGGGTCCGGTTCCGAGACGAGAGTGCTGCTTCTGCGGCGCTGTCGGCCTGCTCGTTCCCCACGACACCACAATGGGCTGGAACCCACTGGAGAACTAGCCTGTGGCCTGCGGCGTAGATAGTGTGGTAAGCCATTAACACGTCGGTGACTAGGGGTGCGGATGGGCCTCGTATGCCGGAAGTTTCAATTGCTTGAAGTGCAGATTTGGAGTCTGTAAAGACTGCCCATTCCCGGGGTGGAAAATCAGCGATGTGTTGTAGAAAGAAAAGGATGGCATAGAGTTCCGCAGCTGTGGAGGAGGTTGGATGTGAAAGGCGTCTTCCATGCACGACGCCTTCGGATGGAATGACGAAGGCTGAGGCGGACTTGTTGTTTCGGGATGCGCCATCAGTATATGCTGCCGTAAACGTAGAAAACTTCTCGTCTACCAGAGCATGAAAATGGGCTCGGAGGACTTGAGGGGGGACCTGATCTCTTCTTTGCAGAAGGTTTGGGAGGCGTACAAACGTGGGCGGTACCGGGAGAGACCAGGGGGCTTCCGGCGGTATAGTGTCCTTAGTTATGAAGCCAGTGAGAGTCTGGCGTGTCCTCTGCGCTACTCGATAGAAGTCGCTTCCAGGGCGGTATCGAATTTTCTTGAGTAGCGGGTGGCGGGGAATGTGAGCACGCAAACGGAGGTAGTGCCGAGCCGTTTCCCGTTCACGGAGAACTTCAAGCGGGAGCTCACCAGCTTCAGCCAGTACTTGTCGTGTTTCAGCCATTCTGGGAACTCCGAGGCATCGACGAAGGCTTCGAGCAAACAGGGACCGAAGCGTATTTAATGAAGTTGTTGATATCCTGTGCAGAATAGGAAGGCTGTAAAGCACAGTTGCCCTCACCAAGGCCGCGTGAACCGCGAGCAGGGAACGCTGATCACAGCCCCATCCTGGGCCAGAAAGATGTTGGATTGCGGGGAGCCATCGCTGCACTTTAGTTTCAAGGTGTTTAATGTGCCGAGCCCAGCGCAAGTCCGAGTCGATTACCACGCCAAGGAAGCGGTGAAAGCGTACTGGTTCTAGCTTCTTTGAGCCAAGCCAAAGTGGGAAATTGGCCATAGCTTTACGCGTGAAAGGGAGCTCGACACACTTTTCGGGTGAAAGGTCCATCCCGAGGTGCGTCAGGTACGTATGGATATTGTTTAAAGCGAGCTGCAGGCGGCGCTGGAGAGCCGGGCGTGATTTTCCTACTGTCCAAAGGGCGACGTCATCTGCATACACGGAGAACGACACTTTGCGAGGAATTACTGATTGTAGGCCGGCCATCACCACGTTAAACAGTGTCGGGCTGAGAATGCTTCCTTGGGGGACTCCTTGGGGAACAGGATGCTGAGGGCTTTGGCCTTGGGACGTACGGACAGCGACAGTTCGGTCCGTAAGGAAGTCTTGGAGCCAGATGAAGAGCCGACCGGATACTCCAAACGAGCGCAAGGCATGTAGCACACAAATGTGCGAGACGGTATCATAGGCGCGCTTGATGTCGAGGAAGACCGATCGGACGATCCGTCGATGGGCTCGAGCATGTTGAACTGTAGAGACTAGGTCGAGAACTGGATCCATGGAGCTTCGGTGGCGACGAAATCCAGCCATTTCGTGAGGGAACGCACGTCGTTTTTCGAGCCACCAGTCGAGGCGATGCAGAACCATTCTCTCCATCAGTTTCCCCATACAGCTTGTCAGGCTCACCGGACGAAAGGAGGATAGGGCATTTGGGGGCTTGCCTGGTTTCAGGATGGGAACAACAACCTTTGCCATGCTAAAGTGGCGGTTCGGAAGTATGGGTTTGCGCACGGGTCTCAGAAAGGAGCGTCGTGTCAATAGAAAAAAAGAAAACGAGGACAAAGTTTGCCTCTTCTCTTCATTGCAGGCGTTGTTGACACCATGAGAAAACAAACGACAACAAAAACTTCATTACGGGATGATGGCTGGGGAGTTTCATCGCCGGGGGTGATACTCTACCCCATTGCTAGTGGTGATGCGGGGAATGAAATAATGAACTCCTTCACAATAAGCATCGAAGTCCTGTGGTGTCCAGAAAGGCGAAGAGAAAACTGTTCGCTTGCCGAAGGTAAATCTTAGGTCATGTGCTCAGAAGCATGTATCCCTTCATTTCATAGTTCTGGACTAGCGCATCCTTCGCGGTCGATCCCAAAACTATAGTGCTGTTTTACTCCGCGTTCATCACTGACAATAAAGCCGGAAATCTGACATGAATTAGTGGAGTTGTTCCTGTGCAGCTTGATGTAACGCATGAGAAGAGAGCGACGACGGATGTTGAGGGTATTCCGGAATTCCCTCTGTGGAAGTCGGCGAAAACGTCACTCGGACAAGGCCAATCAGTGAGCGCCCATTTGGCGCGGACAAGTCCAATCAGAGAGCGGCTGGAGGGCCCTTTGCGACCGATTGGTGGGCGGGACGGATGGAGTCTGTTGGTAGTGGAGAGTCTGATCGGCTTGCGAGATGTTTCTGGTCAGCGTTGGACGTGTTCGAGGTGTTGCACGCACCGTGCATGCACCGTGTTGCACGCAACATGGTCGCGTCGGAACTCGCACTGGTAAGCGAAAGTAGGCGTATTTATCGAGGACTTTTCACTTAGTATATTACCATAGTATATTACCATAGTAGTATATGGTGCGAACGGGATCGTTTACGCTGCACTTCCATTCGTGCATTCGTGTGCCTAGCCGACGTCATCATGGTAGAAAGAAGGAAGTCACTGAAAAGGTTAGCCAGCTGCAGGACTGGAACCCACATCTTCTGGACTTCCTTCCTTCTTTCTTCGATGATTGTTCTTAGGCACTTGAGACTTTGTGTGTTTGTCCTTTCTTTTGTGTTCCAGCCTCAGATAATCAATTTCCATCGCGGTCATCATGATTTTCCGATCGCTGGGGCTTCCTTAGCTGCAAAGGGAGTGCGAATCGCTAAAACTCGTTTATTTTGCGGCGGCCCGTGGACGACGATGACGACGTGCCTCTGTTGCCACGCGCTACGGCGCTGGCACGGCAGTTCTACCGGCACCGTCCCAGCGTGAGGCCACGACCATCTGCCCGCTGGGACATTCCATTATCGCCGGTCAGGACTCACGTAGAGGGACACCATCTCCTCTACATTTGGTGACCCGAACCTCTTCATCCATCCCAAATTTTGCAACAGTTCCACCGGCGCGGCCATGGAGATAGGCCACCGTCATCGCCTCTCCGTGGCATACCATCACCGTCGATCGGGACTCGTGTAGAGGAACTCCATCTCCTCTACATTTGGTGACCCGAACAACGAACAACATGTTCGGCGTAATTCGGCCATGCAACATCCTAAATTTTTCGTCGGCAAACCAGCAGCGAACCACCCTCTAGCAGGCAAGGCCCACCGAGACCACTGTTCCACCGGGGACCCGCAGGGAGACCACAGTAAGCTGAGTTTACGGCCTCCACCTGCTTCATGATGGTCCTCCTCGGCACTTCTCTGGCACCAACCGGCATTCACGCTGTCGTACCGGTCGCGGTACTGTCACCCTCTCAGCAACTCACTCACTCAGCAACAATCAACGCTCGACAGCAATCACTGAACAAGCACTCAGCGTACTCAACAAGGGCTCAACACACTCAGCAGGGACTCAATACCATCAGCAACAACTCAAGCATCCAAGCACTCAACATACACATCTCATCACTGGAACCCGCACGGATCGCAGCGCTCTTGTTCCCGCCATCCCGCTGCTGCTGCATCAACAGCCACAAGCACAAGCCGTGTGCCGACTCGTCCACCATTTACGAGCCGTCATCATTCTCCTCTTCATGGTATCGACGCGAACCTCAACTGCATGCACCGCTTCGCGTCTGAGGGGGGAGTGATGTGGCGGCCCGTGGACGACGATGACGACGTGCCTCTGTTGCCACGCGCTACGGCGCTGGCACGGCAGTTCTGCCGGCACCGTCCTAGCGTGAGGCCACGACCATCTGCCCGCTGGGACATTCCATCATCGCCGGTCAGGACTCACGTAGAGGGACACCACCTCCTCTACAATTTAATGTGTAAGCTGTTTTCGGAAGAGAAATTTGGCCAAGGTGACTGAAGAAGTGACTAAGATTACCGTATCGGTCTTATACACACTTTTCGGATGCGACAATCGCATGCCGCGTTTTCCGGCGAGCGTACACCGGCGAGCTTCTCGAAAACACTATCCAGCGACGCTCTTGAAAAACTTCCTAACAGCATGAAGTATTTCCACAGTGGCAGGTGGACCGTGTCCCATGCGTGCGTTTCCGTTCGCACTCAAGGAAGGAAACTTCATATGTCGTAATGAAATTGCTACAAATAGATACGTTACACACGCATAATGAACGGTGCTTGCGAGCGTGGGTGTTCCCAGGATTTTTTTCCAAAGCGTGCAACCCCTACTGCAACCTACTTTCCTGGAGACGGACGATGCAGACTGTTAGGGTGTTCAGAGGCTCATCTGAGAAAAATCATGCCGATATAGGCATAAAGAGTGCACAATCTTCACCTGCACAAGTTACTTGAAGCTGCAGGTGTGGGGCACGGCAAGCAGTATAACATAACGAGCAAGTTATCAGATAATAGAGTGCAGTGCGCACGGGGCACCAAATACTACCGCAAATTCCGATTCACACTATTGCGTTCCAATGCGTGCGTATGCGTTGACATTCGTCAGCTTGGTTTCATAGCATGCAGACGCATGCGTGCGACACAAGCGATCCGCTAGAGTGTTCACATACATGCGGGTAGCGCAAGTGGCAGTCAATACGCGTTTTTCGTGGCCTCTTAGACCACGAAGCTTTATGGCAGAGAGCTTGTGTCCACGTTTGAGCGTGACATGACAGAAGCTGGTGCCAGTTCGAAGCAAATGCAATGAATACTCCTGCTTTTCTTTTTTTGCACACACCATGCATGTGCTCCATGTTTACAGCGGCCATGTTGGAACTCGTATTGCACAGAGGAGAAGCGCCTCAACACGCATGCACGGAACGCTACGATTCCTTCTCGCAAGTGTCTGTTGTCACGGCAGCCGAAGTTTGCCGGCATCCGCACGCAATGAAACGCAGTAGTGTGAACCATGGCGCGGCTACGATAATGCATCTCCTTGCGTTTTGTGGGGCGACGCACAGATTGGTTACCACGGCAACCCTCACGCACACGCATTCGCACGCTTCGGAACACAATCGTGTGAACCGGGCAACCGCCCCTGGGAATGAAGCTCCACACTCATCATCATTCAAATAAAGTTGGTGTTCAGCAATTTATTATTGCACCTTTCCTTTTTGTTTTTCATGCGCTGAACGCTACGAATTCCCACATATATGTTTACTCTTTCTGCAATGCTCTTCAGATAACACGAGCCAAACCGTATTGCACGAGTCGCAAGAACTCAAGAACTGATGCAAGAACTGATCCCTCAAGAACTGATGCAACCCGATGAAGATATGCTAACATGAAAGGGACTGTCTGAGATGGCCCAATCATTTTCTTAAAATAGTTGGGTTCGATTGGGTCTTAACTGTACATATATACATGCAAAATATCACTTCACAAAACCACTTCATTTAGGAGAAACGAATGCACACATCCGGTTTCGATATTTCTTCTGGCATGCTTTCGCCCAACTTGTATTTGTGTGTACGTCCCGGGTCACGTGAATATCACGTTCCCAAGGGAGAATGACGTTTCTGGGCACAGGGTTTGCGCTCTCGCGTCTTTGAACGCTGGATGACCTGTTTTGTAGGGAGTTATGCCAATGAGTCACATACTTTCAAGACCGTATAGACCTCTCCCTGCTTAAAAACTAATGACGTCAGATGGTACAACAGCGCCGCCAACTTGGCAAACTGGAGCTACTACAGCAAAAAATCAAGTCGCAAGAAAGCCATGTTTAAATGTGGCTTTTCATATTGTAAGGTTTTTATGCAATTCTTTCATATTATTCGTTGTATGGCCTTGTTCTGCTCCATTCTACCGGTAGTCCTTTCTAACGGTGGCTACCGGGATCTTCCATCTTCAGTAGCCTGAACGGCACGAGTTTCTCTGGGAGTGCACGTGGTGTCCCTATACCAAGCAAGCGCGGACTAAGTCGTAATAACAAACCACAGGATTACGACATTGACTTTCGATACCATGCAACCTACCCTTCGGAGGAGCCTTCTTTTTCCGCGGTGGACTGGGAACGGGAATGAAGACACCAAAGTAACTCAAAACGTGGCCTCATTTGTGTGCACCACTAATACAAATAAGCGACCTTCGACCTTCATGCAGGAATACGGCATTGTGAAACGGCGGTGTTCTCCGTGCGCGCTCAGAGCCGTTTATAGAGAGAGTTTGGCCATTAGGAGGAGCCTCACTTGAAGCGCGTCATACGACGTCACGGCTGACCACCCTCGCCATATTCTATTGTTGTTCCGTCAGCAGCCGGTCGCACACGCCATATTGATGCTGATCGTTGTTTACGATGCAAGGAGGGAAGACACCTGTGTACATCGTCATTCGAAAGCCCTTCGTCCTTGAACTCTCAGTTCGGCAACAAAGCCCCTCTTATCACAGGTGGCTGTGGGCCATAAGCCGGTTATTCCTGTAGATTACATTCAATCCGACCACAAAGCTGTGAACCAGGGTGGAGAGCATCAAAATGTCGCGCACCAGATGGCGGATTCAGCTTGGATTGAGGCTTTTTGGGCGGCGCAACGACGACTCTGACGTCAAAACAGGCTCCACCCATGAGGCGGCAAAAGATCAAAGAATGACCAAACTCTTCCTATAAATGGCTCTGTCCGCGCTGTTTCGGTTTCGCTATGTCTACCAACGTCACAATTACGTCACGGGGACCCTGTTGCACTAAAGTTTCGTCCGGCGACCGCAGCGCCAGCTGTCCTCCTCTGGTGTAGAGCGCCCTTAATAGACTGGCGTGTCCGGCGTGTCCCTGCCTTACCGCCGTGCCGGGAACGTCACCTCTCATGTGTAAATCCTTGCGTCACGATTTTTCAGAGCCGTGGTGTAGATGCGTATACGAAGAGGGGAGTCAAGTCCTGTAGATCACATAAACAAAATACAGAAGCCGACACTGAAGATTTTTGTTTAAGTTTAATTTGTACAAGCTTTCGCGTGGAGGTCTACGCTTCCTCAGGTACAAAGGCCGTGGTGTAGGTGATACGTGAATGTGTACGGAAGACCCTCCGTCTACGCGACCACAAGTGGCGCTGCAGAGTACGGTTCGGAGCGCCCCCAAACTTCGTGAAACAGTCCCATTGCTTCCTTTGCAGTAGAGCAGGATACTTTTACTACCGGAAGGGGGGGGGGGGGGGTGTTAGCGACGAAACATCCCATTTTCGCGTAAATAACGATTGCGGAGCGAAAGTGAAGCTGATTTTGCAGATGCGTACATGAAGATATATGCTTACAGTATGAAAATTAAACGTAGTATATGAAAATTTTTTGTCACGAAATTTCCGCTTCGCTATTCCAAGCCCCATCCTCCATCTTGGAGAAAATTTGGTGTCATGGCAGCTCCCATGGAAAACGGCAACCAATGAAATGCGCCTAAGTTATGATTGACAGGTCGAGCCTCTTTTTTATGCTCCTCCTAATGGCCAGACTCCCTTTGGCATACACGGCACTGTGGCATTGCACAGCTCGGTGATGTGGCCACAGCGTTCACGAAGCACCACACATCTCTTTCCATCGTTAGCAACAAAGGACGGTGAGAAAAAAATTGCGGGTTGGATGGGAGCTACGCACAACACGCGTCTACCATGGGAGTGAGCGCAAGACAACAGGAAGTTGCGACGAACCATGGTACGTCAAGGCAGAGCAAGCTGCTGCCTGTATTCGGATGAAAGGGCGAAACGAAAACGATCGATTAATTGTAAATTATCTGATCTGATATCGTCCAAAATATTTGGGGTGGAAGAGGACAAGCATTCTAAATCATATGACGGTGTTCCTAGACTTGTGTTTGGGACCAGAATAAAAGCTGTTCTCTCAAGATATCTGCTTGGCCTTTCTTGCCTTCGTGCGCGCCATTTCCACCATTTCTCGCAGACATCCGATGGACCGGCAGGGGCAGAGGCGTCGGAAGTCTTTCACAGAAAGGGTGGAAGAGGACAAGCATTCTAAATCATATGACGGTGTTCCTAGACTTGTGTTTGGGACCAGAATAAAAGCTGTTCTCTCAAGATATCTGCTTGGCCACTTCTTGCCTTCGTGTGCGCCATTTCCACCATTTCTCGCAGACATCCGATGGACCGGCAGGGGCAGAGGCGTCGGAAGTCTTTCACAGAAAAGGGGGGGGGGGGCTAGCCTAACCTAGCGGTGAGCACTATGGTGCGTGGTTCAAGGTTGAGCAGTGCGGCAAATACAACAATGGGAACCATTGGTACGCTGATTAAAAATAACTCGTGCAAGTAATCCGATGACAGCGGAGGTTGTAATGCAGATAGGGAAGGCCATCTCGCGTTCTTGATTACCTTGACGCGAAAAAGAAATTGGCATCGGAGCAGCACAAACTTAAATACTTATTGATGGTTTTATAAAATGCGGTAAAACAAATTTAAAGAAGTAAGTGAGCGGTGGCGTGTTTCTTAATTTTCCTCGTTCTCGTCAAAAGTACAATGATTTCGTCTGCAAAGGGGTGTCATTGTTGCTGCACCGAAAAGGCTCCAGCCACGGCTCGGGCAAAAACAGCCAGATACGCCACATGAGTCATCAAACGTATACCAGCGAACTGCTTAAAAGCTCCTCGCCGCAGGATAAGAGCTTCCCTTTCTGGCCTCGAATGTTTCCGTGCGTTGATCAAAAACAAGGCGGCGTCCTTTGTTGAAGAGAAAATTGCGTTTTCGTGTACCGTCTGAGCAAGGCTATTGAATGGCGTGTCGCTGCTCTTCGCGTGGGAGGTCTGCACATAGAGTATCACGTATAGGATAATTGGGAGGATAGTACCTATTCGGGTGAATTTCGTCTTCTACTTATTAAACCGGTGTTCATTTTCATTCTGCGATAACAAAGATGAAAGCGAATGTGTCTCGGATGAGACCTACGGATGAAAGATGGTGTAGCGCGCGACCCTCAGACCAAAAGCTCAGGAGGCAGGGCCCCCCTTGCGAAAACTCCGGAGGGGCGACTGCCCCCACCTTCCGACGCCCCTGGGAAGGGGACAGGCCGTACGGTGAGGGGAATTTCGGGTTTCCTTTCTTTGCCGCTTGGCCCCCTGCCCGACAAACGCCGCGAGGCGCCCTTCGGAATAAGGTGTCATGTGGTTGGGTTCCTACGGCACACGTCAGCCGTGGTTGGTCTAGGAATTTGTAACGTGTTGTTAATGTGATGCACGTTCTTGCTAGTTGCTAATGTGACAGCCTATATTCTTTTCCCTCCGTAACTCTGTTAATTCCGCTGACATTTTGGGCTTTCAGTCTTCGCAGAACAACGCGGGAGGCATGCAGCTACGTTTTTCGACCAGTGAATTATCACGGGTCAAAGCAGAACATTCAGACAAATAGTTGCCAACGCTCAAGATCATAGATGTCCGGACCACGGTGATCAGGACACTTCACCAGGAGCACTCGGACTATATGACCTGCTGCTTGAACAAACAGGCGACCTAATGCGTTACAAGGTAGGAAACTGAACATTTAGCTACGTAATTACTGAGTAAACACAACTCAAATTCACGCAGGAGAATGCGACAGAGTGCCACGCTTCAATTTCAGCACAGCATCGTTACTTACCAACATCCTGACTCTAATGGTCCTCGAATTCTAATTATGTTCATGTGACACACGACGCTTAAGTTGTGACTGATCACAAGGACCTTCAGGCAACTGTTAACGCGGAACCGTCTCGATCTCATTTAACGAATATGTCGCTAGAGAAGTTCAGACCAGCGATTACGGTACTGTCAATACCTCCACAATAAGGCGATATACAGGGTGTCCTAGCTAAATGCGAACACATTTAAAAAAATATATATATATATCACTTTTTCCGAGATGAAATCATTTGAAATATAGCATATGCTGAAGGGCACTCCTTCGGAGGGCATTAGCAAACTCCTAAGGCAATGTCTCAATTAACTTTCAGTAATCAACTTTTTACTTATAAAAGCTACGAAGTTGTCCCATTGAGAACATCTGGTCCCTTCGGTCACCTGATGCCGGAGCCGTTTTCAGAACAAACATCCGTTCGACAGATCGTCCGCAAAAAAAAAATCGGGAAGGAACACCATTTCTTCCTTTATTTTGTTCATTGCGCATCTTCGGAGACGCGACTTTCGTTCACCTACAATGTGAGAGGGTGAAAGAGCACACTATCGCGTATATCCCACTAGAGTATCGCATATCAGTCGACCGCTGTTGTCTATTTCACACTAGTGACGGAACAAACCAAAAGTGGTCGATTAAAACTTGTGCCCAGTGCTCCAATCAGGCTTCTATTCTTTGGCCTTGGCGCCTTCAGCTTTGGGCCACTGAAGCATGGTAACTGACGAGTAGTTCGAGCATGTCACGCTGGACTCCGCTAGTAGTCGTCGTTAGTAGCGAGACCTGATGGACTTCATTTCGTTTTTCTCGCATATTCACAACACGGAAAGACAAAACCTGGGAAGGAGTCGAGTCTTGAGATCGCGAGTTCTTTGCAGAGCTTCCTGAGACGCGGTGGTATGCACAGAAGACTCTAAACAACTGTCCAGCCAGGACTTTTCGCTCGCAATCTTTGTATCTTCAGACTGTATCTGTATTTTGCTGTGAGAGCTTGCAGCGCTTGCGGATTCACAGGGTGAATAATACCCCTGTCACACAGGCACCTTCGAGCTGCATTGAGCCAATGCGCATCAAACTCAATGCAGATCAGGCGTAGACAAACGGGCACCGTTGAGCAGGATCGGGCTTCAATGCAGCTCGACTCAATGCAGGCCCCGAAACGGGATCGGGCTTCTCAAGCTGCATTCAAAGCACTCTCCATCACAGCGAGCGATCTCCGACCGCGCAGCGTGTAATGTCGAAACGCGCGGTCTTTGCGGCTATTCGCTATTGCGCTGCAATCCAACCCGTCAATGCGCATTCAGATTGGCCCGTGTAGATGCGGAAATGTCGAGCACTCTTGAGGAAGTCAATGCGGATCGGCCTCAAGCAGCATAGAAAGTGCCCGTGTGACAGGGATATAAAACTAGAGAGCCTCATCTGTTCGGCGTGACGCTGCATGACGTTCGCTCTGAGGTGGTCACGTGGGAGCGAATATGACAGCCATCCGGAGGTCGTTGCTGCTGCTTAGCCTTGCCTGGCTAGACGCTGGGTGAGAACGCCGTCGTAACGTCACAGTGTTGTCGCATGACATTGCGCGTATGCGCGGGAATAGCGCGCCGATTTCAGTGTTTCGCGTACCGCACAACCAAACGCAAAGTAACGCAGAAACTTGTCAAAGTAGGAAATGCCTTGCCCTTAGCTGAAATTGTGTTCTAGGTGGCAAGGATAATTGTGAGTAGTCTTGCGACAGGGACTTTCAAAAGAACAGTGCACGAAAGAACCGATCGCTGTGGAACCAGATTAGTCCGTAACATTTTCGAGCGCATAGCTCAGCTGGCATTATGCACTGCAGACGTTTGAACTCTACGCGCGCGATTCACTCTACCCTGTGGTTGCCTAGCTGACGTCACCGGTCACGACGTTCTGGTGTCCGTGTGACGAAACATGTCAGCGCCAACCAAAAGTTATGGCAGAAGTGTCGTGTCGTGAAAGTCTGCCGCCACTGGTCACTGACTCCGCGCAGTCAACCCCACCTAGACAAAGAAAGCCTGATCGCTCAAACGACGTGGCGTAGTCATTATGAGTCCGCCAATCACGGCCGTGCTTTCGGCGGCCGTAGCGGTGGAGAAAAGCAGTCATCAGCCGCATGGGTTGCCACTGGTAGTCACAGGAAGCCTGTTCTTGAAATCGTCCGCGCCGATTCGGTGAAGCAGACGACACCGCGTCTTCATGGGTGCACTCGTTTATTTGTTGGAGCCGATAGAGCCGACTTTTGGTGTACAAAAATGCCGCGGCGCCACTCTCGTGACGTCATGCCTACAGTCATGACTCCCGTTTTCGAAAGTTGAAGAGTTCAACACTACACACTTAAAATGAACTTCACCGCATAGCACGCTCCTAGCCAACCATAATCTCGAATGATATCGTTATCTGCCCTGATTTGTTGCAAACGTGAGCCGTACGCCTTTTCTGTGACAATATGAACAGCATAAGTGGCACAAAAAAGGCGTACACTCTTAAAAATGAACTTCACCGCATAGCACGCTCCTAGCAAACCATAATCTCGAATGATATCGTTATCTGCCCTGATTTGTTGCAAACGTGAGGCGTACGCCTTTTCTGTGACAATATGAACAGCATAAGTGGCACAAAAAAGGCGCACACTCTTAAAAATGAACTTCACCGCATAGCACGCTCCTAGCCAACCATAATCTCGAATGATATCGTTATCTGCCCTGATTTGTTGCAAACGTGAGGCGTACGCCTTTTCTGTGACAATATGAACAGCATAAGTGGCACAAAAATGGCGTACACTCTTAAAAATGAACTTCACCGCATAGCACGCTCCTAGCCAACCATAATCTCGAATGATATCGTTATCTGCCCTGATTTGTTGCAAACGTGAGGCGTACGCCTTTCCGTGACAATATGAACAGCATAAGTGGCACAAAAAAGGCGTACACTCGTAAAAATGAACTTCACCGCATAGCACGCTCCTAGCCAACCATAATCTCGAATGATATCGTTATCTGCCCTGATTTGTTGCAAACGTGAGGCGTACGCCTTTTCTGTGACAATATGAACAGCATAAGTGGCACAAAAAAGGCGTACACTCTTAAAAATGAACTTCACTGCATAGCACGCTCCTAGCCAACCATAATCTCGAAGGATATCGTTATCTGCCCTGATTTGTTGCAAACGTGAGGCGTACGCCTTTTCTGTGACAATATGAACAGCATAAGTGGCACAAAAAAGGCGTACACTCTTAAAAATTAACTTCACCGCATAGCACGCTCCTAGCCAACCATAATCTCGAATGATATCGTTATCTGCCCTGATTTGTTGCAAACGTGAGGCGTACGCCTTTTCTGTGACAATATGAACAGCATAAGTGGCACAAAAAAGGCGTACACTCTTAAAAATGAACTTCACCGCATAGCACGCTCCTAGCCAACCATAATCTCGAATGATATCGTTATCTGCCCTGATTTGTTGCAAACGTGAGGCGTACGCCTTTTCTGTGACAATATGAACAGCATAAGTGGCACAAAAAAGGCGTACACTCTTAAAAATGAACTTCACCGCATAGCACGCTCCTAGCCAACCATAATCTCGAATGATATCGTTATCTGCCCTGATTTGTTGCAAACGTGAGGCGTACGCCTTTTCTGTGACAATATGAACAGCATAAGTGGCACAAAAAAGGCGTACACTCGTAAAAATGAACTTCACCGCATAGCACGCTCCTAGCCAACCATAATCTCGAATGATATCGTTATCTGCCCTGATTTGTTGCAAACGTGAGGCGTACGCCTTTTCTGTGACAATATGAACAGCATAAGTGGCACAAAAAAGGCGTACACTCTTAAAAATGAACTTCACCGCATAGCACGCTCCTAGCCAACCATAATCTCGAATGATATCGTTATCTGCCCTGATTTGTTGCAAACGTGAGGCGTACGCCTTTTCTGTGACAATATGAACAGCATAAGTGGCACAAAAAAGGCGTACACTCTTAAAAATGAACTTCACCGCATAGCACGCTCCTAGCCAACCATAATCTCGAATGATATCGTTATCTGCCCTGATTTGTTGCAAACGTGAGGCGTACGCCTTTTCTGTGACAATATGAACAGCATAAGTGGCACAAAAAAGGCGTACACTCTTAAAAATGAACTTCACCGCATAGCACGCTCCTAGCCAACCATAATCTCGAATGATATCGTTATCTGCCCTGATTTGTTGCAAACGTGAGGCGTACGCCTTTTCTGTGGCAATATGAACAGCATAAGTGGCACAAAAAAGGCGTACACTCTTAAAAATGAACTTCACCGCATAGCACGCTCCTAGCCAACCATAATCTCGAATGATATCGTTATCTGGCCTGATTTGTTGCAAACGTGAGGCGTACGCCTTTTCTGTGACAATATGAACAGCATAAGTGGCACAAAAAAGGCGTACACTTTTAAAAATGAACTTCACCGCATAGCACGCTCCTAGCCAACCATAATCTCGAATGATATCGTTATCTGCCCTGATTTGTTGCATACGTGAGCCGTACGCCTTTTCTGTGACAATATGAACAGCATAAGTGGCACAAAAAAGGCGTACACTCTTAAAAATGAACTTCACCGCATAGCACGCTCCTAGCAAACCATAATCTCGAATGATATCGTTATCTGCCCTGATTTGTTGCAAACGTGAGGCGTACGCCTTTTCTGTGACAATATGAACAGCATAAGTGGCACAAAAAAGGCGTACACTCTTAAAAATGAACTTCACCGCATAGCACGCTCCTAGCCAACCATAATCTCGAATGATATCGTTATCTGCCCTGATTTGTTGCAAACGTGAGGCGTACGCCTTTTCTGTGACAATATGAACAGCATAAGTGGCACAAAAAAGGCGTACACTCTTAAAAATGAACTTCACCGCATAGCACGCTCCTAGCCAACCATAATATCGAATGATATCGTTATCTGCCCTGATTTGTTGAAAACGGGAGGGTACGCCTTTTCTGTGACAATATGAACAGCATAAGTGGCACAAAAAAGGCGTACACTCTTAAAAATGAACTTCACCGCATAGCACGCTCCTAGCCAACCATAATCTCGAATGATATCGTTATCTGCCCTGATTTGTTGCAAACGTGAGGCGTACGCCTTTTCTGTGGCAATATGAACAGCATAAGTGGCACAAAAAAGGCGTACACTCTTAAAAATGAACTTCACCGCATAGCACGCTCCTAGCCAACCATAATCTCGAATGATATCGTTATCTGCCCTGATTTGTTGCAAACGTGAGGCGTACGCCTTTTCTGTGACAATATGAACAGCATAAGTGGCACAAAATGGCGTACACTCTTAAAAATGAACTTCACCGCATAGCACGCTCGTAGCCAACCATAATCTCGAATGATATCGTTATTTGCCCTGATTTGTTGCAAACGTGAGGCGTACGCCTTTTCTGTGACAATATGAACAGCATAAGTGGCACAAAATGGCGTACACTCTTAAAAATGAACTTCACCGCATAGCACGCTCGTAGCCAACCATAATCTCGAATGATATCGTTATTTGCCCTGATTTGTTGCAAACGTGAGGCGTACGCCTTTTCTGTGACAATATGAACAGCATAAGTGGCACAAAAAAGTCGTACACTCGTAAAAATGAACTTCACCGCATAGCACGCTCCTAGCCAACCATAATCTCGAATGATATCGTTATCTGCCCTAATTTGTTGCAAACGTGAGGCGTACGCCTTTTCTGTGACAATATGAACAGCATAAGTGGCACAAAAAAGGCGTACACTCTTAAAAATGAACTTCACTGCATAGCACGCTCCTAGCCAACCATAATCTCGAATGATATCGTTATCTGCCCTGATTTGTTGCAAACGTGAGGCGTACGCCTTTTCTGTGACAATATGAACAGCATAAGTGGCACAAAAAAGGCGTACACTCTTAAAAATTAACTTCACCGCATAGCACGCTCCTAGCCAACCATAATCTCGAATGATATCGTTATCTGCCCTGATTTGTTGCAAACGTGAGGCGTACGCCTTTTCTGTGACAATATGAACAGCATAAGTGGCACAAAAAAGGCGTACACTCTTAAAAATGAACTTCACCGCATAGCACGCTCCTAGCCAACCATAATTTCGAATGATATCGTTATATGCGCTGATTTGTTGCAAACGTGAGGCGTACGCCTTTTCTGTGACAATATGAACAGCATAAGTGGCACAAAAAAGGCGTACACTCTTAAAAATGAACTTCACCGCATAGCACGCTCCTAGCCAACCATAATCTCGAATGATATCGTTATCTGCCCTGATTTGTTGCAAACGTGAGGCGTACGCCTTTTCTGTGGCAATATGAACAGCATAAGTGGCACAAAAAAGGCGTACACTCTTAAAAATGAACTTCACCGCATAGCACGCTCCTAGCCAACCATAATCTCGAATGATATCGTTATCTGCCCTGATTTGTTGCAAACGTGAGGCGTACGCCTTTTCTGTGACAATATGAACAGCATAAGTGGCACAAAAAAGGCGTACACTCTTAAAAATGAACTTCACCGCATAGCACGCTCCTAGCCAACCATAATCTCGAATGATATCGTTATCTGCCCTGATTTGTTGCAAACGTGAGGCGTACGCCTTTTCTGTGACAATATGAACAGCATAAGTGGCACAAAAAATGCGTACACTCTTAAAAATGAACTTCACCGCATAGCACGCTCCTAGCCAACCATAATCTCGAATGATATCGTTATCTGCCCTGATTTGTTGCCAACGTGAGCCGTACGCCTTTTCTGTGACAATATGAACAGCATAAGTGGCACAAAAAAGGCGTACACTCTTAAAAATGAACTTCACCGCATAGCACGCTCCTAGCCAACCATAATCTCGAATGATATCGTTATCTGCCCTGATTTGTTGCAAACGTGAGGCGTACGCCTTTTCTGTGACAATATGAACAGCATAAGTGGCACAAAATGGCGTACACTCTTAAAAATGAACTTCACCGCATAGCACGCTCCTAGCCAACCATAATCTCGAATGATATCGTTATTTGCCCTGATTTGTTGCAAACGTGAGGCGTACGCCTTTTCTGTGACAATATGAACAGCATAAGTGGCACAAAAAAGGCGTACACTCGTAAAAATGAACTTCACCGCATAGCACGCTCCTAGCCAACCATAATCTCGAATGATATCGTTATCTGCCCTGATTTGTTGCAAACGTGAGGCGTACGCCTTTTCTGTGACAATATGAACAGCATAAGTGGCACAAAAAAGGCGTACACACTTGAAAATGAACTTCACTGCATAGCACGCTCCTAGCCAACCATAATCTCGAATGATATCGTTATCTGCCCTGATTTGTTGCAAACGTGAGGCGTACGCCTTTTCTGTGACAATATGAACAGCATAAGTGGCACAAAAAAGGCGTACACTCTTAAAAATTAACTTCACCGCATAGCACGCTCCTAGCCAACCATAATCTCGAATGATATCGTTATCTGCCCTGATTTGTTGCAAACGTGAGGCGTACGCCTTTTCTGTGACAATATGAACAGCATAAGTGGCACAAAAAAGGCGTACACTCTTAAAAATGAACTTCACCGCATAGCACGCTCCTAGCCAACCATAATCTCGAATGATATCGTTATATGCGCTGATTCGTTGCAAACGTGAGGCGTACGCCTTTTCTGTGACAATATGAACAGCATAAGTGGCACAAAAAAGGCGTACACTCTTAAAAATGAACTTCACCGCATAGCACGCTCCTAGCCAACCATAATCTCGAATGATATCGTTATCTGCCCTGATTTGTTGCAAACGTGAGGCGTACGCCTTTTCTGTGGCAATATGAACAGCATAAGTGGCACAAAAAAGGCGTACACTCTTAAAAATGAACTTCACCGCATAGCACGCTCCTAGCCAACCATAATCTCGAATGATATCGTTATATGCGCTGATTTGTTGCAAACGTGAGGCGTACGCCTTTTCTGTGACAATATGAACAGCATAAGTGGCACAAAAAAGGCGTACACTCTTAAAAATGAACTTCACCGCATAGCACGCTCCTAGCCAACCATAATCTCGAATGATATCGTTATCTGCCCTGATTTGTTGCAAACGTGAGGCGTACGCCTTTTCTGTGACAATATGAACAGCATAAGTGGCACAAAAAAGGCGTACACTCTTAAAAATGAACTTCACCGCATAGCACGCTCCTAGCCAACCATAATCTCGAATGATATCGTTATCTGCCCTGATTTGTTGCCAACGTGAGCCGTACGCCTTTTCTGTGACAATATGAACAGCATAAGTGGCACAAAAAAGGCGTACACTCTTAAAAATGAACTTCACCGCATAGCACGCTCCTAGCAAACCATAATCTCGAATGATATCGTTATCTGCCCTGATTTGTTGCCAACGTGAGGCGTACGCCTTTTCTGTGACAATATGAACAGCATAAGTGGCACAAAAAAGGCGTACACTCTTAAAAATGAACTTCACCGCATAGCACGCTCCTAGCCAACCATAATCTCGAATGATATCGTTATCTGCCCTGATTTGTTGCAAACGTGAGGCGTACGCCTTTTCTGTGACAATATGAACAGCATAAGTGGCACAAAAAAGGCGTACACTCGTAAAAATGAACTTCACCGCATAGCACGCTCCTAGCCAACCATAATCTCGAATGATATCGTTATCTGCCCTGATTTGTTGCAAACGTGAGGCGTACGCCTTTTCTGTGACAATATGAACAGCATAAGTGGCACAAAAAAGGCGTACACTCTTAAAAATGAACTTCACCGCATAGCACGCTCCTAGCCAACCATAATCTCGAATGATATCGTTATCTGCCCTGATTTGTTGCAAACGTGAGGCGTACGCCTTTTCTGTGACAATATGAACAGCATAAGTGGCACAAAAAAGGCGTACACTCTTAAAAATGAACTTCACCGCATAGCACGCTCCTAGCCAACCATAATCTCGAATGATATCGTTATCTGCCCTGATTTGTTGCAAACGTGAGGCGTACGCCTTTTCTGTGACAATATGAACAGCATAAGTGGCACAAAAAAGGCGTACACTCTTAAAAATGAACTTCACCGCATAGCACGCTCCTAGCCAACCATAATCTCGAATGATATCGTTATATGCGCTGATTTGTTGCAAACGTGAGGCGTACGCCTTTTCTGTGGCAATATGAACAGCATAAGTGGCACAAAAAAGGCGTACACTCTTAAAAATGAACTTCACCGCATAGCACGCTCCTAGCCAACCATAATCTCGAATGATATCGTTATCTGGCCTGATTTGTTGCAAACGTGAGGCGTACGCCTTTTCTGTGACAATATGAACAGCATAAGTGGCACAAAAAAGGCGTACACTCTTAAAAATGAACTTCACCGCATAGCACGCTCCTAGCAAACCATAATCTCGAATGATATCGTTATCTGCCCTGATTTGTTGCCAACGTGAGGCGTACGCCTTTTCTGTGACAATATGAACAGCATAAGTGGCACAAAAAAGGCGTACACTCTTAAAAATGAACTTCACCGCATAGCACGCTCCTAGCCAACCATAATCTCGAATGATATCGTTATCTGCCCTGATTTGTTGCAAACGTGAGGCGTACGCCTTTTCTGTGACAACATGAACAGCATAAGTGGCACAAAAAAGGCGTACACTCGTAAAAATGAACTTCACCGCATAGCACGCTCCTAGCCAACCATAATCTCGAATGATATCGTTATCTGCCCTGATTTGTTGCAAACGTGAGGCGTACGCCTTTTCTGTGACAATATGAACAGCATAAGTGGCACAAAAAAGGCGTACACTCTTAAAAATGAACTTCACCGCATAGCACGCTCCTAGCCAACCATAATCTCGAATGATATCGTTATCTGCCCTGATTTGTTGCAAACGTGAGGCGTACGCCTTTTCTGTGACAATATGAACAGCATAAGTGGCACAAAAAAGGCGTACACTCTTAAAAATGAACTTCACCGCATAGCACGCTCCTAGCCAACCATAATCTCGAATGATATCGTTATCTGCCCTGATTTGTTGCAAACGTGAGGCGTACGCCTTTTCTGTGACAATATGAACAGCATAAGTGGCACAAAAAAGGCGTACACTCTTAAAAATGAACTTCACCGCATAGCACGCTCCTAGCCAACCATAATCTCGAATGATATCGTTATATGCGCTGATTTGTTGCAAACGTGAGGCGTACGCCTTTTCTGTGGCAATATGAACAGCATAAGTGGCACAAAAAAGGCGTACACTCTTAAAAATGAACTTCACCGCATAGCACGCTCCTAGCCAACCATAATCTCGAATGATATCGTTATCTGGCCTGATTTGTTGCAAACGTGAGGCGTACGCCTTTTCTGTGACAATATGAACAGCATAAGTGGCACAAAAAAGGCGTACACTTTTAAAAATGAACTTCACCGCATAGCACGCTCCTAGCCAACCATAATCTCGAATGATATCGTTATCTGCCCTGATTTGTTGCAAACGTGAGGCGTACGCCTTTTCTGTGGCAATATGAACAGCATAAGTGGCACAAAAAAGGCGTACACTCTTAAAAATGAACTTCACCGCATAGCACGCTCCTAGCCAACCATAATCTCGAATGATATCGTTATCTGCCCTGATTTGTTGCAAACGTGAGGCGTACGCCTTTTCTGTGGCAATATGAACAGCATAAGTGGCACAAAAAAGGCGTACACTCTTAAAAATGAACTTCACCGCATAGCACGCTCCTAGCCAACCATAATCTCGAATGATATCGTTATCTGCCCTGATTTGTTGCAAACGTGAGGCGTACGCCTTTTCTGTGGCAATATGAACAGCATAAGTGGCACAAAAAAGGCGTACACTCTTAAAAATGAACTTCACCGCATAGCACGCTCCTAGCCAACCATAATCTCGAATGATATCGTTATCTGGCCTGATTTGTTGCAAACGTGAGGCGTACGCCTTTTCTGTGACAATATGAACAGCATAAGTGGCACAAAAAAGGCGTACACTTTTAAAAATGAACTTCACCGCATAGCACGCTCCTAGCCAACCATAATCTCGAATGATATCGTTATCTGCCCTGATTTGTTGCAAACGTGAGGCGTACGCCTTTTCTGTGGCAATATGAACAGCATAAGTGGCACAAAAAAGGCGTACACTCTTAAAAATGAACTTCACCGCATAGCACGCTCCTAGCCAACCATAATCTCGAATGATATCGTTATCTGGCCTGATTTGTTGCAAACGTGAGGCGTACGCCTTTTCTGTGACAATATGAACAGCATAAGTGGCACAAAAAAGGCGTACACTTTTAAAAATGAACTTCACCGCATAGCACGCTCCTAGCCAACCATAATCTCGAATGATATCGTTATCTGCCCTGATTTGTTGCAAACGTGAGGCGTACGCCTTTTCTGTGGCAATATGAACAGCATAAGTGGCACAAAAAAGGCGTACACTCTTAAAAATGAACTTCACCGCATAGCACGCTCCTAGCCAACCATAATCTCGAATGATATCGTTATCTGGCCTGATTTGTTGCAAACGTGAGGCGTACGCCTTTTCTGTGACAATATGAACAGCATAAGTGGCACAAAAAAGGCGTACACTTTTAAAAATGAACTTCACCGCATAGCACGCTCCTAGCCAACCATAATCTCGAATGATATCGTTATCTGCCCTGATTTGTTGCAAACGTGAGGCGTACGCCTTTTCTGTGACAATATGAACAGCATAAGTGGCACAAAAAAGGCGTACACTCTTAAAAATGAACTTCACCGCATAGCACGCTCCTAGCCAACCATAATATCGAATGATATCGTTATCTGCCCTGATTTGTTGAAAACGGGAGGGTACGCCTTTTTTGTGACAATTATGAGCAGTATAAGTGTCACAAAAAAGGCGTACGCCTCCCGTTCTCAATAAAAATGGGCAGATAACGATATCATTCGAGATGATAGTTGGCTAGGAGCGTGCTATGCGGTGAAGTTCATTTTTAAGAGTGTAGTGGTGCTCGCGAGAGGCGACTCCCGTAAAGTCACTTCAGACTCCAAGCCACGCTCTTCCTAAAGCGTATCGCTGGATTGGATGCCGTACAATGACTCGCTGAGTCACGACTCTAACCCCCTATAGTTTTTTTTCGTGTTTGCGCCGCGAAGCAACTGCGGCTACGAGCGCCGCACAGACGTGGGCAGATGGAGAGAGGACAAGAAGAAGGTGCGGGGGATAGGGGGGTTAGTGTGCGTCCTGGGCCGACTTCAGGGGGAACTGTGCCGACATTCGTTTCGAAAGCCTTCGGAAAACATAGGGAAAACCTTACAGCATAGTCGGTGCCAGGATTCGAACCCGTGCCACCTCCAAGTCTCGGCGTGGAAAGCGATCATCCTAACCACTACGACTCCTCTCGATCGTAGAATAAACGAACGCATCCCACATATCCACGCGGCGAAGGAATGAGAGGGAGGCTTTACGCGAGGCTCTTATGTATCTAGGTGGCTTTGGGGCACCGTTCGGTGCGGCCAAACAACGCCGCAACGAAAGAATTTTCCACAGCGAACGAGAGAGCATTCCCCGCACGCCGTCACACTGGCCTGTGTTACTCCCAGGTTCGAGAACCGTTCGCTACGCAGTGCGTATTTATAGCGCTCTCGTGAAATAAATAGCGCTGTGATAATGCGATGATCAGCGGTAATAATTTGTGTGGTTGTTTCTGACGCGCTGCCTTACGAAATAAGCACGGTTTTTTCAGCATCTAAACTGCATTCTCCTCCCTCCTTTATCACCAGGACGAAGAGAGCAGTACAAAAACACGATAACGAAAAAGCGACAATCACCAAAACGCTCATTTTTGACTGAAACGTTTATTACGGTGGATAGTAGACGAACTTTATAAGAAACCTTGCTTCCCACAATTTCTTTACTAATACCAACTAGCCCAACTCCCATTTCCAACTCCAGTATTTCTCGTCAGACGCTAGACACACGCTGTGCCGTGTGCGGTGCTTGTGTTGTTCGTGATTTTAGTTGTCGCTTGTTGATTAATATCAGCGTCAGGTACGCCTATACATAGTGTTCTCCCATTTTGCTCTCGTCCATCGGAGGATTGGGGGGGGGGGGGCATAAATATCAATATTTTAACCTGTAAAGCTAGATAATTCCATTCTGCCTTCTTACAGTTTCGCATAAGAGACGTAGTGTGCCATAACGACACTTTGGCGCACGTTGTAACGTTGCTGTTGCTATACCAGTTGCTATTGTTGTACCCACGCATCACTTGGTCGCCTCATCCTCCCTTGGGAAAGGGGGTGTTTGTAGCACAGTGTGCTCCTGCAAGTGTAAGACCACCCAGTCAACCGGTTCGTCGTGTGCTATATGTTCAGATATAGATTGTCTATATAGAGAGATATGGGCAGATTCTTTGATCACTGATCAGGAAAGCCTGAGCTTGGACGCGAAAATGAGAGAGGGCGACACAACGATAGCTGTCTAATTTTCGTGCCCAAGCTCAGGTTTTCCTCGTCATTTATCACGTCCACGGGTTTACGTGCGTTTATGCTATTTTATCGTTGTCCGATATTATCTTTCTAGGTCCATGGACCACTGAGTTAATACATGATATTCTCGGGTAAACATAAACAAGCCCCCGTCACAACTTCCGTTGCCACGAAGACTTCCGGTCCTTCCGCGACTAAAGACGCTCGGAACAAGCCACGATGCAGAATGATATCTTTCACTTTCCTGATTTGTTGAAAATGGGAGGCGTACGCCTCTTTGTGGCAATTGGAATTGCCACAAAAAGACGTATACGGCCCTCTCTCTCTCCAAATCAGAAGCGATATGTGTCAATCGGCATAGTGGTTGGCGCAGAGCCTGTTTGCTACGAAACCGGATGTCGTCTTGGCGACAAACCAGAAGAAGTGCAGAAGGGCATGGATATTACTGTGTGTACCACTCCAACTAAAGAGGAATAAGGAGGCAGCTGTTCTAGAAAGATGAGACCTAATAAGAAAAACGAAATCGACCGTGCGGACGAAAGAATATCTTAAAAGGCTTTTTAGAAACATTAGCGTGTCAATTTCGATTTCAAAACCTTCAAAAGAAAAACAAAAAAACAAAAAAGAAAGAGTGATGAGGTCATTACCAAGCGATCATCTTTCTAATTAATACAGTGAGCAACTTAAAAAGAACAGGCGACGAATGACTTACAAAATTTATTTCTCCGCTTTCGTTAAGGAACGGTACGACATGAGTTCGAGGGCGGGGCTAATAATGACAGAGCACGCGACTACCAAGTATCGCGGAAGAATTCTAGCAGATAATTATATCATTAATCATTCCCGTACATCTTAATTGGCGAATCTTGCGCTTGGAGAAGAACGGTAAAAGTCGCCCTTTGCGCTAAAGCAGGATGTGCAAAGACACGGTTGTAAGACATGGTTGCAGGCTGCGAAGACACAGAAAGTGCTGAGCGATATCAAGGTGACGTGACGTTATCTCCCATATCGCACGTGACGTTTTTCGGAGCCCTGTTTAAAAGAAAACTGAACAAAATACTGTCGACATGCCCCGTGATGTCTTTCGTATCAGTCGTCTGTCCAGAATGAGCTCCAAGCCACACTCTAAAAACAAAACTTCACCGCATAGCACGCTCTGCGCCAGCCATTGCCATGAATGATAGTGTTATCGTTTGTTATTCGAAGATATGACTTGTGTCTACAGAGGGAGGCGCACGCCTTTTTGTGGGAATTTTCATATATCCAAAATGGCACAAAAAGGTGTACGCCCCCACCCCCACCTCTCTCTCTCTCTCACTTCGAATCAGAAGCGATTAATTCATGGCAATCCTTCGTGGCAGGCAATGGTTGGCGCACAGCGTGCTATGCGGTGAAGTTCTGTTTTTAGAGTGCCTATGCACAGGAGAGGGACATGTGGGTAAGACAAGAGTGCAGGGCATCGTGGTGTAGGGCAAATGACGTAAAAGTCTTAGCTTATTTTGCATCTTGTCAATGTCACCTTACCTGAGCTGTTCGATCAGAGAGCTTTGCACACGCCACTCTCGGAGCGTTCTTCTGACCAACGCCATAACCGTCTCACTTCTTCGCCACGCGGACGTTTGGAGACAGAATATCGTCTACTTCAGGTAATCGCCGCGGACGATTTCAAGCACAGGTTTTCTGCTACTATACCAGTGGAACCCCATGCGGCTGATGGCAACATGTCTTCATTGTTACGGCCGCCAAAAGTACGATTAGCGGTATAAGCGAACAGGCCTTGTTTACTTTAGGTGCTGTCGATTTTGAAAGGCTAAGGGTACATCTGTCCATCAATAGACCTCTCCCTCTTTGGAAACAAACGACTCATAGTGTTCGACAGCGCCACCAACAGTGAACTACGCTCGAAGCTATAGGGGCGAACAAGAACGCACCCGAAAGTCACGGTCTTGAGGGGATTATGATGGTTCCTGAAAGAGACACCACCTTCGATCCTACTTTTGTTTCAGTTAGGAGGCAGCGAACAAGTGCCTATTCGTGGAACCTAGCCGTCCCCTTCCGATTGGTTTCGGTTTCAGTCTGTCTACCAACGTCATGATGACGTTTCTCGGGTAGAGGTCTATTCGAAGCCACTCTTTCAACGGCAAAGCACCGGCTGTAAAAACGCAAAGAAGAAAACTATCGGTGACCCCACGTGGCTGACCCTCTAATTTCACTTTTCGGTGGAACAGTGCACCTACATTCGTTCTTTCCCCTATGACTCCAGGCTTATGCCCTATTCAAATTCAGCCATTATACGCCAGCTACAGCAGTCGCAAATGGCGCCATCTGCCGGCACCAATCACAGAAATGGATAATCGGCGAATCGGGGAAACGAAATGGCACACCTCGGTCGATGAGTAGAACCGTGAAGTCAATTGTATTTGATCGCCACTCAGATAGGTTAATAGCCAGCGGCCTGTTTGGCCTTCCCCGAGTGAAGGAATCTTCATCAGCGTTGTTCACGAATAAAAGCTCCGTTCGGGTCGCAGTCTGTCCTCGTCAATAAATTGCGACTCCATGAGGACCATTAACAGTTATGCGGGTTGGCACTTGATCGCAGCGGACAGTCGATTGTAGTGATTTTCAGAATGCGAGGACGCTATAGCATGGGAAATATATTCGTAATTTTGAACATGAACTTAAGGCCGCCCCTCATGGGGCGTATTTCACGCGTGAAAGTTGCCTTTTTACGCACAGCGCAAAATTTCTTACGTCGCAGCTGCTCGTAGCGCATGATCCTGTGCGTCAGAGCAGATTTGATATTTCACTCAGCGGTCAGTTGACGGGAGCCCATAGCAACCAGTCAGAGTGCAGGAAGGCATTTCTGCCTCCGGTCTACCGTCCTAGAAGAAGAAGAAGCGACCTACATCCTTTTTAGCAATGGCTGTTCTCACGAAAAAGCTGCAGAAGACGCAGGAAAAACGAGAAAATATAGTTTCTGAGGTGGAGAAGAAACCCATTTTGCGGGATATGCAGCCTTCTGACAACAAAAATGTACATTTGAATGCTGTGCTGTGGGAAGAGGTAGCGGAAGCAGTGGATTGGATAGGGGCCCGATGTTCAACTTGTTCCGTGTTTTTACATGAGCGACATTCCCTAGAATACTGCAGTGGAAGATGCGAAAAACGTCATAGCTTTCTGCAGTCACGTGAGCGCGAGCGCTCAACGTCGTGTCTTCACGTACACCGCTAACAGTGGGGAATATTCTGCGACGCAGCCATAAGATATTCTGTAGCAGACGACAGCAAAAGACTGTCCCGGTGTCGTCTGCTAGGTGTGCAGCACGGCAGTACGCCACTCCCGATATTTCGCACCGTGTGAATGCTCAACATAACGCTGGACGGAACTTGGATTCTGTGAACAAGTGTCTTCGCTTTCTCTTCCACTTCTTCCACTAGAATCTTCCGTGAGGATGTCGCTCGTGTGAATACACGGTAAGTGGCGGCAGCACGTACGCAAAACACTATTGTGTACGCAGCCGCGGGATCTGCGCCTGATGCGGTTTGATACGCGTATTTCGGCACGCTGCGTACACACCACGCGGTCCGGCCTTTGCGCTGTTATTGGCTTCATGTCATTGGCTTCATTGTTATTGGCTTCATGTCGCTGTAATTAGATTCAAGAGTCCTGCTAATATTGCAAATTGTAGGAGAAGACAACGCGACCGAAATGGGGAAGGGAACGTTGCCCAGGTGCTAATGTGTTCGCCTACTGATCCCAAGGTGCCGAGTTCGAACCTGGGAGAGGACGCCAGCGACTTCCTGGTAGGGTACAAGTTGCTTTGACGTGTATGTCGATACCGAAATATTGTATATCGGAAGTTTGTCAGAAACCCCAGGGAAAACTCCAGACCGCACAGCCGATGCTGGGATTCGAACCCGCTGCTCCTCCCAGTCTCGGCGTGGAAGGCGATCACCCTAACTGCTACGCCACGCGAGCTGGTGCAAAAATGTCTCCTCGCAGAATGAAAAGTGCCGTCGCCTTCTGACCAACACAAAATGAACGAGATTCATCGGCTGCATTGTTAGGTCACACAGGAGGCCCGTTTGGGAGAGGTGCACAAGTGACAGACAGAAGTTCACCTCCCAACACAGCCCTGTGGCCAACCGTCATCCCGAATGACATATCGTTCTATCATCTGATTTGTTCTATAACGGAAGCTGTACTCCTTCTTGTGACACTTATGGATTTATGTTAATTGCCACAAAAAGGCGCGCGCACAGCTCTCTCCACTAATATGGAGTTATAACGGGATTTGAGTAGTCGTTGTCCCGTTCTGTCCTAAGAGCGCACTGACCATCACTGCACTGGAAGCGACACAGGAAGCTCTCACTGCCCAAAGATGTATATCGAATAAACATTTATTTATTTATGTACGCTGTGGGCGTACAGCTATAACGATGACAATTATCATTGTCGCTGAGTTGTATTTCGTGGCTTTGCGTTTCCAGACAAAATACATCGTTATAGAGGGGATTGGTTTATCAGTACGTACGAAGACGGCAGAAATGTCATACTAGTACAACAGAAACTCGAGGGGTTACGAAATATTCACTCTGTAAAATAATCATAGACGTTAGTCTTGGATAAATTAGTGGATGAAATTGACATCGGACAACCGGGAAGGTGGGTGCAGAGAAATAACCAACGAAGCCTTTAGAAGAACTAATTGGAATGTGTATACTTTCATTGATTTCTTTACACGATGCCCCATTTACACCATTAACATTTATTAATATACGACCTAAGCGCAGTGTCATTCTCCCGAGTTAGGTTCAGGCAAGAAAACAACGAAGAACTTTCTCAACGATTAGTGAAGGCTGACACTTGTTTGAAAGCTGTAATATATATTGTGAGGAAGATGATATTCCGTTAACGTCATACAGCACACGGCTACTCTCATCAGGGGTTTCATCATCGGCATTGGGCACTACGTTGGCCTCACTACCTCAGCCCATCTTAATGCTCATATTACGAACAAGCTTCGACGCAGCAGTAACATTTTTCACTATAAACGGGGAAAATGTTGAGCGCTTTCCTATGTACGACCGGAAAACGTATTTCTCGTTTTACTATCAACCCCGCATTGATTATCCCTGCCGTGTTACGGGTCGCCCCGGAATATGGCCGTAATAAAAGATCGTGCGCGTAACACAAAAGCGGAAGTTTTCCTCCTTTCTATTCTTGCCTCTCGCGCGAGTCGTGAACTCACGCTAACCCGATCCTGCACCTTTAGCGCACATTGCGGATTTTTATCGTGCGAACTTATCTATACGGGCGACTATCAATAGTACGTACTCGGTCAAAATGCACCCTTGCTCCATAACACCCACACTCTCCGACGGAAACCCGCAATGTACGTGGAATAATGAATATGTAAAACCTATGGCCGCTGCGAAGTGTTGCAGACTATGTATATTCCAGAAGGGAATATTACTGTCCAACGTGTCACACAAGCGAACTGCACTCTTAGAAATGAACTTCGCCGCATAGCACTCTCCTAGCTAACCATTACTCCGAATGACAATGTTCTTGATTTGATGAAAACGGGGGAGGGGGGGGGCTACGCCATTTTTGTGGCAATTACGAGAGGCATAATGCCACGAAAATGGCGTACGCCTCTCGTTTTCAGCAAATCAGGGGAGATAACGATGTCACTCGGGATGATGATTGGCTAGGAGCGTGCTATGCGGTGAAGTGATCGATCGATCGGTGTCAGTCAATTCAATGTCGATCTTTATTTGCATATGAACCTTGTTTCTTTTGTGTACTGGTAATAGGCAGAGACAAGATAGTGGCATATCTACCAGTGCTTGAGGACGAACTTTTAGCACTTTGGTGTCCCTTTATTCAGCCCCAAAGCAGAGTTAAAAAAGAAATGCTGTCACATGCTTTCTGGTGATGCTCAGAGTCACCGTGCAAAATATTTCAACTAAATTCCTAGCCCGCTATTTATAATTGAATCTTATAGCAAGCACTTTCGTGACGTCACTCTCATGAGCTTCCGGTTTTGCTCTGTGCAACGCCAACGAGACACTGATACGCGGCATAACCTGCTGGTCATGACATTCGTATCTCAAAGTATCTCAAAGCAAGATATCAGATATCGTATCTCAAAGCAAGCCTTCAAACAACTTTACGTCGGTCGCACAACCTTGTGTAGTATACTCTGCCAAAGTGTGGTAGCATATGTTTACGTCACCGTAAAGCGTAACCTGGATGTAAAAATGACGTTCGTTTTTCTTGTGTTTCTAAAGAAAAAAAAAGACGCTCGGGTGGATGAAATTTTTCGAATGGTTTCTACACGTCTTAAAGGAGAACTTCACGACGTAACGCGCCTGGCACCCCATTGCACAGAATGATACCTTTACCGCTCTTAATTTGTGGAAAGCGCGAGGCGTACGGCTTTTTGTGACAATTAACATGGCTGCATAATGTCACAAGGGGGAGGGGTAATATCTTAATCGGCTCGCTGTTGTTGGCCACACAGTAATGGGCATTAGCGCAAAAAAAAAAAGAAAAAACGGATGAAGGATGAAGGGTTGAGATGCGTAGAGGGTGCATGAGTCCGTCGGAGAGTGCAAAGGGCAAGACCTCCCTCCTGCAGAAAGAGAACAAGGTTTCTTGCTTTAGCGTCACAAAAAGGCTTTTTCAAGGAATCGGATAAAGATGCCATTCGGCATTATGGTTGGCTAGTATCGTACTATGCGGTGAAGCTAAGTTTTTAGACTCTAGACATGGAAACGTGGCAAAATACGCAATTCTACCAAATAAGGTGTTACGCCCAGTAACGCCTGTGCAACAAGTCTACTATGACATGGAAAAATCACAAAGGCGGTAATGCTCAAAACTCCCGTTAGGTCCTGTAGGCCTATATACAGCCAAGATTGCCGCATTCGCAAAACAGAGCTTCACCGCATAGCACGATCGGGGCCATCCTCTGTCGACAATGATATCGCTGCCTTATATCTCATGCAGAGACGATGTGGGGCGTACAACCTTTGTTGCACTGCAGAAATGGAAATTACCACAGAAAGGGGCGCGCCCATCATGCTCAGCAAACGAGATGAGATAAGGGTGTTGTTCATTGCTCTGGTGGGGGGGCCTTGAGCTTGGCGTGCACTGTATAGTTACGTTCCTGGGCGAGTAACGTCAGAACACCGAAGCGCCAATAAGAAAAATTATAATGACCATAATTCCTAACTTTACGTCGTCGAGACAACTACGATCGTGAGTGACGTCACAGTGGTCGGTCTCCGGACTAATAATTATCGGGAGTGGATATACATGTACATTGTGTGAGCTATTTGACGTGTTTTATTTTTCTAGGTGCCCAAGAACGACAGACTGCACGACAAATCAACAAAACAGTTAATAACACCCAGCAAAGTACCTGGAAGATGTCAATATCATGAGCGATGCAAAAATTATCGACAAGTTTAACGACTCGATGTAAAGGACTTAGTGTCCGGCTCCTCGGAACGTAAAACGTTGCACATTGTCTGGTAATAACCGTCTAGGTACGTGAAAAGAAACAGAAGGAAGTACATTCACGTGCACGACAATCATGTCGCCTTGTGGCACCTTATATGCAGAAAGGTAAAGTCCCGTGTGAGGCGTCGCTGTGGCAAAGTAAGCAGATCAAGTTTTCTTAATATGTACTCGTAACTGTAGTAAGTCCTGTTGCAACAAGAGTTCGCCACATTACCCCAAGGAGCACAACATCTTGGCCCAGTATTGGCCCAATATTAAGCCAAAATGTTTTGCTGCTTAGGACGTGATCCTATACCGGGTGTTTCAGTTAAATCCCTGCACTAAATCCCCGCATAGCACGTTCCTAGCGAACCATCGTCCCGAATGACAACGTTCTCTTAAATGATGTGATGAAAGCGGGGGGGGGGGGGGGGGAGGCGTACGCCATTTATCTGGCAATTATGAACTGCATAATGCCACATTAATGGCGTACCTCTGTCTCTGTTAAATCCCCGGGCTAAATAATTTGCGTACGGGTGCACCAATCGACGAACTTTCTTTTTTCCAAGTATCTGTCCGATACCACCTACAAGCTGCGCACCGTGTGAATGAGTGGGAGGCGCTCAATATTTAAATAAAAATTCAAATGAGTTTCGTGAAAAAACGTAACTTCTAAAGCAGGGCGCCGTCGGCATCAAAATGGGTACTACCCCTTCTTTGACTTTCAGTGGACACCTTCTAGAGAAAAATCTGCCATCAAAGCTGGTCATTTCTTGCAGTAATTAATTGGTTTCGGTTTACATATTTTTGTCAGCTGGTCGCAGTGAAGCGCAAATGATGTTTTCTCTGTTCAATCTGTTTTCAAAGGATCAGGAGACATGACGGTATCATACGGAACGGTGATAATGCGGTGAAGTTCTGTTTTTAGATTCCTATAGGCTGCGAGGCAAGTTACCACCACCACCACCACCACCTCTGCTTTTAGAGTGTGGCAGTGAGGCAAGAGTTAGTGTTCAGGACGTGGCTGCTATAAACACTAACTTTGTACTAAATACTTTGTTTCCGTCAGTTAATCGAGTTCGTGACCTCCTGAAAACAGAACTTGGCCATATAACTCCCTGAATGCCAACCGTTGCACAGAATGATACCGTTGTGACATCATGGAAAGCACGGGGCTATTTCCTCTCTGTGATAATTCCCAGAACTGCGCAGGTGTCACAAAACGGCGTACGACTCCCGTTTTCTTCAAATCGGGGTAGAGACATGTCATTCGGGATGGTGGTTGGCCAGGTGAACATCTCTTTCAAAGTGCCCTCTCCCTCTTTCTTTTTATTTTATTTTTGTGGCTATAGTCATGACGATGCCCACTTGAGTGCGGCCAACAACAGCAAGCTACCTCGACCCCCCCCCCCCCCCCCGCTCTCGAGCAATCTTAGCTTGAAGCTTATCAGTGATACAAAATAATTTCTAGCACTAACTCTCGAAACATAACTTCACCACATAGCACGCCAGAAGCCAACCACTGTACGGAGTGATACCTTTATCACTCTTTTTATCACTCTTGATTTGTGGAAAGCGCTGGGCGTATGCCTTTTTGTGTACAATTAGAATAACTGCATAAGTGTCACAAAAGAGCGTACACCTCCCGTTTTCAACAAATCAGGTGAGAGAACGATCTCATGCGGGACGATGGTTGATCAGCTGCGTGTTATGCGGTGAAGTTCTGTTATGTTTTCCCTTTTCCTTTCACCTTTCCCTTTCACCACCACCACCATCTGTTGTGTCCGGCGGTGCGAATCCGGGCGCCGTGTTTGCTGTCTGCGCCCTTAAAATGAACTCCGCACGCTCCTAGCGAACCATCATCCCGTATGACATCATTCTCGCCCCTGATTTGTTGAAAACGGGAGGCGTACGCCCCCTTTTTCAATAAATCAGGGGCGAGAACGCCGTCATTCGGGATGATGGTTGGCTTGGAGCGTCTACGCGGTGAAATTCCTACTTAAGAGTTTGGCTGTTTTCCCTGGGTTTTCTTCAGACGCTTTAAGACAAATATCGGCACAGTTCCCAGTGAAGTCGGCCCAGGACGTACCGATCCACCTGCGCTAGTCGTCACATTGTCTGTCTAAGCGTCGCCGACTACACTCTTAACAATGAACTTCACCGCATAGCACGCTCCTAGCCAACCATCATCTCAAATGATATCGTTATCTTCCCTGATTTGTTGAAAACGGGAGGTGTACGCCTTTTTTGCGACGATTATGAACAGCATAAGTGTCACAAAAAAGGCGTATGCCTCCCGTTTACAACAAATCAGGGCAGATAACGATATCATTCGAGATTATGGTTGGCTAGGAGAGTGCTATGCGGTGAAGTTCATTTCTAAGAGTGTACGACAAGCAGTTCCATCACCGCTACAACCATCTGTTTTAAGAGTGACGCGTTATATCCCTTGCCTAATGAAAATTCATGTAACGCGATGGAAAGACCACGAGTTAATATAAGAGAAAGATTAATAAAAATCGGACGAGAAGACGAAAGAGGGCTAAGGAAATCGTAAAAGACGCTGACGCATCATGGACCGGACGCGAAAGCAGGTGTAACTGTGTCGCACAGCATACCTGACACCTTGTGATCGTAACGCGACAGACACAGTCACGACCTGTGTTCGTAATTGACACAGAAGCAGAGAAGAACATTCTCTCCGCTGCTTCCTTAAACTTTTCTCTGTTGACTCAACGCTCCAAACCTCATTGCGGCACAGCCGCGCATTGTTTTTGCGCCTAGTTCCCGCGGAGGGTATAGCGGGTAATGCTGCACTGTCCACGTGAGTTATTTTGGGCTGTGCGAATAGTCATTCTAAAACCGAAGCGCATGGACGTATACCCGAAGCAAGTACGAAGCTACTACTATGCTAATGGTTCTTTAACCGAAGCCGCACGCGTGTTAAGCGCGTATACGGATATACAGCGCATGCAGGTGATACGTGCATGCAGGTCTTCGTATTAATGGAAACACTTGTCTCGCTGTGTACCTGCTCTCGTGGAGTTCGCTACTTACGGGAGCAGCTTTGAAACTACGCGAATATATTCACTTTGGAAGGCACATACTTTTGATTCGAAATTGCGATGTAGAATAATCGGATTTGGAATTCGATTTGGATATATTTATTAGACCAAAGGAAAACAAAAACGGGGGGAAAGGTCAGCCAAACGGAACGTCGGCTTGCTATTCCGCAAAGAAAAAAAATGAAAGGGGAATAAAATAAATAAAAAAGAAAGGAAAAGAATTAGGAAATAAAGGATTGGAATTGAATATGCAGGGTGTGTGCAGATGCGGTATATGCACACACTCTTAGAACAGAACTTCACCGCATAGCACGCTCCTAGCCAACCATCATCTCGAATGACATCGTTCTCTCCCCTGATTTGCTGGAAACGGGAGGCGTACGCCATTTTTGTGACAATTATGAATTGCATAAGTGTCACAAAATAGGCTCCGCCTCCCGTTTTCAACAAATCAGGGGTGAGAACGCTGTCATTCGGGATGATGGTTGGCTAGGAGCGTGCTATGTGGTGAAACTCATTTTTAGGAGTGCACGTTTGAGCACGTGACGTAATGCCTGCTTACCAGAAGGACTACACTCTTAAAAATGAACTTCACCGCATAGCACGCTCCTAGCCAACCATAATCTCGAATGATACCGTTAGCTGCCCTGGTTTGTTGAAACCGGGAGGCGTGCGCCTTTTTGTGATACTTGTGCTGTTCATATTTGCCACAAAAAAAGGTGTACGCATTCCGTTTTCAACAAATCCGGAAAGATAACGATATCATTCGAGATGATGGTTGGCTAGGAGCGTGCTATGCGGTGAAGTTCATTTCTAAGAGTGCACGAATACGAACTACGGAAGAACGACGAATTTATGCGATCAAAACAAACAACAACACAAAAGAAAAGAAAGGAAGAAAAAGATTGAATAAAAAAGAAAAAAGAAACCTTGGTAACCAAACTCTGTGTAAGAAAATAATAGCCACGCTAACTTTGCTCCAGTCTTGGCAAATAACTTAGTTGCAAGTAACTATACTTACAGCAACTAGTTGCAAAAAATGTAACTCGTAACCATAGCTAGCTACTTTTCTGAGTGACCAGTTACTTTATTTCGAAACTATAGATTTTCACGATGATTTCCCCACTTTGCATTTATTTCACAACTCCATTGGATGTGGGGCAGTCACCATCAGACTCCAAAGTGACGAAAAAAGCGAACGACGACGGATAACAAACACACCAACACAACGAATCTCTGTTGCTCCACTCCAGCTAACTGAAGCACACATCAGCACACATCATCTTTAATGGCCTCGACGTCCGACGACGTCGATTACGGCGGTGACGACTTCTTCGATATTCACACGGAATCTGCAGGAACCGAAGAGTTTGACAGGTGGAAGGAAGGGAGCCGCAGCACCCTAACTACCCTGAGTAATTTTCCAATTATTAGAAAAATGTTTCTAGCATAACACTGCAGCATAACAGTGCATAACACTGCACATAAAGCATAACACATAACACATATAACATAACACATAAAGCATAACACTGGTATCCCCTCTAGTGCCCCTGTTGAGCGTGGGCAGAGGTGTTTTCGCAATTAAACGAGGCAAACTCAGTGATGTGAACTTCGAACACCGGTTGCTGCTCAACTAAAATATGTATATAAATAGAACATTGCTCATAACCTCCATGTTTGCAGTAAAGCCTGTTTATGCCACGTCTTTGTTTGGAAAATCCGCTAACTAACTGTAACTAGTAACTGTAATTTAACTAGTTACTTCTTTTCTTGGAATAACTGTAACTGTAACTCAGTTATTTTTCAAAGTAACTTTCCCCAAGACTGCATTGCTGCCGTGCATTTCGAAAGTGACATGGCGGTGCCACATAATTGTGTCCAGCTGCCGCTAGGGTTCCCACCGGTGCAGGAACCGAAATGAAGTCTCACGTGGATGCTCATTTCTGTTACTTCGGTTTCTGCACCGTTAGCGCCCCCGTGTCAGCACCTGCACGCAACTCTCGGGATGCTGCCATGATGACATCGATAACTGATGCCCGTTCTAATGTACGCAAGTCAAAGTTTCGTCGCTATATTTATTTATTACGCTACGCATAGTTTAGTAGAAAAGGGTAAAAACTTGTTGGTAACTCATAATTAAAATCGATAAAACCCTGAGTGTGTGGACAAGGACGTACTCAAAGAAGACGACGCGCTGAGAGTTTTATCGCTTTATCGACGAGCTGAGAGCTTATAATTACAGTTTTCTATATATTTTTCTATATAGGCTTAGCTCGCGTATATATCTTGCATCGTCGTGCGCCACCTGAAGTTGGTGCGCAAATGTGGGTATACTTTATCAGCACACATCCTGTACAATTATTCGCTTCGGTATTCGAAAATACCGAGTGTAAGACAATATGTTAACAACTTGGGGAAACGTGCCGCAATGCAAATAACGCTGTGCCCGTGAGATGCTGGGGATCGCCATGAGTCATGATGGGCATTCTACATATAGATGGAAGGAAGATAGTCTCCTGCGGGATAAATTTTACTCTTCTCCGTGACAGGGTGAAGCAGTCAAGTTCTCAAAATTTTTAAAGGTATAGCGTAAATACAGCTGGCGTGCAGTCTCTGGAAATTTTTCTACTCGATAGCTTGAGCCGTCAGTAGTCCTACGTCACAATTTTCGTCATAGGTTTCGTCATAGTTTATTAGATAATAAAAATTGAAATCATCATAATACAACAGAAAACAGTATAGGAATAGCAAATAGAAAAATAGAATAGAAAACAGAAAATTAAAATTGAAATTATCATAATAATCATAGTTTATTAGAGAATTAAAGTTAAAAACTACGTCAAGTACGGTGGCAAAACTACATTGTCTGCGCATAACACTGGACCCTAAAGGAAAAAAAAAGAAAAAAGGAAAAAAAAAAAAGTTCGGCAGCTCTCAGGAGCAGCAAATCACTCTCGGGAACAGGTAACCAGACTTGTACGTATCTTGAGTACGTACTCAAAATACAGTATTTTAAATACTTTTTCTGGTATTTTAGTACTCTACTCAATACTTTTTTGCGACAAGTATTTTTAATGTATTTAAAATACTTTTTTCGGTATTTGCTACTCAGTACTCAAAATACTTTCCTTCCTCGTCAAGCAGCACGCTTCCCGCCGTGCCGAGATTTTCAGCTCACTGGAATTTAACCCCCTTTTTCTTCTTTTTCCTTTTTCGGGAATTCGCGAATCTGTCATTTATCCTCTTGTACAATAGGCTGGTCCCAAGCCTGGCTTTGCTTATCAATAGCCAACTTCGTCAGAAAACCGTTCCTATTCATATTGCCAGGTGAATCACCAGGGGATTAGGTACAAGATAATCTTGGCATTTATTTCCTTGGTCATCAAAGCAATAAACATGTGCCAGAGGTTAAAAGACCCGAACCGACATACAGGAGGGATTACGAAGTTTTGGGTCAGAACATATCAACAACGTTTACTTGGGTTCACCAAAGTTCACCAAACATTACTTGACACCAAGGCGTTGCAAATGAAAGATATGCATGGCTGATGAAGTTTATTCCCTTCATTTGTAAGGCCACGTTCAGAATACGCGTTTCACTTACTGCTAATACTAAAGTACTTTAAAGAGTATATTAAATACTTCTTAGAGTATTTAGTACTCTACTCAAATTACTTTCAGTTTTGAGTATTTTGTACTCTATTTTAAATACTTTTTCCGTAGAGTATTTAGTATCTTATTTTAAATACCTTTGCGCAGTATTTTGTACAAGTCTGCAGGTAACCCAAGCTTATCGCGAACCACGGTGAAATAACGGAAGCCGCCGTATTGTATTATGTCATCCCAGTGTTGCCCGGCGGATATTTCTATGGTTTACGCAAATAAAGGTTTCTAAAATATGTGGATAAAACTGCTTACGACAACGCGGAATCGTGTGGCGTGCTTTTCACTGTCGGCGGGGAACGTTTAAATCGTTTACAAACGGTTTAAACCGATGGTGGAACGTTCTGGCTACTGCGGCTTCTGTTCAGATTGGAATCATGGCACACTACACTCTCCAATTCGAGACATTCCTAGCGGACCACCATCGAAGAAGTGTGCGGGTACGCAAAACTGTTGTTGCAGCCAATGCAGGCGCAAAACGCGGCGCACACTCCCTTCATGGCGCTTGTGGAAAGCCTCGGGTTGTCACGTATAAGCCGACTTCAGAGCACAACGTCTCCAGACGAGTTCCCCGACGACCCAGCGGCATCTTTATGCTGATAACAATCGGGCGGCATATGGCTGCCGCCGGCGTTTGACGCGCCGAAGAGGAAGATATATGCGGCGAAATGGCCGCTTAGGCATACCATGCTCGGGAACATGGATCACTGTTGCTTGTCGAATTCGGGATTATTTCACACCAAACGTTTACTGCTCTATTTTGCTGCAGTTTCGCAGTAAAATGCGTGTGTTGCGCTGGGTTTCCAAACAACACACTGTTAAATTAAGCCGCCAATATAAATTGCCTGCCTGTTGATTTGCGGCACGTTTAAAGAAAACCTGGATACTCTTTGTACTGTTATAGTGGCGAACTCAACTAATCGGTAGGGACTTTTGCTTCCTTTTTTTTTTTTTTTGTCACTGACAGGGGGGGGGGGTATGTTTATTGGAAAAAGAAAGGGAGGAAAGGGCCCGTTTCATTGGTCAGCCCGGGGTGGGTTCGCTGCTGCCTCGTGAGGACGAGCGGTTGACGTCATTTCCCTTCGCGCTAAGTTAACCGCATGGAATATATCCTGTGGCTCAGCCGCAAGATATTCCGTATAGCTGACGACCGGGCCGATGGTGTCGTCTGCTAAGTGCAGTACACCATTCCCGATATTCCGGCACCGAGCGAATGCTCAACAGAAAACGTGACGGAACCTCCGGTTCGCAAGCGCTTTTTTCTTTTTTTCTTGTTTCACTGGAATGTTGAGCCGCTGGTAACTTTCACACGAGCGACCTGCGGGGAGAATGATTTAAAATTTTCCCGCCATGTAGGAACATTGGAGACACGCTAGTCGCCCCTTGGTGCAACCCTCGCATCCAATCCAGGCATCTGAACCGTTATTTTTTTCGGTTCGTTTCAGGTTCAGTTTCAGGCACATTGGTTCGGGTTCAGCTTCGCAGCAGCGCAAAATATTGGTTCGAACCGGTTCAGGAAAGTCAATTTTGAGCAGATTGTCATGGGTTAAAAGCAAGCACATCCTTACGGTTTTCAAACAACCCAAATGTACTTTTATTGTTGTTGTTGCCGACACAGCAGTGGTTCACAGTAACACTGCCTGATACAGATCTTCATTTCAGGTGCAATGTTACGTCAGCATGCTGTATTCCCTATGTTCACTCACCGTATACATACACCCTTTTCCATCCTGCTCAGGGACTGGCCGTTAGTTGCACAGTCTAAGATAGAAGAGAATAAGAGAATTATGACGAATGCTTTTAGCGCTGTTCTTTACGGCGAGTATTCGTGAGCGGCAGCTAACGGTCACCTCACAAGAACAAGACACAGAAGCAACTTCGAAATCGCAATTGTGCCATCTAACACGTACAGTACATACATTACAGTACAGTACACGGTACATTGCTCGCACGCTCAGTGTTGGCTCAGGCCCGTTGGACCAAACGGCGCCTTCCCGAACGCGCAGTCAACCGTTTTCTCCTTTGGGAGCAAGAAATCTGAGCCGCCATAGCACGATCTCCAACAAAATTGTGTTTAGAATGTCATTTCAACTTCCAATCTAGGTGAACTCAAGCTCCGCCGGACCTCAAAACCAGACAACTCAATGAACGCAATAGCTGCGAGGAGGAAATACCTCGCGCACTCACTTGCGTTGCAGTTTTGTTTTGTTCAGTTCCGGTTTCGAATTTGTTTGGCAACGCGGCTCAATCCGCTATGTAAGTCGTAGTTGCGATATCTCACAACGCACATTACGCCATAATCGTTTCGCGAACCGGTAACCGCTTAAATTTTTTTTCGGTTCAGTTCCGGTTCGGTTCAACGCGAGAACAAAAAATAGTTTGGTTTTTTAGCGGTTTGCGGTTCGGGTTGAGAGTGCAGTAAAACGGCGCGGTGGATGCGGAGGAATTTCAAAGGAAAACGTGCGGGGTCTACGCAGAGAGAAGGGAGTGGGCTACGTCGTGTTGCCATTGAGCCTGCATCTTGGGTCCGGTGGGTGTGGAAAGGAGGGATCTACCGTCGCCCCGAGACATCATTATCGGGGAAAGAGCTGCGTGCTGATGGGCGCTCGAGGCGGCTCTGTCTGCTTCTTCATTACCGCTGATGCCGACATGTCTGGGGATCCACTGCAATGCGACAGTGTGCTCTGCAACAGCAAGCTTCTTGTAAACTTGCAGGATGTCAAAGACAACAGGACTGAGGGAGCCGCGTATCCCCAAGTTCGCCACACACTGAAGTGCGGGTCTTGAGTGTGTAAAGACGACCCAGGACAGAGCTGGGCTGGCTACTATTCCTTGGACAACAAAAAGAATGGTGCATATATATGATATTCTGTGCGAAAGATGGTAACCACAGCAGAGGAGACTGACTGAGATGGAATGACAAACGCAGAGGACGATCCATACCGCGTAGATGACCGGTCAGTGAAATCCGACGTTGGCGTCGTGTACCTGTCATTCATCATGCCCAGGGTACGCTGCTAGGCGACACACGGGCCTGTATCCCTTTTGCTTCCATGCAGGCCAGGAACAGTTAGGCAGACGACTGGGTTTAGCAGAGACCATGGAGGGGTACTGGGAGCCGCTGTCCTCGCCACGAGACGCGGAGCGTTAGGCTTCAGCTGAGCAATCACCTCAGCTCAAATGCGATCAGCTCAAATGCACCGGGCGGACCTTGCAGTGCTTGAGCCTTAAAATCTTCAATACGAGCGAGTGCTGCCGATGATGGATAAGAGGCGGAGGAAAAGTCCGCAGGTCTCACCGTAGCGAAGAACGTCCAGCGGGGTCTGCTACTCACGGGACCTCGAGGCGCACACGAAGGCTTCGCGCCAGGAGGCACTGCTTCTTATGATCCGAAGACGGTGGGAGGCCATTAAGCACCGGAAAACTATACGCTCGCAGCAAAGCCCTGTGGATGGCCAACAGAGGGCTCGTGTCGCTTCCCCATCTCATGCCTGCCAAGCGACGGATCACCGCAGTCCAACGCTGTATCTTGCCCTCCAAGCTTGTAATATGTTTCCACCAAGAGTGGATGAATGAGTGAATGAAATTTATTTTCACTGTAAGTCGTGGTGGGAGCCGTGAAAAAAAGTCCAGTAACGACGAAGAGAGCCCTGCATCAGCAGTAAAGCCGAGGAACCGACGGCGAAACACGTACTTCAATAGTATGCCAGCAACCGAAAGCTGGAAGGGCCGCATGGTCTGACTCGTATATATGAGTCTTTTACGTCGAGATGTCCAAGCCCGCCAGTGACAGGTACTCCTGCATAGCGTCGAGAGCGAGTTGGAGGCGTCGTTAGCGTCGAGGCGGGTCAGGACGAGATTTGCCGCTGGTCCAGAGGCAAATGCCATCAGCACAGATGGAAATAGCCACTTTCCCGAGACCAGCCAAGAACCCCGAAGACCAGCCATAACAACGTTAAATAAGATGGGCCACAGAACGCTCCCCTGATGCACAACATGGGCCAACGTGACAAGATCTGCATCACCTTGGCTTGCGCGGACGAACATTTCGCGTCCATGAAGGAAATCAGTTAGCCATGAGTGTGCTATAGAGGGTAGGGCGGCATCAATAGGACCACGGAGAACAGAAGCGTGGCATTGTTGTACGTCCGCTTAACATCGAGGAAGGCTGCTCACACTGTCTTCTTGTGCACCTTTGCCTCTTTCACGTACGTGAATATCCAGAACCGAGTCTATGCTGCTATGTGCCGAAGAAAACCTGTCATTTGTTGCGGGAAGAAGCAGCGATGTTCGAGTTACCACTCCAGTCTGGCGAGTACCATGCGCTCCATTAACTTGCCCAGGGAGCTAGTCAGGCTCACTGGCCACAGAGGAATAACACTTGCGCGCTTCCAACTCTCAGGCACTTTCCGTGACGTCCATGACTTATTGAATACCTCCAGCAGACAATTCACACATTTCTGGTCGAGGTTGCGGAGAGACCTGTAGAGGGCTGTAGAGGTCCGAAACAGTAGTAGTGGATTTCTGAACCCGGCTAGCGAGGAGTTCATATGCAGGTCCGGGTTATTGACTGTGGGCGCAGCTTGAACCCGTTCGACTAAGGCAGTGACATGGGCAGAAAAAGATGGAGTACTTCGCACAAAAAACATCTATAGAAAAAGTAACAGAAAGATCCGAAGCCATCGAAACAGCCGCAATGGTGTTGCAAAAAGCATGAGCCACCTCAGCTTCAGACTTCGAGGACGCAATCCCACCTAAGGGATGCCGCTTCGTGGGGGGTCGCTTAAATTTCTTGCCACACGCATTATCTTCGCAGGGTTGTGAAAAGGTCACAACGATCCGCAGAACTGTGTCCAGCGCTTACGGTCAATGGCCGCCAGCTCCTTATAGTGACTGTCTTGCAGCGCGGCGGGCTACTTGAAAGTCTTTTAGTAACCCAGTCCGAGGGGCTGTGCGCTCCACACGTCGACAGTATGCCCGCAGCTGCTCAACCCTGGGGTTTGTGTCGAGGTGTGTATAGGGACGACTTCAACATCCTTGCTTGATGATCGAAGGGCCTCGTCGATGCCTACTGCCATCTCGTCTAGCGAGTGGTCTTCTCGGGTGCTGGATGCGTACAAGGCGCGAAAGGCTGACCAATCCGATATCGTCGCAACTTTATGTCGTTGTTTCTGAGTGAATTTTTGAAAGCCAATAAAGATGGAAATGTGGTCACTTCTCCGAAAGTCCAGGCCAACCGCCCACAGCAGGTACATGGATACATCCTTCGAGCAAAGAGAAAGGCCCCGAAAGCCTTCCCGAAAACACCGTCACTGAGAAGATGAAGTCGCAGATCCTCGTAACATCAGCCCAGCTTTTTCCGCGAATGTCAACCTTTCTGCTACCCCACAATGGATGGTGCGCACTGACATTTTGAACTACAACAAACGGGGCAGGGAGACCGGCAAATAGGTATATCCGTGATAATAACATATGTAACTGTAGCTGACGGTGGAGTGCACAGCCTCACAACAGTCAGTACAGCAAGACCCATGTTCACTTTGCACTCCATGTAGTCAAATGGGTCACGTCGAGAGTGAATCATGCCGAGGTCATTTCTTAGGCATAGGATAGATAAACACCCCCCTGCCTCAGACAAACACACACATGGATCATTCTCCAGCCTCCGATGTAGTGTGTAAGGAAAATTTAAGACACCGGGAATTGTGACTCGCATGAAGTACAATAATAGCACATACACGCTCGCACAGATGTGTCGTACACTCTAAATCGTTTTACACCTTAAAGGGTGTATGGCGCACACCTTTTAAGGTGTATTTTAACACCCTCATGGCAATTGGGGTGTAAAGGCTGTAACGCCGAATAAAACTCGTGGCAATATGCTGGTAACTGTGTATTCACAATTACCAGCACATTGCATATAATCACATTGAGGTCCATATATGTATGCACATCAAGGTGATTAAATATGTGTGTAACCATGCACAGTCGACATACAGAAAATCATGGGTGGCATGGCAGCTGTGCATGGCAATGAAGCATGACAGGCTTTTCGTGAAATTGTAGACCTTCTCATGAGCAGGCACCTACCCCATATGTATGTTCATTACTTAGAACGTTGCATTTATTCGTTTCTTCAAGGCTTTGCAGTTTTGTACCCACAAATATCTAACCCCTGTGCAATGCATTACATTGTTCATTATCCGCGACTCATCAGGATGTTTGGTTCCTCTCCTAGCTGTGTCGTGTATGCGTATCGAAGGGAAACACCAGCATTTTAAAGATGTTGCTAGAAAAACTTGCCATTTTAAGAACATAACCCTTTCATTAGCAAGAAGACATCAATTTTATCAAATGTATGTGGGGTCGCAGCCCTTCATCAGAAATGCCACATCTACTGATGGTTCCAAGGAGATACTACTTCAACATGCCCCAGAAGCAATTCAGAATTACATTCATAACCGTGATATTCAAAGAAATTCTATAGTCTATGTGAAAAGTGCAGTTCATAATGATAACACATTTGCTGTTGGCTGTGTTGTTGCCAAAGAATCTTGAGAGGACTTACCCGTGTTCGTTGAGATTACAGGCATATACATTGTTAACCCTGATACCATTTTTCTCATACAAAGATTAACTATAGTTGAGTATGATGAGCACTATCATGTATTTGTTTCTGGCTTGCAATGAGGAGCAACGTGTTTTAAGAAATTTAGGCACTATCTCAACAGATCTTCTAAATCTGCATACATTACTGGATGGTAGACGTGTTGTAAATCCACGCCATGCACTTTTGTAATGTAGCTTCCCGTCCCCTCTTGTTTTATATATTTACTTTTGTTCATGTGAACGAAAATAAACATACTCCCTTTCTACACCCAGGCGACACACTTATCACCATATTTCACCTGAGGGTGTAGTACGCCATTGTTACACCCTCAGGAACTTCCAAAATAAAGTTGTAGGGTGTGAAAGGGGTGTGATCTTTGTTAATACACCTATTTTACACCTTTAAAGGTGTGAAACGATTTAGAGTGTAGGAAATAGTCAGTTTAAGCTTCTTCCGATTGCCAACGCACACAGGTTCCTATTGCAGTACGTGGGTGGCAGTACATGCTTGTACTGAGGCAGCTCTTCTGCTTCTGTTGTTTACTCTTACAATACGAATTTACTGTGGAGTAGGGTGGCGCAAATATTTGGGCTCCCAGCTGTTGAGCGGGCCACCGTAAGGTACCTGGAGCCGTTGCCGGTCGTACGCGCAGAGCGGAAGCAACTAGCATGGCTGATTTCGGAAATTAACTTCCTTAACTGGGCTTTTGGTGGCCCATATGTTGGGAGCATGGCTATTTTCAGGCAGTGAGAGCCTGGCTGCGTACACGTATCATCCGTGAGCAGTCATTATTTGGGTCTGTGGAGTGCTGTCGCCGCTGGCTTACAGCGACTCGGCTTTTTGATCACGATCAAGGTAAGTGGCATATCAAGTTATAGTAAGCCCACTAGGACTGTACTGCCGCCCCCCCCCCCCCCCCCCCGTAGCGACTCTTCAGGAATTTCAGGATTGGTCGCAGGGTATGGCACGTACAAAAAGCAGTGTCTCTTTGGAGCGTTGTTACCTGGTATGTGAGATAGAGTTTGTGTAAAAGAGGCTACCTCCATAGGTAGTTCTCTTGCTTGATGCAATACAGATTGTGTAAAGGGCTGTATGGCTGGTCTTCCGCTTTCAATGCCAATACAGGGGGTACAGGGGCCTTGACCTGGGCCTGGGGCCAGAAAAAGTCCCATGAGAAGCGTGCTTTTACATGGAAACTTCAGGCACATCTGCGCCAAGTTCAACAAACCGGCACTGGGTTTCTTCTGCTAACGATCACCTAGCACTCTGAGGAAGGAGCGGTGGGAGGCAGTAAGGTCCTTGGCGGCGAAAAATACAGTTGAGATGGAAGCCTGGTGCTCCCGAAGGCACTCTCCAGACATCTTTCTTCGGCTCAGCCGCGAATGGAGGATCTAATGAAAAACGGCAGCAGGATCACTGGTCAGAGACAAATAGCCAGAGTTCTTCTCAGACTTGTACGGGAGAGACCTCACAGAGTTGGATCGTCTCAGTTCCGATTCCACCCGCAACAGAGGTGTTGAACTGAACTGCGAAGAAGTTGTTCAGGCTGTCCGTAACCTGAAAAACGGAAGAGTGCCAGGACCCGATGGGTTTCCTGCTGAGTTCTACAAGCAGCATTGAAACCTCCTGGGTCCCTCTCTGGTTAAGGTGTTTAACGACTCCCTAAAACAGGGATCAATACCAGAGGAGTTTATGGAGGGAACCGTTACCTTGTTGTGTGTGGCCCCCAGCTAAAGGAGTAGTTGGGAACCTGGAGGGCGATAACACTTTTAAACGTAGACTACAACTACAAAATTCTGGCAAAGGCTCTAGTAAAGAGGCTGCAAAAGACATGGAAAACTGGATATCGCCATTTTCAGGGAGCAGCAGTCGGTGGTCGAAAAGTACAGGACAAACTTTGGGAAATCAAGGATGTAATGCAGTGGTTAGCTGAGAGGGACGTACGAAGCATTTTGCTGGCCTTTGATCAAGAAAAGGCTTTTGATAGGTTGAAACATGCGTTTTTGAGGGAAACTCTAGAACAAGTCGAAGCAGAAAATGAAATGGTAAACACTATACGAGGATGTATAGAGGATGTATGAGCAGTTTGCTCATCAACGGTTGTCTAGGGAAGGAATTTATGATTAGAAGAGGTGTAAGGCAGGGTTGTCCTCCTTCTCCTCTTTTATACGTACTGGTATTTGATCGCCTCCTGCGAGAGCTCTATCAGTGTTAATCAATCAAGGGAGTGGGAATACCTGGCTCAGCACAGACAAATACAATAGTCGGATATGCAGACGACCTGTCCATGATTGTTCAGGGTGAAAAGGACGTGGAGGACACATTCCGGCTTTTAGAAGGTTATGCGAACAAGAAGTGGAGCGAAAATTAACAAAGAGAAATCGAAAATGTTGTCCATGTGGGGCGTGTACCCAAGAAAAGATCTAGGGCTTAGGATTGTTGATGAAGTAAACATTTTAGGAATCCTATTTGATAAGCATGGAGCGTCTTGCAGAATTGGTCCTACTTCAAGACAGCAGTCGAAAAGATTATGAAAGATCACGACGAGCCTGCAATATCACTGACGGTTGGAGCACAGGTCATTATAGCTATCGTGGTGCCAAAGTACACCTACTTGTTCTCTGTCATTCACCCATCTCGGGATGTATGCCGAGGAATAGAGAAACGTTGTTTTAGCTTCATTTGGAGTGGAAAGACTCAGTGGGTGGCGCAAGAAAGATTAAATCTTTCAGTATAGAGGATGGTGGCCTGCAAATTCCGGATTTTCGACATTTGGCACAGGCATACGCGGTACCTTGAACCTACAGGATGCTAGCACAGAAAAGTTCCGGGAAACTGTTATCGAGATTTTGGCGGGGCACTAACTTTTTACGCACGATAGAATTGATGATAGAGTGTCAATGTCTGAAAACAAGCCAAGACTATACAAAGTAGCGAAACAGGCTTTTGTACAACTTACAAAGTTGAACAATAATAAGGACTACGGCGATTGCAAGGTCGTGGAAATTTACAAATACTTGAGGAAAGAATTAGTCGAGAACTTCTCTTCCCAGATAACACGAGAGGGATGGAGGAGACTAGATTCTTTTTATCGGGTAAGACCAGTAGACGGGACTGTGCACTTTGTAGTCGCACAGAAACGGTAAAACATGCATTCTCTGAGTGTAAAGTGTCTGCATACCTGTGGTTATGCTTCAAATTTTTTTTTGATTAAGAAGTCTAACTTTTGAACAAGCAGTTGAGACCATACCGGGCAGGTAGTTAAGAAGCAGCAAAGAATCTATCTATTGGTGGCCGCGGAAATTGTCTATCAAGTTTGGCTTAATAGGTGTAGGGTTGTTCATGGAGGTGATTGTTGGAGCAAGGCGAAATTTAGAAATATCGTGAGCTGTTATGTGAGCATGTGGCTTGGGAGGGAAAGGTTACAGTTGGGACCGCAAAATTTCTGCAAACAGTGGCAGTGAAAAGGCTTCTGGGTGGTGGATGGGATTATCAAGTTCCACTCCAGTGAGTAAGTATGAATGAACTCATTTTCCTCTAACATTTTAAAGCTTTCCAGGGGAGGGAATTGGTAAGATAAGCGGGGTGGTTTAAATGTGAAGCACAGCGGTGTTGGCACTCCTCGAGAGTATTCGATGGGATGTTGCACTTCAGTGCGATAGCAATGTGGCATTGTTTTAGAACTTGTCTCAGTTCTTGATTCAAGGACAGAAATATGCAAGATACGGATAACAAGCGGGATAAATGGTAAGGGAAAGTTTAGGAAGATGAGTGCACAGTCTTCTGTGGCTCATCTCATAGAGTCAACAATACAAGACCAGTGTGAGGCAGTGCAAAATCATAGTACTTTACGCAGATGATCTCACTATGGGAGTTCAAGGCGAAAAGGAAGTTGAAAAAGCTCTGGAAGTAATGGAAGGATGTGGGACAATGAGTGGGGCAAAAATGAATAGAGACAAATCAAAATTGGTATATTTAGTTGGTGGGGAAAGCGAGGAAATATGGGTCTGAGCGTTGTGAAAGAGTCCAAAATTCTCGGAGTCAGGTTTAAGAAGGACGGGGTTTTATACAATACAATATATAATACAATACAATACAATACAATACAATATACAACAATTGGATGCAGTTATAAAAATACTTGGAAAAATTAAAGGAAAAGTATCTTGAACTGGGAACGCCACTTGCAGCTGGAGCGCAGGTTATCAAAAGGATTATGATAACGAAATGCACGTACGTGTTTTCTGTCGCTTACCCTTCTCCCGAAATATGCCGTACAATTGAGAAACTCTGCTTCCAGTTTATTTGGGAGGGGAAAACGCAATGGGTAGCGCAAGAGAAAATGAAGCTACCTATTGAAATGGGGGGGACTACAGATTTCTGATCTGAAACAATTATCACAAGCATATGCTTTACATGGAATATATAGGATGTTGGATGAGAAGGACATCGGACACCAAGTAGCAAGATTTTGGCTGGGAATAAACATAAGACATTTTAGCCAACAGGGGGTAGATCACAGGAGTCCAATGTCGGAATGGCAGCCAGCAATTTGTGAAGCAGGGAAGCATACATTGCGGCAATTGAAAAGGTTAGACAAAAGCAAAGACTGCAGCGGAAGCTCAGTCTAAGAATTATACAGAGATCTGAGGAGGAAAGAAATAGAAAAATATCCATCTACGATAACAGTGGAAGGTTGTATAAATACGGGTGTTGTGATGAATACCTAAGCCGAAAGCATCTAGCAGAAGGCATCTAGCCTGCACATTCTATTCAAGCTCACTATGAAAATTTTTTTGTTACATTGCAGATTTATTCAAAGTCTGCTGTTTATGAAACCTGACGTTGTACTTCCATGCTTGAAGGAAAAGTTTACATAGAGGTAGTAAAATAATAGCGAATTCATCTGGTCGTTTGAGAACAGGCCGTGCGCCGGTGTATGGCTGGTGCAGGAAAACTGCGTCAGTGCTGCTTACACCGATCCGCCCAGAAGATCATGTTAGATAGTGCCAGTGTTGACCAAAAACTAATGCAACTGATTGCACTGATGTATAAGACGGAATCGCGGCCGCAGGACAACCAGTTTAATAACCACTCAAGACATAAAATACATGGCAATGCAAGAATCCACATTCACGACCCACATCCATACCACCCGAGTTCGAGTTCATCATCGCCCGAGTAGTGCGAAACGGTGTCCGCGACGTAACGTTCTCCACCTTAGGACGCTCCGCCCGTGGACAAAAAAAAAAAAAAAAAAATCAGTCGAACGCTTTAGCATAAAGCGATGTGTAACTCGACGAACTTGCCTCATCCAAAGCATCCAACGTCTGCAGTAGGTCTGCCGATTCCATGGCGGCCATGTTGAGCAAGTGTAAACCATGGAAAGGATGGTGAGAAGGAGCGGAAAGCGGAAATTGAGAGCTCGTGTTCCGGTCCGCACCGCCGATATTCTCGGTGTGGCGTTACCTGCACGGATTCAGTGCTCGCGGGCGCAAGCTGCACGCGAACGACCAGCGGAATAGGTTGCGTGTCGACCGGAAACGACCAGCAGAACCCCAGGTGGTCCAAACCACGACCTACTCTATACTAGAGACCTGGACAGCTGGCGATCCCCTATGGGAGAGACGGGTCACGTGTTAGTTACGTTAGTGACCGCTGCAAGCGCCACATAGCATTATTGGGGAGAGGGAATCACCCTTGCCACCGCCTTTAGTCTGCTACGCAGGGATACACAGGCTGTTGCTAAACAAGCGCTATTATTTCTCTTATACTGCTTCGTCGTTGTCAATTCAGCCTACCATACATCGCCGCGGTTTCGACAAGTCACGTGGTAACGAATAGTGCGAGCTAGCGCCAAATCCCATAGCCAAGCAGCGATTGCCAGAACTACTACCACGGTGCTGGGAACATTGCAGATGTCCAGGTCTCAATACAGTAGTAGGTCATGGTCCAAACTATCCGCAGTCCTACCCTGCGGCGCGTGCAACATGTCGCCACACTGCGCAGACAAACCTTACGTGCCTTACCACGACCATTACCTGCAGAAAATGCACGCTCGAACCATTGCAACTTTTTCTGCACGAAAACGACCAGCTGAATTCGCTGTAAGTGTTTACGCCGAGGAGAAAGGCAGCCTCTCCCTCTTTCTTCTTCTGATACTACTGATAACACTACTTCATCCCCCTCTGGCCCCAGATTTCCATGTGTCCGAGAACTCAGCACACACTACTTCTCGTGTCATTACCTTTCTTCATTCAACACCTTCGTCGTGGCGGGAACATGATTTACAATTGTTGCGTACTGGTCGACGATTATACATACACTGTACATATACAGTGACATCCTTTCTGTTTCAATATTTTTACACGACCAGCGAGACATATAATGCGACGAGATGGGATGGGCCATCTTTTGAGAGGACGACGAAGAAGAAGTTGCAGCAGAGAACGACAAGTATGGCGAGCTATCGGAACAAATAAAACAATCCCATTTGTCGGAGAAAATGCAGCCTCGCTGGCAGCCTGCTGTCTGCGAAGCCTGCAGCCTGCCCAGGACGCATATTCCCCCAGGGCGTCAGTCGTGACGTCCGCCTCCACCTCTGCCACAACCTCTGTGAGGCCGACAACGGCGAGCCCTTTCATACCAGCATCAGCACCAGCACCACCACCACCACCTGCTGTTGAGTGCCTCGCGATGCGATTAGATCATGACCATGTAGGCGATGAAGCCTGAGAGCACGTGAGCACACTCTTTAGGCAGACGACACCGTTGGTGGTTACGCGAGCGAGATTAGTACGGCTTTGTCCCGTTAACGAAAAAAGCGCGTCGCGTGAAACGTGCCACGAGTCCGTGTTTAGGAGAGACCCGCCCCTCGTCCGCTCGTTAGCGATGGAAGCGATTAAGCCCCTCGTCACGCGCCTTTGCGTTGCTGAATTAAGGCAGGTGAGTAAGGTACCGCAGAAATTGAACAAAATCAGTTCAAAAAGCTGTTTCACGCGTGACACGTGTGTACACCAGATCACAGATCTGAAATGTGCTACAAAGAGTTCAGGCTAAAGTTGATGACAAGTGTCGTGGGCCCGGTAGCGCCCAACGGCAAAATAAATTTGGGATCCGAATCCATCCTGCAGGCTCCGGTTTTCTGGTGTGTGGCACGTTCCCAGACTTGATAAAAATCCGTGCCTGATGCTGATCGGGTCTTGCTGGGGTTTTCGTGCCAGTGCCGTCCGTCGCAGCGCCCTACTGGCTCTACTTCGAATGCTAGCTTCTGCTTCACGTGCCTACCAGTTTGAATTCGCTACCAATTTGCTTCGGCAAATCTTTTTTTTCAAATGACGAATTCCCTCTCTGGAAATACGAGAAAACGTCATCGTGTAAGTAACCCAGCTATGATGGCACGCGTTCGTCAACAATGTGAATCACTTGTAAATAAATTTTCGCACACATTAGTGCATGCAGGCATTCGCAGCCATTCGATGAAATGCAAATAAACTTTGTGCGTAGATTTCTGTGTTGTGATATCAAAAGCTCTGCATGATGGGTTCCGTTCTTTACACCAGGTACCAACTTATGAAATTATCTCGATAAAATTAGAGGAATCACTCGTACGAAATGATATCAGGAGTCGGACTCGTCGTACAAATTGCTAGTGTACCTCAGCTTCCAGTGACGAACGCTGTGCATGTTAGTGCAATTTTGAGTGGAATAATATGCACCATGTTACAAACATTGGCTCAAAGTTTTCAAACTGTGGGAGCTGGGAACCAGGGTATCTCTCCGCTCCCGAGCACGAAAGCTATAAATACCTTTGAACATAAGTAGAGAAGGCAAGCAAGCTAGTGTATACGATTGAACGGAAACATCTTCACAGGAGATGTTTCCGTTCAATCATATAAGTACCAGCACTAAATATATCTCAATTTTTTAATTGTCTTTTGCCAAGCAAAAAAAAAAAAAAAAATCAATCCACCTCTGCGTATAATAAAATAAATAAATAAAAAATAAACGCTCTTGATACAGGGAAACAATTACGTAAAAGGCAACTTTATTTTAAAGATGATGATTGGGGAGTTTGCTGGCGGTAATGTGATTAAATATATTGTAACGTTTATGTATTTACTGGTAGTGCGTCGTATTGACTGCATTCGTCGAACACGTATGTTGGGAAGCGAAACACAGACTCCCGGAGTCGGGACTGAGCTGCGTTAGCACCACCGCAGTCAGCGCCTTCGGTTTCGGATACATACTTACGCAATCTCGATGGATTACTATCTTGCACATTTTGTTACCTATGTTGTTCACATACAATAGACAGTCCAGAGTACGTGCAAATACACCATCTGGGCGGTAGACTCGTGCCGTAAAAAGGTCGCGTGCCTCTGCTGTTAGTACATCAATGTCCAATATATCTTCTCTGCTCGCTTTGCTTTTTCTCGACTGAGCCCATCTTTCATATTTTCAACTTAACTCCAGATAATCGCCGAAATGAGCTCTTCAAACTCGCTTCAACACGAAAACCTCGAGACCATGGGAACGTAGAATAGAAGGAACTAGAGATGGGACGAATCTAGAATTTCCCGTATCCGAATCCATATCCGAATCCAAAGAAGGTTCTGCGAATCCACGAATCCTACGAATCTCGAACCTTTCGAATCCTTTCTTTAAAAAGAGTTTAAAAGGCTGGAAAACTTCTACTGAAGAGTATTTTGAAGTAGAATCCCAAATGGAACAAAAGTTCCCGTGGTGTTCCTGGGGATATAGTTTCCTGGAAATTCGGATCTCCCACATCCCTGAGTGGCCACGGTTTGGGCTTCCCACAAATATCCGTCGTTTGTCCTGACAGGAAGCTACACGGAGATGCCGGGACGTTGCACGGACTTATTTGCGTACGTGCTCAGGCCCCTGTACTTTCTCATTATTATTGATACTGTTTATTAAGCTGCTGCGTAAGTGGAAATATTCTTACCAGGCGTTTTTTTCTACCATTTTGTTTCAGCTTCGGCCACTGCATCTTTCTTTCTCAGTTGTCCCTCTTTGTTTCTTTGTAGTATTTCTGTTGCGAACAATGAGCATGAACTTTTAAAAAACAAAAAAAGCTCTTAGAACCATGAACTTAGAAAGGCAGCGGCATGCCTTTCCAAACCCAAAAACAGATACTATATATTGCTTATCTCGCGAGCTTTCACAAATTCGAGAGTCCTGTTTGACTTCGAGTCAAACTAAAGGGTGAGGTGGTTTAAGTTTAATGCGATTGCGCATATTGATAACACTGGACTGAAGGACCGCTTGGCGTATTAAGTCACTATAACGATAGTCTCTGTGTTTCTTACTGCTTTTGATTTGAGGCAATTAGCTGGTTCAGCTAAAGTCGAATTCACAACGCGACACACCTTGCCATGTTCCTCTCCCCTCTGATAATGCTCCCTGCAATATCCCGTCAGGGAGCTTATTCGTACAATTCTTCAAACGGCCGTTAAGGTACATCCTGCGGATGTACGATTAGGGACGTCCATTCATGTAGCTCCCAGAGATGTCCATCTGATATCCATTTCAGGACATGGACGCTGGGATCTATTTCGAACGTCCGCAGGAGATAGTGTTCTGTTTGGGTATATGATATCTTTGTTTAATGAAAAACAACAACAAATTAAATAATAGTTCAGTGTCAGGAGAAAATATACCCATATCGATCTTAAACTTAATTTACTTAACATGTTGTCCATCGACTACAAGAAATACATAAATTCTCTGAATTATTTCCATAAAACTAAGCCACAATCAAAAGCAAAAAAAAAAAAAAACATGTTACTTTTAAACTTCTAATGAAACAGTTCCTGCCTGAACTCTTTCAGTCCAGAGCAATGTAAACAAACAAACAAACAAACAAACAAGAAAACATCCGCTGGCCAATCAGGCTTCCGGCGGACTCCGCGCGTGCCAGTTTTAAAGAGAAACAAACAATCGTTGTTCGTGGATTCGCCGTTTTAGGCACTGGGATTCGGATTCCAGAACCTCGAATCTCTGCCTAGGATTCGAGGATTCGGTTGGCGCACCCCTAGAAAGAGCAAACGGACTCACACATTATTTCGTGCGACTTCAACTTTCCTCACAAGAGGACACCTGAACGTCGGGGCCGACCCTATACTTAGGTACGCAGTGCATCACGCCCTCCGGGTTGCGGTGATAAAACAAACCACAGAAAAAGGCGTTTTACTCAAACCGATTCAAGCGATATGAACTCAAGTGTTGAAGATCCTCCCACGCTTCCTTCCGTCCAACTAGGCCACTCTGACCGGACAGCGAGCAGCAGCAGCAGCAATCACGGAACCTTGGCCGTAAATGCCACAAATTACCTCCGTCAATCCACGACGCACACCTATCCGTGTACGCACCCAAACAACAGGGAGGACGTCACGACACCGAATGGTAAGAGTTACGCGACTTCACCGTGCACACTTGACGTAAGAGGGCACTTAAGCCTAAAACCGTGCAGCCGACGCGAGATCTGCGTGTCGGCTCCATTTCACTTTCGTGGCACTTTCGACGTATACACAATCACGGAAAAGCTGTCAGAAAGAAAGCGGGGAAACAAACAAGCAAAACATTCGCAGGGGGGGATGTGGTGGGGGTGAAGACGACACTTGCCCAACGACCTACATAGCCTCCTTTCTTCTTCGACGCCAGCTTTATAATAACCGGCGTTTAGGATGATCGTGAGATGTCTTCGTGGCGGGGCTTGTGAAAACGAAAGTTTTGTGCCACTTGTCAGAAAAAGAACGGGTGTAGGGACGAGACCGAGTCACTCCGTGGGCTTGGAAGACGTGTGTGCTTAGCAGACGACCAGGTGTGGGTTTTCGGAGATCAAAAGCGAAAAGGTAAGCCGGCTGAGGGCGTGTGATTTGTTGAACTGTGGGTGTGAGATGGTATTGCAGCCAGCATAGTGGTCCTGTAGGGTTGGCTTCCAGAAAAATGGTAAACTACCGGTATATGAAGTACACCCTAGACCTATAGAATAGGAGGCAGTCCTTTTCTTTCTTAGCGTTGTGCATGACCGTTTCCATTTGAGGGTTCAGACGGAAAACAAAGACACGAATGCGGTGAAGAATATGGAAGTATACCGAGACTGTCCTGTGGCTTTCGCCAAGAGGCACACATTTCCAAGAGTATGCTTCATTTAGTCCATACCTCCTTCACGCTTGTTGCAATCTAAAGGGATCAACCTTTGCTCCTTTTATGAGACACATTTCCCCTTCATCTAGCTGTTTCTTTTCATTTCCTTGCTTTTGAATTACGCAACAAAGTGTCAATCACACTTAGAAAAAAGGTGGAGCAGTTACACCTTTTGGGAGGTAATAGGTTGTCGCATATGTTGTACCTAAAAGGTTGCGAAGTTCTACCGGCTACCTCACTTTCAAAGCAGTTCTTCACCGCATGGCACGTTGTCGCCACGAATGACATGGGTTACCACTTCTGATCCGGTGAGCGAGAGGGGCGTACGCCTCTTTGTAGTAATTTGGTTGAGTATATGATAATTGCTTTTACCAGCCTTTTACACCTTTGATCAGATGCTATGTTGACCCAGGTGGTAACTATAGAAGTTACCAGTTTTCCACACCATTTTTCTGTAGAGTGAGGAGTAAATACGTTGAAGAGGAAGAGAATGCCAGGAGGATAGCTTATTGTGAACGCTTAACCAAACAACGTCAAAGTCATCGAGCTATGTCGCACACATACTGTAGAAACAAACAAGTTAATTTGGAAACAGCGTCGCCCCATCAATGCCACGGGCCGACCCTCGCAAATCGCCTCAAAATCGTCTGAAATCGTCTCGTCAGCATAAACGGTCGCATTCTTGGATAGATTTTATGTTATGAGCCTTACAAGCTACTTCGAATCTCGTGACGTGGCCTCAACGGTCATGACGTGGAACCGCATAATTAAACGTTCAATTATTCTATATTTTCATTTCTCATCTCGCTGTATGCACAGGTATGTGCGCGTGAGCGCACACAGGATCAGCGGGGCGGGTTTTCGTATCGAGCCCCATTACATTGAAGGTCCGGCAATACGCGACTGTTTGCAAATAATGCTATAGTGAAAAGGCATAATTCTTTTAAAATTGATTACTCTTCGCACGTGACTACTCTGCCTACGTGACTAGTTTATGGCGTACCTTCAGCAAAATATTTCGAGCAGTTTCTTGGTCAAACATAGTGAAAGGTACGCCTATGTCACTTCAAGGCACAAACATTGCTAATCTTTATTTCAGGTTGTATTTTTGTAAACAAACAGTCAACGGATTAAAGCCACAGCACGTTGAAATCAAGCAGCAGGACCTCCTATACGTACATTTTGCAAGAACCAAACATCTCGTTTTCTTTTGTCCAAAATAACTAGGCATCAAGAAATACCTGTCACCATTTCCTATTGACATCATATAGTTCAATACAACGTGCGCCTCGCTAAACAATTTGTTGTATTAATTCGTATTAATCACGAGCAGTTTTCAATTAATTGAACAATGTGCACCATTGTTCCATTCCGTGGCTCGTTCCTGCTTCTTGCCTGTTTCTAAACTCTAAGATGAGAACTTCACCCCATAACGTATACACTCTGGTGACGAAAACCGGCTTGCCGTTGTTTGCCTCACTCATGAGGACAGCGTCACGACTGTAGCCAGGATGAGATGAGATGATATGATATGATATGATAACAAATGAAGGAATCAACTAGCCAACCATGCGGTGTAGTTGGTTTTTAAAAGTACACTCTAAAAAAAAAGAAAACTTCACCGTATAGCACGCTGTGCGCCAACCGTTGATAGCGCTTGTGATTCGAAGACAGTGGGAGGCGTACGCCTTTTTGTGGCAATTTTCATTAATTCAAATTGCCACAAAAAGGTGTACACGCCCCTCCTCTCTCTTCGAATCAGAAGCGGCTCATTCGTGGCTGGCCGTGGTTGGCGGACAGCGTGCTATGCGGTGAAGTTCTGCTTTTAGAGGCCTGGCAAGGGAAATCAGTTCGCTACCCAATCTCATCTACGACGGCCGAACTCCTGGCCTTGCTACACGCAGCTGCTGCGGTTCAAGTCACCGGAATACCTAAGGCCGTCTTGCTTACGGACTCCAAAAGTGCCCTCAACAACGTGATAAACCCCATGTGTGGTAGCATTCTGGCCCGATGTATAAGGAGATCGCGTGCCCAGCATAGGCTAACCGGAGGTGAGCTTACGCTCCAATGGATCCCATCTCATGTCGGCATCAGAGGCAACGAACGAGCGGACCAGCTAGCTTCCTCAGCACACAACAGCTGCAGCCCATCCTTAGCAGTCCCGGCCGACACTGACAGGCTCTTGGTCGTCAAACAGCTAGTTGAGGTGCGTCACCCTGGCATACAGGACATCATGCAGAATCACCGACCCTCTCTCCCCACGAAAGATCTTCCCCGTGGTATGCAGACAATGCTCCATCGATTACGCACAGGATCTGCTTTCACGAACTCTCAACTGTGCAAGATCGGCTCCAGGGAGGATTCCAGTTGCGGACACTGTAATCATCCGGAGACAATTGCGCATATCCTGACAGAATGCCGTGCATACCATGCCATGCGGGAAACCCATCTTCCCCACGCAAGGCCTGGTATACTGACGGACGTCCTCTTCCCCGAAGGTTCTTGTGCGGAACGACTTTCAAAAACTCGCGGCCTCGTGCGCTTTCTCCAAGCAACGGGCCTAGCGGAGAGACCACTCTAGTGGACCTCTCACCTACAGTGTGCTTCCGTCCCATCAGTACCGGTCATCCTGCTTCTACATCACTTTGAAGTCCTCAACTCCCCTCCCACTTTCTCCCACCTTCTTTTCCTTTTTTTTTTGGCTATAGTCGTGACGATGCCCACTTGAGTGCGGCCAACAATGGCAAGCTACCTCGACACCCCCCCCCCCCCCCTGCTTTTAGAGTGTACTCAGAACATACAGTCATCCAGAATCATGCACTTTCCTGGTTTGTTGAAAATGGAAGGCGCATAAGTGTCACAAAAAGGCGTATTCCTCCCGTTTTCAACAAATCAGGGGAGAGAGCGATGTCATTCGGGATGATGGTTGGCTAGGGTCGTGCTATGCGGTGAAGTTCTGCTGTAAGAATGCTCCTTTCGGCGCAATGTATGCAGTGAGTTTCTGTCATTAGAGTGCGATGGGAAACGTTTGCCATCACGAATGTATCGCAGTGAAATACTCGACGCGTTGAGCATTACACAACAACCGCTCAACCGAGCATATCGAACATAAAATAAACAGTGGAACGAAAGGGGAATTTTCATTGCAAATAGAAAGAGAGGGAAGGTTAGTCAGGCACAGGTCGGCTTGCTATTTCTTTTAAAAAAGAAAAAAAACAGTGGACTTAAAAAGAAAAAGTGGTCTTCGAGGCTGGTCGAGATAGCGGACGCATGAAGGAAGCGTGGGAAGCCGCCCCATGGTTGTGCAGGACTGCACTTTTAAAAATGAACTTCACCGCATAGCACGCTCCTAGCCAACCATCATCTCGAATGATATCGTTATCTGCCCTGATTTGTCGAAAACGAGAGGCATACGCCTTTTTGTGACACTTATGCTGTTCATAATTTTCACAAAAAAGGCGTACGCCTCCCGTTTTTAGCAAATCAGGGCAGATAACGATATCACTCGAGATGAAGGTTGGCTAGGAGCGTGCTCTGAGGTGAAGTTCATTTTTAAGAGTGTGGGCCAAGCACACTCTTAAAAATGAACTTCACCGCATAGCACGCTCCTAACCAACCATCATCTCAAATGATCTCGTTATCTGCCCTGATTTGTTGAAAACTGGAGGCGTACGCCTTTTCTGTGACAATTATGAACAGCATAAGTGTCACAAAAAGAAAGGCGTACGCCTCCCGTTTTCAACAAATCAGGGCAGATAACAATATAATTCGAGATGATGATTGGCTAGGAGCTCGCACGTTTTTAAGAGTGCGCGCCTGACCCTTGTTATTCCAGTTTCGCTGTATCATCTGTTAGAACTATACGTGTGCTTGTATTCCTCACCGATATCCATTGTATTCCAGCACATAACAGTAAATTTGGAGACACTTCCACAGTCCTGGGGACCACCTGTACCCCACGCCAATTATGGAACATCGTCGTAACCGTTCCGTTAACGCGTCGACGGCCCCGTCGAGACAAACCGCTGAAAGAAGTCAGACAATTTATAGAAACAGCCGGAAGTCGTAAAGATCTTGTATACCTCATTCCCCAGCCAGCTATACCACGGTTACACATTGAGCAATACTACTATTCTGCCTGAGGCATTACGTTTGGGTCCGAATGCGTCGCACCCGCGGATTACGTGACTCGAATGCGTTTGCAAGGGAGCCGTGCAGCAGTGCTATAATGTAGAGGAGCAGCATTATAGTGGCAGCCTTTCTCCCTGTGACACACGGTCATTCTCGATCGACTAGACAAACACAAATGGGATATACTATATATGTAGGCCGCATCCGGAATTAGACTCACGTTTGGTCGCGAACCAGGAAAAACAAACGTAAAAAAAATGGAAGAATGGAGAGAGAGAGAGAGAGTGACAGAAAGAAAAGAAAAAGAGGCTCGTGATATACGTTCCGTTTCTCATGAGGGCTGATACATGAGGTGCACTCTAAAAACACAACTTCCCCGCATAGCACGCTGTACGCCAACCATTGCAACGAATGATAGAGTTATCGCTTCTGATTCGAAGAAAGAGGGGGGTGTACGCCCTTTTGTGGCAATTTCATATATCCAAACTGCCACAAAAATTGCCCCTCCTCTCTCTTCGAATCAGAAGTGATAACGCTATCATTCGTGGCAATGGTTGGCACACAGCGTGCTATGCGGTGAAGTTCTGTTTGAGAGTGTGCGTTGATACAACAAGAGAAGTATGGCTGTAACGTTCCATCCTACACTCTTAAAGATGAACTTCACCGCATTGCACGCTCCTAGTCAGCCATCATCTCTAATGATGTCGTTATCTGCCCTCATTGGTTGAAAACGAGAGGCGCACGCCTTCTCTGTGACAAGTATGAACAGCATGAGTGTCACAAAAAAAAGGCGTAACATATTTTCGTGGGAGGCATCATAAGTTTTTCCCTATTTACCAACGTTACGAGATTGTATTTCAATCTATTCCTTGATGTAATAATGACTCCTCAGGGCAGTTATTTTGCTGATATTCCGTTAATTTATTCATGCTCGTTTCATTTTTTTAAAGAAATACCCTAGTTGATTCACGAATGCACGTATGTGTCTGTTTCTTAGCGTCTACTGTTCTTTTCAAATCTTGTACGGCAACGATATTCCATTCCAGTAGCTTTGTCTGGTGGTTCTGAGCTTTGAACAGCAACAACAACCTTAATTGAATGTTTATGAGTGCCTTTGAGCGAGTTTTGCCTTTTGGGGGTAAGCGTTAAAAAGGCGCGACGGGAAATGCAGAAGAAAGAGACGATAACGAACGAAAGGAGAAAAACTGGATAAGGAGGAACGGGGAGAGTTGGAAATAGGAAAAGTGTGATTTTCGCGCGTTTCATCACGCGAAACTTATCACGTGGTACGAATCTAATAATAAAAAAAAATATTCGGTTTGCAAATTGTCTGTATTCATGTATGTGAGGGAGAGAGAGCGTTAGTACAGGGAAGATCATGTCAAGCCATCTTCTTTAAGTAACAGGGGTTAATTGTATAGTAATTACTTACAAGAAAAATGGAAATGAAAGAATGTGGCAAACGAACGAAATGTTTTCTAGTTAGAAAAGCCGTACCTCCAGGCAAAATGGCTCACAAGCGATTACAATACCACGACAGTAAACGCTTGTAACCTTTTGTGGACACGTTTGTAAGCGTTTTCACCAAGGTACCTGTTCAAATAATATTAATGCTCACTTCATTTCATTTATTTGCTATCTGCCCAGAAACAACCTAGCACCCTTCCTAATGGAGCGACAACAAATTGTTCTCCAACGGGCACTGGCAAATGACTTCAGCTGAACATGTACAATTCGTGATTCCGTGCACACACTTATGCAGAAATATCGAGTCACGAATTTTGCGCCTAAAACGAGTAATTCCACTTCGCGATGATGAGAATTCTGATATATTTATGGCAGCAACACCGCCCTAAACACTTATGAAGGTATGTATATATATAATATATCCTCAATTTTGCATGGAGATGGTATTCCAAAATACAGAGACTTGTGACAAGAAGAGAAGTATATAATTTAGTAATCTAATAGAGCAACGTGGATCACTCAAGCCCCGTGTGATTCTTGTGATAAGACCCAACACAGAAACGGAACCATTTACAATATATATAGCTTACATGTTGGCTTGCTATCGAAAAGACGTCAAGATCACTAGTAACTTCCGACATTTTTTTTAAAGGAGCACCCCTGGGGTATACACGAAAGCAACACAATCATGTTTTCTAGTGTGTGATAGTACAAACGCTTTCTAAGCTTTTGAGCAACACCATTCGAACTGCACCAACCCTCGATGAGATCACCAGCTCCCGTGTCGTACAATTAAGTTAGGGTGATAGCTTTCCACGTCGAGAGTGAGAGGTGACGCGAGTTCGAATCCTCGCACCGACTGCGTTGTGTGAGGATTTCCCTGGGTTTTCCGGCACACTTTTTAGATGTCCGCACAGTACCTCGCGAAGTCGGACCAGGACGCATGCTGACCTCCGTGTGCCCCACTCCTTCCTGCTGTCCTCTCTCCATCTTTCCACGTCTGCACGCCGGCCACAGCCACGGTTGCTTCGCGACGCTAACACGGACCAAAATAAGAAAAAAAAATGGACGAGATCAGTTTGATTTCGTAATGAAACAATGAATTGTACTATACGTATTGGAGCGTAGAGCCCGATATAATCAACATTAAATAATGTCTTTGAACGTTTAAAAATATCGGTGGAGCAATTTATGAAAATATTACATGAAAAAATAAACTACATATTTATGAAAATATGAGTCGGCAAGTTGCGCTTTTCCCTCTCCTTCGCCTTCTCAAGAAGTGTCAGTGCAACAATGCTCTGATGGTGACGGATTGGCCACCTCAAACCTCCTTCCGCTATGATTGGACAAATCGTTTGAGTGGACCAATCAGAGCACGCTTCGCATTGTCGGCCTCCTTCAGAAGGAGAGAGAGCGAAAGCGTTTTTTCTATCGGTCATGCACGCTTAAAAATGAACTTCCCCGCATAGCACGCTCCTACCCAACAATCATCTCGAATGATATCGTTATCTGCCCTGATTTGTTGACAACGGTAGGAGCACGCCTTTTTTGTGACACTTATGCTGTTCATAACTGCCACAAAAAAGGCGTACGTTTCCCGTTTTCAACAAATCAGGGCAGATAACTGTATCTATAGACGCAAGGGGTGAATCCCGTTCCTTTTATGTTGCTGTCAGGGTAACGGCATCTCTACGCCTTTTTGTGACAACTATCATATATCGAAAATGCAAAAAAAAGCCCCCTCTCCCTTCGAATCATAAGCGATGACCCTATCATTCGTGGCAAAGGTTAGCGCGCAACGTGCTATGCGGTGAACTACTGTTTTTAGGATGTAGTGCCCCTTTAATTCCGTTTTACTCCCGAAATTAAAAGGCAGGTCGCAGCGCATAACGAATATTCATGGGAATACCGATTTGGCAAAAATCCATTTGTTCAACAAAGAATTCAACGCCATACATATTTATATTGCATTGCATACAAGGGTGTCCTTTCTGTCTCGCCACGTTATTGTATTTTTGCGCTTCTCTCGAGTGATAATATTTACTTTAGCGCCTACTGTATCCGCACCTTATTTTCTGGTGTTTAGGGCACACAATTTGCATATTTCTGCAGGTACATAATGATCACATAAACACAGTGTTCGCTATGGGCGCACATTCGAGCGCACACTATTGTATTCCGCACGAGACAAGGAATAATGCACAATTAATGAATGTAAGCATGCATCCGTGTAATGAAATCGATTCCCCTAACGCCCCGTTCGCATTTTGCGGGACAAAAGAAACGAGGTTCAGTAATAATGATTTGGCTTGGAAGTAAGGAACAAAGTGGCTCCAAGGTGTAATATTGTATTGGAGCGGTCGCATTTTTCCATTAAAGAAAGGATCAGCCGCGATAGGATATAGGATAGGATATACACTCTAAAAACGGAGCGGGGGGGGGGGGGGGTAATGGCAGGATAAGCTCGCCGTTGTTGGCCACACAGAAGTGGGCGTAGTCACGACTATAGCAAAAAAACAAAACAAAAAAACACACACACACAAAACACAAAGAAAGGACGGACGTGAAGGATGGGGATGCGGTGAGGGTGCACGAGTTCGTCGGGGAGTGCAAAGCATGAGATGGGAAGGCCTGCCTTCTGCAAAACGGAACTACACCGCATAGCACGCTCTGTGCCAACCATTGCCACGAATGACAGGGTTATCGCATCTGATTCGAGGGGAGAGGGAGGCGTACGCTTTTTTTGTGGCTCTCTTCGAATCAGAAACGATAGCCCTATCATTCGTGGCAATGGTTGGCACAGAACGTGCTATGCAGTGAAGTTCAGTTTTTAGAGTGTAGGATACTATAGGATAGGATATTTAATTTTATTTATTTATTTGTTCTAATAAATGCATCGTCAATGGCACTACAATAGCGCGGGGTCTACAGAAAAACACTCAAAATATACGCGTTCCAGACATGACGGTTTCCGAGAAGCAGACCTCCCGACACATGGCGAGCGAAAGACCAAGGGCGCATGAAACACACACGATGTGAGACACAGCAAACCCTTTAACGCAAAATGCTTGGTTCTCACCGTCTATTTGATTTTTCCATGCACGATACCAAACCCTTTGGTCCTGTCTCGCGTTCTTTTTTCTTCGTGGTCACGATATGCCAGCTCGCCTGCTGCCTCCTCGTCCTTCTGACGGAAATGTAGCTTTCGTTTAAAATACAAGTTAACACACGTTACCGTTCCATTCGCTGTTCACTTTCGGAAGGAAAGCGCACCTCAAAACATCTGCGGTACACAAAAAATGGTTGTATAGCTTCTGATAACGATCGTGCCCACGTGAAATCGTCGTTGGAGTTTCGGGTATAGTTCTTCTACTAGCTTTATCGTTTATCGTGATACGAGGTGCGTGATATCAGGTGATATCGTGTACCTTACCGCCTGTCCAACGCACGTTTACTTTCAAGTGAAACTTCCCAGGCAGCACAATGTACTGAAAGTCGAGTGCAATAGGGGTGGACGGGTAGGTGGAAGGCCTTGAACAGACTGGTGAAACTAAAGAACATTGATAAGACACATACCGTCCACCCCTATTGCACTCGACTTTCGGTACATCGTGCTGCTTGGGTTTATATATAAAGTCTTCTTATCTCCAGGGCCGTCGCCCTTGATGAATTCATTGCCTTTCAGGGCTACACTCTTAGAAATGAACTTCACCACATAGCACGTTCCTAGCCAACCATCATCCCGAATGACAACGTTCTCGCCCCTGATTTGCTGAAAACGGGAGGAGGAGCCTATTTTGTGCTCATTATGCACGGCGCAAAATAGGCTCCTCCTCCCGTTTTCACCAAATCTAGGGCGAGAACGTTGTCATTCGGGATGATGGTTGGCTAGGAACGTGCTATGTGGTGAAGTTCATTTCTAAGAGTGTACATGTGGAACTCAAGGCGTAACATCGATGGAACTCCACGTAATTTAACATTAACGAATATAGCGCATTACTTGGGAATGCATCAGCCTTCGAGTCTACATCATGGACACTTGCACGTACGACTCGCTATACCTTCCAGGTAAAATTAGTACGCTGTTTTCTTGCGCATTGCCCTTCCACATTAGAGCTAAGAAAAAAAAACCTATTTCTTATCGCCAAACTGTGACGCATTACTTATCGGGATTGCATCAAATCATTGCAAGCAGCAGAAAGATTGACAGACAGCGCCCTTCAATCACACACGCACGTACAAAACAGAATATATTATTCATATATACTCGACGCGACAGCATTAACCACTTAGACAGACGCCGTTAACAGCATGGTCCTATAATGGGCCCTCCATAAAGCGCAGCATGACCAATTGTTCGGGCACGGCCTTTGTCCATGCCAAACAATGCTCGAGATTGCAATTTCGATGGGAACTGGCCTTCACCTCCTTCTTGCTGCTGATGGTCCGTTAACCCTTGCTGCGCACGCAGCGTTGAGATTAATGACTGCAATGAATTGTGCCTAATGAGACGTCTGCATACTGATGCTCCACATGTGCAGCTCTTCGTTGTTCCACGCTCGCCTTCACGGCATCGAGAATGGAAGGCCGCTATTTTCGCTTTTAGGTCCGCATTGATCGTCTGCAAGGTCGGAACGTTTGCGGCGGAGTGGTTAACGCAAACTGGACATTGGACATTGCAGTCTATTCGTTATTGTTTGGTAAGGCCAGTGGGCCAGTGTGACGTCGCCTCCGGGAAATAACAAATGGGAGTCTATCACTCTTAAAAATGGGGTGGTGGCGGTGGTGACGATGAAAGGGCTCGCCGTTGTCGGCCTCAGAGGTGGGCAACGTCACTACTGACGCCATGGGCCTGGGGGAATGTGCGTCGTTTGCCCACCGCATAAGTTTCACAAAAAAAGGCGAACGCCTCCAGTTTTCAACAAATCAGGGCAGATAACGGTATCATTCGAGATTATTGTTGGCTAGGTGCGTGCTATGCGGTGAAGTTCATTTTTAAGAGTATACACCATGACGATGACTCGGGGTGTGTGCGCTCTGGAAGCAGGAGCTTCACCGCATAGTGCGCTCCTAGCCAACCGTCACCCCGAATGACAACGTTCTCTGCCTTGATTTGATGAAAACGGGGGCGTACGCCATTTTTGTGGCATTATGTGGTTCATAATTTAACAAAAATGGCGTACGCCCCCCGTTTTCAGCAAATCAGGGGAAAGAAAGTGAGAAAGAAAGAGAGAAAGAAGAATGTGTGAGCAATTAGATTAGTGACACGGGAATTGAAGTGGGGTGAACGAGGTTTGCGTCCCCATATGTCTCGCGCAGTACCAGAAAAAGAAAAAACTATAGGGGGGTGGGGGGTGGGGGGCTAGTACTACTGGATCTGATTCTGGGCTTTCCTAGAGCTTTTGATTACGTTTTTTGTTTACGCCCGCCATATCATCTGCATCTTTATCATCCGACTATGCGTGCAAGATCTGGCACCGCGGCCGATATCTCTATAGCTCAGTTATTCACTTGGATTGTGTTGGATTAGTGTTGGCTACTGATTCTGAATTTGCGTCTGAAATTGCGGCGACTGCTGCTTGGCGACGATTACCTGGCGACGACTAGCAATGCTACATTTATCCTTGTGCTGTGAGTTCTAGTGCAGGAGTTGATATTCAACCAGATGCAACTGGAGCTAGTTCTTGTGACTGGATTTCCACTTTGATGCCAATACACACTTGTATATGAATTTTCGGGGCCCACCTTTTTCGTGATTGATCTTATCACGCAACAATACGAAACAAATTTTTCGTAAATATTGATTGCGTTGTAGCAGTCATGTAGAGGGTGCTGTGAAAATGTAGTATTATAGTACTTCGCAGAAAATTCTGCGAGAGGTATTTGAAACGGAGTATAAATACGCTAATACGAACTATGCAACGCGCAACGTGTCCATATATTTGTCGGCCTGCTTCGGCTAATTCTCGTTGTTTACCCTAATACATTTTGGGAAATACACTGAGTAATATGCTAAAATACAAACGAAAGTATTTAAAATGCACTGTTTCGAATAGGGTGCTGAAGATGCGTGCAAAACTGCGTCTTAATCGCTTTGACCCGCGAGTTGTACTTCTTGCATGAGAATACTGATGTAGAGCCCTGGACCGGTAATCCAGAAGATGTGGGTTCGAGTCCTACAGCTGGCTAACCTTTTCAGTGACTTTCATCGTTATTTTTTTTGTACTTCTTTGTTCCCATTTCTTTTTCCTTAATGTGGGTTAGAAAATAAAGCTCCAGCAACAGTTTTGACACAACAGAAAACAAAATCTAATAACAGACGTTTCGTCTCTCATACGATAGACATCACCCGTACAGCCACAGGGCAGAATGGGAGAAACGGCCAGACAGGCTACTTAAAAATGTCAGAGTACAATTTGGGAAGTGGGTCACGACCGGTGACGGAAAATGTGTTCTGCAGTCGAAACATGGCGATTTCTTTGTTTCAATTATTTTCTAAATAGCTTCAATTATTTTCTAAATAGCTTTAATTATGCAAGTTTAGTAATTTAGACCACACGTCAGAGATGCTGCCCCTTTCACATTGCGGTAATTTCACAGCGATGTCTCGATGGTGTTTGCTTGTCAGCGCTCTGCACCCGGAATTTGTTTGGTTGCATCAGTAGTTCGTAGTGTACTGTACAGTACTGTACTGTTTTGTACGGTCCTCTGTATAGGGATTCTGCTCATAAAATGTTTAATACACACTCACACATATATCATGTACACGAAGCACGAATATCGTTCCAAACAACAACAGAATGGTTCTTGAACAGAATATACATATTTATCGTGCATTTACATCGGGAATCGTTCTACATAACGTTCTATAATTCATTTGGCACTGCATGTATCTTATTGCGCGTTGTAGATATCATCAGCCAGTATCTCGTGAATCATGCGCAAACAAATTTCCTGAGCATATATAGTTTTCGAGGCGCCAGACACCTGTTGCGGAATATATTCCGTGGAAGACGATTGCCATTTATTCTTTGGGAACCTTGGCTGCCGGAAATGCACTCGCTCGTCTGCAATGCAGTTTATTCACTGGCGCCAGCCCTCTAGAGGGCCCTATAGCTTCGAAAAGGCGAGACCACCGCCATGATGTAGGTCCCGCGATGGTTTCAGTTCTGCCGACGCCATATTTCAATTGGTCAAGTTTCAGTTCTTGTGCGCTGCCATATAGTACCTAGAAGACAGTAAGGTTGAAATCATGGAAGTTGCTGGAATGGGTATAAATATATTCACATAGTACAAGAACTTATGGAAATGCCAAATGAATGGCAAATAAATGATGGCGGAAAATCCGCTGGCGACTGCGGCGCTCCCCTACGAGTGACGTGAATAAATCCTACACTTGAAGTCAAGCCAACAATGAATATCTCCGTCATGTTTCGGTGAGTTCCCTCCCAGGAAGGTTTTGTGTATCTCTGAATTCAAACTCTGTGTATCTCTGTTCCACCACTGATACAGGAGCACGGCTTCATTTCTTTTCTTTCTGATAGAACACCGGAGAGACAGTCGGACACTCATGCCTCTGAACTGAGCTGACCATAAGCTGACGTTGTTCACCTATTTCCCACGGCGTCATGATATACCACGAGCAAAATCTCTTGATGATTCTTGTTCTTTTTCAAAACTATTTAAGTCCATGTGGAATTAATACCAAAACAATGAGCATTGAAGCTTTCCTGTTACGTTAAATTGGAAAATGGTCAGATAGGTTAGACTATAGGTTGCGGTGTGAGTATGGTGCGGTATAGTCGATGAACGTGAAGGTAATGTCGGGTTAAAAAGTGGCGCTCTTGCTCTCCGACCTGTATGTTACGGAGTTCAATCGCAGCGACTTTCTTCACGCACATGTTGCAGTTTGTTTTTAAAAAAGTCACGCGTATGATGCTCGACGTGAAGTATCAAGCAGTCAAGAAGGGTCGTTTGGTAACACGTACGCAGGGCTAAGGTTCGAGCACGACCGAAGATGCTAGTAAGTCTGTGTCACGATAAAAGTTGTTTATACAGATGGACCCCTACCAAAGGGATGTTCTATACCCAAATTTTTTTTTGTAGCTACCTTCAAATGGTCGCTCATGGCAGAATCACCATTTTGTCCCGGTCGCGTGTCAGAGGAAACGTCATTTTGAGGTTACGTGCGTATTGTCATCAAGCAGGAAAACAGGTAGCCCCTATGCTCAGACAAAAACTTCTTGAAAGACAAAGACTTCTTTGATTTATTTTTCGTTTTTCCTTGCGGAATAGCTAGCCGACGACTTGTTTGGCTGACCTTCCCTCTTCTTTTCCCCTCCCGGAGAGTCGTTGCGGAGGTCACGTGATTTCGTTTATCTTCCGTTTATGCGCTTGCCTACATATTCACACACAGAACCAAGAGATGGACGTATGTTGCCGTGTATTTTATAGGGTGCTTCTTAGGCGACAGGGTAGAAAATTCGCCGGAAGTACGAGGGCGTCCGAGTGCCTATCGCATCGGCCCAGATGTCTTTAGCGTCGTTATCACACCTTTGGGAGTGGTCAGCAGTACTTTGAATGTACTTTATATGTACTTTCATCTTTCATCGTTAATTTCCTAGGCAAATTGAGGCTTTGTATGTATTTATCCCTTCTATGTTGTTCCAGCCTCAGAACATCAGTTCTTTCATGGTCAGCAGTACATTTCATTTGCGGATCTACGAGTTTTACTCCGAGAACATCGGATGAAACTAATTACAGAGTTCGAAGGAAGTTACAAAACGACGCGCTAAGACAACAATTGCGTGTATAGGTAACATTTCCTTGAGTATGAGAAGGAGACCGGAAAACAAGAGACACGAAGGGACGAACTCAATTTGTCTTTTAGTGTCTCCTCTTCATACTCGAGGAAGTGTTACGTATACAAGTTCATTACACCATTTCTCTCGCCTCCTACTTCTGTTCACAACAATCACTTTGTTTACAAACCGTTTGACCTCTGATCATCGACGCAGCCATTTTTATGGTCACGGGTAAGTTGACGTTTGCAATGCCAAAACCTGTCCAGAATGCATTGCGTTCAAGCGACACGTTTTCGTCTATGGACCGATGTGTGATCGGTGTTCCTTGTGGTCCCCCCTGTGGTCCCCAATCTCTAGTCATTCGAGCTCCGCGATATTTCAGGTGCGCACGAAACCCAACAGAGTAGAATACTTTACGTTTCGAGAGGACGGCTGTCCCAAGTGACAATGTACAAAAATATCGATGATTTCCAGCTTTTCTTTTTTTCTTTTTTACGCTCCATATAATACGTGGCTCATAAACCTAGAAGTCAGAGCGCTTTCATCGGCCAACGTCCGTGCGTGACACCCATCGCTCTAGTCTCTGTCCTCCCTTCCTGTAGAAGCTTCTTCAGCGTCCCATTTATAGAACTACTATCACACAATAAGAACCTATTTAGAGGTGCGGAAGCGCTACACTACCTCCTCGCAACACCCCTCCTAACCGTTGCACTACTTTCTGAGAAAAATGTCGAGTAACGCGACCTCCACCCAAAACCCTTCACGTAATTTTAGGTCGGCGAACAGTGCGTGAAGATGATACGGCAAGACAAAAGCGAAAGCCTAACAAGAAATACAAACCGGTCGACCCTCGTATGCCAGAAGAAGAAGGACTCACTCGATTCATTTCTCTTTCCGCAGGAGGAAACGGTTCCTGTCTAAGAGGAAGGCGAGGTCATGCACGTCATGGCTTCACTCTTCCACGTGGGAGTCGCAGGTAAGAAATGTCTTTCTGGGTTACGCGCAGGGCAGGGTCACGTGCCCTTACACAACGCTGAGTAAACAATATAAATATACCCGCGTTCGTTGTGAGAGGCTACGCCCCCTGGAAGAATAAGTGCACTGCACACATCCGATTTGTAGCGAGCTTTTCGTGAGCTTTCCCGGCGGTTGGACAGGAAGTGGTATACTCTACATATAGCTGGGTTGACATAGATATATAATGGTGAATTTGGAGAGGTATCGTTGGAGTGTGCAAGTGCAAATAGAATCAAGACGTGTATGATGAACACACAAGTAGGATGTACGCGACAGTCTGGTGCTGCGTGTATTTTGTTTGAATGGATATGTAGCTCTATTAACGCCGAATGTAAGCATCTCGAGCTTTATAGCTAAAGCGACAGCTTTATGGAGGAAGCATATCCTGATATTCTATGACCACGTGACTGCCCTGTATTGTTATTTTTCTGCAACCACTAGTATTCTCCTGTTCTACTGACACTATGTCACAACGGCACTGATGCTTGCCCCGCCATTATTTCACTATGCATTTCGCTGGTGAATATTGCTGATGTAAACACCATAAATCTGTCTCATCACGACTGCGTCACTACTGGCGCGATGTATTCTTTCTTTCTTTTTTTTTGGTACTGCGTAATAATTATCGTAGGGGTTGGCCCTCACAGGTGACATTCAGGCAGGACAGTATCTTAAAAACAGAGCCTTGCTCGCAGTTCTAATTTCTCTTTCTTAATTTCATTCTCGTGGGAGCAGTGTTGAGAATCGAAGAGCGTCCATATAAGGCACCTTGGTATCAGTGTTGTGGATCTGAAATCTCGGATATGATCTCCATCTCGATACAAATCCACTTGAAATATATTAATATTTCACTGGCGGTTAATCAATGAGTAAAACTTGGACTTATAGTGTTCCCAACAAAACCGTAGAAATGCATCGTTCCAAGCTGTCCTTTATTTTTAACCATCTCCCTCCTTTTCTCGTTCTACCACTAAAGGACTGAATCAGTTTTCTACAGAGAGATTTTCATTGAGATTGAATCCTTTTTCTTCAGAGTGACTTTGGATTTGGATTCAATCACTTTTCCGCAGTGGGACTTTAATTTCGATTGGACCCTTTTTCTGCACGCTTTAACTGCACAGCTTCGATGCTTATGATACTGTTCCCTATCCACACTGTTCCATTGAAAATGAATGACACGCACTTAACCTACTCGACTCCATTTACCGGATATGAGATGCACCGCTGTGTGTCACGAAAGAACGACGTACAAGAATGTGTAACAAGGCTGCCTTGGAGGCCTCTATCGCACAAAACCACCGAACCTGCCTACATCACTCCCTCATTATCTTGTCAACATCTCATCAAGATCTTCAGCTACATTCGTGACGATTCCCATCAGCTGTGAGGCCAACAACGGCAAGCTGTTACCGTCACCACCACCACCACCGCCTGATACTTAGCATAACTACATAAGTGTCACTAAGATGCCTGGCCAACCCACGACCAGATGGGTTAGGCTTGTAGAGCGAGAAATGAGGCGACCAGGCTCTACTGAGGTTGATGGGTTTAATGACGGTTAATGGCGATGAACCGAAAACGAAAGCTCGGGTCACGCGCAGTGCTGCGCGTAACCGATGGCGGTGCTGGTGATGATTATGACGCTGCTGCTACAGGGCTCCCCCCCGTGGCGGATGACAAGGCTGGCGAGGAGGGCCGAGGTTGGCGGAAAGGTCGGGCGCCGAGGCCAAGGAGTGCAGGAGCCGGACCCGAGGCGGCGGGCGGCTCGTAGTGTGCGAGCTGCGGCGCCCAATGCACTCGACGTGGAGGGGGAGGAATGCTGGAGACAGGAGGTGAGGACGGACGTAGGGAGGGCGGGTCGGGCGATACCAGAGGTGCCGACTCCAGGAATGCGGGCTTGAGCCTGTCGATGGCCACAGTGTCAGGTCCCCGTGGAAGATCGAGGCGAAAAAACTTCGCGGCTCGCGAGATGACCTTGTAGGGGCCGTCATAGGGAGGCTGCAAGCTGGAGCGCACAGAGTCCCGGCGGACGAAGACGTGGGTGGCTTGATTAAGATCGGGGCTCACGAACACGCGTGTTGCGGGACCGGAGCGGGTAGGCGTGGGCTTGAGGTCCCGGAAGAGCTGGCGGAGACGGTCGATGTAGGAGGAAGGGTCGTGCACGAGCGGGGCCGAGGGGGTGAAGAATGATCCGGGAAGGCGGAGCGGGCAGCCGTAGACCATGTGGGCCGCGCTGCAGTCATCCTGGCGGATCGCGGCGCGAAGGCCAAGCAGGACGAAGGGTAGACGCTCGGGCCAGGTTGTGTCGCCGTGGTCAGTGGCGCGGAGGGAAGCCTTGAGCTGCCGATGAAGGCGCTCGACCAGGCCGTTGGCAGCCGGATGGTAGGCCGTGGTTCGGATGTGATGGGTTCCGAGGGCGCTGCACAGGTGACCGAAGAGGGCCGATTCAAACTGGCGTCCTCTGTCCGTGGTTACAGTGGACGGGACGCCGAATCGGGAAACCCAGGAGAAGAGGAATGCGTGGGCCACCGTCTCTGCCGTGATGTCAGGGATCGGCGTTACCTCCGGCCAGCGGGTAAAGCGGTCGATGCACGAGAGCAGGTAGCGGTAGCCTTTGGCCGGAGGAAGCGGGCCGACCAAGTCGATGTGGACCTGGTCGAAACGTGCATCTGGCGGAAGGAACCGCGATGGAGGCGAGATGGTGTGGCGGTAGATTTTGGACCGCTGGCAGGCCAGGCAGGCCCGCGCCCAGTCACGGACGTCGGCATTCATGCGAGGCCATATGTAGCGCTCTGCGACGATCTTTTGCGTGCCGCGCACGCCAGGGTGGGACAGCGAGTGGAGGGCGTTGAAAACATGCCGGCGGAAGGCCAGGGGAACGAAAGGGCGCGGGGTACCAGTAGAGGTGTCGCACCATAGACTTGCCGTCGAACCGGGGAGCGAGATCTCCCGAAAAGTAGTGGATGAGGCGGGGGAGGAACGAAGATTGGCGAGATCTTGATCAGCGTGTTGCGCCTGGGCGATGCCGTCCAAATCGACCGCGGGGGGCGGATGGAGAGCATTGACGTCCGGCCGCGAGAGTGCGTCGGCAGCGGCATTGTCTTCGCCTGCGACGTGTCGCACATCGGTCGTGAACTCCAAGAGGTAGGACATGTGGCGGGTTTCACGAGGCGAGTGGTTGAGGGAGGCCGATCGCAGGGCGAACATGAGAGGCTTGTGGTCGGTGTACAGCACAAACGGGCGGCCCTCGAGAAAATGGCGGTAGTGTCTGCATGCCAGGTAGGCGGCGAGGAGCTCACGCCCGAAGGTGCTGTAGCGTGTTTCGGCTGGCGAGAGACGTTGGGAAAAGAAACCGAGAGGTTTCCAGTGGCCATCCTGACGCTGCTGCAAGACTGCGCCGACAGCAGCAGTGGAGGCGTCGACGAACAACGCTGTCTCGGCGTCAGGACGAGGATGGTGGAGCAGCACAGCATCTGCCAGGGCCTGCTTGACCTCTTCGAACGCACGTTCTGCTGCCGGTGTCCACTCCAGAGGGGCAGCACGGGCCTCTTTCGGATGGTCAGCGCCGAGAGCTGCGTAGAGAGGCTGGAGCAAGGCAGCACAGCGAGGCACAAAACGTCGGTAGAAAGTCACGAGGCCGAGGAATGAACGAAGTCCTTTGCGAGAAGTGGGGGCAGGAAAGTCTCGGATGGCCTGGACCTTGGATGCGAGTGGCCGGATGCCTTGCGGGGTGATGGTGTGTCCCAGGAAGGTAAGGGTGGTAACGCCAAACTCGCACTTGGCGGCATTGATGGAGACTCCGTAGTCCTCCAGGCGCGAGAACAGGGCGCGCAGATGGGCGCGATGAGCCTCCGGAGATGGACTTGCGACGAGGATGTCATCCATGTATGCGAATGCGAAGTCCAGGCCGCGGAGCACTTCGTTGATGAATCGTTGGAATGTCTGCGCAGCATTACGCAGGCCAAAGGGCATCCGCACGTATTCAAAGAGGCCAAAAGGGGTGGTTATAGCAGTCTTCGGGATGTCAGGGGGATGGACGGGAATTTGGTGATAGGCTTTGATGAGGTCTATCTTGGAGAAGATGGTCGCTCCGTCAAGATTCGCGGTGAAGTCCTGAATATGGGGAAGCGGGTATCTGTCCGGTACCGTGACGATGTTGAGTGCACGGTAGTCCCCACATGGGCGCCAATCACCAGGTGTTGCTTTGGGCACCATGTGGAGAGCGGAAGACCACGGGCTGGAGGAAGGCCGAATGATCCCCAGTTCGAGCATGTGCTCAAATTCCCTCTTGGCAATGACGAGGCGCTCCGGAGCCAGCCGTCTGGGGCGAGCGAAGACAGGGGGGCCCCGTGTCACGATGTGGTGAGTGACGCTGTGGCGAGGTGGGCAAGAGGCGTGCGATTGGCGCAGGACAGCGGGGAACTCCGTGACAATGTCGGCGAAAGCAGTGGGCAACGGTAGCCGTATGGTGGGACTAATGGCGGCTATATGCGCTGGAGCTCCATAAACGTGCAAAGAAGTAGTGTTGTCGACGAGGCGCTGGCGTCTAATATCCACAAGAAGGTCGAAATGGTGGAGGAAGTCTGCGCCAAGGATTGCGAAGGGGAGGTCGGCGATGGTAAAAACCCAACGAAATACTCTGCGCAGGCCGAGGTCAAGGGTGACGGAGCGTTGGCCGTAAGTTGAGATGGTGGACTTGTTGACGGCCTGCAAAGCCAAGTCTGGTTGTCGGTGTCGTTTTTCTGCGGGGGTTGGTGGAACGACGCTCACGTCAGCCCCGGTGTCCACCAGGAAGCGACAGCCGGATACGCGGTCCGTGATCCGGAAGAGCCGGCTGTTGTCGCCCCCAGCCATGCCAGCCGTTAATGGTTGGGGGGGGGGCGTTTCCCGGCCACGAGCAAGGGGCCTGGCAGTTCCTTGCGGCATCGCCGAATTTTCGATGATACCAGCAGAAGTGGTGCTGAGAGGGCGAAGGAGACCGTTGACGGGATGGCGAGCAGCGACGGCAAAACGGGCGGCGAGGGGAACGTGGTCGCTGCGGGGGAATGGCGTCCACCCGGTTCACAAGGGCCGCCACCGTAGTCTGGAGTTGCTGGAGCGACGTGCTGATGGCATTGATTGCAACAGAAGCCTCAGGTGCCACAGAAGCCTCAAGCGGTGGAAGTGGCGGTGTCCGGCTGGGAGGCGAAGAGCTGGTGGAGTGCTGGTCGCCGTTCATGATGGTGGAACGCTAAAACATCACGTCCGGGTCACCAGTTGTAGAGCGAGAAATGAGGCGACCAGGCTCTACTGAGGTTGATGGGTTTAATGACGGTTAATGGCGATGAACCGAAAACGAAAGCTCGGGTCACGCGCAGTGCTGCGCGTAACCGATGGCGGTGCTGGTGATGATTATGACGCTGCTGCTACAGGCTAATCAACCGGAAGGACTTCCGTACGTCTTGTACAGAAACGGTGAAGCCGAACATGTGAGCAGAACAGCTAACGAAAATATTACTAGTTCTCGATGATGCTCCTCCCGAACCGCAAAGGTCGCAGCAGGACATATAGGAACTAATCCTCGCGTGGAGCAAGTCTAACACAGAGCACCTGCCACCTATTGGGTGTGCTCGCGCTGTCTCTCAAGCGGTCTGAGAATGCTGTTGCGCGTGCCTGCTGTAAGATGATGTCTGCAAGTTCGCAAGGTGCAAACACTAAGGTCCTCCACGCATACACTTGCGAGATCCAAGAGCCGATCGCAGGAAGAGAACCGGTGGTGAACAAAGATATGGATATGGACTTCTTATTGGCTGAATTCAGGGCCGCGGTACACCTATCACATGTCGCCAGGTGCAGAAGGCATCACTTATGGTGCCTGGGAGCTCAAATATTTGCACCGCGCTACTCCACAATAAAAGCGGAATAAGGCACCGCAAAAAGAAATGTCCTATAATCTCGGACATGTCGCAAGACGGACAAGTGTCCGTACGACATATCCGAAAGCGCTGCAAACGTTCACGCAGTGGAAGGACGCATGGTCCAGCTTCCACTGGAGGCTAGCGTGCCGTGCGTCCAACCAGCCGGCAGTGGTACGACCCCAGGTGCACTTCGTTTGCGCTGGTGTTCTAAAAAAATGACAGACGCCTGTCTTCACCATGGGTATTTGACGTGCAGGCGCCGCATACGGCTACACATGGACGAAAATGAGCAAGGAGTATCTCTGCCTAGGCCGCAGCCCAGAACTTTCCATGAAGTTCTTGATTCACTGGATTCACAACAATGGATTAGTACATACATATTGATACTCCTGGCCCGTCAAAACCAAAACTATTCCCGGGATTTTAACTTGAGGTTTGACGAGGACCTGAAATGGTGCATTGCAGGTTGGCTGAACATTAAAAAAAAAGAGCGTCACCTTTACAATGTTCATGTACACATATACAATGTTCAATCGAGAATATTACAGTCTACAGCATTACAACGAGAACGATCATTAGGATGCTTTAACATTGTGCTACCACATATTGAAACATACAGTGACGCTGCTATTTGTCACTGCAAATGGCTATGGCATGTCTGTATTGTCAACATGCGGGGAACATGCCTATCAGGAGGTAGGCCTCTTTACACGTACTCCGATTCATACTAACACACAACATCACTTTTTTTAAATTTTTATTCACAACCTTTACTTAGGTGTCAGAGGTGAAAAATAATAGCATTATTTACACGAGGGTCGAGACGACCTTTTTCGTTTTCTTCATCACCTGTTTTTACGTTTAACGTTCGCAAACAAGTCCTGATGTCATACCGTCCTTGTTAGGAAGTTGTCAGGAGTTGCATCCGGTGCAAAAGCAACTATGTTGGCGAAGGTCATGACATGGGTACAAAAAGACTGTATTGCACACTGTAGGATGGGACAAAAAAGTTATTTACACGTGTTTATTGTCATCAAGTAGGATAGTTATTTATATATACAGAAGGTGTATTTACACGTGATCGAATGGCTGATGATATTTACAATATATGATGAAATGTACACTAAAACCCATACCATACTAATAACTCTAATAATCATACATTAGAAACGAAAGTACTATAGAGACGATAGAACACAAGAAGCTTTCAGGATAATGCAAACACAGCTCAAGTAGTTCGTATTGCCAAATGTAGGCTTGTAGGCTGATTAGGTGAATCACAAAAATAGTGAACCCATCTTCCTTAGCGTTTTGGCTTACTATTTCTATATCTTTAGTTTACCAATCTGCATTATTTTTCTAACAAAGCTAACAATGCTTCTAGTTATTTATACACTTGTATTGCTAGCGAGGTTTGAGACTGTATGACTGTATTTTTATTACAGTTTATTTATTTACGTGCCCCCACAAAAGGGAAATTAATCCCTGACGTGGCGGAAGGCACACGACATGTAGGAATACAACAACAACAACACTAACAGAACTTGAAAAACAAAAATTTGACAAGAACGTCAAATAAAATTGATAAAATACACGAGAAATAAGAGAGAATAAAAGGTGCCTAATACATCAGCTCCACAAGTTGTTCTCTAAGTTCGCGAAGAACATTCACACATCATATAATAATACCGACTGTAGTAAGCGGCCAGTACAAAAGGCAGGAGTTTGGAGTGTGCGGTGACGAGGGACTGAGACCACTGGCGCTGGACTCAATGAATAAGGCGTGAAATAGGTTGACAAGCTATAACCTATATGAAAAGTATCAGGGTGACTCTTGAATTCCCTAAAAATTATTGTCATCAATTTCACAGCTTTATATCCCATACACGCAAAATGCGGTACCTCTTTCGGATTGGCTCCGTAGTTGTGTATGAAAGATTACCGACAGCTCCTCCACAGTTCCCTTAGAAGTCGGCCCAGGACGCACATTCCCCAGGGCGTCAGTCGTGACGTTGCCCACATACGTGAGGCCGACAACGGCAAGCCCTTTCACCATCACCACCACCACCACCACCACCGACAGCTCCTCACCTCACAGACTCACAGACTCGTGTAGCGCTCTCCAAATGGTGATGAACCCCAATGCAATAGTATTCTAGCCCGGTGTATCAGAACATCATGTGTCCAACGCAAATCAATCGGTGAAGACATCTCCCTGCAATGAATTCCCTCCCACGTGGGCATCAGTGGCAACGAAAAAGCGGACCAACTATCAGCTGCCGCCCACCGCAGCAAGGGCCCCTGTTTGCCAACGCCGGGAGACAGCGACAGAAAATATGTTACCAATTATATATTTCTAATACAGCACCCTGGGATCCGGGACATCCTGGAAAATCATCAACTTGATCTCCCGTTGAAAGGACTTTCTCGCAGTACACAAACCCTGCTCTTCAAATTCCGTACAAGAAGCGCTTTTACTAAATCGCAACTATTCAAGATTGACTCTCTGGACAACGCAAATTGCACACATTGTCAGCAAATCGAAACTATCGAACACATCCTGCTTCGTTGCTGTGCATATGCTGTGGTGATGGATAAGTACTTTGGCCATCGCAGGAATTGTGCTGTGGATGATGTCCTACATTCCAGCGATGTACGTGCCAGCAGTGCGCCGTTCAAAGCGATAATACTTCCGAGGCGCTTGCTCTATAGGATGTCTCTCCGACGTAGTCTCTAATTCCCAGTCACGGCAATGTCTGTTCGATCTGTCGTGTACCGACCTCCACCAGCGAAGTGTGTGGCCGTACAGCTCACTAGCACGGAGTCCAGGGTTGCGTGAATGAGAAACATTACGCCTGACTGTCGCTTGCACAAGGTCCGCCGAATGGGCCAGAAAAAGAAGGAGTCTTTACTACTTTAAAAGAAGGATAGTCTTTAGTTCGGATAGTTAGTTAGTTTAGTTAGATTATCAACCACCGCCGAGCGTTTTTGTCGTACGTCAACGATGGAACAGCAGCCGATATTCCCCCCGCTCGGTCAGCATTGCGATGCAGCTATACCGCACGTCCACACCAGTTGTCACGTCACGATGGCGTCGCTGAAGGCCTTTCTGGTGCGACAGCGCAGTACACAGTACCACACCAAAAGGCACAGGACGCACTCGCTTCTCATAAAACTCTCAGTAGCAGATGCAAGCAATGACGGCGCTATTCTGGCGTCACCTGTTTGCCACTGAACCAACGGTGCGGTGGAAACGGTCAAACAGGCTGCACACTGTCGGGAAGCACCGGGGTATCGCTATACAACGCGCAGTTAGATTCGTGCTGCACCACTCGTTCTTCTCGTGGTATCAGCGGTCCGAAAAAGTCGAGGTCTTGTCGTTGATATCTTTCGAATCCTTCGTTTCGGACATCACGCAGCCGGAGGACGTCTAGCGCCTCCGAAGCGGGAGCAGACGTTGTTGCTCACATCGACCGTGGGATATCGGGTTCAATGAGGAGCTGCCCTACCACACACATCACATAGTGACACGCGTGGCGGCACTCATCACGTGTCTACCGTGAAGGCAAAGAAGGGCGCACGCAAAGTTTCGCGCACGGGAGATTCGGGGGGCTATTGCAGGCCTCCCAATTTCGCTACGGTTGTAGCAATTGTGGGGAAACGGTTCTCGGGCGCCTAACATTCCATACCGAACAAGAACAGAAACAAAGTTGTGTGCCTCTAGACTGCTCCTTTAAGACAAACGTCGGCACAGTTCCCTGTCAACAGCTCCCGTGGCAGTGTGGTTAGGATGATCGCTTTCCACGCCGAGACAGGGAGGTGACACGGGTTCGAATCCTGTCACCGGCTGTGCTGTCTGAGGTTTCCCCTGTGTTTTCCGAAGAATTTCCGGACGAATGTGGGCACAGTTCCCCATGAACTCGGCCCAGGACGCATACTAACCATCCTTTCTGTCCCCCATGCACTCCTTCCTGCTGTCCTCTCTCCATTGAAAATTGTCCAAAGCCTCCCTCAATGGTGGCAAAAGTTTCCAGGAGGAAATTGCCGAAAGTCCCACAATCCTCCGGCGAGTACGTCGCCAGTTAGAATTTTTTATCACGTTAGGTGAAACACCCTGTATAAAGAAAATTTATTACATTAACCTGATGTAACGAAAGAAAGAGAGGACTCCAACTTAACGTAACAACAAACAACTTTAAGCAGACGCTTCGCCTGTCATACGACGGGCATCATCAGTGCAAGACTGAGCGGGAGAGCTGACAACCAACCGCTACTTAAGGAGATGACAGTATTGTTCGGGAAGGGGGCACAGTTTTTGTTACAATGCAATTTCGTTTGGTCATCTCCCGGCTTTTGGAGTATTTTCGCATTAACCTGATGACCGTATTACTTGGTCTTACTACGTAGATGGGTAGAAACCCAGCGAACCGGTGGAGATGTAGGAAGGGAGTTGCCTCAGGACAGAAGCCGCCGATATTTCGAACAGAGACTGTTCTTCCCTATGATGAGGACGGTGCCCAGAAGAAGAACAGTCTCTGTTCAAAATATCGGCGCCTTCTGTCCTGAGGCAACTCCCTTCCTTGGTCTTACTACGTCTTTTATGTCTTGATCTTGTATGGCGAAGAGGAATCTTATATGTTGCCTTTCAGATATCGTTACTTCTCTCTGTCTTCTTTTGTTTTAGGTCTGACTGTGATGCTCTTGCTCTCAGCGATTAGTGGAGCACACGGGGAAGAAAACGTAAGTAGGCGAGCGCAAAACAACGTACATAACGAACACAAAGCGACTGGATGCCCCGACGATTACGTTCTCTCTGGTGGTCGAAGTGAGAGTCGTGGACTAAACGGCTCAGAAAACCTAGTACCCTAGCCACACGGCAAACTTAATGCATTAAACGGAATGGTATTACCTTCACCTCCTAACCAACCATCATCTCGAATGACAACGTTCTCTCCCCAGATTCGTTGAAGATAGGAGGCGTACGCCTTCTTTGTGACAATTATGCAGGACATAATTACAACAGAAAAGGCGTACCCCTCCTGCTTCCAACAAATCAGGGGAGAGAACGACGTCATTCGAGATCGATATACACCAGATCGTGATACACTCATATAAATGAACTTCACCACATCGCACACTCCTAGTCAACTGTCATCCCGTGTGACATTGTTCTTAACCCTGATTTGCAGAAAGCGAAGGGGGGTGGGGGGTGGGGGGGCGTACGCTATTTTTGTGGCATTATGCAGTTTATTATTGCCACAAAAATGGCGTATGCCCTCTGTTTTCATACAATCAAATCAAGGGAGCGAACGTTGTCACACGAGATGATGGTGTGCAAGGAGCGTGTTATGCGGTGAAGCTATGTTTTTAATGTGTAGCCGAAGGGTGGTGCTTGGGGGCGACTGCTGCACTCGTAAGAATGAACTTCACCGTTTGGCACGCCCCTATCTAACCATCATCCCGAATGACATCGTTCTCGCCCTTGATGTGTTGAAAGCGTCTTTTTTGTATCAATTATGTGCTGCATAAGTGGTACAAAAAAAAGAAAAAAAAAGAAAAAGGCTTGCACCCCCCCCCCCCCGTTTTTAACAAATCGTTTAACAATCGTTGATCGTTTAACAAATCGTTAACAATGTCGTTTGGGATGGCGGTTGGCTAGGAGCATGCTATGCGGTAAAGTTCATTTTTAAAAGTGTAGCGTAAATAACGTATTAGATATATGATCAACTACTTCGTACGAATGTGGATTAGGAGGGAATAGTCAAAGGAGCACTGACGTCAACCCCGAATCATTTTTTAATGCGTTAGCATTAGGAGTGCGAAAATGGCAAGAGCTGTATGTATATGTGTGTGTGTGTGTGTGTGGGCAGTGTACCGCCTCAGTGGCGGTGAATCGCCCACCCCATTACCATCCAATGTATGTGTGTGTGTGTGTGTGTGTCGGTGTATGAGATGGTGAAGCCTTACTGAGGCAGAGGCATAAGTGGGCATGTAAAGGGGATACAAGACGGTACATGTAGATGGAGGTAAATGATTTGAAATTGAAGTAGTCGATGATAATTAAGAGTAAGAGGTAAGAGGTAGTAGAGGTAATTAAAGGCAATTAAAGCAAGAAAGTTGAGTTTAAAGGTGATGAATGTAAGATATATGTAATTAAGAGAACGATTGAATGAAATAAAAGATTACCGAAGGTAATCGCAGGTTACCGGTGGTAATTCAATGTAATTAAACATAATTAACGTCAGTTGAAAGGGAATTGAGAGTAATTAAAGCAAGTAAACTTGATTAAAGGGAATTAAATGAAATTGAAGATAACCTCAGGTAACCTACGGTTACCTTCGGTAACTAAAGGGTAATTACAGCGTAATCGAAATTCGAAAGTAATTGAGGCTAATTAAAGGTTAATTCAATGGACTTACATACAGTAATCGAAAGTGTCGAACCGGAAGTCAAGTATAGACCGGAGGTGGAAAAGCAGAGGTCCGGTTAGAGCAGAAGTGGGGTACCGGAAGTCGAGTTGAACCGGAAGTCGATACTGGAAGTCTAGTATAGAGGGGGATATGGACAACCGGAAGTCGAGGTCAGACCGGAGGTGGACAACCGGAAGTTGGGTTGAGACCGGAAGTGGATACCCGGAAGTCAAGTATGAACTAGAAAAGGCGCTTAATGCTAACGCATCTTTCTCGCATTTACCACCAAATTGCCACTGATTTTTTGTTTGTTTGTTTGGCTATGGCGTGTTCTGCAACGAACAGAATGAGTTCTCGCGAAAGAACGATGAGCGCAGACGCGAGACCTCCGTTTTGTGCACCTTTACAATATTCTCCACCTTGGCAAGACCGTGTTGGAGAATGAAGGAAGTAGGAGGGTGTTCGTGACGTAGCCCGTTCCCCTGACATGTGACTCGCGATAGCGGGTGTAAGCAACGCGTGAGCTTAGAGGATAGAAACAAAGACGAAAGGGCACGGGGACCTGTCGACGTCATGCGGGGATCGTGGCGGCCATCTGTGGGTTCTTTCTCAGACAGCTTTTTTTTTTTATTTGATTGCGCTGTGTCAGGACACCGCACAGCGAGAATGTATTGCATGGCGGCTCTATTGGACTGCTTGACGAATGGGAAAGCTAATTGCCCTTTAAAGGAGCTATGAACTCTACCAAGCTAGCCCGCCGACCGTGTCGGCTCCAAACGGAGATTTTAACTGTGACACATTTTGTATAGATGAATCCGGTAGGCCACACACACATACATACCACCACATACATATAGCACGCTCCTAGCCAACCATCATTCCGAATGACAACGTTCTCGCCCATAATCTTTTGATAACAAGATGCGGAGCTATTATGTATCAATTATGTACGGCTACAAAATAGGCTCCGCCTCTCGTTTTCAACAAATTTGGGAAGAGAACGTTGTCATGCGGGATGACGGTTGACTAGGAGCGTACTATGTGGTGAAGTTAGTTTGTAAGAGTGTAAAGCAGAACGTTATGTGTACCTCCACGTTGGCGTCTGATTGCGTGCTACAATTCTTCAGATGACGTAACAATGGATAGAGGTATCTGGATGACGGTACGTCTACCCTCCCGTATCCGAAAAACAGTGAGTTTTTGTATTAACGCTGCACATGTTATGGAGGAGAAATATGGAACAATAAATTGTAAATGGAATTACGAAGCGTAGAATAATAATAACCTATACACCTAATACACCTATTACACCCGTAACTAAATACCTGCAAGCATGAGTTCTTACCTCCTTTAAGCTTAGGAGGGAAAAATGTGTCTCAAACCAGTGGCAGTGTAAATGTTTTAGGGTAGTTGAGGGTGCTATACAGTTCAGTCACGTGATATTAGAATATGTAAAAACCAAGAGGAAGGTACTAAGAATTTAGGGTGAGCTAGTTATGAAGCACGAGGCTGTTTGCGCTTTCCTGGAGCACATGGTGCAGTGCTACACTTAAGTGTCAAGTCAATGGAGCAGAGTTTCCGAACTGGCCTCAGTTGTCGGCGCTGTTGGAGAAAATAAAAGGGAGTCAGTAAATCAAAGCTATGTAACATAGCGGGCTGTAACGTCAAGATGGGCTGATTTTCCTCGTGGCTCATCAACAATACAAACAAGATGAAACATGCATGACATGCAATTGAATTTTTTGAATCCTGAAAACAGGATGTTTTTTTTTATCCCTTACAGATGGTTTTATAAAAAGCTATGAGAGCAGCACGGATAGCATTTTTTGGTGCAAGTGATTGGAGTTGCAGGTCTCACACTATATATAGTGAAGCCGAAATCTCCATTTATTTATCTTTAAAATGAATCAATCACCATTTTTTTGGAAATGAGATACACAGCCAAGCAGACATTCCCTCTGGCTAAGAGTATGTAACTTCTATAAATGACTAATTACCTAGTATCGACGAACTAGCTCTTTAATTGGGCAGGTTCGGGCAAAAAGGAGACAGTATAGAATGGAAGGCAGTTTTCGTTCAAAGCCACACTCCTGAAAGAAAAAAAGATAGATCAATAAAAATCGTGAAACGAGCACGTATGTTGGAATATACATAATCGAGTTTCGCTATGCAGATGAGGCGAAACCTAAACCGCAGGCATCGGGAGCGCAGGGAGGACAACGCTCATTCCACGTCAAAGGACCACGTGTTTTGAAGCGATAGATATGGTTGGAGCAAGTGTTGATCTGCTGGCTATAGACCAACAGTTTTATGGGCCAGATAAGCCACCAGAGCGCGTGGCTCAGTGGTTAGCGTGCTGGCCATGTCACGTCGAAACTTGGAGGTACCCCGGTTTGAATCCAGGTGCCGGCTGTGCTGTCTGGGGTTTTTCCTAGACGCTGTGAGACATATGTCGACACAGTTCCTTTAGAACTCGGCCCAGGGCGCACATTCACATAATGACGTTGCAAACCGCTGTGACGCCGACGACGGCGAACTCTTTCTGCACTACCACCACCGGCGCCAGATAAGCCGCCGATTGCGAAGGTCATGTTCTCACTGGGCTCCTGATGCGCGCGGGTTCAGTTTCGGATCATTTGCATATTTGGCGGTGGATATTTCAACGCACGTGCTCGTTTGAAGAATGTTTTACAATGAGAATGGCTTTCAACAAGAATTGCTTCCCGTTCTGCGTGCTCTCGATTGCTCGAAGCCCTTTAATTAAGTTGTTAACTGATTACTTTTATCAATTTCTGATCTAGCAGTTACATACTCTCCTTGAGGGAACGTCCGCCTGGCAAAACGGTATCTGAGCTGCTCTCATAGCTTTTTTGTAAAAAAAAAAACATCTGCAGCGAATACAGACCCCGGAATACACACCCCGGACATAGACATTCCGCGTCTTGTCCCTTCCGGTGGTGGTGGTGGTGCTGGTGAAAGGGCTCGCCGTTGTCGGCTTCACAGAGGTGGGCAACGTCACAACTGACGCCGTGGGGGAATGTGCGTCTTGGGCCGACTTCTAAGGGAACTGCACCGTCATATGTCTGAGTCTGAAAGCGTCTGAGGAAAACCCAGGAAAACCCGAGACAGTACATCCGGCACCGGGATTCGAACCCTGGTACCTCCAAGACTCGACGTGATGCTACCCACGGAGCCGCGCGAGCTGGTGTCCTCCTTCTCCCAGTCTTCCAACAGAAGGAGTTGCTCGGCCACTGTCAACGAATTGTGTTCGTGGATCCTACAGGAAATTACAAAGATGATGTTACCATGGCAGCACGACATCACGTTTGCTGCACGCCCTACTCTTTCCGCAAGTTTTTATGGACAAATTGCATCGGGGACGGTCGAAAGATGAACCGATTCTCGTAGCAAGACAACGGTCACGCATTGTAGCGACGTATAGATTTGTATCGCATGTGCTCTCTGAAGTCACCTCTATAACATCCACTTCGTCTGCGAGTGTAACCGTCGAGGGCCAGAGCTACTCGATAGCAATTGCGGCGACATGACCAGCGCACCCTTTATCGTTGCCGAATTTCAAAGTGGACCAACTCACTTGCCTCAATACCAGCTGAACTAAGCCCACGTAAAACCTGGTGCCTGCATGGGACGTCCGTATGGGTTAGATTTTAAACGGACGTTCCGTCTTGACTGGGCGTCAGACTTGGTCGTGGCCCGTGCGCACTTTATGAAACACGCACACGTACAAGCCACACGCCAACTGGCCTGTCATGTCAACATCGGTTAGGAGCTCGGTTGAAGGTCAAAGTGCATTTCTGGCAGAACGACATTACTGACTTCCGAATCTGCCGTCTCTTGGGGGCCATTTTCTCGCGCTATTCGCGCCGAGAAGTTTGGGAGTCGCCCCCTGGTGTTCACTGAACGAACCGTGTCGTGGGGATATTCCCGGGCAGTATTCGCACATTGCATTGCGTATCAAGGCATTGCACGTGTAAGAGGCTGTCCAGCACTGATATTTCCTGGTGATTCATGACGAAAACGACATATGTGTTCCAAGTAAATCTCATTTTCATTCCAATATGGCAGTTTTTACTGTAAGCAACAAAAACGCAACCGAAACGAAGATCCCCACCAAGAGGCGGCACAGTGGCGTTCCTAGTGAGGGTCTCGCCGCGAATAGGCCTTGTCGCGTTACTCTCAAACCACCAGTCTCCGCGCGCTCCGTAGCCTCGTTCCCAGCGACGGCACAACGGCAGGGGGGGGGGGGGAACTGCCGAAATTGCTCTTCCCATTGGGGTGAATACTGATGGCCGCCGTCTTTCATGAGTACGACTGACGATAACATAACATTGTCATCCGGTAAGCATCTGGGTAGCGTATCACCGTTCGAAAGATAAGGAAAAAGAAGACTGCTTGCTTCGGCGTGCGATATGCACAGTTGTTCACGACGAGGAGTACTGGTCGATGCGATATCTTTTCTACAGCGGTTCCAGAGCGGGAGAGAATGAACGCGCACCACATGAACACGAACGGACACGAAAATGAACGAAAACACACACGGGAAAATGAAGGAACTCGGCAAACAGCAGTCCACACGTGCACAGTTCCTGTGACCACCACGGAGTGGCAGCACTAATGGTGGCGCCCATTCCTTAAATCGCGTTCTTGTGTTTATTGATTAGGACAACGTCCCAGAAGGTCCCTGGGGCGGCCATAAGTTGACCCACTTCACCTAGAAGGTATCGTCATTTGCTGTAATTGACATAAAATATAATTTCCCTATTTTATAGAACTCTGTCCATAGCTACTGCGGACGCCCTGTCTAGTATGGAATAAGGCATGTAGATTAAATACTGGCGATGATCATAAAAGGAAACGGCAAGGTAGAAGAAAGGCGCGTAGTTTTTGCTTAGCACTCGTAGAAGCCGCGGACTGCCTGAAGGTGTCGATCGCTTGTTCTGCGGTCTCCTATTCGGCTTGTAACTCTCTTTGCAGTCCTTATGTGTACCACGTGTCTCAGCTTTCTGCACGCCAAAATGCATATTTTGAGCACTCGCACTGATACAACGTGGCTTGAATTTCCAGGTCGCCTCAGCTGCCGATACGTTAGCGGCCAGCGATTCCAGCGATTCAGCCACCCCTACTACGGCACCGCCTCCGCCGCTACCTACTAGCGAAGACTCATCTACACTTGAAGTCAGACCTTCTTCCGAAGTTGAAGTTCTCAATAAGAGCCCGCTCTTTGTCAGCCAGATCAGACCCACCGAATTCGACTCTCCCTCGCAGCAGTCGCCGCCGACCTTCGACACAAGGGCATTCGAAGAAGCGGCTGCCGCCATTCCCAATATTACTGGAAGTGGATTCCGCTTCGAGACTTTCCACCAGGCATCCGAAACGGGGGCCAACACGAAACCCCTTAACAACACCGGTACTTCACATGTAGAAAGACCGTTCGAGAACTTTGCTGCTCCAGGCGCAGCCAGGCATGAACACTTCTTCACATTTACAAACTCCAATACAACTTCCGAAGTTAAATCACTTCCTCTATCGCTACCGCCGACGCAAGGTCAGGCTCAAGTCGCAGGCGGAGCGCCTAGATTCAGTTTCCGTGACACAGCAAACTCGCAGGCGGATGATACTTCGGATGAAAAGCCGCGACCTACGAAAAAGCCCGTTCGAGTCGCCTTCATTAGGTTCCGAGACGGTACGACAACTATTCGCCAGCGACCAATTCAAAATGCTGGTCCGTTCGCGAACAGTGCAGGTCCTCAGAGAGATGTGCAGCCGCGTACGACGAGAATCACGTTCCAGTCCAATGGAGGGATAACACCTAAGGCACCAGCGTTTCAGCAGCAGGCTTTGCGTTCGGCCGTTTTCCAAGGTACGGTGTCGCCGAGGGAAGGCGATGTTCAGGAACGTACGTTTACACAAGGGTTAACTGCACCACAAGCTACACCACGTCGTAACTTCCAGTCTAGTCAGCGTCCGCAGGCAGCGAGTTTCCCAGACTTTCCTCCTCGACCAGAGCAACCTTCGCAAGCGGTCGACCAACAATCTGTTGTTGACTCTAAGGGCCCCCAACAGCGCCAGGATTTTACTCCTCAACTGCAGAGCTTTCAAAGATTTCCTGTTCAGCCCGCACAGCTGCTTCAAGGCGCAGCAAAAACTGACAATGGAACCCCTCAGCAGCAAAAACAACAACAACAGAACTTGAGGCCCCCTTTTCAAGGATTTCAAAGAATTCCTATCCGTTCCGAACAGCCACTTCAAAAAGTGCAACCTAACGAAAACGCTCCCCAACAACGCCAGGACTTGAGGGTTCCATTTCAGGGCTTCCAGAGATTACCTGCTCGTTCACAACAGCCGCGTCAAGATGCAGAACAGACTGACGACAAAACTTCTGAACAAAGCCAGGCCAGGCCTCCATTTCAAGGTTTCCAGAGGATACTCACTCCTTCCCAACTGCCCCGTCAGGACGCAGAACAGGTTGGCGATAAAACGCATCAACAACGCCAGGACTTCACCCCTACCTTCCAGCGTTCGCAAGGCCCGCAGCAGGTCCAGCCAAGACCACAGCAACAAACATTATCTGACTTCAGACCAAGACAAGCTTCTCGCACATCCACATTCCAGAATTTCCAGACCCCTCAGCGACAGACACAACCAAGTGAACAATCAAACTCCCAAGACGTGCCTGCACGCCCAGATTTCCGAGAACCATTCCAACGTTTCAAAGGCCAGCAAACACCAAACCCACAGCAAAACTTACTCAGCCTGAACCCACAGACCACCAGGGCGCCAGTTTTCCAAAGTTTTTCAAACCGAGATACCCAAGCTGGCCTGCGAGACCAAGTCGCACCACCTCAGCGGCAAGACTTCACGCAAGCCAACGACCGTTCGCAGGCACCGCAGAGGGCACAGCAGCCCGCACGCTTCAATAGCGGCCCAAACCCAACACAGGGCCCAAGAAATGTCCAAAGATTCCCGAACATCCAGCCACTACAAAGACCACAAGATACCTCCCGAGCGCCAAAAATCGAGGTACAGGGTTTCTTGCAACCACCGCCGCAACGACCTCAGAACCAACCACGACCGACACAACAACAGCCTCCAGTTCTTCGCAACTTCCAACAGGCTGGCAATCCACCTGCAAGAAACGCATTTCAGTCACCTCAAGCTCGACCAGAACAAGCACGTCAACCACCGCCTCAAAACTCCTTCCAGGCCCGGACACCACCACCTCGTCAAGACTTCTCCCCACCTGTGTCGCCACGTGACGACGGGCGGAATGCCGTGCAACAGAACTTCCAACCGTCTTCTCCGCCACAGGCTCCAAGGCAACAAAACAACTTTCAGTTTAACAACCGTGCTCCAAGTAGCGCGCCCGCTCCTCAACCGAGGCAACCTGCAAGACAGCCAGCAGGTCCCCAACCTTCACAACCAAATGCACAATCGGGAGGCCTCGAGCCGTTCAGAAATGATTTCCAAGCAGCATTGAGACAGAGAGCATTCTCGGCGTCAACGGTTGCTCCAGAGGGTGCGAGACCTAGTTCTCCGACGCCGTCAACGAGCGGCGACTCAACGCCCAAACGGAAGATCAACCGTGTTGTCTTCATTCCTGGCAACTTCGGTGTGACGCCTACACGTCGTCCTGATCCTTACCGGTCAAAATTACCAGGACTGGCTGGTTCTGACTACCCAACGTACAGCGAAGTTCCCTTCACGAATTTCCGCTGTGACGAGCAGCAGTATGGTGGAATGTATGCTGACGTAGAGGCTGGATGTCAGGTACAGCACATTTGATTATTTGCGTAATTCTGAGAATGCATATTCCTTGCTACAGGGAAAACTGCAGTATAGTGTATTGCTCATTGATTTGCTATACAATCTGACAGCTATTATACCAGGAGCAGGATTGCAAAGTTTACAGGAATATGCGGGCTGGGTATGAATCGATTTAACATGAAGCCTGAGATTGGGCGGATACAGAGGAACACAAAACAAACACCACGCTTGTCTTGTGTCCCTCCCGTGTTTGCCCAAGCGATCTTCACAAAGGAAAACCCACATCCGCAAACACACTTCCATCCTGCTATGGCGCTCACACTCCTGGGTTCCCTGCGAGCCGAGTGTCCTTTTCATTTCTTTCTTGTTTTAATTTGTTAATTTATTAATTTTTCTTTTTGTTATTCCTTTTTCTTTCTTGTTTATATTTTTCATTTTTCTCTTTCTTTTTTTGTTTAGGGAATAGCAAGCCGGCGTGCCGCATGGCTGACCTTTCCCCTTTCTTTTCTGCCAATAAATTCCCCCCCCCCCTCCTCCGCTCACACACTATCGCATTCACGGGTGGAGTGTGTAGAAGTAGGTGGTGGTGACGGTGATGATAACAGCTTGCCGGTATGAAGCTATGAACAAAGAAGCTGTTTATATTACACGAAGGAATGACCCGTGCCGAAGCTATTACGTAATTACTGTTCTTCAGTGGTGTTAACGAGAAGCCTAACAATGGTGGCTCCCTGGTCCCCTATCTAGCAAACTTTTCTATACATGTGAGTTTCCCGTGTTTTCATCGATTTTGCATCAATGACTCCTCACGTTTCTAATTCAGTTAGTCGCGACGATAATTCAGGGGAGATAATGTTTACAAAAGACACGTGCTGTACTCCTCCGTCTTTCTTGGAACGCCAGTACAAAGCGCGAAATAGAGCGGCGTGGTTGTAAAAATAATGGGCCTAGCTACATGCTGCACAGTGTTGCTCGCTTTACTCCAACTTGCTTTCCTGTATCAAGGACCAGATATTGAGTTATAATAGTAGAGAAAGTGGGCTTCCTCGACAACAGCGACGGCAATAAATGTAGAAAAACTAATGATGACACGGGATGCTCCCCTGTGGTAGCCGCACCCTACCCCGCTTCCTCGAAGAGTACAACATGATGGGAAAGGTAGGGGAATACTACTAAAACCAGGCGGATGAGGAGAGAGAGAGAAATACATGATGACGATGATATGGGGATGACTTCCGCTCATTGAGCGGAATGAACACGAAATTGACAACCGGAAAGCTGATCCAAAGAGCGCATTGATGCACTGCCCCGCGCAAGAAATATGTAAACCGAAACCGATTAATTACTCGAAAAAATCACAAAGTGCCGATGCGTTTTTTTTCTTGCAATATTTTTCACTGAAGGTCCCGATGCCTAAACAGAGGTTCCGTAAGCGTGCGAAGTAAAAGTTAAAAGTTAAGATGTTTATCTAATTAGTGAGCGTATGCAAATGAGCCGCTCACTACTGAGCTTATGGTCGATGTCCCAAGGATCTTTACCGAAAAGAAATTTCTTCGATAGCGCCACCTGTTCACGAAATATTCAGCCGGGGGATTTTCGTGAAACACCCTGTATATTACCTCTATTAGAGGCGACCCTTCTAAGAGTGTAGCATGAGGCGTAGGTTATGAAACATTCTCATGCACCATGTAAATATGGTACACGTACTCAAAACGGATAAAACAAAGAGGGTTGGAGTACACTTACACGTAACGCAAAATAGACAGAGCTTCACAACAGAACACCCTGAAGGCCGACTATTGCACATAATGATACCGTTATCACTGGTGACTTGCGGAAACCGCGGGGTGTACGACTTTTTGTGACAATCGACATAACTGCAGAAGTGTCACAAAAAGGCGTACACTTCCTGCTTTCATGAAACGATGTCACTCGGGATGATGTTTTGGTAGGAGCGTGTTATGCAGTGAACAACAACTAAATTAATGACGATGAGATGAGGTGTGAAGTTCTCCTTTGAGAGTGTAAAAAGCGAGGACGTACATGTAACAGTTCACATGAACGCTAAGTGTTAGAACAATTGCGTACGCTCCTCGGCCTTTGCAAATCAGGAGACAGATTGGGATGTATCGACCTATTTTTGGACGTTTGGCATTGTGCATAGTGTGTTAAGGATAGGCGGACCTATCCCATTTCCTACAAACAAGTCAACGATGTTATTCGGGGGCCTTTTAACCTACGCGTACGCCTTTTTGTGACACTTATGCTGTTCATAATTCTCACAAAAAAGGCGTACCCCTCCCGTTTTCCACAAATCAGGGCAGATAACGATATCATTCGAGGTTATGGCTGGCTAGGAGTGTGCTATGCGGTGAAGTTCATTTTTAAGAGTGTACGCTCTAAAAATAGGGGGGGGGGGTGATGCCGAAATAGCTTGCCGTTGTTGGCCACGACAACAGCACAAAAAAAAAAGGAAAGAATAAAAAGGCGGAACGAAGAAACTTAAAGGGTTCAAGGTGGCGTATGGGCGGGATGAATGATACTGATGAGTGATGAGCCTGAAATGCAAGGGCGTACGCCTTTTTGTGGCGACTATTACGACATCCGGTTTCGCAGCAAACACGGTCTGCGCCAACCGCTATGTCGACTGATACTGCTATCGCTTCTGATTTGAGGAGAGAGAGGGCCGTATATGCCTTTAATGGCAATTCAAATTGCCACAGAGAGGCGTACGCCTCCCGTTTTCAGCAAATCAGGAAAGTGAAAGCTATCATTCTGCATGGTGGCTGGTTCCTAGCATCCTTAGTCGCGGAAGGACCGGAAGTCTTCGTGACACCGAAAGGCTTGTTTATGTTTACCCGTGAAAGTCATGTATATCCAAATTGCCGCAAAAAAGACGTACGCCCCCTCTTCGAATCAGAAGCGATAACCCTATCATTCGGTGCAACAGTTGGCGCACACCGTGCTATGCGGTGAAGCTTTATTTGTAGAATGTATGCAGTGTAGAATGTAGTCAGAGTGTTAACTAGCCGTATAAGGGACGCATAATTCATACAAAGCAAATTGGGGAATAAAATAAATTGCCGGGTCCGTGTAATACGGACGGCGATGAGTTAATTGTGTGAGCAATTACGGCAATTTCATTATTCTGTTAAAACAGGGAGGGAGGGAACAGCAGCATCGGCTCGCTGTTGTTGGCCACATAGAAGTGGCGTCGTCACGACTATAGCAAAAAAAAAAAAAAAAGAAGAAGCCGGATGGAGGATAGAGGATGAAGGGCGGAGATGCGCAGAGGGCGCATGAGTTCGTCGGGGAGAGCAAAGTGTTAGATGGGTCGTTGAGCAAGACCTGCCTTCTGCAGAAAGAGAATAAGGTTTCTTGCTTTAACGGAACGTTCGGCAGGACTTCACCACGTAACAAACTCCTAGCCAATCACCATTCCGAATGATATCATTCTGTCTCTTGATTTGTTGAAAATGGGAGTCTTGTACACATTATGCATGTCCAAGAAGCATGCAATCCAGTGCATGGATGACGTGCGTAGCATGACCGAACTTGTCCTCAAGCTCAAGGTTATGTTACCCACTTTGTACAATGTGATAGTATTGTAGTGGTTTTGCTTTTATTTTGGTTATGACATTGTACACTCTTAAAAATGAACTTCACCGCATAGCACGCTCCTAGCCAACCATAATCTCGAATGATATCGTTATCTGCCTTTTTTGTGACAATTATGAACAGCATAAGTGTCACAAAAAAGGCGTACGCCTCCCGTTTTCAACAAATCAGGGCAGATAACGATATCATTCGAGATTATGGTTGGCTAGGAGCGTGCTATGCGGTGAAGTTCATTTTTAAGAGTGTAGGGTTTCCGAACAAAAACGTATTAAAATGTCGTCTGGGTCACAGAAGGTTTTTCGACTACACACAACGCTTTTTTTAAGCGATGTAACATTTCTTTGGGAATGAGTAATCCGTACACAGCACACGGAGCGAAAGGCTCAAGAAAATATCGCCCCTTTCCAGAGGACACCAGCTGGTTTATTCGTCGCTTTCTTATGTATGTTCATATGTGTTGAGATTTGTGCTGCTCAGGGTGTCTAGCGCGTAATTCCACGATGATGCTGATATATATATATCCATATATCTACTTCGCGAAGTGTATCTGCCTTTCGGACCCACATTGTTCATTTGTCCTACTCTTGTGCAGGTTTTCCACTCATGCCAGCCCGGCAACCGTCAAAAGAGTTTCCTCTGCCCCAACGGGACCATCTTCAAACAGGAGCTGTTTACTTGCGACTGGTGGTACAACGTTAAGTGCGACGACTCGCCAAACTTCTTCCACCTTAATTCCGAAATGTTCAAACCACCCAAGCCAAAGCAGAGAGACTCCTCCGATGTGCCAGACAACCAGGAGTCCACAGGGAGAGCCTCGAGGACCCGCCCTGAGACGCAACCAAATGCGCAGCGGTCTCAGTTGCCACGAAGCCAACCACAGCAGGTTCAGGTCGGTCTTCAACACTTGAGTTGCTTAGAAATAAGCCACATTTATAAAGTGGACGCTGTCTTAGCTTCAGCTCGTATCACGAACTTGCGGTCGTGATTGAATTTTGACGGAGTCCTCTTGATAGCTGGTAAAAGTTTTCGAGACTTTTCGCACATTTCTGATTCGCGCTTCAGGTTCAACAACACGCCCAATAGTCCGCCACTGTCCTGTTGCTGTTGCAGTGAAGTTTGCGCAGCGCCATTTCGGGCCCAAACTGCCACCGATCCCAACAGTAGGTAGTTTCATCAGCGGGTTTTGCATGGTGTTTCAAATGGTATGGGGCCAAGGAAAGCTACAAAACATGTAGGAAATCCACAGACAAAGCGGTGCTTCTTGAAGAGTGCGAACAACTCGAGACCGTGTATATGAAAGTGCCACGTCGTCTGTTAAACTACCGGGCGTTGCATAATTTGGGGCGCTGACGTTGCTGCTCACTCGCGCCACCTGGCTCAAAGCAACAGGCCCTAACTTTATCGTTGTCACCGTTTGCTGTCAAGTGGACAGACACCCTTCAACACTATGGGATCTATGGGATAACGCATACATCTTTAAAATATATAGCGCCGCGAGCAACTGTTGCAATTGCGCCAAATTTGTCTGGGCTGGTAGAATTTCAATGGTTGCTAGTGCTTAACGAGGATACGTTATTTTCGGTGCGGGCCTTAGAAGCATTCGGGTACCTGCCAGGAAATGACAAGAAAAGGCGCATCGCGTCCTTCGTTCACTTTGTGGCACCCCACAGAATAAAGATGCTTCAAACGAGAACGCTTATCACATCAAGCACTAGACAAATATTTCAAAAATCAAAAGATGACAAAAAATTTCGTCTACGTTGAGCCATCTATCTCCTACACGTTTTTTTTTATTAGCTATGCTTAGCCGAAAAGACTCGTTAATATTTTAGATTCAAGCTACGTGGAAGGTAACGCATTGTGACACAACAAGTAAGAACAGATAACAGGATGGTAGCAGAATCCCACTGTCGTGCGTGGTGGTGGAAAACTTGATGGAGTACGCACTGCCCCTTTGAAGGAGCAAAGGGATGACATTTAACGTCGCTCGAAATCCTGCCTCATCTATCAAGCTCTCTACCAGGAGTCATCCTGCAAAATATTTTCGCTCTGCGGTGCGTTATCGCTGTGCAATCGAATTTACAAAGAAAAAAAAATAAAAAAAAGGAAAAGAGAAACAGTCGGAGACAGCCGACACCATTCTCGCGTGACGTATTGGAGACACCGTGGCTTGTTTCTTTGTTTTTCCTTCGCAGCTCATGCGCCGCTTCTGCATGCTTAAGCTGTGCAGCTGTACGTCACTGGTCACCTGAGGGGAATAGCATACGTCACGACGTCCTCTCTTTCTGCGATGCGCTCTTTTCACGAGGAGAAGGATTTTTCGAAGGGTGTGCGGAACAGAACCCGCGTGCTCGCTCTGTAGGCCAACTGCACTCGTCATTCTTTCCCAGGAATCATTTTGTTCGTTGGAGAACACTGCACCGAAAAAGAAAAAAAAAATGGTGCCATCTCAGTTCTTCTTTAAGAACGAGAAACACGTCTTGTAATTCTAAAGAACATGCCATCTTTTGGGAAATATACGACCTGCATTTCTGCGTAATAACTGTAACGATTATTTACTCTTGGAGTATAGTGCACTTACTTCCGTACCATAATTTTCGAGTTTTCTTTTTCAGGCACAACGATCTCAGCCACCACGGCATCAGTTGCAGAGCTCGCAAACGTTCTCGGGACAGCCAACCGTGGCACGTCCAGAGGCCCGTGGTGAGGTACGGCCAGCCGCATCCGACCCTCAAACACTCGGCGTGGTACAATCTGCTGCTCCCAAGCCTGAAGTTCTTGGCGTGGTACAACCTGCTGCTACCAAGCCTGATGTGGTACAGTCCGCCGCTGCCGGGCCTGTAGCGCTTGGAGTGGTACAGCCTGCTGCAGCAGAGCATCGGGAAAAAATAGAAATAGTCGCGACTGAAGAACAGCCTGAAAAGGAATAAGATGAAACCTATTTTAATTTTTCATTGAATAACCATCGCAATGTCACATCAAATTTATCACATCACATCATCCTGTTACTTCACTCTCTCTCTCATCGTTTTTGCACCAAAGGTCTTGAAAAAAGAACGACTGGGCTCCACATTTTGAAAAGGGGATACATTAAACACGGTTTGGCAGCTCCTCACTGCTGGGCAACGCTATGCCATACCTTCAGTGCCATTCGTTTGACAAGGAAAAAGTAAAACAAGATAAACACGTATTTTGGAATATCTACGCGTTCATACGCTATGAGTTCTGTCGAGTGAGTGTACGTGTCAATAAAGTCTTTGTTTGAAGTAACGGTTCTCAGTGCAGAAGTGATCAATAACTGCAAGTATACATGTATTATCAGTAGAGTACCCACCTTAATGGTAACGACACACGGGTGATAACGAACGGTCATGAAGTGAATAATAACATCTAATATAAATAATACTAGTACAAAAGTTTTACGTCTTACTGGCAGGAGTCATGGCCACCATAAATCAAGTTTGCTAACAGGATATTTCCTGTGGAACGATCACACAGTTGTCCACAGCAAGATTAACTGGCATTCGCGTTCTACGACTGCATCTGAACACGCATCACGCTGGCATTTGGCGTTGGACTTATTCCTTGTCAGTTTCAGTGACGACCTACCACTGCAAGCAGTGACAAGCACATGGACATAGCGGCATGGACGTACACGAAACTCCTTGCACCGTAGTAGTAGTGCCAGGGATAGCCGCACCGGAATGAGATTTGGCATTAGTTGGTACCCTCGTTATGCTCTTCTAGCTCATCCATAGAGTGAGCTCACTATATCTTCGTTATCACGTAATTTGCCGAAGCCACGACGGTGTATGATTGGGTGGGAAATAAGCAATGTATACGGCGAAGAAGAGAGTTGCGCATGAACAGCAAGCAACAGCCCATGGGTAGCTCACCATATACAGCAGACTAGAGTCACTGTCAATAGCTTCGCTCAGAGTATAGGGATAACTTCATACGGGACGTTACGCGTTACGATGCGTCGTTCGTGATTGATGATAGACAAAAAAAAAAAAAAAAAAGGAAAAAAGACTCGATCTTTTCCGACAGATGCCGACAGACGTCTGGCAACATTGACAGCGCCGCTCTCCCATTGGACAAATTCTGCAACTCGGCGCCATTTTGTTGACACGCCAGTGAAACCGCACGTTCTTAAAAATGAACTTCACCGCATAGAATGCTCCTAGCCAACTATCATCCCTAGTGACACCACCCTCGCGCCTGATTTATTGAAAACAGGAGGCGTACTCTTTTTTTTTTTTTACAAAATATGTACCGCATACGCTGTACAAAAAGGTTTAGGCCTCCCGTTCCCAACAAATCAGGCGAGAGACCAATGTCGTCCGGGATGATGGTTGGCTAGAAGCGTGCTATGCGGTTGAGTTCAGTTTTAAGAGTGCAGTTTCGTTCCGCCCAGGCAAAACCGACCCTATGTTGCGGTAAACTTTTTTCACATCGCGAATTGCAGCGCGTTGACCGTAACAGCACATGCGATTTTGTTCAGAAGTCCATGATCCATTGTCGTTAAAGGGAGGCTTCGCAACAAAAAATGGATTTCAAGCTTGGGGTATTCCCACAATCATTTACACGAACTGAACGCAGTTGTGAAATATCTCACTTGACAGCAAAGGTGGAATCGTAAAAACGACTTTTGAAATTTGAAAAAGTCTGGCTCCCACCGAAGGTCGATAGAAGTACTTCTTTCTTCCTCTGGTCTCCTGCGCTGTTTCCTGACTCTCTCAGGAAATCAGTTGACCGCTGTCGCTTTCCAGCTGTGTCTGCGTAACCTGATTCCGAATCTTCGTCCATTGTTTTGTTTCGGGAATGCAACACAGCGGCTACAACCCACGTGGTATACTACTTGTTCGCCCCATGCAGGGTGACGTAACGCGTTGGCCATCGGAGGGGAAAGTTTCTGCGACTCCTCTCCTCGTTCCAGTTTCGGTTTGATTGCTCGCATAACTCGTCTACAAGAGAAAGAAACAAAGTTGATGGCAGGCATACTGTGGATGCTATGCACAAACTACGATGTGCAACCATTTTTTCACCGATCGTTCCGAAGTATCCCTTTAAGAAAGAGGCAAAAGCGTGGTCGAATAAAGAGAAAGAACGGACGTCTACAGACGGGATCCGTCATTAATTCATAGCAGACGAAGTTTACAGAGGCAATACGACGTCCGCACACGGCGCCCCCTGGAGTAGAGCTTGTAGTTGTACATCAGTTGCAGTACTCTGAAGCTATTCAGGGACTCTACAGCAGACAAATGACAAAAACAAAAAAACAAAAAAAAGCACCCACACAGCATAACCAGCACGGGGATTCGAACCCGGGTACCTCCCAGTCCCCGTGCTGTTTGGGGTTTTTCCTGGTTTTTCCTCGGACGCTTTCAAACATATGCCGGCACAGTTCCCTCAGAAGCCGTCCCATGACGCACATTCCCCGAGGGTGCTAGTCATGACGTTGCCCACCTGTGCGAGGCCGACAACGGCGAGCCGTTTCACCACCACCCGAACAGCATAGCCAGCGTCGGAATTCGAACCGGGGTCACCTCCTAGTCTCAGCGTGGAATGCCATCACCGTAATCACAAGGCAAAGGGAGCTGGTGAGACAAATCTCGGCACAGTTCACTGTGAAGTTAGCCCATACGCACGAACTCCCCCCCCCCTGCGATAATTGCGACGCTGCCCGCCTCAGCGAGGGCCGACTATGTTTTTTTTGTTCCGCGTTAGTACCGCGAAACAACTGTGGTCATGAGCGGCGTACAGATATGGACATATGGAGAGAGGACAGCAGGAAGGAGAGGGGGACAGGGGTTTAGTATGCGTCCTGGGCCGGCTTCAGGGGGAACTGTGCCGCCATTCGTCTGCAAAGTATTCTGGAAAGTTCGGAAAACCCAGGGAGAACCTCAGACAGCACAGCCGGTGTTAGGACTCGAACCCACCACCTCCCAGTCTTCAGCACGACCTTGGCTACCCCCAACGAGCCTTAACTCGCCATTTCGCCGGTAGCTGACAAAGTCAAGCAGTGCCTTCACCCCCGCCACCAAACGACAGTAGTAAAGATTACGATATGTTTTTTCTCCCTTTCCTCTTTAAAAGAGACGTTTGTAAGGAAGGTTCAGCCATTCTTTGATCTGTTGCCGCTTCGCGGGTTGAGCGCGTTTTGACGTCAGAGTCATGGTTGCGCCGACCATGAATACTGAATCCAACAGAATCCGCTTCTCAAGCAGCTGGTGGGCGTGATTTTGAGGCAGTCCGCAGGCTGATCGTCACATGTTTTGTCGCGCTTCAATTAATACCCGTATAATCGTTCGGAACCGCCGCCGTTCAGTCCGCAGCCGCATGCGACATGGCGGCTGCGCAAGGGGCTAACTACGAGAGTTCAAAGACGGAGTGTCCTCGTAGGACGGGGTGTGAACGTGTCTTCTGTCCTTGCACCGTGAACGACAAATTTCTGGTGTACGAGGAAGAACTGCTTTCAGCGTAACTTTTACGTGGAGTTTGGGAAATTTTATAGTTACTTTAAGAATACTCCAGATTATTCTTCGTCTCCATCTTAGAGGGGCACTAAAGGACAAAACTTTCTGCTCGCTTCGTTACGTTGACACCAATGCAAAAGGAACGCGATTCATTCGTTGAGTCGTTCGTTATTCATAATCGACAAAAAACAAGAAAAAAAACAAGATAGAATAAAGAAAGAAAACGCAGTTCACGCTTGCTTTCTCCCTGTGCTTGTCATGAAGTCAGACAATGCGGAGAGGCTGCTTATTGATCTCCTCAAACATCCTGCCCAATCATCGGGCGGGAGGTCATTTGAGGAGCCGAGACCTCTCCGCATTGTTGAGAAGGAGAGGGAGAGGGGAAGCGTAAATTGTGGTTTCTCTCGCTCATAAATCACGAATGATGCAACGGACGAATAGCGTTCCTTTTGTGTTGCTGTTAACGTAAGGACATTTTTCATTCCGCGAGGTGAATTTTTTCCACTTTAGCACTGCTTTAAGTCATCGACTTCGCCGGAAGAACAGTTTCGGTTTTTCGAGACATCGGCGGCTTCTGATCTAAGGCCTCTCTTGCCCTACGTGTGATTTTGAGGAGAAAGTCTAGTACGTAGGAGAGATTTGTTATTGTTCTTCTTCCGTTCGTCAGTCACGACGCCCTGGCATCTACTGTGAACGCCTAAGACCTCCTACCTTTCTTTGTCTCATATCAAAAATGTTGATGCCGCTTCATCCCTTTGAAGTCAAACACAAAAACGGAACCGCCGGAGGACGGCTAAAAGCTACGCACATATTCTTAGGATTCCGCCCTTTGATGTCTTCGCCGACGTTAACAAATATACTGTGCTCGTCGAGTTACACAACATTGCGCAATATGACATCCCCTTTGATCTGCTTCTGTGTGTAGCAATGTTTGGTATTCATGAGCTTCTTCTTCCGGTCCGCTTGGCGTCAAACTCCGGGGACGAGGCTGTGGGGATTGCTCTTGTCAAGCCATTACTCAAAGAATGAAACGAGCCCGGGAGTGATTTTCGACGCATATTTCGAACGATGCTCAATGATTCGCGGGATGCTCCGCATGTCCGAGTGAGTGGGGTCGACAACAAAGACGGCGGTGAACTGCAAGGCGAACGGGTGTCGGTGGAGTTCAGCGGAGTTTCCCGCTACAACGCAACGATACTTTTCGAAAATTATTTGATGAGGTTACGCCATGGTCATCCGTATTTTCGGTACGCCTTGTGCACGACATTACGAGACAATATGTCCACCACAAAACAGCAACATTATTGACCTTACTTTTTGCCAATGCCGAGCCTCTCCTGAAGGCAGAAATGAGCAATGAAAAATGAGGACGAGGATATTTTCCGCAGTTTTCTTTTTCGTTTTTTTTTTTTTTTTTTTTTTGCACTTTGCGGGATCGAATATCTGTCGTGAAGCTGCACTACAGTAGCCTGCGTTCACGTGAGGCAGGAAATTTGATTCCAAAAGTTTGTTCTCTCAAAAATTGCCGAAAAAAAAAAGAAAATAAAGGAAAGACACCCCATCTCTTGATGTGTGGGGTCAAAGTGATCGTTTGCGCGTCTCTTTGATTACACTCTATGAAATTCAGAACTATGAGCTATATGAACTATAGAGCAATATGAACAGTATGAACGACAATATGAACAAGAGCAAGTATATACACTCTTAAAAATGAACTTCACCACATAACATGCTCCTGGCCATCCATCATCCCGAACGAGAGGCGTAGCCTATTTTGTGCCGTTACATAATGGTACAAAATACTCTCCGCCTCTCGTTTTCAACAAATCGGGGACGAGAACGTTGTCATTCGGGATGATGGTTGACTATGAGCGTGCTATGTGGTGAAGTTCATTTTTAAGAGTGTATGAACATCAGCAGCGATCGTTCGCGGTCCCTTTGATTTCACTCTATGAGCAGAACTTCACAACATAACACGTTATGTGCAGTGGTTCCAGGCTGCATTTCAGTGCAGAGGTTCATTCTGAACGTGTTATGCGGTGAACGTCTCTTTTCAGAACGTAGAAGCACCTACACCATTCACCATAGTATGCACTGCAAGGCGATATGAGGACATATTTCTGAATGCAAGATTAACTTGGAAGTCGCATTGTCTAGGATTGTTCTTGATTCTGCACGATATTTCTGAAAGTACAAAGTTCTTCAGACTCCTTGTTCGCCAACCGCTTATCCTAGCCGATACGCCATCCAAGCGGGTCAGCTGTTGTGCGTAAGCTCCCCAGGTTTCCTTGTTCCCAGATCGCCTGTGGAGCCTTTCCTCATTGCACATACTCTACCAAATAAGGGGACAATATTTCAAGGTGAAGCGCACGTGGTTTCTACTGTGGAACCGTGTAGGTCTACGAGTACCCCCTTAGTATTGCCGTGTGATTGGACAGACACTTCGTCACGTCATTTCTCCGAACTTTCTCCCCCCCCCCCTGCGCAGAGGCAAAATGTCGTAGCGTGTTCCAATGAGCCCAATGAGTCCAATGGTTGTTGTTCCTACAGTCTCTCGCTTCTCAATGAAGTGCTCCCTTTGATTAGTGCGATATATACAAGGTGTTTCACGAAATCCCTCGGCTGAATAATTCGAAAACGGCGCCACCTATTGGGAAACTTTTGTATTAGCATCCTTGATGGTTGTGGTTTTATAAAAATAAATTATTTCTAACTAGACATCCTTCTGGAGATAGTACACTGTAACATAATGATTACGGATTGCGCATTCTCTACAAAAGGCCTCATCCAATAGCAATGCTACCCATCACGTTAACAGCAGCCCACTTTCGCCCCGCGCGAAATAGCTTTATCGCCATTGGCAAGTGATTGTCATTATGGCGATAAAGGCGCATCCATCTGTCCATCTGTCTTGTCCATCCAATGACACGACCGCAATCCTGTTTACGAGTTTAGTAGAAAACAAGAAGCCATATCAAACCCTCGGTCGCGGCTGTTCCTTACCTTGCGGATCCCTAGCCACCAATGCAAGCGGATGAACACGAATTTGAGCGCAGGATAGCTGAGCGAAAGTACGCATTCGTGCACTGCTCCGCGCGAGAACTTTGTAAACCGAAACCAGTTAATCCCTTAATGTTGGAGCTATTTTTTTACTGGTTTGGCACTGTCTCAGGGTGACCATTGCTACTGCACAGGTACCAAAGCCCGGCGAAGTAAAACAAAAAGTCAGGATGTTTCTTTAATTAACGAGCGCATCCAAATGAGAAACTGAGGTTTGTGGCCGGTTTGTGGCCGGCGCATCAAGGTTGCTGAACGAAAAAAAGTTTCCCGAGAGGTGGCGTCGTTTTCGAATTATTCAGCAGGGGGATTTTCGTGAAACATCCTGTGTCAGCATACCACGCCTGTTTAGTACATACACTGTTAAAACAGAACTTCACCACATAGCACGCTCCTAACCAACCATCATACCAAATGATATCATTCTGTGTCATGATTTGATCAAAACAGGGGGGAGGTGCCTATCTGGGACAAGATAATCTGTCCCAGATAGGCGCCTCCTCTCATTTTCAACAAATCAATGCACAGAATGATATCATTTGGAATGATGGTTGGCTAGGAGCGTGCTATGTGGTGAAGTACTGTTTTAACAGTGTACATACGTATGCAAACAATACAGTGCCTCTTTAGTAGTTAGAAGGCTGTGCAAGGTCGTCAAGCTCCATCATCATTGCGCCAAGAAGTTGCAGGAGGGTTTCACTATGGCGGGCTAGTTTCACACCAGTACAAACAATCGCTTGCGTAGGATATAGCTGACAAGACTCACATAGAATGAACACGGCCACTTGAACTGTTTGGGGTTTTGGCTTAAAAGCCGTTGGTTTGCTTGGCCCGTTCGCTTGCCTGTGGTTTCGATAAGGTAATTAATAATTCTTTTCTATTTTCTGATTTCCTCTTTTAACTCGGGTGTGTGTGTGTGGGGGGGGGGGGGGGGGGTTCTGTCTGTCTTTCTGCTTTCACATTTTTTTGTTGTCTCCTTTGCTTTTCCCTCCTTCTTGGCTGTTCCCTCTGCGATACCTTGTGTGGTGCGGAGGGGGCAGTCTTTGTATTTTTTTTGTATGTATCTTTTTCCTGATCTTTATGTTTGGGGTGTGGGGGCGCTAGTGGTTACCCGACATTGTAGCCCCTGTGGGGGCGCTGGCTGTTCTGTTACGCTAGTATTTCAGGGGGAGACAGAATGGCAGCTGGAGCTTGAGCTTGATCTCAGGCAGCTCTTTTGGAAGCGTGGTCCGCAGCATGACACGGAATAAACCAGGTCTGTTGTGAGTAAGCCTCCTTTGTGGTTCTTCCCATGCGTGGCTGATGCGGGCGAACTCGGGGCTCCGGTCGTGGTGAGCGGAGGTTCCCACAAGGGGTATGAATTTACTAAACCACCGTGCCAGTTTCTTAAGGGAACACGGAAAGCCATGGAACATATATCTTTTCACTGCGTCACATGAGCATACTACCTTCAGGAACGCGGTTACACAAAATATTTCATTTGGCAAGTGCGAATTTACTGAGGAAATTGCTTTGTAAGAGAGCGCGGCATGGCGACGACCTCGCCCAGCGGCTCCTCGCGTCTCGTGACGTCATGAGGCCGAGAGTTTTTTTTATTGCTGACCAAGGAGCATCTGCTAGCGAGAGCGACCAGTCAAAACGCGGAAAGAGCGGCGCTGCAAACAGAGAAAACAAAAAAGGCACTCGCCTCAGTATTTGCGAGGCGCATGACGTTGCAGACTGGCAGCCGAAGGGAGTAGGTGGGCCTCACTCATGAGCTCTCGTGCGCTCCAGGATTATATGCGAATGTGCGTCTCAGGGCTCGTAATCCTAATATCTAGTTCTCCCGACACATTCCTTCTAAAGTTTTTCCATGTTTATTTAAAACAAAAAGTGGCAATTCGGTAATTCATATCAAAAGGAAAAATGCACATCATCCAGTTATACTATATTCATCTTATACCCGGGTACCCTTCATGGTACCCGCATGGTATGCAGCTCATGGTAAAGTCAACCAACCAAAGTCAGTAAGTCGGAGAATAGCTGCGTGCACGACCTTCTGCAATCAAAACGAAGCCACACACGCATCTGTCCTGAAATTCGGTCTGGAGGTGCAGTCGAAATGGCTAGCGAAGTCCCCGTTGCTGAAGAGGGGCACTATACACTGTTCCTTGAACGACCTGGGACATGTCGGCCTATTTGTCGACACACAAGAAAGCATACAGAATCGAACGAAGAAATAATATTGCGCTGTATTCCATTGCTGCTGGAACATTGATTGGCCGTAACTAGAAAGGGCTTCGTACATAATATGGTAGACAAGGCGAGCACCATATGACCAGACTACCAGAGCACTGTTCCAGGGATCCCGATCGATGGCGTCACTGACGTTCAGCCCCTGGATGGCGGCAATTCTCTTAAGGCATTCGAAATAACTTTCCAGTTGTACCGTGACTTTCCCAGAAGGGGCAGCAAAGGCACGCACAATCTCTCTTGCAATCAACGCACCCAGCGTAGCGAAGTTGAAGTAAAACGGGATCTTAAGTTTGTCCGCAAACAGCAGCGGTGATCCTTGATATGCTGTTGGTACGGTAAGCAACTTCGTCGAAGAATAATATGTAAGCTTGTGTGAGAGCTGACTCTCAGTCAAAGCCGTAGTATAATTTTCGTATAGAACCTTATAAAGCATCTTCATCTTCAGTCTCTTCGCTTGGACAAGGATAGCCAGGAAGTTGCCTTGAAGCCTCCACCGCCGGTGATCAATCTCATGATGCAAGTGTCCAAGGTCTTCAACATTGTAAGTCGATACGGCTATTTCCTGAACAATACGTTGAGATTCTCGAACTGTATCCTCATCGAGCGCGGACAAGAGATTGTCGCTGAGTAGTTTGTCCTTAATGGCATCGACGAGTTCCATGGCAGCAACCGAACCTTGGTGTTGCCCAGGCAATGAAGCGAGCAGATATGGCAATGTATGCATCAGGACAGAACTGACTGACTTCATGCAAGCAAAGGAATACAACCACTTATTCTTCCTGGCATATTTCCGCAACAAGTCATACCTCAGCAAGCCAGCTAGCAGATTGACCAGGTAGTAAACTTTCGCAACTTGCAGTGTCTCGTCGTTGAGGATATCGTGAACCTTCTTTATCCTGTCGGCACCTGTGACGCGAACGCTGTCGTTTGGATGAAGCTTGAAGTTGTCAGAGAGCACGTCGTCGACTATCGATCGGATAATTTCGTGGTTTACGATGGGAAAAAGATCCGTAAAGTTACCGAATGTCGTCGTCGTAACCGTAGTCGGCCGTAATAGTTCAGCATGAATCTGGTCGTCCAAAGACACGATGGCGTCGACGAGCGCTTTGGTGTCGTTCGGAAACTTGAAATGATAGCATACAATTGTGATGATTTTTTCCTTCAGTGCACTCAATTGCGGCGGGTATCCATCTGCCTCCAGGTCACTGTAGGCGCCGTACAACTTGCCGATGATCGACAGGCCAGGGAAGATCTCAAGCATGCAGCCGTCACCCTTACGTAGGAATTCAACTCGGAATAGTGCGTATATGCCCGTTTCCAGTTGAATATCGAACATGAAGCTAAATATGTCTGATTGTGATTGAGCGCGCAGGATGTCTGTGAGGTTCAGCAACATAATGGCTTCCTGCAGAGCCCCGGTGATGGTCCGGTTGACCTTTTGCATGTAGTATTGACAGGAACCAAATAACGTCGAAAACACGTGCATGCCGTACTGGTCCGGTTCCTTAATTGAATGCGAAGATAGAGCGTCAATCATGGTCGAATTATACCTGCCAATAACGTCAGACACGAAGCTCCCTCCATTCTTCCACTTGCCGCAAACGTAACTGTACATGTCGTCGCACGGGTGAATGTCGTGGTTGACGAGAGCGTCAACGTCCTCTTTCATGCGCTTGCACTCAGGCGTGGTGCACGCAACCGCAAGTTTTTCGGCGCTGAGGGGTCCCGTAACTATGACGACGATGATTCCGGTGGCTAGGATGACCACCAGGAGGACGAGAACGCCTGACATGAGGTAGTACGGTTGTCCTTGGTCCAACACTTCCTGTCGCACTCGTGCATGTCTTGTTCTCGCTGTTGGAGAAGAAGGTAAGAGGACATGAACCTAGATTCAGTTCAATTCCGAGTATTTTAGTGAGCAGCAAGTTGCAAAAATAAAAGTCGACAAATTGTAATTTAGGTGATATTTACTCTGTAACGGCGTTGATTTCCATGTTCAGCAACATTAGAAACGACGGCACCGTACACCGACGTCCCAGACGGGTACACGTGGTTTAGCGAATAACGTTCAACAGTTTTTCGGATTCTTCGTTACTTTTCACGTTATACTATACTTCACTTGTGCAAGAATGACTTGCTGTCTAGAGCAAAACTACAGCAGCAACACTTGTCCAGATGTACCAACTGGTGTTGTGGCGAACTGAAGAGAAGAAAGGGACTTAGAAGGCATGCAGGGGCTTATAGGGACTCATAGGGCAGTGGTACGAAGGTGTTTCTAGCCAGATGAAAAAGCCGGAATCTCCAGATGAAGACAGTACCCTAACCAAAATGATTACGTTTTACGGGTTGGAGCATAGTGCGGTTGTCTCAGTTTCAGAAACCTTTCTATCGAGAGAACCAACACAGTCTTCCTGCATCGCAGTGCACATGGAGACCCTTTACCTGTGTACCACAGTTTAAGGTAGTCGCCACATGAACGTCATCGTGACGGCATTTATGAGTCTTGCCTCGGCTTGCCTCCTGCCTTTATGTTCGGCTATTTTTTTTTCCGATGGGATAGCTCCTGAATATCCCATCCCTGTCAATTATTATTAATTTGAGTAAATTACACGCGCTCTTCACATTGGTGGGGTAAAAAGGTGATCTTTACTTCGGAAATTTCTGCCTTCACCTCCCGAAAATTTACATAATTAAACTTCCGTTACACAACATTCACATCAGGAGGCTGCAAAAACCTAGTAAGAATTAACAAATGCCGTTGACCGCATGACTTCAGGTGTTGTTGTTGTTTGACTATAATTCAATGAAACGTTTTCTGGGACACCTTGTATACCTTCGTGACGAGGGAATACGTAACAAGATGCATACGTACAGGTTGCCTTTCTTTCAATGCCTGGGCGTCGGTATTTGCTCTCGCGTCGACTACTCAACTTAGTTTCTGAACCCAGGAATGAGCGCAGCTTCTCGAGCACTGACGGAGCCCGCGTTCGGGGCTTACTCGGCGCTAAGCTGTCAGGTGGTGGTGGTGGTACCTCAGGCACAGTCATGCTAGTTGCGGTTGCATGAAATGACACGCGTGCAGGGATGTTACGGGCCACACAGTCGTCAGAAACGGCGGGAACAGAAGCAATAGAACCAGGCGTAAAGACTGCAGGCACAGCAGCAGCGTCCGACAGGCTACCAGGAGCAGAGAGGCTTTGAGGCATTCGAGTGGAAACTTCTGATAAGCTTGCGACCTCTTGCACGTGGCCTGTTGGTATCGGTGACATTGCATCGGTATGTGGGCCGCTGGAGAAATTACTTACACGGGGATAGTCTTCTTGTCTCGGGCCTGGCGTATTTGCTTCTTGTGCGAGATTCTTCACCCCGGTCTTCGAGAGGGCCTGCTCCGCTTCCTTAGATGGTTCGGGTTTTCGGTTCTCTTTGTCGGGTGATTCTTGTGCTGCCTTGTTGAGTGGACTTGGACTGGAACTTTGGCGTCGACGTACTTTAGTCGACTTCTTTTTCTTGCGGCGTACTGGAGATGCCACGCCAGGTTTGTTATGGTCGTGGGGCACTGGAGCTACGTCTTTTTCCGGAGACGAGCCCGGAGATGAGCCCGGAGATGAATCCGGAGACGACGGTGCCTTCGACACTGACCGCGGGTCACCGAAGTCTTTTGACATTGCGACTAAACAGTTGTGCCAGGGCGAAGACCAAAGTGGAATGAAACATGTAAACGTGCGGTGGTAGCCGCGAGCCTTCGACGGGAATATGACGATGGCAATTAGGTCAGTTACGCTAGCAACTCCAGTCAACGAAACCGAGGGATGAGGCTGAAGAAGTGACGACGTGTGCCTGCGAACGTATTTGAATGAATATACAGGGTGTCTGAGTTAAATCTCCGGGTTAAATAATTCGCGAAAGGGTGCACTGATCGAAGAACTTTCTTTTTTACAAGTATCTGTGCGATACCACCTAGAAGCTGCGAACCGCGTGAATGAGTGGGAGGCGCTCATTATTTAAATAAAAATTCAAATGAGTTGCTTGAAAAACATCACTTCTAAAGCAGGGTGCGGTCGGCATTAAGATGGGTACTGCGTCTTTTGGGACCTTCAGTGGACACCATTTACAGAAAAATCTGCTACCGAAGGGAGTCATTTGTTGCAGTAATTAATTGGTTTCGGTTTACATATTTTTGTCGCGGCTGGTAGCGGTGAAGCGAAAAAGGACGTTCTTCCACTCCCTTATCCACCAATGAATTACGTGTTCGTGAGCTTACTTCGCAACGGGGAGTGCTGGAGAAAAAATAACAGCGTCAAACAGGCTACGCCAGTCCCCGCCCCGCTTATCTGACTTTTATGCGCCCTTTCTCTGTTATGATCGCAAGGACGAAACACAGTTAATCACATAGTATCTTGGTATCACATGCTTTCCATTTTTTCTTCAGCACTCCCCATTGCGAAGTAAGCTCTAGAACACGTAATTCATTGATGGATAAGGGAGTGGAAGAGCGTCCTTTTGCGCTTCATCGCGACCAGCTGCGACAAAAAAATGTAAACCTAAACCAATTAATTACCGCAACCAATGACCCGTTTCGGTGGCAGATTTTTCTCTAAAAGGCGTCTACTGAAGGTCCCAAAAGGGGTAGTGCGTATTTTAATGCCGACGGCGCCCTGCTTTAGAAGTTATGTTTTTCACGAAACTCATTTGAATTTTTATTTAAATAATGAGCGCCTCCCACTCATTCACACGGTGCGCAGCCTGTAGGTGGTATCCGACAGATACTTGTAAAAAAGAAAGTTCTTCGATTGGTGCACCCGTTCGCGAATTATTTAGCCCGGGGATTTAACTGAGACACCCTGTATATACATACTATATATAGTATATAAGAAATAAAAAGCGAAAGATAGAAAAAGAAAAAGCGATAAAATTATCGCTTCTGATTCGAAGAGAGAAGCGGACGTACGCCTTTTTGCGGCAATTTGGATATATGAAAATTTCCACATAAAGGCGTACGCCCCCCTCTCCCTTCGAATCAGAAGCGACAATCCTATCATTCTTCGCAGTGGTTGGCGCACAGCGTGCTATGCAGTGAAGTTCTGTTTTAGAGTGTACCGCAGGGTAGGACTGCGGATAATTTCTACCAACTGCATTCTTAGAAATGAGCTTCACCACATATAGCACGCTCCTGGCCAACCATCATCTCGAATGATATTGTTACCTGCCCTGATTTGTTGAAAACGGGAGGCTTACGCCTTTTTGTGACAATTATGAACAGCATAAGTGTCACAAAAAAGGCGTACGTCACAAAAAAAGTGCGTATGTCGGCACAGTTCCCTTAGAAGTCGGCCCAGGACGCACATTCCCCCAGGGCGTGAGTCGTGACGTTGCCCACTTACGTGAGGCCGACAACGGCAAGCCCTATCACCACCACCACTCATTTTTAAGAGTGCACTCTTAGAAATGAACTTCACCACATATGGCACGCTGAAGGCCAGACACTCTGCAGAGTGATACCTGTGTGACTCTTGATTTGTGGAAAGCGCGACGCGTACGCGTTTTTGTAACTATTGTCATTCCTGCATAAGTGCCACAAAAAGGCGTACGCCTCCCGTTTTCAACAAATCAGGGGAGAGAACGATGTCATTCGGGATGGTCGGCGTCAATGAGCATGATATGTGGTGAAGCTCGTTTTGAAGACGTTTCTTTTGACGTGCACCGGAAATCTCGAACGTATTGCTCTCAGGGTGTCGAACCGAGCCCGAACCCGAAAACCGTACCCGAACCGTTATTTTTGCCGGAACCGAACCCGAACCGAAATTTTCATGACACTGTTGAACCCGTACCGGAGAGAACCGTAAAAAAATAATAGCGGTAACCGGTTCGCAACAAAACGGTTCGGACATAAAAGAGGTCTGCATAAGAGTTCCTCTCAATCCCCGAAGAAGACACATTGGTATCATCATCACGCGTCCATATCATGTATTTCGGAAATTTTCACCTAGCAGTCAAACGAGGCCTATAGTAAGTACACTTTCAGCGTCTTTTTAACACATTGAAGCGCAGTTGTCCGTGTGAGCGCCGCGTCTAGCGCCCCACGCACGCGCTGCGGCGTCGACTCTTCAGAGACGAGGCGCCAAGCGGACGAATGAAACAGGAATGGAGTAGGCCAGTTATGTAGCTCTATAGGACGAATATGTAATTAAGTAAGCGCCCAACATTTACCTTTACACGCGAGCAGTAAAAATTAAACAAGTCCGAAACATGAGAAGTAGAGAAGGAGCGTACGCAGAACGGTGCCTGTTCGATTGTTCGTGGTTTGAAAAGTAAATGCAGTTCTGCTTATTGGTAGTGCAATTTTGTCGTGGCACATTGTGTTTGTGTTCTGGATTGACTAGTACATTGCTGTGAGCTTGGACACAGTAAGACTGGCATGCTTATTTTCGACATGCTTCAGTATGGTTTCAGATCGATTCACGCTGCGAATGCAGACTACCGGCAAGTATCGCCGTGTATATAACGCTGTCCATCTTATTAGGCTTGTTATCTTATTGTCTTGCTGGCACCGTGCGTGTGAAAAAAGAGATTTTAGGAACAGAAAGTAGCAGAACTACACCGCTTCATCAGCGCGGACTCTATTTGCAATAAGAATTAATCGGTTTCTCCTTTCTCTCGCTAAAGGGAGTACCTGACCGCTAAAAACGCCAGTGCAGACAACAGCAGTAAGCTATTAGCCACGCATTTCCTGATAAAAGCAGTTTTATGGAACATATAAAATGGAAGCGTTGAACCGGTTCGATTTTTGACGTGGCCGAACCGGAACTGAGCCGGCACGAAATCAAGAAACACGAACCCGAACCGAACCGTTATTTTTTTGCGGTTCGACACCCTGATTGGTCTAGGCACATAGTATGCGTTGTGATGCGATGTGATGTGATGTGAATAAAGTGTGTGTGATGCGTTGTCTTGAAAAGAATATGTGTGCGTTGACGCTAGATCCAACTAATTAATGTCGGGTGTCACGGTCACTTAAAGTTTACTAAATTAGATGAGTGCAACACCACGCCCATTGTTTTGTTGTCTATACGACCGCTTTCCATTCTTATGAGGAATAACAGAAGGGTTAATCAGTCGTTGCCCATGCAACGAAGACATGTGTTCTTTTCGCGCATGCGCCTTATTGCTGCTTATTGCATTTCTAGTGCTTCTCATATAAATGGTGTAAAAAGAGACTATTCCCTTTACAGCAGGCAATAATTAATTATTTAATCTCTAGTATCAGAGGGTAGCTGATCATAAGGTAGCTCAACGCCATAATGTATGGCAAACATGCAAGCGGATGGTCACAAAGAAACGAAGAACACAACCTCGCAAAGGCCACACTGTATCACGAACTCATCTCTCAATGAAAGCAGGGAAAATTTTCGACGTTTCATTTCACTGTATACCAGTAGGCGGAGTACTGAACGCAAGAAGAAAAAAGAAAAAGGTTCATCTTCGCACCCTGCCCACAAGGTACCATAACACACAATTAGCGACACTTTTTACGGGAACTTTATACTGGTCTAGATGTATTCTGGCAACTGGCCTAGACGCTGTATAGTACGAGCTTTAGAGTATTATTCACTATTCAGAACTTTATCTTTTCTCGCCTTTTCCTTCACCTTTCTCATTTCCGTTAGGGAAACTCTCGTGCAAGGAAAATCAACGATTGCATGCCATGCCACGGCCACTTGCACGCGTCGCTTCGCTCCGACGAAGTAGACGAAGTAGGGCACTCAGGAACGCGGCGCTGTGGTGCCTCGGAACCTCGTCTCCATGTTTTCTCAGCGAGTTTATTTATTTATTTATTTATTGTGACTAAGACTTTTCTAGCAACGGTATCGTGCTTGTCCAGCACATGGTAGAGGAGGCGTGTTGAACACGCTCATTGATGACAAAGCCTCTCACGAGCACATGTCTAAGTCAATGAGTGCATGCTTTTTTGTTCGTATACAATGACGGGCCATTGTTTATTATCGTACGATAAACGAAATCACACATGCCAAAAAAGAGCGTTCCAATTAGGTGTACCTAGAAATTACAGTTATCATTAGATATGTCACGCTCTTAGAAATGAACTTCACCACATAGCACGCTCCTAGCCAACCATAATCTCGAATGATATCGTTATCTTCCCTGATTTGCTGAAAACGGGAGGCGTACGCCTTTTTTGTGACAATTATGAACAGCATAAGTGTCACAAAATAGGCACCGCCTCACGTTTTCAACAAATCAGGGACGAGAACGTTGTCATTCGGAATGATGGTTGGCTAGGATCGTGCTATGTGGTGAAACTCATTTTTAAGAGTCCAGTTTCAGGGATTCATGTTTTCATTGAGAATCTTCATTTCATATGAGGTATTTCACTTATAATCTCAAGACCTTCCTTGAAAGTGGCTTGTGTAGCAGCTCAGGACACGTTGGACACTTTTCATGTAAATTCACTCTCCTGTGTGGATCATCAAGGATTAAAGAGCAATAGACAGCTCGGGGAAAGCTCAGTTCCTCAATCTCTACTTTGACTCGTTGTGTGATCAGCGGTGTCACGTCAGTTTCACCGCAAGACTATCCAACACATTTCTGCAACGTTGATCTTGATCTTAGATTGAGCAGTTGCCGTCTCCGAGTCGTTTATGAATCTTTAGAGGTTGTGGGGGGACGTTATCGCCGGCACGTGGGTGTAGCACCAGCTGTGAGACTTATCTTTTCTATCTTGTTTACCCGTGGTGGCAAGGGGACGCCACCGGTTCCTTGGGGAGGTGTGACTTCGGGTGAACTGAATAAAAGCGGGGGGAATTTCGTTTTGTCGGGGCTGTTTGCCATGGGGGCTTAGGCTGTTGGTCTGGCTGTCGGTTGGATGTAATAAACCTTGCTGTCTTCTGGTAAGCTGGGATTCGTGGAGTGTCTCCCTCGTACGCTGGACAGACGGGCATCACCCCGGGTGAGGGATGGTGATCATTTTCCCACAAGGTCAAACTCCGTCTGCGACGCCTCGTCTCCATTACGAGACACAACGTCGGCTTCGGCACCATGTTGCTTGTTGTTGTCGCACGTTGGATGCTTGTTCATGCAACTACGCGCACAAGATTCCTATGTTTTGAGGCTGGCTCCTAAGTCTTCTTATGGGAAGGGGATAGGCAGGAAAAACCGATGGGGCCGCTGCAGGCAGCAGAGTTCTTTTTCCTCCTGGCCTGAAGTCGTCTTCTTTGAAGTGCTGGGAACAAACGACCGAGCGTAAGGCTTGCACCCAGCGCGTTTCCTTTCGCTCACCTTCACTTCATTTGCGTTGAGCCATGCATCAGAACTGTCTGGTTTTACGGTATTTCGTTGTACGATAAGCCTGAACTTGCCCTCTCTGTTGATGGACACAGCGGCACCGAACAGTTTTTCGGCATATACTGCGTCGTCCTCAACGAGGATTACTGCTGCCACATTTCAGTTCTGTCGTACACGACTTAAGTAACCGTCAGGCAGAAACAGGTTCCCCGAACCTCAAATCAAAGTGCTGAATATGTGCAGCACGTGATGGAAACCAGCTGATATGCGCTTCCTCCCCGTCCGCCCGTCCGCGTTGTGCAGCGCCTTCTCGGTGGAATGCCGAAGCTCTACAATCACAGCTCTCCTATTGGTTACCTAAAACGGCGGCAGGCCAGAGCGAAGCGACGCGCACAAGTGGCCGTGGCCATGCGTTGTCAAGAGCTTAACGTCCCTATTCTGTCTAAATGCAGAGCTGCATCGCATAGCACGTTCCTAGCCAACCATCATCCCGAATGACAACGATCTCTACCATTATGTGATGAAAACGGAGGCGTACGCCATTTTTCTGGCAATTATGAACTGCATAACGCCACATTAATGGCGTACCTCCTCCCCCGTTTTCACCAAATCAGGGGAAAGTACGATGTCACTCGGGATGATGGTTGGCTACGAGCGTGCTATGCGGTGAAGTGCAGTTTTAAGAGTGTGCACTAATCAATCAGCGTAGTGCCTTGAGCTTGGGGTCAAATCCATTTTCAACGCCCTATTTATATCGTTCGTCAGTTAGAGCAAACCCCGAAAACCCCGAAAAATGAACGTGCCAAGGCACAAACTCAGCAGCCCGTATAACTTCGTGTTCATCTGAAATACGAGATGCAGGGCCTTTTTGTCATTTACTACCCGAAAATCTGCTTTTCCACCCGACACGTACCCATGCGGGCGTTACCTTACTTTGCAGTTGCTGAAACAAAACCAAAGGTTTTCCCCAAATATACTTACCCCTTACTTTGAACAAACATAAAACGCGAAGACACAAGGGTCTAGATATGCGTCATTTCTATATTAACAGGCAGCACGTATACGCACCCCAGGGTGAACCACGCACGAACGGCCCTTACAGTCTCTGCTCGACATGACAAAGCTCTCACGCTTTTACGTAGATGTATGTTCCTGGGACTCTCTTATCCATTACAGATGCGATAAAAAGAGAGCAGTGATCATCTAATGTCACTGGAGCCCGGTTTCCACTGATTTTACGACCATCGCGGGCGTGCCACGTGCCATGCAACAAGACTCTCAAGAAAGACAAGAAAGGCTCTCGCCGGGTCCAGACCCTTTGACATTCGGGTTCTCTTGCTTCCTTCTGCTCCGTTCTTTTTCGCTTCCTCTTCTTTCAACTTCTTAAAATAAAATAAACACTCTAGAAGAGCGTTCGCCTGTGAAGCGTCAACTGCTAATTAGTTTAAAGCGCTCGCAGTGTTTCCTGATTAAGAGGCAGACATATCCTCGCCTGGGTCGTGCCCCGTCAAATGAACGAGGCCTGCTCCGCGGATGCCAAAAGATGTGTGCCCAGGAGGCGCCTCGGGGTTTAAATTGTTATAACAAGGTGCTTTCTCTGCGAGTTCCTCCACGGTAAGGCTTCATTCTTGAGTGCGCTGCGTCCATTCTAACGTGATGAAGCACAGCAGCTGTTGTATTTATATAAAAAGTCCGAATGCCTCAGGGAGATTACAACTAATGACCGAGTGCATGTGCTTTTAATGAGGCAGAGAGAACATGGCTTTTGGAGTAAATTGCTCGGATGGAGCGTTTCCGCTATACAGTAATAAGAAAAAACAGACGAAAGAACGGGGAGCTAAGAAAATGTTCAGCTCGCGTTCAGAAGTTTTGCTCTGAAGTGCGTGGCAAAAGTACCGCCGGCTACTGGCTATAAAATGTCGCTCTTTTGTTGTCCACGGATGGTAATGTGCGGAAAGATGTGAATCAGCTCGTTGGTTAAGATTACGTTCGTGTAAATTGAACAGAATGGTCGCTTAAAACGTTCACTACCAAGGAACTCAGACTCCGTCGCGTTGGTGGTGGTGGTGCTGGTGAAAGGACTCACCGTTGTCGGTCTCACAGAGGCGTGCAACGTCACGGCTAACGCCCTAGGGGAATGTGCGTCCTGGGCCGACTTCTAAGGGTGGTGGTGGTGGTGGTGTTTGAGCAAGAACATGGTCATATCCAATAGGCCACTTGAAAAAGTTCTAGGGAGCAGTGCGCCATGCTTTCCCCACAACTCCCAACCTGCACCGCGACTGCACCAGCGGCGCTGCGTGTTCTTCAAAAAACCAATTCCTTACACATGTTTACAAGTCCCAAACGCCGCCACACCAGCACTGGACAGCTATTTCGACCATCTTGGGCCTCTTTAGCAGTGTGCCGGTGGGCAACGTTTGAATGGGTGGAGGCAGAAGGTCACGTGGACGGTCACGTGAAGATCACGTGCTTCATTCGATCGTTACCACGATCTTCGTTATTAGAGAGTTTTAGCGAGTCGTTTTCGCATGAACGAAACGACTGATTCGAGTGTCGTGCATGCGCATTACGAATGGGTGCGCGTGTCGTTGGGTGCGCGGCCCCCGTACGAACGACCCACTCGCGCTGAGTCGTTTCGTTGTATTCGGAGAGCACGACCGATTGACATCGCGAAGGAAGATGCCGGCTGTTTACAGTGGCGAAGCTGCAGTGGGACTGTGAGATGTTTACTGGTGCCGATCATGTATATCCTCTGCGGTAATCGGATGCCATTCATTAGATCGTTTCAGCGATCAGCTGTGGCACAAGGACATATAGACCGTGTGAGAAAGTTTGTGAATATGTAAGGCGCATTAAAGCTATGCAAAGTGCTCATCCCTGTGTCGTTCCCTGTTTGGTTAACTGTCGAAAGAGGCCCGCACACGGGTGATTAACACTTTTCAAAGCAAAACTTCCTCCAACATCATCCTGATGCATCAACATGTGATCGAGTCTCCCAATTGTGCCGGCGTTTGCTTGACAACACGTTGATAACACGGTGACCGACGTAGTTCACCTCAACTACAGCCTTCCGCAAAGGGGAAAAAAGTCTGAGAGTACACCGCGGTATGTGATATATACTGCAGGAAAACATGCGAATGATCCAGTTGTTACTCAAATCCATCTGGAATACATTAAAAGTCTCTACGGTTCGCTTCCCATTCGCTTTTCGAATCGACGGGATCGTTCGTTTGGTTCGGGCACAGACGACTCGCTAAAACTCTTTATTTCCTGGAAGTATGCCTCAGGGGGAGCGTCTCAGATAAGTGCCTTTCTAGTTTTATCTTTTCTTTTTTGAATTTAACGTGATCAGCATTCCCATTACACTGTGTAATATACAATAACACAAATGAATTAAAGGTATAGTAAAGCAGCAAAGCTGCAATCTCAGAAGTACGGCGGCAACACCGCGTTGCATGCGCATAACACTGTGTCTAATACAAAGAAGTCGGGTATGTGTCGGCTTCGTAGCCATTATGAGCAGCAAACCTGTCGGGATCATAGATCACTGTTGCTGGACGAATTGGGAATTATTTCCCACCAGACGTCGCTCCGAACCGTTTTGCCGCAATTTCGCGTTTGTCAACTGATTAAAACTATTTTGTGTTTACTGTCACATGCAACTTGTTGTGTTGGGTTTACAAGCAACAAGCTGCTAAACTACGCCGCGGAACGTTTAATACAATCATTTGAAATATCCCTAAGTACGGTTTTAATACCCTTAAAATACTTTGAACGTGAGCTGTCATCAAAATCACTTCGGGTTTATATATGCTGAGTGATTTATGGAGCACGATAACACACAAGCATACAAAAGGAACCCTATGTATTATTCTGTGCGTTGCACTGTGCACCTTGCTCTGAATTTGATTATTCGTCGAGAGTAGGAAAGAAAAAGCAAAACGTTCTGCAAGACAGTATAACACCTAGCTCTTTGCATTCATTGAATTTTTCAACGTATGCTGGGCACACAGCGCCATATTGATTTTGCGATGTACGGCAGAATGCGTTATGAATTATTAAATTTTCCTTCACGTCAGCACTCTCTGAGCAAACATCTCTGAGCGCAACAGCACGGCTTCGCAAAAAGCACACAGTCGTCGGTTCACGACGCGTTGGAAGAGTTATGCCTTAGACAAAAACGGCACTCCTTGACCTTACTCTATTTACTTCATCTTCTCTTTCCTTCTTTTTTTCTTTTTTACGAGCTAGCGTTTTCATTTCAGTCCGTCTCACTGTTTCTTACGTTGCGTCGTAAAATGCCATGCCATGCTATGCTGTGTGCGCTATTGTTCATGTCCAAACACTGTAAACACGGTGCATGCATGCATGTAAAATGTATGTGTAAAAACTGAACTGATATCATTCGGGATTACAGCTGGTGTGGAACGCGCTACGCGATGAAGTTCTGCATCTCTTTCTTTCTTTTCATTATTTCATTGCAGTGAGGCCCCCTCTCCGATTCATGAACAGCCGCAATCTCGGTAGGCCTCGAGATGATCGTATGTCTTCTATCCCTGTTTCAGTGAACTAGAAAAGGCATAGTGCAGCGAACGGAGGGGACTGCGCCTTGGGACGGCTGTCAGAGCAAACGGCGAAAGTTGCGGCGTCGCTACTATCGCGAACTACAGTACGCGGCCTGCACTCTTAAAAAAAAGGGTGTACTTTAACTCCTTTCCTTGCCACATATATAACACCCTTTTGGAGAGTACAATTACGCTCGAAAGGGTGTCTCCTCACTCCCTCAAAGGAGTAGCATAACACCTTCTCCCTGCCGGGGAGTAATATTAATCTCCAGTAGGGAGAAAGGTGTTATGCTACTCTCTTGAGGGAGTGAGGAGACACCCTTTTGAGCGTAATTGTACTCTCCAAAAGGGTGTTATATATGTGGCAAAAAAAGGAGTTAAAGTACACCCTTTTTTAAGAGTGTGGTCGCACAGGCATGCTTTGCCAAGCGTGTCGTCTGCGTCTCAACAATTTTGCGAATTGAGATTTTCATTCGCTGCTATTCTGTTGAGCACAATTAATTATAATTGCAATTAATTGTGCTGAGCAATTGAGATTTTGAGATTTTTGAGATTTTGAGAACAATTGAGATCAATTCAGATTTTTGTTCTCGTCTATTCTGTTGAGCACAATTAATTATAATTGTAGTCAATTGTGCTCAACAGAATAGAAGAGAATAAAAATCTCAATTCGCAAAATTGTTGAGACGCAGACGACACGCTTTGCAAAGCATGCCCGCTGCGACCAGGCCACGTACTGTAGTTGGCGATAGCAGCGCCGCCACAACTTATTAATTATAATTGCAATTAATTATAATTGTAAGTAATTGTAAGTGCGCTAAATGCATTCTTATTCTGCGCATCCTCCTTACTAACTCTATGGCGTCTCCATAGTCGTCGATTGCAGCGCCGCTGGCTGTCGATGCCGCGATAGTCGATCGGAGAGCGCGGTCGTTCCACTGTATTCTTCTAGTAACCCCTTTAACACGGACAGCCTTCCATGATCATTGAAGCCATTGATCATTGAACATGCGCGTAGCGTTACCAAGTGAACAAGTTAACATCTGAACCCCTCAGGCAAGATTAGATTCAATACTCTTTGAGAAGTTCCTACGTAAGACGCTCGGTGGCGCTAAGTGCATGTTCAGTGCAGATGACACGCACTGTCCTCACTCGAGGTTCACTGTCTGGTTCTGAATCACTCGATGGGGGATAGTACCGCCATTCTCTCATGTTTACCGCCGCGACCTTGGAGCACAGTAAATCGTTTTACACGTTTATTCGCTCAAAACAAGTGTATTCTTATAAAAACACCCGTTTCTATCCCGCAGACTGAAGCAAAGGCTGCAAGAAGAGCATTACAAAAGGTGTAATATCGATATACGCCACATTTTATCCAATGCGGATCATTAAGGGTGTAAAGTGAGGTTTTGAAAGGTGATTACGTCCAATTTTTTTACACCCCACTTGAACTAGGAATATGGTATTAAAAATTGTGTTTAATTTGTGAAATAAAAAATTCTGCTGGTTTAACGGCTCCGCTCAGCAAGCAATCACATTGTAGACGACAACCTGAGTTTAAAACACAGTATTTGACAGGGAAGGATGTTAAGAATTTAGCTGGCATCTTTGACTCTTGCAGGCGTACGTGTTAATTGCAAAAACGCATTCCTGTCGCCGTTAGAAACGTTTTCCGCCCCTCTACACTTAACGAACATGCCCCAACAAATTGCAGTATATGATCCACCCGATACGCCAATATAGGCTACTTCGCACTCACGCTGGCCCCGCAGTGTTACCAAGCTAACGAGTCATGCCTGTGACGCATTGCGCTCCGGTTTAGGTTTGTACGATGGAACCACGGCTGGAAGTCTGCCGTGTTTAGGGTGGTACTTCCCATAGAAGCAGGAACGTCGAACTGTATGTCTCAGCAAACAGCCGTGGGAGCTTGTATTATACCAGCTATTTCAGAGGGAGTATTTGCCAGAAAGCAACTCCATCCTAAAAGGTGTTTTCAATAGAATACTCCTCTTTTACGGGCGTTTTTAGTTTTAAATGTCCATTATAAGAGTGTTTGATGAGGAATACACCTAATTAAAGGGTGTTTTAGCGCAAAAGGACGCTCTTTCACTCCCTTATCCATCGATAAATTACGTCCTTACATTAATGAATTACACCAATGAAGTACACCAATGAAATACGCCCTTGTGCGCTTCGCCGCGACCAGCCGCGACAAAAATACGTAAACCGAAACCAATTAATTACCGCAACAAATGACCCGCTTCGGTGGCAGATTTTTCTCTAAAAGGTGTCCACTGAAGGTCCCAAAAGGGGTAGTACCCATTTTAATGCCGACAACGCCCTGCTTTAGAAGATACGCTTTTTGACGAAACTCATTTGCATTTTTATTTTAATAATGAGCGCCTCCCACTCATTCACACTGTGTGCAGCTTGTAGGTGGTATCGGACAGATACTTGTAAAAAAGAAAGTTCGTGGATTGGTGCACCCGTTCGCGAATTATTTAGCCCGGGGATTTAACTGAAACACCCGGTAGATGAATTCGTCAGGTGACGAATTCAATTCCTTCCTTTTTTTTTTTTTTTACATTCAGACTCAAACTCAGTCGTCTTCACTGCCTTGAAACACTTCGCTGCATAGCTGCTAGAATGGTTGCTGGTGGAATGGGAATACTTTTGTCAATATTCGTTTGCTGTGTGCTGATAGATATGAGGGTGAATCAAATTCAAACGAGACTTTCATTTTATATTATTTTATTTGTAGTAAGAAATAAACCAAGTGTGAATTATTTTTCTGCGTTATCTTCCGATGTAGAAATGCATTTTTCCCTGTGGATCGGTAGCTTTTTTATCCCCTCTTCATAAAAAGAAGTGGGTTGTGTCAGCAGGCAGTTGCGCACAAACTGCACAAACTCCTCCACTGCGTCGTCGTCGTCGTCGGATCGTTGGCCTCCCAGTGCTTGTTTAAGTGGCCGAAACACGTGAAAGTCACAAGGCGATAAGTCAGGCTATAGGGAGGGTGTTCCAGTGGCGTCCAGCCCATTTCCCTTAATTTTTGCACATGAGACGGCTGTGGGCGAGTGTGGGGTCTGGCGTTGTCATGGAGGAGAATGGCTTTACGTGTTGGTTGGTCACGTGTTTTGCTGCGATAAGCAAGCTTAAAGGGACTATGAAATTTCCCGAACCCCCATACTTTTTTTCGATGGAAACTGTTCTTCCCGCAGAGAAACTAATATGCCACAAATTTTTCCGGACGAAATCGCTCCACTCTGCGAGGAGCGCGCGCTGGAAATGTCTCTTCCGCGTTCCTCCTCTCCCGCGCATATTTCCTTGCCGATGGTGTAACTGTACGGACCGCTCTTCGGTTCCCCGTTACGTCACCGGTGTTGCACAATGGCAAGTAATGCCGCGAGCTCGCGCTGTGGCTGCCGCCACTGCCGAAATCTGCCGATCGCGCGAAAGCTGCTGTCATGGAGATTTCCACTCCCGATGAACGCATACGCGGGATCCTACGGCGCATGCTCCTGGCGGGATTCCTCGGCTCGGCAACACGTCACGATGACGTGTTGCTGAGCCGGCCGTGGTCGCGTCAAGTTACCCGTTGTGTCTCCGCTCGGCAGCTCGTCACGGCGCGGCGCCAGCTGTCCTCCCTTCGCCGCTCCGTTTAAATTCGCTCCCGAGAAATCCGCTCGCGCGATGAAAGTAAAATTTCGGTTCTAGACTCAGAAAAATGTCTTCTTTCGAACGAAACGAAGAAAAAATCGTTTCATAGTCCCTTTAACCTCATTCAAAGGTTCACAGTAACATGCACCGTTCATTGTGCGACGATCGTGCAAAAAATCGACGTGCAAAATGCCGCGTTGGTCCCAAAAAACAGTTGCAAGCACCTTGCCAGCTGACAACCGAGTCTCGACTTTGATAGAGGCTTTCGTTTTCAACCTCGTCACGGCACTCCACAAATTCCTTATGCCTGGCAAACACACGCGGCCTTGAAAGTGTTCGATTCCCGAATTGTGCTGTCCATCTGTGCAAACTCTCAGTCGATTTTACACCCTCACGAGCGAGGAACTTTATAATAATACGTTGCGCAATCGACGGGTGAACCTGTTTCTCGAACATCGTATGACGGACTACTGAGGAAATGTAACGAGACCGATCGGCTTCTCACGTAACTATACTAACCCACTCATCTATAGCACGCGCACAAGCGGCGGCGCGCGCCAATTGGTAGAACGCGCTCTACAACAAAAGTCTCGTTTATTTGATCCACCCTCTTATATGTGCATATATAGCTGCTGTGCGGCCAAACATACGAGCCATGATTAGCATTTTTGCTTTTCTGAGCAAAAAGAAAGAAAGAAGGTGGTGAAGTGAACAATATGCAGTTGTTAGATCCACAACTGCGGGCAGGCGTTTAGGTTAAACAGGCTAAGGTTACGTTCAGAATTTCACGACTAAATATGTCTTGCAAAGTAGATGAGAAGTTACATCTCCTTCTCTATTGAAAGGCATACACACACACACACACGCACACACACACACACACACACACAAAGAGTGATCTGACAAAACATGAACGTGCCGTCCTTCACTACTTGCTAACATGCTATGCACGCCCGCATGAGTGTGTTCCAAATAAACCTATTAGATGATGCTCGAAGTCTGCTTCCACTGCATTAGAAGCGCCGGTGGACTAATCGAACATAGATAATTGTGCCAAGAACTAATGCTGAACTGTGGGATCGTGAACAATATATTCGTCTCAAACTGTACACCTTCACACGTATACTTCTCATGAGCACTTAGGCTCCACTTTCCCAACTATCTGCACGGAGATTCCATTCCACCCATCTCTAAGATTCGATCCTCGACGACGGTGCTTCTGGGCTCTGATACAAACACATACAGTCTTAGATTGGAGAGGTCGCTTTAATCCGCGTACGTCCTGTGCGTGATGTATAAGCTGTCCCTATATACCTAGGAGGAGGGAATAATGAGGCTAAATGCTAATTTGAAATTGAGAGCCGTTCAACGCCCCCCGGATGATAAAGTTTTAGTCATTCGGCTCCTCATATCCCTATCCCTATATCTATACATATCAATATTCCTATATCCCCATATACCAAGGACGGGGGATAATAAGTCAGAACGTTATGAAATGCTAATTTGAGATTCAGAGCCGTTCAGCGCTCCCGGGTGTCAAAGTTTTGGGCAGTCTGCTCCCTATATCGCTATCCCTATATATCAAGGACGAGGGATAATAATTCAGAAGCTTACTAAATGCTAATTTGAGATTCAAAGCCGTTCAGCGCCCCAGATGTTAAAGTTCTGGCCTGTCGGCTCCTGATAACACTATCCCTATATGTCAACATCTCTCTATCCCTATATACCAATGACGAGGGATAACAGGTCAGAAGGTAACTAAATGCTAATTTGAGCCGTTCAACGTCCCTGGATGTTAGTTGAGCCAATCGGCTCCCTATATACCAAAGCCCCTAAGTCCCTACGTACCGAGGACGGACGATAATAATAATTCAGAAGGTTACTAAATGTGAATTTGAGATTCAGAGCCGTTCAACGCCCCGGATGATAAAATTTTGGCAAGTGTGCTCCTATAACACTATCCCTATGTCCCTATATACCAAGGACGAGGGATATTAAGTCAGAAGGTTACTGAATGCTAATTTGAGATTCAAAGCCGTCAGCGCCCGCGGACGTTAAAGTTTTAGCCAATCGGCTCCCGATAAGCATATCGCTATATACCAAGGACGGGGGATAATAAGTAAGAAGGTTATTAAAGGCTAATTTGAGATTCAGAGCCGTTCAATGCCCGCGGATGCTACACTTTTTGCCAATATTCTCCCCATATTGCTATCCCTATATATCAATATCTTTCTACTCCTATATACCAAGGACGAGGAATAACAAGTCAAAAGGTTACAAAATGCTAATTTGAGATTCAGAGCTGTTCAACGCCCATGGATTTTACAGTTTTAGCCAGTCGGCTCCCCATATCCCTAATCCTATATCCATATATATCAATATCTCTCTATCTCTATATACCAAGGACGGGGATAACAAGTCAGAACGTTACTAAATGCTAATTTGAGATTCAGAGCCGTTCAACGCCCCCCGGGGTATTAAAATTTGAGCCAAACGGCTGCCTATAAACATATCCCTATATACCAAGGACGGGGGATAATAAGTAAGAATGGTACTAAAGGCTAATTTGAGATTCAGATCCGTTCAACGCCCGCGGCTGTTGCAGTTTTAGCAAGTCGGCTTCCCATATCCCTATGCCTACACCCCTATCTCTATATACCAAGGACGGGAATAACAAGTCAGAAGGTTACTAAATGCTAATTATTGATTCAGAGCCGTTCAACGCACCCGGATATTAAATTTTGAGCCAATAGGCTCCCTATAACAATATCCCTATACACCAAGGACGGGGGATAATATATAAGAAGGTTAATCAAGGCTAATTTGAGATTCAGATCCGTTCAACGCCGGTGGATGTTACAACTGTAACCAATCGGCTCCACATATCCCTAATCCTATATAACTATATATCAATATCTCTCTATTTCTATATACCAAGGACTGGTGATAACATGTCGGAAGTTTACTAAATGCTAATTTGAGATTCTGAGCCGTTCTACGACCGCGGATGTTAGTTTTAGCCAGTCGGCTCCCCATATTCCTATCCCTATATCCCTATATATCTATCTCTATCTGTATATACCACGGACGAGGGATAACAAATCAGAAGGATACTAAACGATATTTAGAGATTTAGAGCCGCTCAACGCCCCTGGATGTTAAATTTTTAGCCAATCGGCTCCCTATAACCATATCCCTATATACCAAGAACGGTGGATAATAAGTAAGAAGGTTACTAAATGCTAATTTGAGATTCAGAGCCGTTCTACGACCGCGGATGTTAGTTTTAGCCAGTCGGCTCCCCATATTCCTATCCGTAAATCCCTATATATCTATCTCTATCTGTATATACCACGGACGAGGGATAACAAATCAGAAGGATACTAAATGATATTTAGAGATTTAGAGCCGCTCAACGCCCCTGGATGTTAAATTTTTAGCCAATCGGCTCCCTATAACCATATCCCTATATACCAAGGACGGGGGATAATAAGTAAGAAGGTTACTAAATGCTAATTTGAGATTCAGAGCCGTTCAACGCCCCTGTATGCTAGTTTTAGCCAATCGGCTCCCCATAAACCAAAATTCCTAAATCCCTACATCTCAAGGATGGGGGATAATAAGACAGAAGGTTACTAGGGCCCAGTTTCACCAACGCTGGTCAACTTTGAACCGAGATCAAGCATTGCTAAAACTTTAAGTTAACGCTCAATTCTTTTTTGCGAACGCTAGTTAGTGACGGGATGAATGTTTCAGCAATAATAACTGCCTTTTGTGAAGTACACTTAAGCGTTAAAAGGACTATGAAATTTCCCGAACCCCCATATCTTTTTTTTTATTGTTGTAAACTGTTTTTCCAGCCGAGAAACTAATATGCCAGAAAATTTTCCGGGAGAAATCGCTCCACTCTGTGAGAAGCGCGCGCTTGAAGGGTCTCTTCTGCATTCCTCATCTCCCGCGCGCACTCTCCCGTAGATCGTGTAACTATACGGGCCGTACTCCTGTCCCGTTGGGGTTGGCATCTGCCAGTCGCAACTATAGAAGGTCACAAGTCTCTGGTCGCGTCTGATGGCTGAAGCAGTACGTCTCTCTTCATTGCAGGCGTTCGGATAACACCCTATAATGAACAGCTTTTTGTGTGTGAATCGTTTGCTACACGGCGCTGTACTTTTTCATTGAATGTAATCGTCTTCTGCTTGGCGGCCGTTCACAACAAGGAACCCAAGCATCTCCGTAGCTTTGAGGTTTTTGCTGACTGGTTACGTGGGCCTCTAGCGATTCATCGCAACCTTGTATTGGTTGTATCGCCGTCACCAATGGAAAATGTCTGGTGGTTGCCTGGCTTTGCAATTATATTTACGTCAGTTGCAGTTATTGTGGTGTATAAGATGACAAAGCCCTTTATTACAATGATGTGAATGCATATATACAGGTGGTTAGATACTACTGGCGATGAGGATTAACATGACCATGTGGCGACACCACATTTCCTCCCCACAGGAAAGGTATATTGTAGAAACAAAACCCCAAAACAGTCTTCAATTCGCAAACGTTGCGGCGGTTTCGCGGCTACCCCTGCGTAAAGGTTCTTGCCGTTTTGCTTGCGGCTCCTGCGTCGAGGTTGAAGTAACAGGCTCAAGTGGAGGGTCGACGGTAGATGCTTTACGATCGTTGTGCACAGGCAACGTTGATGACCGTGGAGAGTCGATCGACGACTTCACAGTCAACTTCATCCTGATGATGGCCATTCTTGCGATACTTGTGGGACGCTTCTTCCGATACTTTGGAGAGTCTACTTGCGTTCCAGACCTTGCCATCATCGAGCAAGAACGAACTGTTTCCGTGGCTTGCAACCAGGGTTCGCCGAATGGACCCAGTTTAAAAAAACCCACCCGGGTTTTTTTGGGTCCACCCGGGCTGAAAAACCCAATAAAGCCCACACGCGGGTGAAATAAAGAAACGAAGGGAAAAAAAGAAAAGAAGGAAAAGGGACGACTGCTTCGGAGGTTACTTTACCGTAAATTCTACAGCGGCAAACAATTATTTCTTCCAGAAACATGAAAAATAGGCGGAGGACGGCTGTTGCGTGTCATATGCAGAAGTTCGAAAAAAAAAAATCCCAGCACCCGAAAAACCCACCCGAAAAACCCGAAAAAACCCACTGGGGCGGGCTTTTTTAAAAAAACCCGGGTTTTTCCGAACCCTGCTTGCAACAATCATCCTTGGTGTGGGGAATAATCTGTCACCCTTCGTGACGTGTGTTGGTTGTTTTACGCGGACGAAGTCCCCGACTTTGAGAGTAACGACGTGAGCGGCGCGTTTGTTGTCGACATACTTTTTGGTCGCCAACTGCTTCTTGAGTATTTTCTCTCGCAGATTCTGCAGAGCCACGACTGGATCTACATGTAAGTTTGGAATTGGCAGGCCGACGACGTTGAGTCTTCTTCGTAGACTACGTCCATGTAAGAGAACGGCTGGCGAGTATCCAGTTGTAGCGTGAGGTGTTGCACGGTACACGCCCAAGTAGTCAGTAAGTGCAGCTTCGAGGCTTCGCTTTTCGAGGATGGCAACTTGAATGAAACTTTTTAGGATACGGTTAAAACGTTCAATCACTTCATTTGATTGAGGGTGATAAATAGACGAGTAAGTATATGCTTAATACCACGGTCGTGGAGAAACTCTTGAATGTCCGATGAAGTAAATTGCGGCCCGTGATCAGATACAATTTCTGTGGGGTATCCTTCTCGACTGAACAGTGTGCGCAGGAAGGAGATTACTGTAGCCGACGTAACTGTGCTGCAGAAGGAGACCTCAAGCCATTTACTGTAGTAGTCCATGACACTGAATATGAACTTAGATGACTGCAGCGCACGGTGTACAGGACCGACGATGTCGATGCCTATTTTCTCCCAGGGTCCACCCGGAAAAGGAATTGGCTGAAGTGGTGGGGAACATGTCTTAGCGCTTTTATCTCCTGACTAGCAAATCAAGCAATTGCGGACGGAGCGCTCGACATCGGCATCCATCGCAGGCCACCAGTAGTACTGCCGAATCCGTTGTTTCGTGCGCACGATTCCTCTTGTCTCGACAGAATGCCGGAACCAGTGCTGTCGATCCAGCAGATGATCTCTTCTTCATCTTGAAGGGATTCTTGAATGGAAGGAGTAGCCAAAGGTGCTGGAAGGCGCGAAAGCGCGTCTGCAATTACATTTTGTTTCCCGTTCTTGTAAACGACGTCGAACGTGTAATCCAGCAGCCGCATACACCACCGTGTTATTCTTAATGGGCGATGACCCGTACCTTGCCTGCTCAGGAGTACCTGAAGCGCTTGATGATCGGTCTGTAGCGTAAATCGGCGACCCCAGAGGTAAACATGCCAGTGCTGCACGGCCCAAACACAAGCAAGTGCTTCCCTTTCGCCAACGGAGTAGCGTCGCTCAGCGGCTGATAATGTTCTCGATGCGAAAGTTACAGTCTTCAGGTCCCAGCCATGCTGCTGTTGGAGTACAGCTCCAAGGCCGTATGCAGACGCATCCGTAGAAACTGTAGTACGCAGATCTGGATGAAAAAGTGCAAGCGCAGTTGATTCCATAAGCAGTGACTTCAGCCTGTTGAAGGCGATTTGCTTCTGGTCAGTCCAGAGAAACTGTGCATCCCCTCGTAGAAGCTCTCGCAATGGTTCTACTTCATCTGCCTAATTCTTTAGTTGAATTTGGCGTAATAACCCATCATTCCCAGAAACGAAGAGAGCGTCTTCTTATCGTCCGGGGTAGCAGCATCTTGTATCGCATGAAGATTTGAAAGGTTAGGAGAAATGCCGTCCGGACTGACTGTATGTCCAACAAAAGTCAGTTCTTGCACTCCGAAGACACATTTGTCGTTCAGTTTGAGTCCTGCATCAGAGATCAGCTGAAGGACACGATGAAGATTCTTCAAGTGGCCTTGCTCGTTCACTCCGAAAACGATAATGTCATCGAGGTAACATTTGTCACCTGGGCAATCCTTGAAGAGGTCAAACATTTTTTTCAAAAGTGGACGGAGCTGAAGCCAAGCCGAAGCAGACTCGCTTATAGCGGTACAGTCCTCTGTGAGTGATGAAGGCAGTGAGGTCGCTACTCTCAGGCGCGAACAGGACCTGGTGATAAGCTGCCGTAAGGTCGAGCTTAGAAAAGACCTTGGCTCCTGCGAGTTGATAGAACAACTCTTCGGTGGTAGGCAGAGGGAAAGCGTCCACGACGACTGCTTTGTTCGGTCCTCGTAGGTCTACGCAGAGACGTATCTTCCCGTCCTACTTCCGGGCAACGATGATAGGTGATATCCATTCGGATGCTGTGACGGGCTCGATTACGTCTATCTTGAGGAGGCGACCAATTCCTGGGTAACCTCTTCACGTAGTGCGAACGGTAGCCTACGTAGCTTCGCTCTCACAGGTGCGACGTCAGATCTTGTTTTCACTCGATGAATGTAATCCTTTACAAGTCCAAGTCCTGGCGAGAATGAATGCGCAAAGGTCTCCAAAAGATCCTGTAGATTTGCAGGGTTAAGTGAGGTCCTAAGGCACTGTAGTGTTGGCCCATCAATGGAGGTACCCAGTGCAGCAAAGCCGCATCCAGACCTAGAAGAGCTGTGCCTTCAGGGACGACGTAGAGAAGTAAGGGGGAAGTGCGGCTTCCGTACGTGACTGTTGCAAAAAGTGACCCCAGGACTGGTATTCGTTGCTTCCAGTAGTTGTGTAATGTAATCGACGTGCTTTCCAACTTGCAATCCGCAGCAAGTGTGCTTCGTACAAGTCCTTGGATAAAATGGTGACTGCAGAACCGATGTCAACCACGAATCTGACATCCTTCTTGTTGACTGTAACGGTGATGTGGATTGCGTTCTTGTGAGGAGGCCCTAACTCCAGAACCGTAGTGCAGCTAAGATCTGGAATCCAAACTTCTGGACCAAACTATTTTCAACTTGTATCTGGTTAGTTGATCCAGCAGGCGACCGACATACCGACGCAAAATGTCCACGCTTCTTGCATCAACGGCACTCCTTGTCCCTTGCCGGACACGTAGTGGCATTCGCGAGGTGAGTAGTTGACCCACTGCGGTAGCAGGCTTTCCCAGCGATGTTCCTTTTCAGAGTTGAGGGTGGCTTGCTAC